>NC_057358.1:41712500-42312500 GCF_016509475.1 Prionailurus bengalensis | reverse complement strand
GAACAAAACTAAGACTGAAACTGACTTCTTTTTTCTTTAATGTTTATTTATTTTTGAGAGAGAGAGAGACAGAATGTGGGTGGGGAGGGGCAGAGAGAGGGAGACACAGATTCGAAAGCAGGCTCTAGGGTGAGCCTGATGTGGGGCTCAAGCTCACGAATCATGAGATCATGACCTGAGCCAAAGTTGGGCACTTAACAGATTGAGCCACCCAGGCGCCCCAAAACTGACTTCTTTTTTTTTTAATTTTTTTTCAACGTTTTTATTTATTTTTGGGACAGAGAGAGACAGAGCATGAACGGGGGAGGGGCAGAGAGAGAGGGAGACATAGAATCGGAAACAAGCTCCAGGCTCTGAGCCATCAGCCCAGAGCCTGACGCGGGGCTCGAACTCACTGACCGCGAGATCGTGACCTGGCTGAAGTCGGACGCTTAACCGACTGCGCCACCCAGGCGCCCCCTGACTTCTTAACAGAAGACAAATAGGCACTAGAAATAGAAGGATATACATGTTTATGGATTACTCCATATATTAAAAATCAGTACTCAAAATATATTAAAACTATTGATTTCCCACAAATTCATTTATGAATTCAAAATATTCAGGGAAAATTCCAGCAAAGGTGTGTGTGTGTGTGTGTGTGTGTGTGTGTGTGTGTAGTTGACAAAGTCACTCCAAAACATGTATGTAAATGTAAATGGTGAAAAACAGACAAGGTGATCTTAGAGGATAAGGGCATACGAGGGCACTTACACTGTTAGATACCAGACAGTAATCTAGCCAGGATAGTATTTACCTCAGTACAGATAAGCCAATAGATAGTTTGTACAATCCAGAAAAAGACTCTCACATTTATCTGACTTATGAGAAAAGTGTCACTGTCCCACAGTAACGGTGGACTTTTCAATATATGGAAAAATTGGTTATCCCTGTGGAAAAATTGATGAATGAATGAAGAAAAAAGTGGTATGCATATACAATGGACTATTATTCAGCCACAAAAAGAAGGAAATCTTGCCATTTGTGACAACACGGATGGACCTTGAGGGCATGACACTAAGTGAAAGAAGGCAGATGGAGAAAGATAAACACCGAATGATCTTACTTACGTGTGGAATCTAAAATTAAAAAAAAAAAAAAAGCCAAAACACAAAAACAAAAGCAAACCTAAGCTCATGAATACAGAGAACAGATTGGTGGTTGCTTGGGAGTGGGGAGCTGGTGTGTGTGTTGGGAGTGAAATGGGTAGAGGGAGTTAAAAAGTACAAACTTCCAGCTATAAAACAAATAAGCCCTGGGGATGTAATGTATAGCGTTACATATGGTGACTACAGTTAATAACACTGTATTTTAAATTTGAAAGTTCCTAAGAGGGTAAGTGGCTCCTAAAAGTTTCATCACAAGAAAACACAATTTGTAACTCTGTCACGAGTGCTAAGGAGACTTATTGTGGTGATCTTTTAGCAATTTGCACAAATATGAAATCATTATGCTGCACACGTGAAACTAAAATGATATTATACGTCCATTTTATCTACATTAGAAAATAAAGTGTATGTTATGTTAAAAAAGAATCCTTATGCCTAAATTCTGATATATGATAGGCCTTAATGTAAAAGTATACCAACGTTGCTTTTAGACAAAAGATGAGACGGTTACTTCATAAACTTGGCATACAGAAAGTTGCTTTTAAAGGACACGAAAATCACTTACCGTAAAAAAAGATGCTGATTAATTGGACTACATTAAAATGTTAAACTTCTGTTAATCAAAAGACGCCTTTTTAAAATTTTTAAAATTTTGTTTAATGTTTATTTTTGAGAGAGAGAGAGAGAGCGTGCGCGCGCAAGTGGGGGAGGGGGCAGAGAGAGAGACACGCATTCAGAATCCAAAGGAGGCTCCAGGCTCTGAGCTGTCAGCACAGAGCCTGATGTGGGGCTCGAATTCACAAACTGTGAGATCATGACCTGAGCCAAAGTTGGACACCCAACCGACTGAGCCACCCAGGCACCCCAAAAGACACCTATCAGAGAGTGAAAAAAGCAAGTCACAGAGTGGGTGAAGATAGTGCAAAATATATATTCAACAGAGGACTCATATCTAGGATATGTAAAAAACTTCCACAAAATCAACCAGTTGACCCAGGAGAAAAATGATCAAAAGCCTTTCGACATTTATTTCACGAGAGAACCTTCCAACGGCCCATTAAAAACATGAAATGTGCCCAACTTTCTTAGCCATCAAGACATGCAAATTAGAACACCCACAAGACTACCAATAAACAGACAAAAGCAAGCACTACCAACTGTTGGAGAGAATGTGGAAGGACTTGATGTCTTGTTTGCTGCTGGTGACATGGGCCCTTTGGAAAACTCTTTGGCCATGTCTGCTAGAGCAGAACATAGGAATATCTTTTGACACCGCTGTTTCACTCTGAGGCACAAACTCAACAGGAAGGCATACAAATATTCACCTAATGTAATGTATAAAAAGGTCCATAGTAGCGTTTTGTCATAGGCCCAAACTGGAAACCACCTAAAGGCCTATCAAAAGTAGTAGATTGACAAGAATGGAATACCGTACAGAAATTAAAATGACTGAACCTGAACTACAGGAAACACCATAATGTGAATAACACAAGTATGTTGAGGAAGAGTCCAGACACGAACTATTACAGAGCAAGCATGATTGCGTGTATATAAATTTCCAAAACAGGCCAAAATAATCTGCAGGGTAAAAAGTCAGCCTAAGTGGTTACTTGCCCTTGGGAGAGAGAGGTAACTGAGGGCACAGATGTTGTGGCTTCTGTGGTGATGACATTTTTGCATTCTTACCAGCATATTGGTTACATAGGAATGTTAATTTCATGAAAAGTCATTGATCTGCACACTATGACAAGCCTTTTGTGTTTGTATTGAAAGTTAAATAAAAATCTTGCTTACAAAATAGTGCTTATCATCCATCAGTTTGTTGGGAATATCACTTCATTTAACATAAGTTCTCAGAGGGGCGCCTGGGTGGCTCAGTCGGTTAAGCGTCCGACTTCGGCTCAGGTCACGATCTCACGGTCCGTGGGTTCGAGCCCCATGTCGGGCTCTGTGCTGACAGCTCAGAGCCTGGAGCCTGTTTCAGATTCTGTGTCTCCCTCTCTCTCTGACCCTCCCCCTGTTCATGCTCTGTCTCTCTCTGTCTCAAAAATAAATAAACGTTAAAAAAAATAAAAAAAAAAACATAAGTTCTCAGAACCCTGCTTACCTCAGCTTACTGCTATGTGTTATTTTTTTAACATCAACATTATTAATGCTGCCTTTATACACTCTTATATTGTTTTACTTGTAACAAAGGGCAGGTATTTTGTGACTCCAAAAAAATCCAATAAATAAAAAAAATTATTGTCAAGCATGTAGATCGGTTTCTTGGACAAAAATTGTATCTTTATCACAAGTGTGACTTTACAAGGTATGTTTCAATGTCCTCTTAATTTTTTATATGTTATAATTATAATTTTTTATAATGTTATATATTTGACATTGTCTTGCAACCCAGAGACTGTAAGCCGCAGTTCCTTCTAGGAACTGATAGGGCTAATAATACGCTTTTTGAAAATGTTTTATTTATTTTTGAGAGAAAGGGTGGGGGAAGGGGCAGACAGAGAGAGTGGGGGACAGAGGATCCAAAGCGGGCTCTGCCCTGACAGCAGCCAAGACTCAGGCAGGGCTCAAACTCAGGAACTGTGAGATCATGACCTGAGCTGAAGTCAGATGCTCAACCAACTGAGCCATCCAGGTGGCCAATAATGCCCTTTAAAAAAAAAAAATGTTTTTTTTAACATTTATTTACTTTTGAGACAGAGAGAGACAGAGCATGAACGGGGGAGGGGCAGAGAGAGAGGGAGACACAGAACCGGAAGCAGGCTCCAGGCTCTGAGCCGTCAGCCCAGAGCCCGACGCGGGGCTTGAACTCACAGACCGTGAGATCATGACCTGAGCTGAAGTCTTACGCTTAACGGACTGAGCCACCCAGGCGCCCCTAAATTACATAATATTAAATTAAATCAAATTAAGCATTTACATCAGAACCGATTGATGACATGTCATGTTCTTTCCGGGGTTATGTCTACTGAGTAAGCTGAGATAATCTTCACTTTTACAAACACACAGAGATACGTATGTCCCATTTAGTACATGAACTCAAAAGGCTAACTCAAGAAATTGTAGGAGGGGCGCCTGGGTGGCTCAGTCGGTTAAGCGTCCGACTTCAGCCAGGTCACGATCTCGCGGTCCGTGAGTTCGAGCCCTGCGTCGGGCTCTGGGCTGATGGCTCAGAGCCTGGAGCCTGCTTCTGATTCTGTGTCTCCCTCTCTCTGACCCTCCCCCGTTCATGCTCTGTCTCTCTCTGTCTCAAAAATAAATAAACGTTAAAAAAAATTAAAAAAAAAAAAATAAAAAAATAAAAAAAAAAAAGAAAAAAAAAAAAAGAAAAAAAAGAAATTGTAGGAATGTCAGTCATGTTGACAGGTGGGTAAGAAAAAAAGGTTCTCCCGTGAAACTTGCACATATTTATTTATATTCCTTTTGTTCAAATCTCTTCCTGTTATTCGTGGTGTTTTCCCTTTCCGCATGTGCTCTGCACTGGGTATGAGCTAACTCTTAGTAACGGATTTTCTATAAACCTGCAGACATTTCTGCTTCTAAAGAGATTTTCCCACAATAAAAGACACACAGATTGGATAAATACCTCTAGCAGGACCAATTAAAATCGGATGAAGAGCAAATTTGTACCTCTCTTTCCCCTTGCTTTAGGTGAGGAAAAGCCCTCTATGTAGACATCACATCCATTTTTATAACACGCTATTTTCATCCACAAATTCTTACTTGCAGTCATACGTTCGCCTGCAAACGTCCTACAATTGCACCACTGTAGTCTCTTAATTCAATTACATCGATCTTTCACTTTTCATCAGCAGGTTTAGGCTGGCGGTACATTAAGCGTCTGTGCCCAGCAATCCGAATAAAATGTCTTCACCGCCCTCAGACCATTTTATCCATACAGATGCATAGTGCCTGGTGTCTTCTGTTGGGGACCCTGCCAGGAGATCCTGGCCCACCAGTGACTGAGAGTCGTAATCCTCTCTTTTATCTTGAACTGTTGTAAGTCACACTGGCTCTCAAGCTGTTGTCTATTCTTTTGTCTTTCGTGCAATCAACGGATTTTGCAACTGAGATGAAAATAAGTTGAACAAACCTGTTGTGGTCCTTTCGACAGTTTGAGGAGTTGGTGGGAACCACCAATCTTTCATAGTCGTCCGTTAACATTTTTGTCACTACTCCATCTCTTAAGCCATTTCAAAAGATATTTATTTATTTATGTGTTTATTTTCTTTAAATTTTTAAAATGTTTTTATTTATTTTTGAGAGAGAGAGAGAGAGAACATGAGCAGGGGAGCGGCAGAGAGTGAGAGAGGGAGACACAGAATCCGAAGCAGGCTCCAGGCTCCGAGCTGCCAGCACAGAGCTCGACACAGGGCTTGAACTCACAGACTGCGAGATCATGACCTGAGCCGAAGTTGGACGCCCAATAGACTGAGCAACCAGGAGACCCAGAAGTTGTTGTTGTTGTTTTTAGGTTTATTTATTTTTGAGAGAGAGACAGACAGCCTGAGCGAGCAGGGGAGGGGCAGAAAGAGAGGGAGACACAGAATCCGAAGCAGGTTCCAGGCTCTGAGCTGTCAGCACAGAGCCCGATGTGGGGTTGAACTCATGAACCATGAGATCAGGACCTGAGCCAAAGTCAGACGCTTAACCAACTAAGCCACCCAGATGACCCTAAGTGTTTATTTTTGAGAGAGAGAGAGAGAGAGGGGAAGAGAGAGAGTGGGGGGGGGGAGGGGCAGAGAGAAAGGGAGACACAGAATCCGGAGCAGGCTCCAGGCTCTGAGCTGTCAGCACAGAGCCTGACGCGGGGCTCAAACTCACAAACTGTGAGATCATGACCTGAGCTGAAGTCAGATTGTGGTAGGGTCTCCTCCCTAAGGAAAGAAAGAAAAAAAAAACATCAAGAGAACCTGACTATATGCTTAAGTGACAACCCCCTCATGACTTTGTAACATGAGACCACTTAAGCAGACTATATGTTTGCGTGTTACCATATATGGGAGACAAAGAGGTAAAAAATAAATAAAAAACTATACCATGTGGTGTTCAGGGCTCAGTTCTTTGGGTACAAACCCCAACTGAGTGGTGCCAGCAGGAATAAAGTTGCTTCCTGGAAAGAAAAGCCTCGGTGTCACAACTCTCTGTGTGAGAATCCTGCTACAGGATGCTTAACCAAACTGAGCCACCCAAGTGGCCCTCAAAAGATAATTTAAAATAACTTTTAAAATACCCTTTTTGGTTTTGAATAGTTACAGATATATAGAAAAATTATGAAGATAATACAGACAGTTCCCATTTGCCACACATCCAGTTCCTCAATTACTAATATCTAACATTAATATGGTACATTTGTCATAAACAATGGATTGATATTGATACATTATTATTAAAAAAAACCCATATACTTTATTCAAATTTCCTTAATTTTGCCTAATGCCCTTTATCTGTTCCAGGATCCCATTCAGGATCCTTGGCTATGACAGTTCTCAGACTTTTCTTGTTCTGATGACCTTGGCAGTTTTCAGGAGTATTGGTTAGGTAGAATATTCTTCAACTGGGGTTAGATTGATATTTTTCTCATGATTAGACTAGCTTTATGAGTTTGGGGAGTAAAACAACAAAAGCAAAGTGCCACTCTCATCACATAATATCAAGGGTACCTGCCATCAATAAGACGTCACTATTGATATTGACCTTGAAGACCTCACTGAGGTGGTATCACGTTACTTCACAGTAAAGTTATTTTTTTCCTCCCTTTTTATCCTGTGATCGTTGGAAATAAGTCACTATGTCTGGCCCACATTTAGGGAGTTATGTTCCATCTTCTTGAAGGTGAAGTGTATATATAAATGATTTAGAATTCCTCTCCATTGGAAACTTTTCTATTCTTCCACATCGAATCATTTATCATGTATTTGTATCAGCATAGACTCATGGATATTTGTTGAGATATAGGTTGGGATATAGGTTGATGTAACATTATTTTGTTGGTCAAGTCATTCTAGCTTCAGACATTGGGAGCTCTTCAGTTGACTCTTGTGCCCCTTTGACGTGTGCCTATCATTGTGCTTGAGCATTTTCTTACTTTCTGGCACTATGAGATGCTCATCTTGTATACGTCCTGCTCTAGTCCTAGAACTATCCATTTCTGTGAGGAACCCTGGTACATTTTGTTAGAGAATGGTATTAGAAAAAAAAGATCTGGGGTGCCTGGGTGGATCAGTCAGTTAAGCATCTGACTCTTGATTTTAGCTCAGGTCATAATCTCATGGTTGTGAGACCGAGTCCCACATCAGGCCCTGGGCTGACAGTGCAGACCCTGCTTGGGATTCTCTCTCTCTTCCTCTCTCTCTGCCCCTCCTCTGCTCGTGCACGCTCTCTCTCTCCTTTTCTCTCTCTCTCTCAAAATAATTAAATAAACATTTTTGAAAAGATCTGAGTGCTGAGTGTTTCATGTTATTTTCAATCAGCTGTCGGAATGGTTTCATCCAATTCATTTGTCCCAAGATTTTTCCACCTTCTTAATTCTTATCGTTCTCTTTATTCTGAATAACTCTAATCTCCACCCTATCATTAAGCCCATTTGCAGGACCTGAGCAAGGAGGTCCGTGACAGCTTTCCTTAGTTTCCTTCGTGTCATGAGGTCACTCCAATAATAAAATCACTTTAGGTGGCCAAGCATGATTAATTACAGCATCAATCACCACCCGGGAGAAGGGGAGCATAAAGTTAAGAAAAACCTCTGTGTCATCACATAAGCGATCCAAAACTGATTACATTCTCAACATTTCAGCAGCCTCAAAGCAGCATTTCAATTAATATCTGGTCTTCAAATGGCAGCATTAAGAAAGTGAAAAACAAGGCATAGATTCAGGGGAAATATTTGCAAATTGCATATCTGATAAAGGACTTGTATCCAGATATATAAAGAACTCTCAGAGCTCAAGAGTAAAAAAAGAAACGCAATTTTTCAAAACGGCAGAAGACTTGAACGGGACATTTCGCCAAAGAAGTTACACAGACAGCAAAGAAGCAGATGAAAAGAATCTCCACACCATGAGCTGATAGAGAAATGCAGCTCAAAACCTTAATGAGATGTCACTGTGTATCTTTTAGGATGTGTAATTCAACAGTTTGAGCACACCGATATTGGCAAGGATGTAGAGGAATGGAAACTCTCGTGTATTGTTGCTGAGAATGTAAACCAATAACCATTCTGCAAAACGTAATATCTGGGCAAGTCATATATACATGTGACGCAGCCATTCCATTCCTAGGTATTTACCCAAGAAAAGATCATTACATTACTGGTGAGCACCCTTCGGTGCTCATTTACCGAGTGGTAGCAAAATCTGAGGCCTGCTGTTGAGATGTTGACACCAATTGATAATAGAACATCCATCCGCCTTAGTCCTTGAATAACTATAGGGAGTAGAGCTACTACTACTAGTAGCTAGTAGAGTAACTACTCCCACCCTGGATCCTTGCTGGGTTGTAGTATGAGCAAGAAATACATTTTTAAATTATTTTTTTAAAGTGTATTTATTTATTTTTGAGAGAGAGAGAGAGAGAGAGAGAGAGAGAGAGAGAGAGGAAGAGGAGCAAGGAGAGGGGAAGAGAGAATCCCAAGCAGGCTGTCAGCACAGAGCCTGACACGGGGCTTGAACCCACAAACCATGAGATCATGACCTGAGCCGAGATCAGGAGCCGCCGCTTAACCTACTGAGCTGCCCAAGTGCCCCAAGAAATGCATTTTTTGAATGCTTCTAAGCCACTAAGACTTTGAGGTTCACCTGTTGATACAGCTATTAAGCTGGAAGTTTTTCTAGCTTCTTAAAGCTTTTTGCCTTCTTTCCTGAGCCTTAATTCTGCTTTGCCTGTTTTTTCTTTTTACTCTTTCTCTCTTCTTCTTTGTACCTTCCATCTTGTCCTCTTCTGTTCCACGTGGCTTCTCTCTATCCTTCTCATCCTTCCGTATGAATGTAGTCAGTTCCTGTGATGTCATAAGTAATTATGTCATCATGGTCTATTGCTAGACTAGGCAGATATGGAAGTGATGGCAAAGAAGGAGTTGGGTAAGAGAAATAAATAATTTACTCACTCTAGCTTGCTGTAATTTACAAGACGACAGGTTAGATTCAGAACCCATACCCAGCCATCACTCAAAACCCAACACAGGGTGCCCGGGTGGTGCAGTTGGTTAAGCGACTGACTCCTGATCTTGGCTCAGGTCATGATCTCACAGTTCATGGGTTCAAGCTTCCCATCAGTCTCAGTGTTGATGGCAAGGAAAATGCCTGGGTTTCCTTTGCCCCTCCCCTGCTTGTGCTCTCTTTTTCTCTCTCTCAAAATAAATAAACTTAAAATTAAAAAAAACACACACACATCAGTTATAGGGGTGCCTGGGTGGTTCAGTCAGTTAAGCGTCCGACTTTGGCTCAGGTCATGATCTCACGGTTCATGAGTTCGAGCCCCACCTTGGGCTCTGTGCTGACAGCTCAGAGCCTGGAGCCCGCTTTGGATTCTGTGTCTTCCTCTCTCTCTGCTCCTCCCCCGCTCATGCCCTGTCTCTCTCTCTCTCCTTCAAAAATAAAAACGTGAAAAAAAACCCCATCACTTATTGATTAAGGGTAAAAATACCTAAGTATCCAAACCACTAATGAGCCAATGTTGAATCAGTCTACCCCAACCCAATATACTACAATGCAGTGAGATGCATTTTCCTTTAAGAAAAACTAAGCGGTGTTTAGTAGCGAGAATAAATTCTACTTTGAAAAAACAAAGATGCACATAAATACTAATTGCACACTAATGCACACTAAACACTATGTGCACACTAAACACTAAACACTAATGCACAGAAGGGACTAATTAACGGAGTTTCACTTCTCTAAGAGTACCAGTCTGGCGGGTCTGAATTGGCTAGGTAGCCCTGACGCATGAGATAATTCAAAGAATAAGTTTCCTTCCACGCAGAACTCCACCATCTCCTCTCAACCTGTTCTGGGAGAGAATAAATAAATTTTCTCTGGGAGTGAATAAATAAATCATCTTGTGTGATTAATTAACTTACTTCTTACCCACATAAAGTAGTCACGCTTGAGAGAATTGAGAAAATCATCCTTCGAATATATATATATTTTTTTAGTGAATTCTCTAGAAACCATGATTAGAAAGCCTGCCCTAATGCATTGTTCTTGTCTGCATGGTCAAAGCTGGCTCATTGCCATGTTCGTGGTCCGGCCCGGAGGAAAGGGAAACAAGGAAGTACAGGACAAGTAATTTCCTTTCAGGACAACAAGGTCAAAATTGTGTTTGTTCTTTCAGTCAGGTATTGTTAAGAACTCAATCATATGGCCACCCTTCAGGATTAAGAATACCAGAAAATGGGGCCTCTACCAAAGTGGGCAAGTGTTAGGAAGAAAGGAAGAATGGATTTTGAGATACAACAGTCTACCACAGGAGGATTGGGGTGAGGCGGTTGGCTTATACACTGTGGGAAGTCTCCCATTTGGAAGAAACCTTTACCTGTGATGATCTCAAACGGACTCTACTCACAACTTTCTTGGCTTTTTCTCTGATCTGATCCTTTTAACTCAGCCCGGTAGTCATGTCCTAGAATGACAGTTTTGCTTTATGACAAACCCTATTATAGTTCTTTCTTTCCAGTTTTATTGAGATACAATTGACTATATAAACTTGAGTACAGCATAATGCTTTGACTTACATGTATTGTGAAACGATTACCACAAAAAGTTCAATTAACATCCATTAACTCATATAGATACAAAGAACAGGAAAAAAATGTGGTTTTTTTTCCTTTGGGGAACTCTTGGAATTTACTCTTTGAAGGACTTTTGCATATACCATACAGCAATATTAACTATAGTCATCATGTTGTACATTTTATCCCTAATACTTTTTATCTTATAACTGAAAGTATCTTTTGACCAGCTTCATCCGATCCCCTCTACCGCCACCACTAACCTCTGGCAACCACAAATCCGACATTTTTCTATATCTTTCTCTATCTTTTTTACATCTGATCTCTCTCTCGCTCTTTCAGATTCCACGTATCAGTGAGATCATACAGTATCTGTCTTCCTCTGTCTGATCTATTTCACTTCACATAGTGCTCTCAAGATTCATTCATATTGTCATAAAAAGAGTTCCTTCTGTTTCATAGCTGAAGAGTATTCTATGATGTGTGTCTATATATATGTGTATATATACATTTTTTTATTTACCTATGTATCGCTCGATGGACACGTAGGTTGTTTCCATGTCTTGGCTATTGTAAATCACGCTGTAGTAAACGTGGGGGGTACAGCTATCTTTTCAAGTTAATGTTTTCATTTTCTTCAGATAAACGTCCGGATGTGGAATTGCTGGATCATAGGGTCGTTTTATTTCTAATTTTTCCAAGAACCTCCATACTGTTGCCATGGTAAATTGGCTGCACCGATTTATATTCCCATCAACAGTGCACAAAGACTCCCTTTTCTCCACAGCCCCGCTAGCATTTGTTATCTCTTGTCTTTTTGATGACAGCCATTTGGGTAGACATGAGGTGATACTGGGCTTTGGATTTGCATTTCCCTGGTGAGGAGCAACGTGGAGCACTTTTTCATGTTCCTGTTGGCCACTCATGTATCATTTTCGGAAGAATGTCTATTCAGGTCCTTTGCCCATTTTAAATGGGATTATTTATTTTTACTTGAGTTGTAATTGTTCTTTATATCCTTTGGATATTAACTTCTTTATCAGGCATATTATTTGCAAATATGTTTTCCCATTCCTTAGGTTGTCTTTTCACTTTCAGGGTTTCTTTTTGCTGTGCAGAAGCTTTTTACTTTGATGTAGTCCATTTTTTATTTTGTAACTTGCATGCTAGGTGTCATTTTCCAAAAAATAATTGCCAAGACACATGTCAAGCAGTTTTTCTCCCATGTTTTCTTATAGGAGTTTTATGGTTTCTGGGCTTCTCATTTTCTTTCTTTTCTTTCTTTCTTTCTTTCTTTTGGTTTCATATCTCACATTTAAGTCTTTAGCCCATTTTTTTAAATATTTATTTTTGAGAGAGAGAGAGAGAGAGAGAGCAAGCAGGGGAGGGGCAGAGACAGAGGGAGACACAGAATCAGAAGCGGGCTCCAGGCTCCGAGCTGTCAGCACAGAGCCCAATGCGGGGCTCGAACTCACGACCTGGAGATCGTGACCTGAGCTGAAGTTGGACACTTAACCAAATGAGCCACCCAGGTACACCTGTCTTTAGCCCATTTTGAGTTAATATTTCTCTCTTCAGACAAGTTTAAAAATCCCACTGATTTGGGATAGATTTGGGAAGATAAGCTAACTGGCAGTTTCCAGGAACTTAGTCGCTATTCAACGTCATAATATTTATCACCATTTTACTGACTGATGTTGATGGTTAGTGATCTCTCCCAACTAGAATAAAAGCTTCATGAAGGCAGAGATTATCGTTTCATTGTTGTCAATGCTCACTGCTGATGCTCAGCACAAGGTTTTGATAATAACTGATGGTTATATGGTACTTACTATGTGCTTTGTAACTAGGATGACTATGTAATTCATATTCCGAACCGCGACGCTTTTTAGATCAAATGGAAGGCCTTATTAAGAATTATGCCAAGAAAACATGAATAGACACTTCTCTAAAGAAGACATCCGGATGGCCAACAGGCACATGAAAAGATGTTCAGCGTCGCTCCTTATCAGGGAAATACAAATCAAAACCACACTCAGGTATCACCTCACGCCAGTCAGAGTGGCCAAAATGAACAAATCAGGAGACTATAGATGCTGGAGAGGATGTGGAGAAACGGGAACCCTCTTGCACTGTTGGTGGGAATGCAAATTGGTGCAGCCGCTCTGGAAAGCAGTGCGGAGGTTCCTCAGAAAATTAAAAATAGACCTACCCTATGACCCAGCAATAGCACTGCTAGGAATTTACCCAAGGGATACAGGAGCACTGATGCATAGGGCCACTTGTACCCCAGTGTTCATAGCAGAACTCTCAACAATAGCCAAATTATGGAAAGAGCCTAAATGTCCATCAACTGATGAATGGATAAAGAAATTGTGGTTTATATACACAATGGAATATTACGTGGCAATGAGAAAAAATGAAATAGGGCCTTTTGTAGCAACGTGGATGGAACTGGAGAGTGTGATGCTAAGTGAAATAAGCCATACAGAGAAAGACAGATACCATATGGTTTCACTCTTATGTGGATCCTGAGAAACTTAACAGGAACCCATGGGGGAGGGGAAGGAAAAAAAAAAAAGAGGTTAGAATGGGAGAGAGCCAAAGCATAAGAGACTGTTAAAAACTGAGAACAAACTGAGGGTTGATGGGGGGTGGGAGGGAGGAGAGGGTGGGTGATGGGTATTGAGGAGGGCACCTTTTGGGATGAGCACTGGGTGTCGTATGGAAACCAATTTGTCAATACATTTCAGAAGAAAAAAAAAAAAGAATTATGCCAAGACAACAGGAATAATCAAGAATGTCCTGGGCAAAGTAGGATTCACAGTTACTCTGCGTGTTACTGCTCTACACCAACTATATGCGTGTTTCACGGATATTTCGTTTGCTCCTCATTACAGCACTTGAGGGGATTACTGTTCTCCCTGTCTTACAGATGAGATCCATACCGTCGTTATGCCCATATTACAAATGAGGAAGCCGTGACTTAGAAAGACTAACTAATTTAGCTAAGACCGCACCACTAAAGCCAGGGTTTGAACCCAGGCGGTCTGGCCTCAGTGCTCACGATCACATATTAACTTGCCAAATATTTGTGGCTTGACGAATGAACTGGCTACACTCTTCTTCCGTATCCTTTGTAGTTTCAAGTTCTCTCCATCAGGACACGCTGAAGAGAGACGAGCCCGTCTTTTTTCCCCGGAACGAAGCATGTAGCTCCGTGAGTCCAAATGAGAGAAAAACTTGGGAGCAATTTGAAACTCAGTGTGAGCTGGTGTATGCATGGTGGCTTCACATATGAATTCATATGCAGGAAATATATTCTGGCTATGGAAAAATGGAAAACAGATAAAAATTACTTGAAAACAATTTTATTTTTACTGTGTAATGTGTTCTGTTAATTTGTTGCATAACGGTTTAATTCCACCGAGTAGAATTCTTTCCAATTGAATCTCAGGTGTATTCTATGCGATACATTTCTCTTTTTTTTAAGTTTATTTATTTATTTATTTATTTAAAAAAAATTTTTTTTTCGACGTTTATTTATATTTGGGACAGAGAGAGACAGAGCATGAACGGGGGAGGGGCAGAGAGAGAGGGAGACACAGAATCAGAAACAGGCTCCAGGCTCTGAGCCATCAGCCCAGAGCCCGATGCAGGGCTCTAACTCCCAGACCGTGAGATCGTGACCTGGCTGAAGTCGGATGCTTAACCGACTGCGCCACCCAGGCACCCCAGTTTATTTATTTATTTTTGAGGAAGAGAGTGCATGAGCAGGGGAGGGGCAAAGATACAGGGAGAGAGAGAGAATACCAAGCAGGCTCCGTGCTGTCAGCGCAGAGCCTCAAGCAGGACTCAAACTCATGAACCATGAGATCGTGACCTGAGCCGAAATCAAGAGTCAGACGCTTAACCAACTGAGTCACCCAGGTGCCCCAATTCTATATGATACATTTCTTTTTTTAAAATTCTTTTTTTTTTAATGTTTATTTATTTTTGAGAGAGAGAGAGAGAGAGAGAGAGCAAGCAAGGGGAGGGGAAGAGAGAGGAAGACACAGAATCCGAAGCAGGCTCCAGGCTCTGAGCTGTCAGCACAGAGCCCGATGCCGGGCTGGAACTCACGAACCGTGAGATCACGTTTCCGAGCTGAAGTTGGGCGCTTAACTGACTGACCCACCCAGGCACCCCTATGTGATACATTTCTAAGAGTAGGTACAATGATTATTTCAGGTAAATAACTGATGTGGGAAGACATGAGAGTGAGGTAAAGTAAGGAAATCTATTCTTATTTTTCCAGTTTGGGGGCTGAACATAATCATTGTTATAAAATTATTAGTACTGATTTTCTGAAGAAAATTTCCTTCAAAACTGTTTAATTTTGTTTCTCAGCCTATGTCCAAATCTCCGAGATGAAAATATTAATATCCACATTCACAGCATTGTTTTTGCTTGTTTGTTTTTGCTGGCCAATATACAAAATTTTGTTGGCCTTGGATCATCGGAAAACATAAAACTGGCTCAGAAGAAAGTACAAAACTCTAATGTTTAACACCCCCTTTCATCGAGAGACCACAAACTTTAATTTTCGAACGTTTTTTTTTTTTTTTTCAACGTTTATTTATTTTTGGGACAGAGAGAGACAGAGCATGAACGGGGGAGGGGCAGAGAGAGAGGGAGACACAGAATCAGAAGCAGGCTCCAGGTTCTGAGCCATCAGCCCAGAGCCTGACGCGGGGCTCGAACTCACGGACCGCGAGATCGTGACCTGGCTGAGGTCAGACGCTTAACCGACTGCGCCACCCAGGCGCCCCTCGAACGTTTTTATTTGAATCATATTTTCACTTTTTCTAGAACTCGGAAAGCACATAGTAACACATAATGGGCAACGGTTTTAGTCAGTTTTACCCATCTAGGGATCTTAGAGGAAAAGTTAAAAAAATAAAGGGAATTTTCTTTTTTGGGGGGGGGATATAATTTCTTTATTCGTTCACAGATAATTATAGGCTCTAACCAGGGTCTTTGCTAGGCACGAGGATGAGGTACTAGGAATGACTAGGAACATACAAGATGCAGGGGGGAACTGCATTCCTTCTGGAGGCTCTAAGACAGAATTCACTCTTTGCCTTTTTCAGCTTCTGGAAGCTGCCTGTATTCCTTGGCTTATAAGCCCTAAAGGGAATTTTCAATATCGTTCCCACTAAAGAGGAAGAACATGGTGAATTTTGGAAAGCCCATGAACTTTGGAGCCAGACCCTGCACTTAGGCTATGTAATCTAACTTGGTTTTCTCATTAAAGGTCTCTTTCTTCACTTATGAAAATGATGATGAAAAGCTTGCCATGACCCTAGCCGAGCGAGGAACATTAATGCCACCAGTGATAGACATCAGCGTTAAGTGCCCCTTGATATGGTGCACTGAGAAGTACATTACCTCTGCAGCATCCCTCCTAACCGTGCGTAGCCTCGATCTCATAGTGAGAAATCACCGGAGAAGCCCACCCTTAACTGATGGGCACCCTTCAAAAAATGTCAGAGTCGTAAAGACAAAGAAGAACTGAAGAATCGTTCCAGGTTGGAAGAAAGTAAGGAGAGAGGACAAAACGAAATCCAATGCACAATCCTGGATTGGATCCTTGGGCAGAGAAACAGTGGAAAAACGGGTAAATTCGAACAAGCTTTGAATTTAGTTAATAGTATTAGACCAATATTAGGATGTACCATCATTTCTTTTGATAAATATCTGATGGTTCTGTAAGATATTAACATAAACAGAAGTTGGGTAAAGGGTATACAGGGACTCTGTTCTGTTTTTGCAATTTATAAAAAAGTCTAAAGGTATCTTTTTAAAAAGCCTATCTTGAAGACTTTTAGAATAAAATGTTCTGGGAAATCTGTAGTTTGATTTTTAAATTTACTGCTCTTAATTGAGCTCAGTTTGTTACATTAGTGAGCCTGCAAAGCTTTCTTGTTTACGGTAACTTATCAGAGTTACTTTTTCTTCTTTTTAACTTTCCTAATTTATTCAGCCTCTTGGGCCAGGCAATAACCCAAAGTGCCAGGGGCCTTGGTTTTGTTGATAATTCAACAGAGGGTACAGTTTCACAGCTCAGAACTCTTCTGAAGTCTCAGGCTTAATGAGGACATTAACCTGCCCCCGGAGGTTTGCACGATTCCAAACATATTTTTCACCTATTGCCTTGGTACTAATTGGAGGTAGGTGTGGAACCAGAGGCCATTAATTTCTCAAGGACCAAGGACCGTAATTTCTGGTTGAGAGTGAAAGAGAACAGAGAGCAGTGCTAATGAATGGACTCCAGCTTCTCATCAGAACAATGAAAACAAGAACCCTTTAGAAGATGCTATCTTTGGCATCAGATCTCCACATGGCAATGGGAGATGTGCTCAGCACAATTACGAAGTTGTTAAACTTTGTTACAGCAACACCTGCCTCCTGTCATTTTTCTGCTCCTTCTTACCTGATGCTTTGCCTCATACCCTCAACCATATCGTGCCCATTCTTTGCTAGAGATCCCCTAGTGCTTCTGATTGATCACTGCAGTTAAGATATATTTGTTGTAGCTGAATCAGATCTGTCCTCCCTGCCTAATTCTGCCTCCATAACTTCGTGTGGCCTTGTGAGAAATTAACAAGGACTTCCTTTTGTATTTTCTGCCATTGCACCTTAGAGAGGTCTTTAAGACCCAAAGAAATGATTAAATGTTGGATGTAATTTCCTCTGACGTGTTGATTGAGGCAGAAAGTTTTCTAAAGGCGATTTTTATCAGGAATGTAAGAGCTGGGATGTCACAGATTTATGATGCTTGTCTATGTCATTGATCACTTGAAGACTAGCCTGATTTTCCACTTGTTGAGAGGACGCTACACCCTTCCAAATGGTTAGTCCAATGAATATGAACTTAGATTCTGATCTTATCTAATTTATAATGATTCAAGATCCAAGGATTTGATTTTAAGTGTTAACTCAGCCCAGATATTTCTAATGTATATTTTTTACTTCTTAAATAATGCAGGTCCAGGTACTTTAAAAGAAATTATCTGGTAAGTAATGAGAATGCATACAGTTTTGCCGATAGTTTCTTGCCTTTTCCAACTCTTACAAATCTGAATGCCAACTACTCAAAAAATTAGAATTTAGATAAATAATACATATTTTTTGCTAATCTGCTTCAATCACATCATTTTACAAGTAAATAAACAGAAAGAACAAGTAATTTACCTAAAAACATAATTCGCTTGTGTTCTAGATAGAACTGGAATCTAGACTAATAGGTGGCCAGATGTTCTTTCCACCATAGGTTATTGTTTTTAATTTTTATTTAAAAAGTTTTAACATCTTTATTGAGGTATAAATTGATATAGAAAGAATTGCATATATTTAATGTGTACAATTTGATGAGTCTGGGCATATGCAAACACGCATGATGCCATTACCACAATCAATAGACATGCCCCACACCTCCCAAGTTCCTGTGTGTGTGTGTGTGTGTGTGTGTGTGTGTGTGTGAAGCACATTTAACATAGGTCTGCCCTCTCGACAAATTTTGGCATGTACAGGACTGTATAGTTAGCTATACTGTATTTCTTGTACAGCAGATGTCCAGAATTTATTTATGTAGTATAACTAAAACTTGACACCCTTCAAACAACAATTCCCCATTTCTTTTACTCCGTAGCCTCTGGAAACCACTATTGTATTCTTTGCTTCGATGAGTTTGACTATTTTAGATACCTCGGATAAGTTGAATCATGCAGTATTTGTCCTTCTGCAATTGGCTTAAGTCACATAGTATAATGTCTTCTAGGCTTATCAATGAGGTCACAAGTGGCAGGATTGACCTTTTTTTAAAAATTTGTAATAACCGTATTTAAACTGACATATTAAAATATAAAATTATATTAAAGTTTAGTGCAATAAGAAGAGAACTTTGCACATTCCTTCCATTTGACATTTTGTAAGAGTATGCTATATATATATATACACACACACTGTAATATAATATAATGTATATATTTATAATATAATGTGTATATACATTATAATATAATGTATATATAATATAATGTATAATATAATATAATGTATATATAAAATGTATATATATAGTGTGTGTGTATATATATAATGTATACATATATATACACACATATATATATCATAAAGGCTATTTCTCTATAGTATAGCATGAACTGCAGATGTAGAAAGTTATAGAATTTCATTAATTATCCTAATACTTTAAAACACCATTTTCTCCCAAACACATCCTAGAGCTTTAACTGACAATTTATACTAACCAAACTTAATTGTCAAGTTAGCACCCTAGGTTTAAAAACTTGGAGAATGTATATAAAGATTTTTAAAAAATGTTTTTTAATGTTTATTTATTTTTGAGGGAGAGAGAGACAGAGTACGAGTGGGGGAGGAGCAGAGAGAGAGGGAGACACAGAATCCGAAACAGGCTCCAGGCTCTGAGCTATCAGCACAGAGCCTGACGTGGGATTTGAACCCACAAACCGTGAGATCATGACCTGACCCGAAGCCAGACGCCCAACAGACTGAGCCACCCAGGCGCCCCTGTATATAAAGATCTTTTAAGTGTAAACACAATGGTAAAATTGATCACAATTTCATAAAAATATTAAGTATCTTATTGCTTATGTGTTTAGGCATACTGCCTTCATCCAAAAAGGTTTGTTTTGTTTTGATTTGGTTTCAGGAGTAGTCTTTAGTGATCATCACTTACATATAATACCTAGTGCTCATCCCAACAACTGCCCTCCTTCATGCCCATCACACATTTAGCCCATCCTCCCCCCTCCCCCCACCTCTCATCCAGCAACCCTCAGTTTGTTCTCCGCATTTAAGAGTCTCTTATGGCTTGTCTCCCTCTATGTTTTTCTCTTGTTTTATTTTCAAAGAAAAAAAATGGAAGGAAAACTTCCAAATTCACCTTATGAGACCAGCATTACCTTGATTCCAAAACCAGGCAAAGACTCCACTAAAAAGGAGAATTACAGACCAATTTCCCTGTTGAACATGGATGCAAAAATTTTCCACAAGATACTAGCAAGTCAAATCTAACAAGAATTATTAACCACGGTCAAGTGGGATTTATTCCTGAGCTGCAGGGGTGGCTCAATATTTGCAAATCAATGTGATGCACTACATTAATAAAAGAAAGGATAAGCACCACATCATCCTCTCAATACATGCAGAAAAAGCATTTGTCAAAATATAGCATCCTTTCTTGGTAAAAATCCTCAAGAGAGTAGGGATAGAATGAACATAGCTCAACATCATAAAGGCCATATATGAAAGACCCACAGCTAATATCATCCTCAATGGGGAAAAACTGAGAGCTTTCCCCCTAAGGTAAGAAACACTACAGGGATGTTCACTCTCACCATGGTTGTTCGACATAGTACTGGAAGTCCTAGCCTCAGCAATCACACAACAAAACAAAATAAAACGCATACAAATCAGCAAGGAACAAATCAAACTTTCACTCTTCATAGACGACATGATACTCTATGTGGAAAACCCAAAAGACTCCACCAAAAACCTGCTAGAACTGTTACATGAGTTCAACAAAGTTGCAGGATATAAAATGAATGTACAGAAATCGGTTGCATGTCTATACACCAATAACAAAGGGGCAGAAAGTGAAATCCAGGAATCAATTCCATTTGCAATTGCACAACAAACCATAAGGTAACTAGGAATAAATCTAACCAAAGAGGTAAAAGATCTGTACGTTGAAAACTATAGAACGCTTATGAAAGAGATCGAAGACACACAAAAAAGGAAAAACATTCCATGCTCATGGATTAGAAAAATAAATATCGTTAAGATACTACCCAAAGCAGTCTATGCATTTAATGCAATCCCTATCAAAATGTCACCAACATTCTACACAGAGCTAGAACAAATAATTCTAACATTTGTATGGGACCAAGAAAGTCCTTGAATAGCCAAAGTAATCTTGTAAAAGAAAAACAAAACTGGAGGCATCACAATTGCAGACTGTAAGCTGTATTACAAAGCTGTAGTCATCAAAACAGTATGGTCCTGGCACAAGAACAGACACATAGGTCAATGGAACAGACTAGAGAACACAGAAATGGACTCACAAACATATAGCCAACTAATCTTTGACAAAGCAGAAAAAATATCTAATGGAAAAAAGACGGTCTTTGCAGCACATGGTGTTCTGAAAACTGAACGGCGACATGCAGAAGAATGAACCTGGACCATTTTTTTACACCATACACAAAAATAAATTCAAAATGGATGAAACCACCAAAATCCTATAGGAGAAAATAGGCAACAACCTCTTTGACCTCAGCCACAGCAACTTTTTATAGACATGTTTCTGGAAGCAAGAGAAACAAAAGCAAGCATGAACTATTGGTACCTCATCAAGATTAAAAGCTTCTGTGCAGTGAAGGAAACAGTCAGCGAAACTAAAAGGCAACTGACAGAATGGGAGAAGATATTTGCAAATGACATATCTGCTAAAGGCTTAATCTCCAAAATCTATAAAGAACTTACCAAACTCAACACCCAAAAACCAAAAAATTCAGTGAAGAAATGGGAAGAAGACATGAATAGACACCTTTCCAAAGAAGACAGTAAGATGGCAAACAGACACATGAAAAGATGCTAAACATCACTCATCATCAAGGAAATACAAATCAAAGCCACAATGAGTCACCACCTCAAACCTGTCAGAATGGCCAAAAATTAACAACAGATGTTGGCGAGGATGCGGAGAAAGGGGAACACTTTTCCACTGTTGGTGGAAATGCAAACTGGTGCAGCCATTCTGGAAAGCAGTGTGGAGGTTCCTCAAAAAATTGAAAATAGAACTACCCTATGAACCAGCAATTTCTCTACTAGGTATTTATCCCAACGTTACAAAAATGCTGATTTGAAGGGGAACATGCACCCCAACCTTTATAGCAGTGCTTATCAACAATAGCTAAATTATAGAAAGAGCCCAAATGTCTATCCACTGATGAATGGATAAAGAAGATGTGGTATATATGTACAATGGAATATTATTCACCAATCAAAAAGAATAAAATCTTGCCATTTGCAACAATGTGGATGGAACTAGAGTGTATTATAATAAGCTAAATAAGTCAGTCAGAGAAAGACAAATAGGATATGATTTCCCTTATATGTGGAATTTAAGAGGCAAAACAGACGAACATAGGGGAAGGGAAGGATTTACTTCTTTTTTTTTTTTTTTTTTAGATTTATTTATTTTTGTTAGAGAGAGACAGAGCACAAGTGGGGTTGGGGAAGAGAGAGAAGGAGACACAGAATCCGAAGCAGACTCCAGGCTCTAAGCTGTCAGCACAGAGCCCGATGCAGGGCTCAAACTCACAAACCGCGAGATCATGACCCTAGCTGAAGTCGACGCTCAACCAACTGAGCCACCCAGGCGCCCCAGGATTTACTTCTTTTTTAAGGCTGAATTCCATTGTGCGCATATATCACACTTTCTTTAGCCATTCATCCATTGATGAACACCTGGGTTCTTTCCATATATTGACTATTGTGAATAATGCTGCTACAAGTGGGGGGGGGAGATATCTTTAAGATCCCGATTTCAATTCTTTGGGATACGCACCCCGAAGTGGGTTGCAGGAGCACATGGTAGTTTTGTTGTTAGTGTTTTTAGGAACCTCCATACTTTTTTCCATAAGGGCTATACCAATTTACATTCCCACCAAAAGCGTACGAGTGTTCCAATTTCTCCAAACTTGTCTTGTCTTCTTAATATCTATCCCAATGGGTACAAGAAGCAGGAGGGGAAGTTTAGGATACATCTCCGCAAACTAGGAGTTAGCCCTTGCCCAGACCACTTCTATGTGCATTGCCATCTACCACCATCAAGTTGTAGTCACTTGAGTCTGTGGCGTCTGGGAGTCAACAAGTCACTGAGCAAGTCGTTGAGTGAACCCTTAGATGATCTCAGACTGAACTTGTTATGTGGGATAAATTGTGTTTTTAGAGGAATGATTTTTTTAAATGTGTGTTTATTTATTTTTGAGAGAGAGAGAGAGAGGAAGTGGCCGAGAGAGGGGGAGAGAGAGAATCCCAAGCAGGCTCTGCGCTTGTCAGCACGGTCCTGCGAACCACGAGACCGTGACCTGAGCCGAAATTAAGAGTCGGATGCTTAACCGACTGAACCACTCAGGCACCCCAGGTATTCTAACAGCTAAAACAAGGCAACAGATACCTGTATATTTAATTTTCAACCCAATTTTGTAAAAGATATACTTTTTACTCCCTTCTTCCCCTTTCTTTCTTTCTTTCTTTCTTTCTGTCTTTCTTTCTTTCTTTCTCTTTCTTTTTTTTTTACCAATAAGGGTACTGGGGCTGAAAGATTAAAAATCAATTTACTTAATTTAAACAGCTGGTGTAAGCCGGGATTCAAAGGACAGCAGTCTCTTAAACAGCATACCGTGCTACCCTCTGTCAATGTCCTCCATCCATAGACTACCACAAACATACCTGAAGTTAAAGAAAGTGCGTTTATTTTTCTTGGCAGTGAGCAGAAATGCACAAGATTCCATGGGGAATCTTGTGGTGCTTCCTACAGGGATGTTAGAAACGATTTGTTATAAGATCTGAGCTTGTGTTGGGTGACTTGCGGGGGAGTTTAAGGAGGCAGGGCTTTGCTCTGGATTGGATGCTGTCAGGAAATGAAGATAATTGTATGACTGGGTATTTTCACAAATCTTTTCTGGAAGAAAGGAAAACGAGGCACAGGCTAAGGCTTTATTTAGTAAAGAAGAAGCAGTCATTCCTATTGGCCAGAATAGAGGGCGCATGGTCATTTGTGTGGTTTGAACAGTGTTTATACTTTTGTTGCGTGTTCCTGATTGTGGAATGGACTTGTTTTCATCTCGATCCGTCATGGTCACGTAGAGCGGCCTTATCGAGTTTCAGCGTTTTGTGAAATTTCTTATGTTGGACAGGAGAAAGCCAAGGCTGAGCTGTTGAGTGTCAGGCCAGCTCCCAGGTGTCACGGGCTGCTTTGCTCTTTCTCATTTCTTTATTTTCATCGACTATCGTTTTTCTCAAGATGAATATTTCAAGCGATTTAATTACCGTTATAAGGTGTTTTTAAAAATTTGTTTTGTTTTACCGCCTTCACACTTTTGGCGAACATCTTTCTAAAGATGTGATTTATTTTCATTCTTCTTTTTTTTTAATGTTTATTTTTGTGAGAGAGAGACAGAGCATGAGCAGGGGGAGGGGCAGAGAGAGAGGAGACAGAATCAGGCGTTAGAGACAGAAGCAGGCTTTAGGCTCTGAGCTGTCAGCACAGAGCCCAATGCAGGGCTCAAACTCACGAACAGCAAGATCAAGACCTGAGGTGAAGTCGGACACCGACAGAGCCACCCAGGTGCCCCTCATTCTTTCTTAATCGGAATATACTGAAGATAACTGATTATGTTTTAACCACTCAAGAGTCTTCTTTATAAATGACCTTGACTGTACACCATTGGAACTATAGTGAAATGGGATGTTGACCTGTTTGCTCCTTCACTATTTGATTTCAGATTGAAACAGTTGTATCTTTTGATATATCACTATTGATGGCTTTCTTTTCATTGGTATCACTCCTCTGAGTTTTTCCTCCCTTAAACATCTTCAGACTTGCTATATTTAATCCCTGTGAAGATTTGAAAATGATATGGCCAATGACATCTAAAGGTAACATTATACCTGATCAGAGACCACAAATAAATAAAGTTCCTGGGGCTTGTAAGATTGAAAATAGTAATGTGGGGGCACCTGAGTGGCTCAGTAGGTTAAGTTTCTGACCGGCTAAAGGTGATGATCTCACGGTTCCTGAGTTCGAGCCCTGCATCGGGCTCTGTGCTGACACCATGGAGCCTAAAGCCTGCTTCTAGTTCTGTGTCTCCCTCTCTCCCTGCCCCTTCCCCGGCTCACTCTCTGTCAAAAATAAATAGACATTAAAAAAAAAAAAAGAAAATAGTTACGTGGTTGGAGCATGGCACTCTAGATATCGGAGCCATGCTGGACAATACCTTTCTGAAGTAAGAGTCTGATGAAAACATTGTTTGTAGTGGTGAGTCCATGGATCAAACCAAGCCAAAGGAGGATTTACCCCAGGAAGCCAGAGACGGTGTAGGCGAGACGGAACCAGAAGTAGGGGAGCCACAAATCCAGAGAAAGAAGGATATTGCTGAGAAAATGGAGCTCTACCCAAAGGTCAAGGCATGAAGCAGTGGTGGAAATAAGATGATGAACACAAGTGGGGAGAGTTAGAAGCCGGACAGGATCACAAATAAGGATCAGGTATAGGAAACCCGAATAGTTAGGAACTTACACCTGTGCATGGTCAGTCGTGCCTGCGCTACCCTTTAACTTGGAATTTGGAACACACTTTGGATCAAATACGAAAACAAATTTTGTTGGTTATGAGAAGCAGGAATCATTATAAGTCATGGAAGACAAGCTGGGTAAGCGAAAGGCTTTCCCTTGACTTTGTCGTCCGCAGTTGGTCAGGAAGAAGACTGGTGAAGGCAAGTTGAAAAAAGTGAAGGTAGAAGTTTACTGCCCAGGGAGTTTTATCCTTTTGTTGAATTTCCCCCCAAAACGTTTAATATTTTCTGCCAAACAGCAGTAGAAAGAGAGACAGTACAGTGCAGTGGCCGAAAGCTACGCGTCCAGCGTAAGGGGACCTGGGTCCAAATTTAGTTTTTCACATTTTAGCTGTATAAACTCAGCAAATTGCTCACACAGGATTGAGAAGACAGAAATGGGCCTATCCAAATATAGTCAACTGGTCTTTGAAGAATCAGCAAACTCAATGCAATGAAGAAATGATAGGTATTTCAACAAGTATTTGTTTTTTTCATATGTAAAAAAAAACAAACCAAACAATAACATAGCTCTACAGATTTTACACCTTCCCCCCAAATTAACTCAAAATACATCTTATGCCTCCATCTAAATCTACGTCTCTAAAACGTCCAAAAGAAAACATAGGAAAAAATCTAAGTGATCTTGAGTTTGGCATTGAGATTTGGATACAACTCCAAAAACACAACCCACGAAAGAAAAAAAATTAATGTTGGGCTTTATCAAAAATAAAAATGTCTGTTCCATGAAAGGCACTGTTAGGGGAAGGAGGAGACAGTATTTTTCAGTGACTCAAATGTAGCTTCTTTTTTGGAATTCCAAACTTCTTCACAAATACGTTCTCTGCCCCATCTTCTTATAAAATCAGTGTCCATCTAGGACTGTTGCGTGTGGTTGTGAAGGCTGATTTTTGCACAGTCACCACATCCCTATATCCTGGTGCTGGGCTGCACCCCGCAGGATACACACACAGGTGTTGTGTGGACCAGCAGCTTCCTGCCTCTATCTCAAGGATAATTATTTCCTCTGCAACTTGCTCTCTTTAATGGACAGTGACCGTTATCCATGCTTCCTGTTTCACGGTTGCTTATGGAAGAACATTTCAGAAACCTGAGGCTCCCCAACTTGCCTCCAAATATGGGATGGTATACTCCAGTTTGCCTGCAACAGTCCCTGTTTGCACCTGTTGCTGCTATGTAATTATTCTCAGTGTTCCTTTTCACTGTCTGTAGTAGGCTGAATGATTGCTCCCAAAACATATACACATCCTGTTCTCTGGGCCCTCTGAAGTTTACCTCACATGGCAAAAAAGGTCTTTGCAGATGGGATTTTTTTAAAAAAAGTCTATCTATTTATTTTTGAGAAAAAAAGTGTGAGAAGGGGAGGGGCAGAGAGAAAGAGAGAGAGAGAATCCCAAGCAGGCTCTACACTGTCACTGCAGAGCCCAACACGGGGCTCAAACTCACGAACCGTGAGATCACGACCTGAGCTGACACCAAGAGTCGGAGGCTTAACTGACTGAACCACCCGGGCGCCCCTTCAGATGGGATTAAGTTAAAGATTTTGAGATGTGGAGACTATCCTGATTATTTGGGTGAGCCCTAAATGCAATCAGAAATGCAAAGAATGCATTTGACAAACTTTAACATACATAAATAATAAAAATCTTCAGAAAATAAGAAAAGAAAGGGACTTTCTTAACCTAAGGAAAGGTCATCTACCAATACATCTACAGCAACCCTATACTTAAAGGTGAAAGAATTAATAACTATTTTTAAATTTTTTTTAGTGTTTATTTGTTTTTGAGAGAGAGAGAGAGAGCACCAGGGAGGGGCAGAGACAGAGACACAAAATTCCCAGCAGGCTCAGGCTCTGAGCTGTCAGCACAGAGCCCAATGCAGGACTTGAACTCATGAGCCATGAGATCGTGACTTGAGCCGAAATCAGATGCTTAACCGACTGAGCCACCCAGGTGCCTGCCCCTAACTACTTTTTAAATTGGAAAGAAAACCATGAGGTCTGCTGTCACCACTCCTACCCAACATTAGAGTGGAATACCTACCCAGTGCAATAAAGCAAGAGTAAGAAATATGAAGCATATATATTAGAAAGGAAAACCTAAAATTTTCTCTATTTGCAGACAACCTTATTGCCTGCACAGAAAACAATAAAGAATTAAAAAAAAAGTTTCTAGAACTTATACGTGCATTTAGCAAAGTCGCAGAATATAATGTCGACATACAAAATCCTGCATACATACATATACAATAAACAGTTGGAAATAAAATAATTTTAAAGCACCATTTATAACAGTACCAGGAAAAATAAAGTATGTAGGTAAAAATATAACAAAATATGTTCAAATCTTCATGTTAAAAACTACAAAACATGAACCAAAAAGAGATTTTAAAAAAAAAAGAAGACCTAAATAAGTGGAGAGAGAAATTGTGTTCATAAATTGGAAGAGTGAATGTGGTCAAGATGTCAATTTGGCACAAATTATTCAGTAGATTCGAAATAGGCTCAAAATCTAAGACAGCAACAAGTGCATTCTAAAATTCATATGGGAAGGCAGAGTAATTAGACTAGCCAAAAAATTGTTGAAAAATAAGAACAAATTTGGATGATGCACAGGACCTGATTTTAAGGCTAATTTTAAGTCTACGGTAATGAAGAATGTATAGGAATGGTGAAAAGCCCAACAGAGAGACTATGGAACAGAGTAGAGAGTGCAGAAATACGCCTCACAAATATGGTCAGTTATTCTCCACAGAGACACAATAACCCTTCAATAAAGAAAAGATACCCTCTTCAACAAATAGCGTAAAAAATGGAATCTGTGTTTAAAAAGGAAGCTCTTCCAAAGCATAAGAGACTGTTAAAAACTGAGAACAAACTGAGGGTTGATGGGGGGTGGGAGGGAGGAGAGGGTGGGTGATGGGTATTGAGGAGGGCACCTTTTGGGATGAGCACTGGGTGTTGTATGGAAACCAATTTGTCAATAAATTTCAGAAAAAAAAAAAAAAAAAAAAAAAGGAAGCTCTTCCCATGCCTTCTGTAGAGCATAACTCAAATCCAATTATTGATCTACCTGTAAATTGTGGAACTAGAAAACTTTTTGGAAAAAGTCATAGAAACCATCGCGACTTTGAGTTAGGCAAAGGATTCTTAGATACAATAAATCCTAAAAGAAAAATTTCATGAACTTCACTTTATCAAAACTGAAAGTTTTTGCTCTGTGAAACACACCACTGAAAGAATGTAAAGACCAACCACAGATTGGGAGAACATATTTGCAAATTATGTAATTCGACAAAGAACTTGTATCCAGAATATATACAGAATTCTCAAAGCTCAGTAATAATCACACAATCAATCCAATAAAAATGGGGAAAAGATTTGGACAGTTGGATATATAAGCCCTTCTAAGATTTCTTTATATGATATACTGGTATTTCTAACAGTACTTTAATCGTATGGGCCACAGTAATATTTCATTTAATAATTTTTTAACGTTGATTTTATTTATTTTGAGAGAGAGGGAGAGAGAGACAAAGCAATTGAGTAGGGGAGGGGCAAAGAGAGAGAGAGGGGGAGAGAGAACCCCAAACTCCACACCATCAGCACAGAGCCTGACATGGGGCTCGAACTCATGAACTGTGAGATCGTGACCTGAGCCGAAATCAAGAGTCTGATGCTTAACCGACTGAGCCCCCCCGCCCAGGTGCCCCTGTTTCATTTAAGAATTTTATCTGCAAATAGTTATTCAATGTATACAATGTGTTTTAACCTTATGTGTAAGTTAGGAAGCAAATCAGACATATTGTCTGTCGTGAAAAGGTTGTATCTTGGTGATAAAGGCAAAAAGCCACTCATGGCTACAAGTGTCAGGATTAGGTAAGAACACAGAATCACAGAATGAGTTCTCTTCACTCAGACTTGGAAGAGCCAGGAAGTCCTCCTGCAGGGGGTGACATCTACGCTGAACTAGCAGAAGTTAGGTAGATTGAGAGAATGGGAATCAGGGTTGTTGTGAAAATGGTCACAGTTGGAAAGCAGAGCTTGAGTGAAGTCTGAGAGGTCAAAAAGAGCATTGCATTATAAGGCACTCTAACACTTGGATGGAGCGTGAAGTGTGGATGTGTTGGGAGGTCATGGTCAAAAACGAGACTGGATTGCTAAATAGGAAGCTAACAAAGTAGCGTTTTGTAAAAAAAAAAAAAGTTATGAATTTAAACTTTTGGGCCGCCTGGGTGGCTCAGTCAGTTAAGTGTCCGACTTTGGTGTTGGCTCAGGTCACGATCTCAGGTTCTTGAGTTCAAGTCTCACATTTGGCTCTCTGCTGTCAGCGCAGAGCCGGCTTTGGATTCTCTGTCCCCCTCTCTCTCTGTCCTTCCCTCTCTCGTGCTCCCTCTCTCTCTCTCCCTCTCTCTCGAAAAATAAATAAACATTAAAAAAAAAGAGTTTAAGATTTTTCTTAGGACAATGAGGAACCAAAGCATGGAAATGGCAACGGTATTGGGAGGTGGTCAACATAAGACAGCTATTATTGAGATCCAAGTGGGATATAATCATGTAATAGTAAAGAGTGAGAGTGATGATGGAGAAAATTGGACAGATATTACCTACACATGTCAAATGAATGGCATGATAGGTATTTAATTTCTATTGAGAAGATGATATAGATATATCTGAAATGGGCCATGGAGATCATTTGGCTTGTGCCTTGTCTTCCTGTGTCAGAAAGTATAGACATCTGGGATCACCTAAAGCGTAATCTACAGGCAGCATAACAAGAGGAGCTTGAGGGGAGGGGCACACCAATCACCAGACATTCATCCTACAAGTTCACTTGACTCTGGATGGAGTTCAAACTGAGATCCATTAAGAGGGATTCTCAGGCTTCCATTCTGGTACTGCATGCCCATGCCTGACTCTATAAATACATCTATCCACACAATAGCATCTAATCTCATCTTCTAAGTTGCTGTTTATTTTGTGGTGAGCACCTGGGTTCATAAGGAACAACTTTCCTTGCTCACTAAAGATCCGTAGGATATTTCCCCAGCCCCCAAATGTAGCCATACCCCCACTAACAGCAGCAGTGCCTGCATTTATAACTTAAATCTACCAACGGAGAATCTTCAATTGTTCTATGAAGAATTCGCTTCTCAAATGTAATCACCTCTACGTAAATTGGTTCAGCTTGCTGAAACGAAGCTAGTAGTTGGTAATGATGAAATAAAGTGCCAAAGGGAAATAGATGCTGTTCAAGTACAGAAATACATGTGCTGCTTCTGTTTTCTTTCTCTCCCTTTCCTTAATACACATCTGAAGCTAAATCATCTACTTTGAAGCTCTGAGGACATACTGTTTCCTTTTTTTTCATATTCATTTATGTTTTCTACTTTTGCAACATACTTGGTATTAACCTTCCTTGAAACGTCTGCACTGAAGTCTTACTCAAGTAGGAAATCCCAGAAGATACTGATTGAAGAACGCTGTACGTCGTAGATACGATTCTAAATATACTAAAGAAGCTATGACGTTTGCTTATCTGTAGTTTTCCACTGCGTCCCTCCCTCTAAAATTCTCATCATGTAAATCCCCTTAATCTCGATCTGAAGTTACTAGCCAACAAAATGGAAAAGAATAGCCCTTAAAATTTCACGGTGATCGCATATCAAAACTGGTAGGGTGGAACGCTCTCTCGGTCCTCCCTTTATAATGCTCTGAAAATGATTCTGATTTTCTCTTTAGGAAAAATTTATTACCCCAAAGAGAAGAAAGCAGGCTTGTCGTCTCCAAGTTTTATTTTCCTAAGACCAGCAGGTTCTGGGGAAGGTGAAAGAAGGAAGAAGTATGTATTCTTCCAGGATGAGACTGCTACAGGCCTCCTTTGCAACCATTCCACGTTTTGTAATCAGTGATGATCATCAGGGCTACTCTGAGGATGTCATAGAGCCTCTGTGTTCCTCAGAGATACTTACGACCCATGGCTAGGTATGTGTTAATGGTGTACAGGAAGAACATAATACAAAACATCATGATGACCACGGAGTATGTAGCCAGAATTATAATGGACATCATCTTTTCCTGTGTCCCCAATAGCACACATTCATAGGGCCCATGACACATGGGCGTACTGCACCAAATGGGGGTTTTAATCAGTGGTAGGTGATAGTGAATAAGAATGGCCAAGAAGATCACCTGTATAGACAACTGTATCAGAAAGTAGACAAGATACATTGCCAGCAGGGGCTTTTCCCGGGATAAGTCAAAAATTTCATCTTCATTTGCCTTCACGTGCTCCGTGTTGCCGTGAGTGTCGCCAGGCTTCCTTCCTAAAGATTCCTTCCTAAATATCTTGGTCAGTTTACGCACACTCTGACAGACCAAAAACTCCATCACAAAAAAGATGGTGGAAAAGGCAAAGCCAACCGTATACCAAACTCCTAACACAGGCCTAGTGAAGTGATTCTCGTAGCATTCTGCTAGACAGACTTTGGAGATGTTTCCGTGGCACTGGAAGTCTCGGAACAGACGAAGCCAGGTGACTTGCACTACATACACAACTGAAACATAAAGAAAAGTAATGCTGAACCAGAGTGCCCGCCCTATGTAGAAGTTTGTGGGGTCTTTGCTCATCTTCAGTATGACAGGCGCCATACCCCAAAGTTTAGTAGTCTCAGCCATCTTGGAATCTAGGAAGACAAAAGCAAAGTAGGGAGGAAGACTGACTGTAGTTTTGCCCCTTTTAGCCCAGTTTGCCCGTTTGTACCATCTCTGCTATTCTCTCTCTTATTAGGTGCTCTCTGTGAGGGAACTCAATGGTCTCAGGTGAGAGAACAACTCCGAAGAGAGTTTAGGAGAGGGTTCAAAAAAAAATATGCCCACTGACTAATATTTCCTATTCTTTCATTTGCTAACCCCTTCTGATTTTTCCTTGCCCATCTCTCTTCCCAACCCCATTTCATTTCCCAACCTCTTCCCACAGGTTATTAAATTCTCTATACCACTATCCCTTTTGCTCTCAGCACACACTCTGTGTCGTTGCCTTCTTTTTATAATCTGCGTGCCAACCTGTGGCAGTCAACCCACTCTGATCAACAGTATAGTTCCAACTGTCATAGAACTCCCACAGGTGTCTGAATATGAGTGCTGAAAGGTAAGTCTTCAGCGCTTCTCCCTGAGATGTACCTATCTGATAGATTCACCGAATTGACTAGTGTCAGTTGAGGTCAACTTTCCCATTACCAGTTTCAAAGTCTGCTTCTGATTAACCAGTCGAGATGCAGGGATTGCCTTTTACTGAGGGAGCGTGTAAATTTCTTACTTGCGCTACATTCGGCTGCTCATCACTTTGAGCGGACTCTGAGCACCAAACACAGTCCTGAGCATAGAAAAACGAATGAGGTAGTTCTTGCCGTTAATTACTGATCTCATTTGCATTTCCTTGGTGATTAGTGATATGAAGCAGATGCTTCAATAACAAAACAGAAATTAAAAAGAATTACAGATCTGATGGTGTGAGGAGCGCTTTTCCTCCAATAAGTTTATTGTGACCTCTGTGCTTTCTGTAATTCGCTATCCCTCCTATGAACTGGAAAGAGATTTTCAGAGCAAATTATTACAGTTACCGGAAAGTCAAGCCATGCTTGAAAACGCCATGCTTAATCCTTGCCCTGGGACTCTGAAAAAACTCTCACACGGAGAAGGGACAGGCTTGCCTCAACTTTCTCTATGGGGATTTTCTACGGAGCCTGAAGCCACACCTGATGGATTGGTGGTTCTGGCTGCTGCCCAACTTAGGAGAAGGGGATGTGTTGACATTAAAATTGGAGGAGGGGTGGGATACATTCAGACTGAAGTATTCCCAGCCTTCCCTCCTAACTTTTCAGGTCTCTTAAAATTATGTTTGTAGTTTCTGGAGTAGATTTTCAGTACACTTTGAAGTAAAATTTTTGAAGGGCAAACATACACAAAAAAGTACGCAAGTCACATTGTTCAGTCCTATGAATTTCACAGAAGGGATGCGCTCAAGTGATTGTCATTTAGATCGAGAAAAGAACATACCAACATCCCCAAAGCCCCATTTGTACGCTCATTTAGTTACCATTCTCCATTGTGTAAACAATATCTGAACATCTAACAATATAATTTGTTTGCTCTGGAAATGTATATCAATGAATCATAAGTTATGTAATCTTTTGTGCCTGGAATTTTTTTGTTTTATATATTGTTTGTGAGATCCATTTATAATATTGTTGAGTGTAGTTGTGGTTCTTTCCTTCTCTTTGCTATAGAGTATTCCACTGTGTGAATATACCATATTTTATGTATTCATTTTATTTTTATTTATTTATTGTTTTAATTCATTCATTTTAATGCTGGTGATTTTAAAGTTGGGGCTTTTACAAATGGTGCCTTTATAACTATTCTGTACATGTATTTTGATATATTAATTACACCTCCACAGCATGAGAGATTTCCTCTGCATATTCACCAACACTTTGCATTGTCAGTTGGTTTGCATTTTAGTTTTTTTTTGTGTGTGTGATAATTTTTTAATTTATTTTGAGACAGAGAGCATGAACAGAGGAGGGACAGAGAGAGAGAGAGAGAGAGAGAAAGAATCCTAAGCAGACTCCTGTCAGTGCAGAGCCTGATGCGGGGCTCGAACTCACGAACCATGAGATCATGATCCCAGCTGAAGTCACACGCTTAACTGACTGAGCTACCAGGCGCCCCAGGTGTTTTTCATTTGAGCTATTCTGCTATGTAGCTGTATTCCATATAGATTTAATTTGCATTTCCTCCATGATTAATGAAATTGAGCAATGCTCATTGGCTATTTGAATATTGTGTTTTGTGAAGTACTTGTGCAAGTCTTTTGCCCATTTTTCTTTAATAAGTTGTATGTCTTTTTCTTATTGAACTTAGGAGTCCTTTATGTGTTCTGGATATGAGTCCTTGAGAGATATGTGAATTGTAAATCTCTTCTCTCACTCTGAGGGATGCCTTTCCATCCTCTTAATAGCATCATTTAATTAACAGAAGTTTTTCGTATTAATATTGTTGAAACCTCTGTTTATTTCCTTTCAAGTTAGTGATGTGTGTGTCCTCTTTAAGTAACAACTTACACCAATATCATGAAAATGTTGTTTTCTACTGAAAACTTTATTGTTTTACCATTTAAAAAATATCTTGGGGGCACCTGAGTGGCTCAGTCGGTTAAGCATCCAACTTTGGCTCAGGTCACGATCTTACAGTTTGTGAATTTGAGCCCCGCCTTGGCCTCTATGCTGACAGCTCAGAGCCTACAGCCTACTTCGGATTCTGTGTTTCCTTCTCTCTCTGCCTCTCTCCGGCTCATGCTCTCTCTCTCTCTCTCAAAAATAGGTAAACATTTAAAAAAATTTTTTCAATGTCTTGTACTAAGGTATAATGCAGTAAAATTCTCTCCCTTTTAGGGAGAGAACACTTCTGCAAGTGTTTACAAAAGCATATAGTTGTGTAACCACCACGAAAATCAAGAGGCAGAACTGTTTCACTACACCCACTGGGCCATCCAGGTGCTCCTATGGGTTTTTTTAAATTAATGAAATATCCTTTAATGTCTCTTTGAATATCTCACTTTCAGTTATTTTATACACCTTGTACATTTTATAAAAATGTTTCCTTAGGTATAAGATGTTTCATTTGCTGTGTTCATTGTCTCTCTCTCTCATGATATTTATTTTCTTCAGACACTTTGCGCTTTTTGGCCCTGCAATAATTTTCCTGTTAAAGTCTTTTGGGCTTCCTAGAATTTCTATTTGTGAATCTGACTTTAGGACATGAATGTTATTACCCTGCCAATTGCCCTTGGATTTCTTCCTGTGCTAAATTTGAAGTATTTTTGGAGCTACAACTCATATGTCTCAATAGTATTATGTATGGTATTAAATATGCATTTGGAGGGTTGATATACTTATTTCATATTATTCTGTATGTTATCTCTCTCCAAGAATTGTATACGAATCTGGTCTATTGAGTTTTCACCTACTGAATTTAAGCACAGTTACAGGTTTTTAGGAAATACTTTCCTTGTCATTCTGAAAGTTTTTGTGCAAAAGGAGTTTTTATGCAAATGGAGGTCACCAACATTTTTCTGCTGTATTGGAATCATACAGAAGCTTCCCAGTGATGGGGCACCTGGATGGCTCAGTCAGTTAAGCATCCGACTTTGGCTTAGGTCATGATCACACGGTTCATGGGTTTGAGTCCCATGTCGGGCTCTGTGCTGACAGTTGAGAGACTGGAGCCCTGCTTCAGATTCTGTGTCTCTCTCTCTCTGCCCCTCCCTGCTCACACCCTGTCTCTCTCTCCCTCAAAAATAAATTAAAAAAAAATTTTTTTTTAATGTTTATTTATTTTTGAGACAGAGAGAGACAGAGCATGAACGGGGGAGGGTCATGTAAATGATGCTATGTAAATGGGATTGTTTCTTAATTTTGTTTTTTGGATTTTTTCACCATTAATATAGAGAAATTCAACAGATTTTTAAAATTTTTTAATTTAAATTCCAGTTAGTTGATGAATGGATAAAGAAGATGTGGTGTATACATATGTATATGTATGTATGCATCTTCTTTATCCATTCATATATATATATATATAGAGAGAGAGAGAGAGAGAGAGAGAGATACACATATACATATATATATATACACATACGTATACACATATATACACCACATCTTCTTTATATATATAAATATATATAAATATAAATATATAAATACATATATAAAGAGAGATACACATATACATACATAGAGAGATATATACATACACATATAAATACATATGTATAGTTAACATACAGTGTAATATTTAACATACACTGTAATATTCCACTGTAATTTAATTTCAGGTGTAAAATTTAGTGATTCAACACCTACATACATCACTCATCTAGCCCATCTCCCCGCCACCGGTCTCCATCGACCCTCAGTTTGTTCTTTATGGTCTGTTTCTTGGTTTGCTTCTCTCTCTCTTTTTTCTCCTTTGCTTGTTTGTTTCTTAAATTCCACATGTGAGTAAAATCATATGGTTATTTGTCTTTCTCTGACTGACTTATTTCACTTACTATTATACCCACTAGATTCATCCATGTTGTTGCGAATGGCAAAGTTTCATTCTTTTTTTTTTTATGGCTGGGTAACATTCCACTGTATGTATATAACACCTCTTCTTTATCTGTTCATCATTCAGTGGGCTTTTGGGCTTTTTCCAGAATTTGGCTATTGTAAATAATGCTGCAATAAACATAGGAGTGCATGTATCTTTTGAAATTAGTGTTTTTGTATTCTTTTGGGTAAAGACCCAATAGTGGAATTACTGGATCATAGGGTAGTTCTATTTTTAATTTTTCAAGGAACCTCCATAGTGTTTTCCACAGTGGCTGCACCAGTCTGCATTCCCACCAACAGTGCACAAAGGTTTCCTTTTCTCTATATCCTCACCAACACTTGTTGTTTCTTGTGTTTTTTATTTTGGCCATTCTGACAGGTGTGAGGTGGTATCCCATTGTAGCCTTGATTTGTATTTCCCTGATGATCAGTGATGTTAAGCATCTTTACATGTCTGTTTGCCATCTGTATGTCTGATGTTTGTGGGCTGATTTTGTATCCTGCAGCATTACAAATTTTTCTATTAGCTGAAATAGGTGGGTTTTATTTTGGTGTATTCATTAAGATTTCCTTTAAAAAAATTTTTTTTTCAACGTTTTTTATTTATTTTTGGGACAGAGAGAGACAGAGCATGAACGGGGGAGGGCAGAGAGAGAGGGAGACACAGAATCGGAAACAGGCTCCAGGCTCTGAGCCATCAGCCCAGAGCCCGACGCGGGGCTCGAACCCACGGACCGCGAGATCGCGACCTGGCTGAAGTCGGACGCTTAACCGACTGCGCCACCCAGGCGCCCCTCGTTAAGATTTTCTACATATAAAATCATGTTATCTGAAAATAGAGGTAGTTTCACTCTTTTGTTTCTGAATTAGATGTCTTTATTTCCTTTTTATTGAGTAATTAGTTGTTCTCGCTGGAAATTCTAGTAAAATGCTGAATAGAGGGTGAAAGCAGACATCCAAGACATAATCATAAATATAATCTGTTAATGTAATACCTCCCATTCAATGTGCTCTATTACATTGATTTACTTTCTTATTTTGAACCACGCTTACATTCCTGGAATAAACACCACTTGGTCATAATGCATAATACTTTTAATACGCTATCAGATTCAATCTGCTAGTGTTTTACAAGGACTTTTGCATCTATATTCATAAGAGATGTTAGTCTACAGATGGTGTTAATTCTTCTTTAAACGTTTGATAGAATCCACCAATGAAGCCATCTGGTCTTGGCCCTTTTATTTGTTGACAAGTTTTGATTATTGATTAAATCTCTTTACTTGTTATAAATATATTCAAATTTTCTGTTTGTTTTTTAGTCCTTTTTTTTTTTGGTTTGTGTGTTTCTAGAATGTTGTCTATTTTATCTAGGTTATATAATTTTCTAGAGTACAGTTGTTCATGGCACTCTATTTTAATTAGTTTTATTCCCATCAGGTCATTAGTAATATTCCTATTTTTATTTCCTTTTTTTAAATGTCTATTTGTTTAGTTTGAGAAAGAGAGAGAGAGAGAGAGCAGGGGAGGGGCAGAGAGAGAGGGAGAGAGAATCCCAAGCAGTTTGCACACTGTCAGCACAGAGCCCAACACGGGGCTTGATGTCATGAACTGTGAGATCGTGACTTGAGCCAAAATCAAGAGTTGGACACTTCAGCAGCTGAGCCACCCAGTTTCCCCCTTACTTTCCTTTCTAATTTTGGTAATTTGGGTCTTCTCTCTTTTTTTAAGTCTAGCTAAACATTTAATTTTGTTGATATTCTCAAGGAAACAAATTTTTGTTTCATTAATTTTATCTATTGTTTTTCTTTGTAAAAACCATTTTATTGAGGTATAACTGACATATAAGAAGTTGTACATATTTAGTGTATACAACTCAATGAGTTGGAGATAAGTCCATATCCATAAAAGCACCACACTGTATACCCATAAAATCACTACAACCTATGCTATAAATCTATCCATTCCCTCCAAAAGTTTTTCTTCATCCTCTTTTATTTCTTGGGATAAGGACACTTAACATCTTCCCTTAACACAATATTATTTACTATAGGATTTTCTTTATTTAAGGTTGGATAATATTATACTGTATGAATATACCACATTTTCTTTATCCATTCATTTGTCAGTGGATATTTAGGTTGCTTCATTTCCTTTGGGTATATTTCCAGAAGTGAGATTAATGGATCATATGATAATTCTATTTTTAATTAAAAAAAAAGTTTATCGATTTATTTTGAGAGGAGGGAGGTACAGAGAGAAGGAAAGAGGGAGAAAATCCCAAGCAGGCCTGCGCTGACCTGGGGCTTGATCTCACAAACCATAAGATCATGACCTGAGCTGAAACCAAGAGTCAGACGCCTAACTGACTTTACATTGTTTTTCATAGTGGCCACATCAATTTATATTCCCACCAACAGTGTACAATGTTCCCTCTCCTCCATATCAACACTTTTCATCTTTTGTTTTTTGATAATAGCCACTCTACAGGTATGAAGTGATCATTATGGTTTTCATTTACATTTTTCTGATGATAGGTAATGTTGAGAACCTTTTCATATACCTCTCAGCCACTTGTATGGGTTTTTTTTTTTGAAAATGTTTATTCAATTCCTTTGATTATATGAAATCTCTTGAGTTATAAGAGCTGTCTCTCTATTTTACATATATAACTCTATCGGATATATGCCTTGTAAGTATTTTCTCTCATTCTGTCGGTTGCCTTTTCATTTTGTGCAGAAGCTTTTTAGTTCAATGTAATCCCACTTGTCCATTTTTTATTTTGTTCTCTATGGTTTTGGTCATATTGCCAAGGCCAAAGTCAAGATTTTTTTCTCTGCTTTCTTCCAGAAGTTTTTATGGTTTAGGTCTTACGCTTAAATTTTTAATCCATTTTGAGTTAATTTTTGAAAGTGGTGTAAAATAGGGTTCAATCTCATTCTTTTGCACATGGATGTCTAGTTTTCCCAACACCATTAGTTGAAGAGTTTTCCATGTGTATTCTTGGCATCCTTGTCAAAGATCAGTTGACTGTAAATGTGTTGATTCATTTCTGTGCTCTTTACTCTGTTCTATTGCTCTGTGTGTCTATTTTTCAGTATCATACTGTTTTGATTACTGTAGCTTTGTAACATATTTTGAAATCAGAGAGAATGAGGCCCTCAGCTTTGTTCTTCTTTCTCAATATGGTATGGCTACTTAGAGTCTTTTGGGTCCTAAATGAATTTTAAGATTTTGTTGTCATTTCTGTAAAAATTGTCATTGGAATTTTGATAGGCATTGTATTGAATCTATAGATGACTTTGGGTACTATGGACATTTTAACAGTGCTAATCTTCCAATTCATGAACAGAGGATGTCTTTTCATTTATTTGTGACTATTCAAATTGTTTCATCAAAGTTTTATAATTTTAGGTGTATATGTCTTTCACCACCACCGTTGAGTTTATTCCTTAGCATTTTAGTCTATTTGGTGTTAATGTAAATGGAATTGTTTTTTAAATTTCTTTCTAGAAAGCTCATTGTTAGTAAATAAAAAACTCTACTGAAGTAGTGAAAATGAGGGGCATTTGGGTGGCTCAGTTGGTTAAGTGTCCAACTTTGGCTCAGCTCATGACCTCACTGCTCATGAATTCAAGCCCCGCATTGCACTCTATGCTGACAGCTCAGCAAGGAACCTGGAGCCTGCTTCAGATTCTGTGTCTCCCTCTCTCTCTGCCCCTACCTTGATCATGCTCTCTCTCTCTCTCTCTTAAAATAAATAAACATTTGGGGCGCCTGGGTGGCTCAGTCGGTTAAGCGGCCGACTTCAGCTCAGGTCATGATCTCGCGGTCTGTGAGTTCGAGCCCGGCGTCGGGCTCTGTGCTGACAGCTCAGAGCCTGGAGCCAGCCTCAGATTCTGTGTCTCCCTCTCTCTCTGCCCCTCCCCTGCTCATGCTCTGCCTCTCTCTCTCAAAAATAAATAAAAACATTAAAAAAATAAATAAACATTTAAAAACAAATAAATAAATACAAAACTTCAAGGTGCAGTTTACATGTTATAGCTTCATAAATTCATAATTATAATTTACTTGTTTGACATAGTCTTTTATAACATATGTTAAGCATTTTGTGTATATTCATTCTGTCAACAAACACTTGTTTGCCATCTTCTATTGCTAGGTACTGTGTATACAATAATGAGGAAATGTGGTCTTTATTCTCATGATAGCCTACTATCTCACTTTCTTTTTTAATAAGAACATTTAATTTTTATATAATAGGACCTGTAGCAATGGACAAATCCAGAATTATGCAGTAGTTCAGTAGTGTGAGAACATTTAATTTGAATTTCTGCCATTTTCTTGACCTAGCCCTCATAGTTGCAAGAGGGTTACCACTTCTCCTCATCTCTTATTTAAAGTGAGTTCTCAAGGAAAACAAAGGGAAAATGGGGAAAGGGGGATAATCCCTTTAAATTAACTATTTTCTTTCCTACAAACAGAATCAAGTGGTTTAATTGCAACAAATATCCAACTGAGTGTAAGGGATCATTATTTCAGTACAATTAATGTGTAATCTTCATTATAATTTTATGAAATTTACATATCTTAACAGTAGTATTATGAAATGTTCTAGTTTCTACACATTTAAATGAAACAAAGGAATCTGATTAACATATTCAAATAAATGCACAAAGCTATAGCCAAAGGTGGTGACATAAACAAGATAAAACCAGTACTTGGTGGGGAACATAATGATGAAATACCTCTAGCTCTTTGGTTGACATACGAAAATACAAATTTAATGTATGAATAAGAGGATATGATGTCTTGGGGCGCCTGGGTGGCGCAGTCGGTTAAGCGTCCGACTTCAGCCAGGTCACGATCTCGCGGTCCGTGAGTTCGAGCCCCGTGTCAGGCTCTGGGCTGATGGCTCAGAGCCTGGAGCCTGTTTCCGATTCTGTGTCTCCCTCTCTCTCTGCCCCTCCCCCGTTCATGCTCTGTCTCTCTCTGTCCCAAAAATAAATAAACGTTGAAAAAAAAATTAAAAAAAAAAAAGAGGATATGATGTCTTTAAATTAAGTACAGATAAAGTTAAACCCAGTGATATGCTCTTGCAAATGAAATACTAAAATAAAAAACTTGTAAGTCAAAACAATGTAGTATATAAATACAGTGGAATAGTATTCAGTCATAGAAAGGAAGTTGTGATAAGGATGAACCTTGAAAGCATCATGCTAAGAGAAGTAAGCCAGATATAAGTGAACAATATTGCTTGATTTCACTTATATGAGGTACCTAGACCAGGCAAATTTACAGAGACAGAAAGTAGAATACAGGTTACAAGGGACTGGGGCAGGGGAGTGCTGGGAGCCATTGCTTAAATAGTACAGAGTTTCTGTTTGGAACGATGAAAAAGTTTTGGAAATAGATAGTGATGACAGGTACATAACACTTAAAGTCCTTAGTTGAACTATATACTGAATTATGCACTTAAAAATCATTAAAATGGCACACCTCATGTTGTATATATTTTACCACAATAAAAAAATAAAAAATAATTTAAAGAAGGTAGAAAAAATTAAATGAATTATTAAAAACAATAAAACCAGTTAAACATGGGAATTAAGTCTAAATAATTGCTCTCACTAGAGTTATAAAACTATGTGAATGAAAGAAATAATCCTTGAAAGAGAAATGGAAAACTTAAGGAAAAATTAGTGTTTATAAGAGCAATAATAATAACATGATTCTAAAATTTTTATCTTCAGGGTGTCTGGCCAGCTCAGTTGGAATAACATGGACTCTTGATCTCGGGGTTGTAAGTTTGAGCCACATGTTGGGTGCAGAGATTAGTGAATAAAATAAATAAAACTTTAAAAAATATATAAAGAAATAAAATGAAATTTTTGTTTTGGAAACCAAAATGCAACAAGGTAAAGAGGAAAGAGAGGTAGCAAAATATTCAAATTTTTAAAATTTTCAGATGATGTTTTTCGTTGACATTGCAAAAGTGAGTTTTAAACCCTTCCCCTAGAGAAGTACCCTTTTTCTTTTTTACAATTTAACCATAGGGCCTTAAACCCAATGTGTAAAGTGGACATAAAACAAAATTGGAGTATCAATGACATTAAATGCTCAGATTCAGCTCAATCTTCTCCAGCTCACTCCGTGCACACAAACAAATCTACACTTGAACGTTTATCTAATTTGTCTCGGTCAATGTGGTAAGCACTTTGTAATAATTGTCTCATTTGACCATAACAGTATTTCCAGAAGGCAGGACTAAGATGGGGAGCATCAATATAGGATAAGGTCAACTCATTGTCATCTGTCTCATTGACAGACAAGAATATGGGATAGTCTAAGGCTCGAGAGGGAGCGGGAAGGAAACAAGTTACCCTCACTGGTAAATCAAGTTTTTGTGGGTCCAGAGGAGTAAAGAAAGAGGTGAGGAAGCGGAATAGAATTAAATTCCAAATGTGTTATGAACTAACAGGAATATGACCTGTTTGAAAGGGAGAGATCGTGGGAGTACAAAAGAGGACAGAGTGCATGAAGTGGGAACTTAATTAGTAATAATCGCACCTCGGATAAACCTCACTGGCTACGATACTGCCGCTGCGCAAAGCTCAAATGGGAACTTAAAAGAGTAACGTAAGTGACTATCTAGGAAAAGAACAAGGAAATCCTACAGAGAGGAAAGTTACAAAGCAGCAGGAGTTTGCCATATAAGGATGTGTGAATTTCACGGACAGGAATCAAGGAGGAGGGATGCAGGTGCGCGCGCCCCCCCCCACACACACACAAAGTATTTAGACTATGATTCCAGTAAAGACTTACCTAACAGAAAGACTAAGCATGTCCTTAAGGGACCATCAAATTATTGTGTTTAAATGCAACTGGGGGGAATTTTTCATATTCTAAATATAAACAAACCATTAAGGAGTAATTGTTGGGAAATAATCAAGAACCTTTTGGAGCTTCATTATTCATGTTTGAATGTTCAACATATTTTTCTTTTGAACTGTGTATATGAAATAGCACCATAATGTCTTCAGAACTTGGAACAGCATGAAGGTCTTAATCTGGCCCTATGTCCTACACTGCTCTTGCTATGGTCCCTTTTCTACCTGCCACGTGTGTAAGGACCAATAACATTCAAGTCCGGTCAATTAAGTAGTGCTCCACAACATAGTCTTAAGAGCAAAACTGACATAGAAAGTTACTAGTCTTTACTCCAGAGTCATAGCCCTTCAAATCATATGAGCTTTCATGAACACATTATAACCCTCACTTTAATTGCTGCAATTCAGAGTTGCCCGCTTTTACTTCCTTTCCCTGTTTAGGAAGAGGTCATAGCCCTCACATTGACTACATTTCCTCATTCCTTCCAAATTTACTTCCTCTTTGTGCTTACTTTCTCCTTCCCCTGTGAACCCTAGAGACAGTAGCCAGGGAAGGAGGACTGTGGAAGGAAGAAGAACATGGCAAGAGGTGAAAAATTCAACCACAAATTCTCCTAAGTAATAAACTCAGCATTTCCTCTCACGCTTAGTTTCGCTGATTCCAGAAGGACTTAGCCTGTAGTCCTGCTGACACACATTTTTCTTCTATCTCGCCCTGTTTTCCTCCTGTTCTGCTTTCCCATATTTTTCGTAATTAGTCACTTATGTTTCTTCTTTCTTTTTTTAATTTTTTTTAATGTTTATTTATTTTTTGAGAGAGATAGAGTGCTAGTGGAGGAGGTGCAGAGAGAGAGGGAGACACAGAATCTGAAGCAGGCTCCAGGCTCTGAGCTGTAGGCACAAAGTCCGACATGGGGCCCGAACTCACGAGCTGTGAGATCATGACCTGAGCTGAAGTCAGACACCCAACTGACTGAGCCACGCAGGCGCCCCTGTTTCTTCTTTCTGAAATCGTTTTGGGCATTGTGTGTGAGGGTACATTTTTTAAAACATTGAAGAACTAAAACATTCTGCTGTCCACACACATGGCAGATGAGTTGATTGAGTAGAACTATTGGCTCATAAACACTTTAACAGTTTCTTACTGTATATCCATAGTCACCAGTTGCAGAAAATAAGTTTGGGGTGAGTATTGTTTTGTTCCATTAGCTTATAGGTTACCTATTTATCCCCGTGTAGTTAAAATATGTTGCTAAAACAATACGTGTGATTCTCTTTTTATTATTTATTTCCTAAAGTACAATGATCCATTTTAATCTACGTGTTTCATTCTCTATTTAGAAAAATTTTGCTACTCCAATGACATATCTGATTATTTTTTATCCCATCTGCTGGGATTGCTAATTTAGAAAAGACCTCTATTTCCTAGGCTGTATTTCCACTCTCCATCCCCTATAGATCATTTTTGTCCTTCTCCTCAATCTTCTAATGGAGTTTCGTGGATTTAGATTCCTTTCATAAACTATTTTTCTGTACTGTCCGTTAACTTCTTTACTTCCTGCCATACAGATTTTAATTACATTGTTACCTTTTTAATGTTCTGCAAGCCTTGCTAACTTCACCAAGCCCTCATTCCTTTACCAACTCTTCCTATTATAATTGCTCCCTTCCCATGTTTGTTTGTACATACCTCATAAAGGCAACAATATCTGGAAACCTACGGAGGATGACAAAATATCTCACTTCTTGGGAGTTGCTTTTCCTTCATGTTGATACTCCTTGTCTTATGCAATAATCCTTCATAACATAATGCTGATTTTTTTGTTCATTCACTATGTAAGGTATAAATGTGTGTCACTCACATTTACTTCCTCGTATATGTATGTTAATTTGTATCCTGCGATCTTATTGAATTCATTCATTAGTTTCACCAGAGTTTTGGTGATTTAGGGTGTTCTATGTATAGTATTGTCATATGAAATAGTGACATAGAAATTGTGCTTCTTCCTTTTCAATATGGATCCTTCTTGAGCTGTGGTCTTGGACAAACATTTTTATAAGTAAAATCTTTTGGCCACTGTCTACCTTTAAAAAAATTCCCTCCCAGGGGCGCCTGGGTGGCTCAGTCAGTTAAGTGTCTGACTTCGGCCCGGGTCGTGATCTCATGGCTTGTGGGTTCAAGACCCGCGTCAGGCTCTGTGCTGACAGCTCAGAGCCTGGAGCCTGCTTCCGATTCTGTGTCTCCCTCTCTCTCTGCCCCTCCCCTGCTCATGCTCTGTCTCTCTCTGTCTCTCAAAAATAAACGTTGAAAAAAAAATTTTTTTAAATCCCTCCCAGTGTTCAGTTTATTTCACCTTCCATCACCAGGACAAATAACAGAAACATTATTAAGAGAAAAAAGAGAAGTCTGATTATGTCACACTTACACAAATTAATGTGTTTCCTCTTGGACATATTGTTCAAGGCTTTTATTTTATTCTAATGTCTTCTCGATAACTTGTGGGACTGGAAATGTACTTACAAGCACTGGATAGATCTAGGCAGTTCTAGTATCTTGAGACCAAGGACGTACGGTATTCATACATGTTTTTTCTGGTTCTTTCTAAACACTACTAGGTAAGTTATTGTCAAGCAAAGGAAAAATATAAAATATGGAGTAGAAACCATATTGTGTTGAGTTCAGTTGGTTGAAAGGAAAGCAAATTGTGAGTGTAAACTGCCTTCTTACAAAGAACTCTTAAAAGGGAGAAGCAGGAGTTGCAAATCTATGCTGGAGAACATTAGGAAGCTCAAATATCAAAAACCCGAAGATGTCAAGTGCAACATGAATAAGCTACCAGGGATAAAATCCATCCAGATTTGGAGCAAAGGACTGATATTACAGGCGATGTGGAGAAAGAACAAGATCGAGAACAAGGGGGAAAGCCAGTGTGGGTTTAACTATAACACACAATTCACCAGCTGTGAACATAGAGTGTGATTGTGTTTGACTAGCTTAAAGGGTAAATAAAATGCTAAGCAAATAATTTCCAGAGAGACCATAAGCATGTAAGGGCATCCATAATGTTAGTTGGTTGAGAAAAATAATTTAGACTCAATATGGGAGTAATATAGGCCAGTTGCAAACCACAAAAATGTGATACTAGATAGTTTAGCTATGACAACTGTTGGAGTAAAGAGAAAAATATCCAGTCTTTGCTGGGTATAAAACAGTATGAAGACAATATCTAATGCTTCTGTCTCTTACATATTGGTTGGAAGAGAGGACCCCTAGTCTTTTTTTTTTTTTAATTTTTTTTTTTAACGTGTATTTATTTTTGAGACAGAGAGAGACAGAGCACGAACGGGGGAGGGTCAGAGAGAGGGAGACACAGAATCTGAAACAGGCTCCAGGCTCTGAGCCATCAGCACAGAGCCCGATGCGGGTCTCAAACTCATGGACTGCGAGATCATGACCTGAGCCGAAGTCGGCTGCTTAACCGACTGAACCACCCAGGCGCCCCAGGACCCCTAGTCTTAAAGCTCTCATTGATTTGGAGAGGTAATCAAGATAGTATAAGTGAAGCATAAGTAGAGCATGTGAAACAAATTACTGGAATTGGTACATCAAAAAGACTGTCACAAGGCAGGAGCAAAGCAGAAGTCCAAGTACTAGAATTCAGGGAAAAAATCAAAGTATTTTGGAATCAAAGCCAGCTATTAGTCAACCAGCAGTCTGCAATAAACTGTTCGTAGGCAACAAGCATGTATCATATTATGCCAGCGTGCACATTTTATATGTTCAATGTAAATGATGAGTTTGCAAATGTGGAGCCTAAATTTGTGCTCAGTATGCTAGAATATTAAGGGACAAGAATCTGAGAATAAGGGCAATATTGAGTGAGAGCCAAGAGTGTACAAAGATTCAGAAGACATTGCACTCTGGAGTTTTAAGGGGGGAAAATCAGATATGAGGGAGGAAGAACTTTCCAGAAAAGCTAAAAAATAATATTTCAAGATTTTGAAACCTGCATCCTGGCACTCTATCACATAGGATAATCATGTGTAGATGGCCATTTTCCATAAACTACAACAGCAGACTAGACAATTACTGTGAGCTCGGTCTAATTCACCACCATTACTACCTTATATATCTCCTTTTGAGTAAATTCTGATAAAGGTTATATTCTCTTCATCAAGATATGTATTTCTTATTCACTTAATTTTTTATATAGTTTATAATTATCAAAACAAGTTGTGACTGTTAATATTGTCCTATGATAGATTTCAAAAAATAATAAAATGTTTTTACGGTTTAATATTTTCCCTTTGCTATATAATCCAGAAAATATTTTTATTAAAAACGTAACTGGCATATGTCACTGTATAAGTTTAAAATGCACAACACAATGGTTTGAATTACACATATTGCAAAATGATTATCACAATAGGTTTAGTTAGCATCCATTATCTCATATAGACCCGATAAAACAAAAAATTTAAAAAAATTTTTTTCTTTGTGATGAGAACACTTAGGATTTACTCTCTTAACAGCTTTCATATATATTGGACAGCAAAGTGAGCTACAGTCATCATGTCATACATTAATTCCCTACCACTTGTTGATTTTATAACTGAGGTTGTGTACAGTTTGACCACCTTTCTCCAGGAAATATTTTAAAATCATGTGTTACTATGTCTAAATGCATGCGAACTAAATCAAGTTATGAAATCTATAGGACCATTCCTAGCAAAAATTCTCCAATCACTAATGGTTATAATTTAAAATTTTTGGTATCTAGAATGATTTTGACCATAGCCAAATAATTTATAATTCATCATTGTTAACTATGTTGCAGGTCAACTCCAACGAAGGCCTTTTGCTCCCGTCTCTTGAAGGCTTCCAAACTGTTCCCTTTAAAGTGTAAGATATTTTAATAATACTTACCAACTTCCTCAACAATAGAAATTGAAATATCTCATGACTTCATTAAAAAAAATGTTTTTTAAATATTCATTTTTGAGAGACAGAGAGCAAGTGGGGGTGGGGCAGAGAGAGAGGGAGACACAGAATCCAAAGCAGGCTTAAGGCTCTGAGTTGTCAGCACAGAGCTCGACAGGGGGCTCAAACCCACGAACCGTGAGATCATGACCTGAGCTGAAGTCGGACACTCAACCGACTGAGCCACCCAGGCATCCCTCTTGTTATTTCATTTACCAACGTGAGTCTTTTTAACTACTGTAACAAACCCGAGTTATTTGCTGCCAGTAGTTGGCAAAAATTGCACTATTCAAAATTTCCTAAAGTTTATATTTCGTAAAAGGCTACAAATCAAAAAGGATCTTATCGAGTTCAGTAATTTTTCAGTTTGAACACCTGTATCTTTGGTGATATTTCCCGTGGTTGTGCTGACAAAGAGAGCATAAAGGGAATCATTTTCTAGATCTTCAATTTCATATATACTTTGCTAAAATTTCTCTTTTCCAAATCCCTCATCATAATTGCCTTTCTCTATAAAAGAAAAATATATTTTTTTGCCCTCAATTTTATTCTGATGCACTTCCCTGGGGTGTTGTAAACTCCAGTGTGTCGATTAACACAAAATGGAATACTGGCACATGTTTAACCAGGGAGTTACTCTATGAATAGATGACAAATGCCTTTGAAAATTAGAATATTTCCATTCCTTTGCTTTTAATAAAACTGAAGGGATATCGATTAGAGTGGTTAGCTGAGTCATCATTAATAATTATTGATGATAGTTCCTTACGGTTTTTGCTATGAAACTCAAAAGGAGTTCAACAAACCAAATGACATTGCTGTAACATAACTTTCTCATCCTCTTCCCATTATTTATCTGGACAAGGTTTCTCAGTACTTTGATCTGTAAAAAAATTATGAAAGAATTTATGCTGAATCCTATAGATCACAGTAACATATACCATTGATTATATATACATGCTATAACTTTTAAACGTCTAATTCATTTAATAAAATGAAGAGAGGGTTTTTTTTTAAAGTTTTATTTATTTAGTTTGAGAGAGAGAGAGGGAGGGAGAGGCAGAGAGAGAGAGAGACAGACAGACAGACAGATACCCTCAAGCAGGCTCTGCACTGTCACTATGGAGCCCGACACAGGGCTCAATCTCACAAACTGTGAGATCATGACCTGAGCTGAAATCAAGAGTCAGACACTTAACTCACTGAGCTACCCAGACCCCCCAAGAGAGGAGTTTTAATAAAATTGTATTTTTCATGTTTCATAATTATATACCAACATTGCAATGTGATTATGTTGTTTTGGTTGTTCCTAAACTAATACAAATTGTAATCATGACTAAATCCACAAGAATTTTTGTCATCTCGATAAAAATTAAAATAAAGTTTTAAACGGAGGTTAAAAAATGTTACAGACTTTTCTTCTCCAGGCTGGAATCAGGCATTTACCTAGAGAGCCCTGGTTCCTTTTGTGGTGGATGGTATTTAGAGACCAAGATCTCAGGACTAAGTGAGTTTATTGCTTCTAGGGTGTCACTGCTTTTAGACTGTTTAAACACTCAGAGCTACTTAAATGCACACCCATACTCCCCTATATCTATGTCTTTTTCTATCCATTAAAAATTATTAATTTATAATGATCTCTCCATTTCCAATCCAATATTCCAGGGTTCATTCTAACTGCCCTCATTCCATATTTGTAAGTCTCTGCTCTCATAATGGGAAATCTGTCTCCCAGTACATTTACTCAATTCTAGAATACACAGAAGCCTTAACCAAAGGATCAGAATTGACCTCATCAATAGTAGAACGAATTGACATTCTTTGTCCCTCCTATAATGCACTTAGGAGAATGTTTTTTAAATGCTTAACTCTGATTCTTCTGAATCATTGTTATTAAGTTTTTTATTAGTGCTCAAACAAAACAAAATAATCATAATAAAATCTTGGTAGATAGTTATTAAACATAAACAGTGCAATTTTGTCTGAAAAAGGCTCTCTTAATTAAATGAATTGGATTTTAATGGGGCACCTAGGGGTCTCAATCAGTTGAGCGTTTGACTTCGTCTCAGGTCATGATCTGGCAGTTCGTGGGTTCGAGCCCCACGTTGGGTTCTGTGCTGACAGCTTAGAGCCTGGAGCCTGCCTCGGATTCTGTGTCTCCCTATCTCTCTCCCCCACCCCCGCCCCACTCTCTCTCAAAATAAATAAACGTTAAAAAATGTTTTCAAAAAATTATAGCACATATTCATAGTTGAGTGTTAATTATTACAAAACATCAGAGAAACTCAAACCGAGAGATTTTTTATAAAACAACTGCCATGAAATTTTCTAAACTATTAGTATATTCAAAGACAAAGAAACATTGCTAAACTATTTCAGATTAAAGAAGACTAAAAAGACATGGCAACTACATAAAATGATACTGGATAGTAGACCAGGTGATAGCTGGGGTGGGAGAAAAGAATATTTACATATGCTGTAAGTACTTTTCCACAAATTACTTAAGTACAAAAAAGAAAAACTGTGAATTTATACAGTGGAGAAACCTGTAGACGTCACTTAACCAAATGACGAAAGCAACACATGATCTGGGATTTTCTTATGCTATCGAAGATATTATTGAGGAAATTAGCAAAATATAATTAAAGTTAGTAGATTAAATAAGAGTATTGTTCTCATGTTAATGTCCTGACTGTAAATTTCTCCTGATTTTCATAATTGTACTGTGGTTATGAAAGAGAATGTCATTATTTTTAGAAAACACAAAGAAACAGGAAATACTTGCCTGTTTTAAGGAACTATTTAGAAGAAAATGAACATCATGTCTTAGCTCTCAGATGGTTGAGAAAATAAAATGTGTGTGAGAGAGTATATATAAATGAAAACATGTAAGTGTACATTCATTCTCCATGCTTTTGATAGGGCCAAGGCTTCTCCTTATTCAGTTGGTTTCACTGACTGTAGTTGTGTCTCCTTATTGTTGAATAATCTTACCATCTATAAAGCATTGTCTAAGACAATCGGTTTAAGATTATTTCAAATAGAGTCAGAGCTTAAACACATTTCTTAAGCAGTTTGTAAGTAGGATCTGTCTAGATTTTTAGGATTTTTGCTAATCTAAAATTCTTATTCATATTTAATCCAATCAATATCTTTTTAGTGACTCACTTTCCAAAAATGTTTCATCTTTATAGAAACAATTCTTCATTTAACTCTTATTCCATCTATTAGTGAAATATTTATAACTAAGTAAAGGACAATTCCTATAAGGGTTCAAGGCCTAAAATAGCTCAGCTAATGATGGCTTCTTTAGATAAATACTTTTGAAAGGAATGTCACTAACTTCAAATTTAATTAATGATGCCCCCAAAAGTGGTTTCAGGTACAGTGCTACATGGCTCTTCCTGTCACCCCCAATGAATGAATAGCATTAGTTGTTTGATGTAATGAGTCGACTGTTATGGACTATATTAATTATGATATCTGCACTAACTGATTAAGAAAGATCATAATTGACTCTTATTAGTCTATTAAAAAAAGTACTAAGTGCTTGGAATGTATCAGAGAACAAATTCCATCCCCATATGGGGCATATATTCAGATGTGGCTAATTGGGAAGGGTAAAGACTGATACTCAGGAAAAAAAAATCAAATAAATAAGTAAATTATATTGTATATTAGAAACATAATGTCAGCACAGAGTCTGACACAGGGCTCAAACCCATGAACCATGAGATGACCTGAGATGACTTTGGACTCATGGATGAACCATGAGATGACTTTGGATCATGACCTGAGCCAAAATCAAGAGTCAGATGCTTAATTGACTGAGCCTCCCAGGCACCCCTAAGTAATTATTTTTTAAAATAATTATGGGAAAGACTCCTGAGAAGCTCAGTTGAGATTTGAAGGTGAGGTAATTTAATGTTCTAGACAAAGGAAACAACTGGTGCAATAGCCCCAAGGCAGGACTATGCTTGATGTTCTTGAGGGACAGCAAGATGGCCAGTAGGGGAGGAGATTAATGAGTAGGGAGAGAGTCAAAGTCAATTCAGAGAAGTGAAGACAGTGGACATGGTGGGAGCTTGTTTGTCCTTTATAGACCATTGTAAGTGGTTCAGCTTTTCCTGAGTGAGATAGGGAGCTTTTGGAGAATTTTGAATAAAAGAATGTTATGATCTGATTTGAAATGAAAAGATTTACCCCAGTTAGCTTGTTGAGCAATAGATGCTCGGAAGGGGTAAAGGGAGTTAGGAGGCTGAGGCAGGATAGTCATGAGATGATGGTGACTCTGACCAGGGTGATTATAAGATATAGATCTACTTTTAAATGATACAAATCAGATTTTCCGAAGAATTGGATATGCGATGTGAGAGAAAGAGAGGAATCGATGACCTCAAAAATTTTTATCCAAAGAACTGAAAATTGGTGGTGCTATCAACATGCCCGTCATTCACGTGACAGTGAAAACCTAGGATCCATGTTGGTAACCCATGGATTTCCTCTGTGTACATCCTGCATCCTGTAATGTCTAATAATACTTAGGAAAGTTCCAGTGGAAAATCTTAATGCCTATTTCAGATTGCTCTTTTAATTGCATAGGAGTTGGATATGCACAAAGAATTAGAACCGAGTTTTAATCTGAATCACTACCAGCTTCAAGAAATATTCTGTTCAGACATACACAGCAGTCCACTGGTACATTTCCTATGTGGCCGTTCATCCTGGTTCTCTAACAATTCTGGCATATAAATCAATTTCTTTATTTGGTAGTCAATATAATGGATGCCATTTATCTTGATCAGAAAAGCTGTCACAGAATAATTACAATGATTTACTTTTGTTCAATATAAAGTCAAGTCTCTTTAAGCTTTCCATCGCATTTTTTTCTTTTTTAAAGTTTTTATTTAAATTCCAGTTAGTTAACGTACATTGTAGTGTTAGTTTCAGGTGTACAATATAGTCATTCCACACTTCCATAAAACACCCGGTGCTCCTTGCAGCATGGACACTCTTTAAACCCCATCACCTATCTCACTCATTCCCCTACCCACCTCCTCTCTGGTAACCATCAGTTTATTCTCTATACTTCAGAGTCTGTTTCTTGGCTTGCCTCTCTCTCTCTTTTTTCCCCTTTGCTTGTTTGTTTTGTTTCTTAAATTCCACGTATGAATGAAATCATATTGTATTTGACATATCTGCAAATGACATATCCATCACACTTTTACTTTTTACCAACTTTTTAATCTTACCCTTTTATCAAAGGTATCAACCTTTGATACCTGCTCGAACCTGTTACTGTTTGAGCACTTGTTTGTGCAGTTCTAAATTGAATTGGTTGACAGGTCATGAACCAATGAGTGATTCTTGTCTTTTTATCCATGCTCTGAAAATTTTCACTTTCTTTTTCGGTATTCTCCCTATAATACCACACCCCTCGGGACTTAACTTTCCCAGAATAAGCTGAATCTCATATGAGACTCTAAAACATATAATGAAATTCTTATAGCAGTAATCGAAGTCATGTAGAAGATCCCTCAAGCCCAGTTGCTCGGCAGAAAAGCTAGAAGTCATCCACATCACTCCATTAGCACTCTCATCCATTAGCCAAGTTTATTTTCTTTAGTCCACTATCTGTCAGTCTCGTCTCAATGTGTACCCTCTCCCCCAGCTTTAACTCACTCTTAGTATTTCTTTATTGAATTACTTGTGTGGCAAATACAGTAAAAATTACTCATTTAAAAGCTGTCTATAGTTACTTCAACATTCCAGGAATTGTAGAAGTCATTTTAGGAGCTCATTTATTTATTTATTTTTTAAATTTTTTTTTTTAACATTTATTTATTTTTGAGACAGAGAGAGACAGAGCATGAACGGGGGAGGGGCAGAGAGAGGGAGACACAGAATCTGAAACAGGCTCCAGGCTCTGAGCTGTCAGCACAGAGCCCGACGCGGGGCTTGAACTCACTGACCGTGAGATTATGACCGTTCTTTGGTGAAATGATTTTAGATTATTATCTTTCTTTTTTCTACTCTTAGGAGTACTGAGACCTGGTGAAGAAGTACTATTAGAGAGTGGCCTCTGATCTGAATAGAAACAAGTTCGAGAAACCTGGCACAGGGAATCCCTGTGACTTGGCAAGGGTAATGGACACAAGGGCAAGAAGTATCTTATCTTATCTTATCTTATCTCATCTTATCTTATCTTATCTTATCTGTTTATTTTGAGAGAGAGGGAAGGAGGGGCAGAGAGAGGAGAGAGAGAGAATCCCAATCAGGCAATGCGGGCTCTAAATCACTAACTGAGATCATGACCTGAGCTGAAATCAAGAGTCCAGCGCTTAACCAACTGAGCCGCCCAGATGCCCCGATATTCAATTTTAAATTTCCATTTTGTTTTCCCTTGATTTCATTAAATCTTCATTAAGAATGATTAGCAAAAATATTAGGAAGAAACACGGCAAGAGAATAGAGGCGATCCTAAAGAAAGTTCGAGAAGTGACTTGAGAAGTAATCGAAACATGCACCGAAGAGTTTCAGAAATTTTAGGCACGGGGACTAAATTCCTTGCGTGACCACAAGGTAAAGGCTCAGATCATAGATGTTTAAGAATTAAGGAAAAAGTTGACTTTAGATGTGTGCATCTTTTGTGTCCACTTGAGTACACATCTGGTTTTCCATGTTGTTCTTCATTCCCTTTCTGAATTATCTATCTTTCAAATATAAACATATTTCCCTGACTAAACTCTTTCATTACATTCTCCCCTTCCATACAGTCAATATTCCTTGCTTTTCTTTTATTTCCTAACTTTCAAATATAAATCCTTCCACATCTTTAGATAACTTACACTTTATTCGTACAACTTCCAAATTCCCAAGGTTGTCATATTTTCACATGCCTCAAAGCCTTTGTACTACTTACATCTATGGCTGGAATATTTCCTCCTCTATCTATATGACTACTGATGCAGTTTCAGATTTAGCAGAGGACAGAGCTTTCTGGACTCCATTGATGTTAAGAGACATCTATCCATGCTCTTAAAGTACCCATACACACTGCCATCCAAACTTATGCCAAACTCTGTTGTAGGTGTTGATTTTCTCGTTTATAGTGCCTTGTTCACCTGTGAATCCATACCAACTATCCCAGAGATAGTTAGCATCTACTGGGTGATCAGTAAATATTTCCTAAGTAAGTGATTGAAGATATAAATAAATTAGGGAGCCACATATTATTTTTAAAAGATACTCATTTTTGGGGTCCCTGGGTGGCTCAGTCAGTTAAGCATCTGACTTTGGCTCAGGTCATGATCTCACAGCTCATGAGTTCGAGCCCCATGTTGGGCTCTGTGCTGACAGTTCAGAGCCTAGAGACTGCTTTGGATTCTGTGTCTCCCTCTCTTTCTGCCCCTTCCCAGCTCACACTCTGTCTCTCTCTGTCTCTCTCTGTCTCTCTCTCTCTTAAAAATAAACGTTAAAAAAATTTTTTTAAAGATACTCCTTTACTTTTAATATACAAATAAACTCTATGATACACTAGTCATAAATAAAGTACAATTTTTGTTTGATTACTTCAGAACTTTTAGTATATGCATAGGTATATATATATATATATATACACACACACAAATATTTGCAGACATTTATATAATGTAATCATACTATAATATTCTGTGTTCTGGTTTTCTCACTAATAAAATAGCATGGATTTTGCAAATCCATACATAAAACATGCCAATATTATTTTTAACAGCTGCATAGTATTCCATCGAATGGATATTCTAAATTTTGCTGACAACTTTCTCCTCTTACTGGACACATGCTTGTTTCAAAAGTTTTGTGATGCCACATGACTCTGAATATTTGTATTTGCATACTTGTCCACTTGCTTCCTTAAAATCTGTGTCTATGAGTGAAATCTTAAATTTCTTGGACTTAAGGATTCAATAGTAAACACGAGGTGGGGGGAAAGTCTGTGCTGTGTACATTTTGTACCCAATTCTTATTATGGAATAAAAGGCTGAGGTTTTTGGCAAATAACTGGGTGTGATGTTCCTGGTTTTTGCAAACAGCTGTTTTCAAAAAGGGAAGAACATTACACTCCTAGAGAATCCATTTATGAAAATATTCATCTCTCTGCTGACAAAACATAAGGCAATTGTACAAAGATGAACGGAGAACTCACATACCACTTTTGGAATTCAATAGGAAAACTAAGTTTGGTTCTCGCCTAACTTTTTTTTTTTTTCTAGAGACAATAAGAGGAAAGATTAGTTTTATCACAAATAAGTGACAACATCCTTATATCAAGCGTACTAACGATAAGAAAAAAATACAAATACCTCAGAACCCCGCCAAGTTATAATCTGCCCATTTGAACTGGCACTCTCCTAAGGATTTAAGTTTTGCTTGAAATGGAGATTTTCCCTTCTTTCCAACTCCTTCTGCCTACATGAAAATTTCTGGTCTCTGGGACGGTGTTCATCGTGATGGAAAATTGTGTGATTCGCTTTCTCCTTGTCTTAAGGATTTGGGGATCTTTTTATTTTTTATTTATTTTATTTTTATTTTTTATTTTTTTAATGTTTATTTATTTATTTATTTATTTTTTCAATACATGAAATTTATTGTCAAATTGGTTTCCATACAACACCCAGTGCTCATCCCAAAAGGAGCCCTCCTCAATACCCATCACCCACCCATCCCTCCCTCCCACCCCCATCAACCCTCAGTTTGTTCTTAGTTTTTAACAGTCTCTTATGCTTTGGGTCTCTCCCACTCTAACCTCTTTTTTTTTTTTTTCTTTCCCCTCCCCCATGGGTTTCTGTTAAGTTTCTCCGGATCCACCTAAGAGTGAAACCATATGGTATCTGTCTTTCTCTGTATGGCTTATTTCACTTAGCATCACACTCTCCGGTTCCATCCCCGTTGCTACAAAGGGCCAGATTTCATTCTTTCTCATTGCCACGTAGTACTCCATTGTGTATGTAAACCACAATTTCTTTATCCACTCATCAGTTGATGGAATTGGGGATCTTTTTAGAGAGAGTTCAAAAAGTGTTTTAACTCTGAGGAGGATATGTTTAAGTGGAAAGGAAAACAAGCCTGGAGTCAAAAATGTCAGTTTCAGTTCTTATTCTTCTACATAATAATCGTTGTTGGGTAAGCCACTTAACTTACAAGCTTCAGTATTCTTATCTGCAAGGTGAAGAAATTATTGTTTCACAAGATAGTTGGTGAGACGAAATGAGGCAACCTGCCTGTAAATGGACCATGCTTTACCTGAGTAAAGAATGAGTCATCTGAGTCATTGGGATGCCTGGGTGGCTCAGACTGTTAACCCTCCAACTCTTGATTTTGGATCAGGTCATGACCTCATGGTTTTTGAGTTTGAGTCCCCAGTCGGGCTCCGCGCTGACACCGCAGAGCCTGCTTGGGATTCTTTCTTTCTCACTCTCTTTGCCCCACCCCTGCTAATGTTCTCTCTCTCTCTCTCTCTTTCAAAATAAATAAATTAACCTTAAAAATTAAAACAAAAAAATAAGAGTGGGTCACCTGCAATCGTTGGTAGTCAAGATTGGCTTAGTTTCCTTCTCTTTGCCTGTGACTTGTTGGAATTCAGTATTTACTATTCCTCGTTGTCCCTGGGAATGTTTTGCTTCCCCATGTACAATATCTGACTTTTAAAGTCACTTTTTCTTAATTTTAAAAGAAAAGGTCTAATTCTTTCCAATTTTGATACCCATCTTCTAGACCTTATGGTTTGGCAGGAAGTAAAAATGACTTTGCAAATGCCTGTTTTCTCATCTGGATATCTTACTCTGTAAGCCACTCACACCGGCAATCCTGCTTTCTTGCACATGTAGAGCATTAGCATATTTTTTTTGTTGTTGTTGTTGTATGAATTTTTTTTTAATTTTTTTAAGTTTTTAAATTTTTTTTCAATATATGAAATTTATTGTCAAATTGGTTTCCATACAACACCCAGTGCTCATCCCAAAAGGTGCCCTCCTCAATACCCATCACCCACCCTCCCCTCCCTCCCACCCCCTATCAACCCTCAGTTTGTTCTCAGTTTTTAAGTCTCTTAGAGCATCAGCATATTTTGATGAACAAGGGAAGTGCCCTCAATCCTGCAGTCTTGCCTGACGGCTACAACTGGTTTCCACCTCACCTCATATTCTAAGTTTCTGTTTCTGATACTCAAAGGAACACTTGCTCTGTCCTATGTCCTAAGTGGTCATTCTTATTTGGTCAGACTAATTTCCCCCACTTCAGTCATTCCTACCCCTTCACTATTTACTGGACCTAATTTTAAAATGACTTACTTTTATATCCTGCTTTTTTTTTTTCTTTTCGCTTTAAATCATAGATGACTACATTGAAAATTAACTTATTATTGTGTGCAAATTTGGCCAGGAAAGAATACAGCTGAAAAGCCAAAGCCTCTAGCTCAAAAGGTACTTTTGGAAATGAACCATTTAGGATGGTCTCCGGGGGCAACTTCCAATGTAATAATATCCTCAGCTTAAATATTTTTTAGTTTTCTTTCATTTAATTACCTATTTATTCACATAATTATTTAAAAATAAGGTCATCTCTCGTTATTGAACCAGAATTTGTTTTGAGCCCTTAAGTAAAGTACCAAGAGCAGAGTTAATAGATTTTCCTTTTTAAAAAGATGCTCTTGGGGCGCCTGGGTGGCTCAGTCGGTTAAGCGGCCAACTTCGGCTCAGGTCATGATCTCGAGGTCCATGAGTTTGAGCCCCGTGTCAGGCTCTGTGCTGACCGCTCAGAGCCTGGAGCCTGTTTCAGATTCTGTGTCTCTCTCTCTCTCTCTGACCCTCCCCCGTTCATGCTCTCTCTCTCTCTCTCTGTCTCAAAAATAAATAAAAAACATTAAAAAAATAAAAAAAAGGGGCGCCTGGGTGGCTCAGTCGGTTAAGCGGCCGACTTCAGCTCAGGTCACGATCTCGCGGTCCGTGAGTTCGAGCCCCGCGTCCGGCTCTGAGCTGATGGCTCGGAGCCTGGAGCCTGCTTCCGATTCTGTGTCTCCCTCTCTCTCTGCCCCTCCCCCGTTCATGCTCTGTCTCTCTCTGTCCCAAAAATAAATAAATGTTAAAAAAAAAAATTTAAAAAAAAAAATAAAAAAAAAAAATAAAAAAAAGATGGTCTCATATGATTTTTGTATATAAAATTATGACATTGTAATTGGCTAAGCTCTAAATTAGACTGTAAATCCTTTGAGGATAGGGATCGTGTTTACTTTATTCCTTGCACTTATCAAAGCTGCTGGCATAGACGGAGTTGCATTAATTAAGTTACAGAATGAATGTACTAACAGATCCTTGAAGTGAAAATTTTCTCCTTTATCTCAGACATTATCTCAGAACAAGATCCAATGAGGAACTGTATAAAAAATGTTTTTTTAGTTTTTACAAATTCTAAAAATGTTTTATTTATTTTTGAGAGAGAAACAGAGTGCAAGCAAGAGAGGAGAGAGAGAGAGGGAGACACAGAACTGGAAGCAGGCTCCAGGCTCTGAGCTGTCGGCACAGTGCCCGATGCAGGACTTGAACTCAAGGACTGTGAGATCATGACCTGAGCCGCGATAAAGAGTTGGATGCTTAACCGACTGAGCCACCCAGGCACTCTTATATAAAAAATGTTTTTAACAAAATACTTTGAAACTTCAATCATTCTTCTAATCATTTATTCAGTAAACTTATTTTTGTTTAGTGCTTAATATTTTGTACCAGACTCAAAAAAATTGCTGATATATGAGTGGCTTTTAACTGTATCCTGTGACCAGTTTTGTAAACCTAGATTTTGTTTTTGATAATTTTGTTCTGGAGATCATATTCTACATGTCTATTGATATTGTCTATCCCTTGCAATTTTCTTTACAGACCTTAATGACACAGTCCTACCCTCCTCTGTATTTTATTCCAAACTCTTGTCTTTTTTAGAACTGTGTTTTTCTTTACATTCCCTGAGTTTCTACATGCTATTAGCTGCTAATTTGGTAAAGAAATTTCTGTTAGATTATTAACAGATACTAATGAATTCATATGTTATTACTCTATGGCAAAATATTTGTATTTTTATCTCAGAATCAGCTCATTACATTTTTCCCCCTAATATTTTCTGATTGATATAAAGTTTTTCCCAAGATAAAATTGCTTTGTACACACTTTAACCTTATGTATGAAAAGGTAAAATATGACACATATTTCAAAAATTGTTTAATCCAGATGGTTGAATATAATATCTTCTCACCCAAAGGTGAAATCGCCAATATCTGAAAGTGATTGCAGTAAAAACTGTTGACATTCATTTTTACATAAACGCAAAGTAAATTGGAGGAAATGTTTGCTAAGAGAGTGACTGAAAGGTAAAAGTCATGTTTGATTGGACAACTTTTGAAAGGGAGTCAAATAAGGGAAAAAGCAAATAAAAAAATCTGTGGAACTATTTTTCTAAATCAAAAATAGTAAACAGGCAAAAGATTCTAAAATATAATGTTTCCTAAAGACTGAGAAGTAACATTTAGAGTGTTGTGAAACAAACTATAAACCTCAAATATGCATACATATTTCAAAAGTGTCTTCTCAGGATGCAAGTAACTTGAATGATCCTCCAGTATTGTGGCAAGTAACAGAACTCACATTTCTCCCTCCTCCTCTCTCCAGTTCAACCTAGCAGATCAAGAATTCAAACTCCCATTCATGGCGATTCCATTTATTGCTCAGCAAAGGGCACCGGTTAAATCTGTAAACCCTTTCTTCTTTCTACATGGTCCCATTGGAACTTTATACGTGCTATGGCGATAGAGGACTCAAATCAGTGCAACTAGGTAGGGCCTTTCATCTGCTCTAGGTTCTTGTTTTTCTGGTCACTTGTCTGATGATAAGTTAAGTTAAAAATGATCTGCCCTGCCTTAATTTCTAAGACCACACAAGCTGAACCTTTTGATGTTCACAATATTATTGTGAATATTATTCCCCTTTCTGAAACCACTAGCCCTTGACTGTGTCTGTTCCTGCAAATTGCAGTGACCAAGATCTTGTCATCTGTAGTGTTTCTTTAGAATGCTTTCACAGGGACTAGAAGTTATTAATGCAGTGGTCCGGTTTAAAAAAAAAAAAAAAAAAACTGGAATGGAAAGAATGGGAAGTAGACTTTTCTTGGTAGAATTGCAGTGTAATTGTTTCTGGAATTAGTAATAGTGATGAATTGTTACACAATGACAGGGAAGTTCTGAGTGGGTGACCCAAAGAGACATTGAGGCTGGATTTTGCTCTGTTCCTGTTGTTTATCTTGTGTATCTCCCCTGGTTGCGATCACTGCTTGAAAAAAAAAAAAATGACACAACTGAGCAGATAGGAATAATTTTAAATAAACACCTCAGTCCTCATCTGGGTCTTCCGTTTTGTCATGCACTCTACCACAACCTGTACTATGTCACTTATTCATATTTCATACACAAAAATAAAAATTACTTTTTTTTTATTTTTTTATTTTTATTTATACCTGGACTCCTGCTTCGCTAGCAGCAGCACTGTGGATGAGCGGCCCGGACTCCCGGCCCTGCTCCCGTTCCAAGCGGGGCCGCTGCCCCCTGCTGAGCGGACGCTTCTGGACCTGGACGCAGAGGGCCAGAGTCAGGACAGCACCGTGCCGCTGTGCAGAGCCGAACTGAACACACACAGGCCCGCCCCTTATGAGATTCAGCAAGAGTTCTGGTCTTAACACGAAAAGGGTTGGGGGCGGGCAAGGGGGAAGCAGGAGGAGATGGGGGGAGCTGGCTGGCACAGCCCTTTCTCGGAGTTGGACCCCCTGAAATCCAGCCCTACTTCTTGCACTGATAATGCACTTTGAAGGTGGAAGGGATGGAAGCAGGGCCACTTCAGAGGGTCCCCTGCCCTGTAGGGCCTTTCTACCCATGTCCACTGGAAGGGGCTGCGGCCATCAGCTCTGGCTGTGTAGGGGAGGGCGGGGTGCGTGCATGTCCCCCACCCTCCACAGTCTTCCTCGCCTTTATGGTGACTCTGCAGGGTCACTCAGCCAAATCTGTCTGCTGCCCCCTCTCCTCAGCCCCCTGGGTAAGCCTGGAGCCTGTCCCGGAGTCCTTTTGTTAGCCCTGAGTTCAGCCTTCCCAAACACCAGTATTGGATGATCTGTGATTGATTTTGCTCCTCTTCCACATTCTTCCCCAGCACCCATGAATCAGAGTCTCATCTGGTGTGAGATACACGCTTTTCTGTGCCCTAAGCCCTTACGTGCCCGCTGGAGGACTGAAGGCAAGGTGCCCCAGTGTGGGACGTAGGAGTTGAGGGACCTGGTACTTACCCGCCTGCCCTTCCAGGTGCCCCGCTTATTTATTTGAGCCCCACAGGGGTAAGGGGACCTGGGGGGAGGAGAGGGAATTAGGAAAAACAGAGTCAAGTGGCAGCAAAGAGGGTAACAGAGTCTGCCCTTGTTCCTTTCGGAAACACACAAATAAAGGCAGAAACCAGCAAAAAAACAAACAAACAAACAAACAAACAAACAAAAAAAAAACTCTACATCAACTCAGTATTGACCTCCACATCACAAATCCAAAAAAACTCTCTTTAGTCCTCAGATCATTTGACACAGCAACTCTTCTCTTTTTTTTGTTCCTAATATTTTTTCTTGACTATGGAGCCTCACTCTCAAGGGTTTTCTCAATGTATCTGAGCATTCTTTCTCTGTTTCTTTGGAAAACCATTTCTCCTCCATCCCACCATTCTATGTTGGAGTTTCTTCAATGTTCATCATTACCGAGGCTCTCATGGTAAATGATCTCTTCGATTTTCACGTCTTTAATTGCCATCTAAACACTTCCAAACTTACATCTCTGGTCTAGTTGGCTCCTCTACAATTCTTAGTTGCAAGTATATTGTTTTCTCATTGCTTCCTCTTGGATGTCTCAAAGAGACTTCAACTGTCACATGTCTGGTTCTAGCTCACTGTCTTTCGTTCCAATCTGTCCTTCCTCCAGTATTCCTTACCATGGCTCATGACAACCTTACTGGTGGTTCAATCCATCATCTTGAATTCTCTCATCCCTCATCATCAACTACCAAAGTTTATCTTTTAGACTATGAGAGTGTACTTTGCCCATATCCGCTGTTTTGTTCTTTCTCTATTCCTGGGTCTCAAGTAGGTACAGTTGAATCAATGATAATCTTTGGGCTACGGCACTTTGTCATTATTGGTACATGAATACACCTTATTTATTTATTCAGTCAGTGAGTCATTTATTTATATGAATAATTAATCGCAGATGAACCCACCGCTACATCCCATCATCCACACCATATGTCCTTTCTTACTGAAAACTCTAAGAGTCTCTTGTCTGGCATTATTACCCCTACTTTTGCCCTTTTGCAAGCTCTTTTTATAACATAGCTCGAGTAATTGTTGGAAACAGAAATCTGATTATATTACTACTCTGCTTGCAACCACTCAGGATCTTCTTTATGCTCTTAATGGAAAATTCTTTTTTTTTTTAATTTTTTTTAATGTTTATTTATTTTTGAGAGAGAGAGAGAGACAGAGTTTGAGCAGGGGAGGGGCAGAGAGAGAAGGAGACACAGAATCTGAAGCAGGCTCCAGGCTCTGAGCTGTCCGCACAGAGCCCGATGCGGGGCTCGAACTCATGGACCGTGAGATCATGACATGAGCTGAAGTCGGACGCTCAACCGACTGAGCCACCCAGGCACCCCTTAATGGAAAATTCTTAACATGGCCTTAAGTGTTCTATGAGAACTATTTCTGCCCTGCCTCTGAACTCAACAAATGCCAATCTTATCCTGTTTCTATGTTGCAAATATACTGGATTTTTAGCTCCTTCAGTGCACCAAGGCTGTTTCCTATCTCCTGGACTTTAAACATGCTTTTCCTTCTACCTGGAAAGTCTTCCACTTTTCCATTATAGCCATCTAACTCATCCTTCGGAGCTCAACTTAAAGGACATTTTTCTTGGATGTCATACAAATCCTTTAGAATTGTTTGCAGGGTGTTAAGTACCCTTGTTATGCTCCTGCCCTGTATATTACGTAGAACACTTTATTAGCTAATATTTATGTCTGTCATTCCTCCTAATGAGGAATGTTCAATGAGATTAGAAGCCTTGAATGAATTAATTTCTAATGTATTCCAAGAAACAGAGTACTTGATACAAATAACATATGAATATATTTGTTTATTAAATGCAAAAATATAATATATGGAGTAGAAACCATATTGCATTGAGTTAAGTTGGATGAAAGGAAAGCAAACTGTGAGTATAAACTGCTTTTTCACAAATAAATTTTAAAAGGGAAAAGCTTGACTTGCAGGTCTATGATGAAGAACACTGGGAAACGAACAATCAAATGCTGAGGGTGTTGAAAACAACATGAAATCGAAGCTCCCAAGGATAAAATCAGAGTCCAGATTTAGAGCAAAAAGCTTATATTATAGGCGATGTGGAGAAAGAGCAAGAAAAGATTAAGAACAAGGAGAAAGGTCAGTGTGGGATTATCCATAACATGTAATTCAATAGCTATTGTATATATATGGTGCAGTTGAGTTTGACTAGCTGAAATAACTAAATGAAGGCTAAGAAAATGATAATTTTCTGGGGCTATAAATGCATAAGGGTATTTCCAATGTTGCTTTGTAGAGAAAAACAATTTAGACTCAATATAAGAGAAAGCTATCCAATCTCTGGCTGGTCGTAAAACAGTATGAAGAAAAGATCTTGATTCTGTCTCCTACATACTGGTTGGAAAGCAGGACCCCTCATCTTGAAACACTCATCAATTTGGAGAGGTCATCAAGTTAGTAAGTGAAGCATAAATAAAGCATATTGATACATGACAAAGACTGTCACAAGGCAGGGGCAAAGCAGAAGTCCATTTACTAGAATTGGGGGGACAGAAATCAGAGTTTGATGGAATCAGAGTCAGCGATGAGTCACCAGCCTCCTGCAATGAACTCTTCATATGCAACGTACACACTTTGTATGTTCAATGTAAATGATGAGTTTGCAAATGTATAGCTTAACTTTGTGCTCAGTATGCTAGAATATGAAGAGAAAATACTCTGAGGACAAGGGCAGCACTGAGTGAGGGCCAAGAGCATAAAGGATTCCGAAGACATTGCACTCTGGGGTTTTGAGGGGAAGGGAAATCAGATACAAGGAAGGGATGAAGAACTATCCAGAAAGGCTAAAATAATAATAGTTGAAAAATCTGAAAACAAGGGACTTTTGGCACCTATCACAAGGATAATCAGATGTAGATGGCCATTCTCCATGAACTGCAATGGAAGACTAGACAATTACCTGAGGAAAGGAAAAGTGGAACTTGAACTTGCTCAGTGCTACGGAGACTGTGTCTTAGGCAAATTAGGAAGAGAACACAGATATTCTCTAGGGGTGGGTGATGGAGGACTAAAGAAAAAGCATATGTTTGTTCCTGATTTGTATAATAATACTATAAACCTGCAACTGATATGTAGAGATTTGAAACAGCATAAAACACTAGGTGATTCTGACACAGCCAAGGGCTTCATTCTAGAAGGGATACAATGAGAATATGGGTGCAGTGACTTTACTAACAAGCCCCAAATCTGTTTCAAAACTCCAAAGAAGTTCCAAAATCTGGTACTACCCTACTTCTCTATTTCTCTTCCTTCTTCCATCTGCCATGCACAGGCCCATATAAAAAGGTCACAGATTGCCAACGAAATTATGTTCTAACTTCCAGGTCCACCTACGTGTCTTTTTTTTACACATTCAGTTCCTCCAAAACCAACTCTCACTGGACGGTTTGCCTTGTGCCTTGAGCTGTTGTAAACCTGAAAGATGGAGCTGACTTCTCCCTTTCTTTTATCTCCCACTAATAATTGCTCACTAAAACTTTAATTAACAGCTTTATTGAGGAATAATTGATATACGCTAAGCTGTGCACACTTAAAGTGTTCAATTTTTTAGTTTTTTAGGTGTATGTCTGTGAAGCCATCAACACAGTCAAGACAATGAACATATCACTTACCCCAAAAACTTTCATCATAATTACCCCCTGCTGTAATCCCTCCTTTCCACTCTTCCCGATCTATCCCTAAGCAAGCACTGCTTCCAGCCACAATAAATTGGTTTGGATTTTCCAGAATTCTATGTAAATAGAATCCTGAAGTATGATTCCTTCCTCTTGTAGGGTATATCAGTAGTTTATTCCTTTTTTAATTTTTTTAAATGTTTATTTATTTTTGAAGGAGAGAGATACAGAGCATGAGCAGGAAAGGGCAGAGAGAGAGAGAGAGAGAGAGAGAGAGAGAATCTGAAACAGGCTCCAGTCTCTGAGCTGTCAGCACAGAGCCTGACACGGGGCTTGAACTCACAAAATGCGAAGCCATGACCTGAGCTCAATTCAGATGCTTAACCGACTGAGCCACCCAGGTGCCCCAATAGTTTATTCCTTTTTAATGTTGAGTAATATTCCACTGCTTGTTTACCCATTCACCAGTTGAAAGACTTTGCATTTGTTTCTAGTTTTGTCTATTACAAATAAAACTGGCAGAAATATTCAAGTCATTAAAGGGACATATGTTACCATTTCTCTTAAGTAAACTTAAGAGTTTGTTTAATATTAAAAAAAACAGTCAAACTAGTTTTAAAAGTGGTTACATTATTTAAATTCCCATTAAGACTATATGATGGGGGGTGGGAGGGAGGGGAGAGTGGGTGATGGGTATTGATGAGGGCACCTTTTGGGATGAGCACTGGGTGTTGTATGGAAACCAATTTAACAATAAATTTAAAAAAATAAAAAAAATAATACACACACACACACACACACACACGACTATATGAGAGTTCCAGTTCCTCAACATTCTCAACAACATTTGGTGTAGTCAGTCTTTGTAATTTTAGACATTCTAACAGGTATGTAAGTTGTATCTCCTTGTGGATTTCTCAATGTGTTTTCTTAAGGACTAATGATGTTGAGAATTACTCCATGTGCTTATTCACCATCCTGGAAATTCCTTGGTGAAATTCTGTACGAAATTATTGTATTTTTTTTAAAGTTTATTTGTTTTGAGAGACAGAGATGGGGAGTAAGCAGCAGAGGGGCAGAGAGAGAGGGAGACAGAGAATCCCAAGCAGGCTCCACATTGTCAGTGTGGAGCCCGACATGGGGCTTGAACTCACAAATCACAAGATCATGACCTGAGCCAAACCCAAGAGTCAGATGCTTCGTGGACTGAGCCACCCAGGCACCCTGAGAATTCTGTATAAAATTTGAATACAAGTCGTTTATCAAATACATGATTTGCAAGTATTTTCTCCCAGTCTATGGCTTGTTTTTCATTCTTTTGTGATTTTTGAAGAGCAGAGCCTTTTCATTTTGATGATATCCAATTTATCAAATTGTTGTTTTATAACTCATGCTTTTGGTGTTAGAAAATCTTTGTGGAACCTAAGGTCATAGAGATTTTCTCCTGGTTTTTTTTTTGTTGTTGTTGAAAAATTATGTAGTTTCAGGTTTTCAATGTATGTTTATGACCCATTTTGAGTTAATTTTTGTATTATATGATGTAAGGATTGAAATTCATCTTACTGCATATGGATAGCCAGTTGTTCCAGCATCATTGGTTGAAAAATATGTTCTTTGTCAAAAATCAGTTATTTGTATATGTGTTGATTATACTAATACAACACTCCCTTTATTATGGTAGCTTTATTAAAAAATCTTGAAATAGGATAATGTTAACCTTCCAACTTGTTCATCATTTTCAAATTTGTTTTGGCTATTCTAGACCTTTTGCATTTTCAAATAAATTTTAAAATTTATTTGCCAATTTCTATCCTTGATTCGGTTGGGGTATTGACTTTGGTTAAATTTAATTTATAAATCAATTTGGAGAGCATTGACATTTCAATAATACTGTCTTCTAACCCAAGAACACAATACATCTCTCCACTTAGTTAAGTTTTTCTTAACTTCTCTCCATAATGTTGTGTAGTTTAGAATGTATATGATTTTCACATTTTGTCATATCTATCACAAAATTTGGGGGGTAATTTTGATACTATTACAAATGGGATTTACTTTTTCAGTTTCAATTTCTGATTTATTTTGTGTGTTGATCTTGTATCCTGTAAATTTGTTAAACTCAACTATTTGTTCTATCAGTCTTTTTCGTAGATTCCACCAGATATACTACAGAGATAATCATATTCCTTCAAAAGAAAAAAAAAGACTATTTTACTTCTTCCTTTTCAGTATGAATGCCTTTTATTTATTTTCCTTGTCTTATTAAACTGGACAGCACCTCCAATACAGTGTTGAATAGAAATATTGAAAGTGTCTTGTCTTGCTCGTAATCTAGAGAGAAAGCATTTAGTCTTGCAACATTAAATATGATCTTAACTGTAAGTTTTTTATAGGTGCCCTTTAAATATTTAGTTTTCTGAGAGTTTTTATTGGAAACTGAAATTGCATCTTGTGAAAGACTTTTTACATCCGCCAAGTTGAACAAATTATTTTTTCTGTGTAAGTGTTGTAACATAATGAGTTATGTTAATTGACTTTTGAATGTTAAATTAACCTTATATTCCTGGGATAAACCCTGCTTGGTCATGACATAGATGGTTATTTATATATTGTTGGATTTCATTTGCTAACATTTTGCTTAGATTTTTGCATGTACACTTGTGAAACATATTCATTTGCGATTTTCTTTCCTTTTAATGTCTTTTTCTGGTTTCGATATCAAGGTACACCGGCTTCAAAGGGCATGTTGGAAAGTAGTGACCAATCTTTATTTTCTGAAAATGTTTGTTTAGAATTGGTATTATTTTTTTCCTTAAATATTTGTTAGGATTTACCAATGAAGCCAATGGGGCTTGGAATTTTCAATGTGGGAAGATTTTTTTTTAGGATTTTTTACAGGCTATTTCTCCTTTAGTGGACTTTCATAGTCTGTCTTTTAAGGAATTTGTCCATTTCATATAAGTTGTCAATTTATTGGCAAAATTTTTTATATATCCCTCTTCTCCTTTTTAATTCTGTAGACTTTACAGTGATTCCCATTCTTAATATTCCCATTCTTAATATCAGTATTCTTAATACTGATCATTCTGGCTTTAGTTTTATCCATTTTTTTGTATTCTCTTTAGTATTTCCTGTCTTCTACTTACTTTGGGTTGGATTTTCTTTTTTCTTTTCTTTTCTTTTCTTTTTTTTCATGAAGATAAACTCTTTTCTTCTTTACATATTTATTTTGGATATGCCTTACCTAGATTAAGAAAAAACACAGATTTGAAAAGCACAATATCCCTTTTATTATAATTTCTTTATATATAACTTTTTCAACCTAGATTCAGATAACTACCTGTCTTTCCCATCAAAAGAGAAGGATCCTGTACATTACGACAGGTACAAAAAGGGTATTAGGGAATAAAATATTTTAAATTAATCCAATTTAATTTAAATTAATCCAATTAATCCAATTGGAAACTTCTCCTATTTTCCTGAGTACCTTGGAAAGTGGAAAAAGACAGAAGGCGAGAAAAATGGTACTTCAAAGAACCAGACTGTAATAACCTTAGCTGGGTTTACTACAGTCTTTATATTTCTTCCAACAGGTACAAAGGAGGTTCAAGTGCTCTATGTAGTTGCTTTTCCATACCTGAATTTTGTGTTTTAACTCCCAGTAATCCTGGCTGGTGTTTATGCAAACTCTCTGAAGCATAGTATGTCTCAATTATGCAGAATAACCGTCTCAATGATGCAGAATAATATGCAACCACAAACAAGGGAGAAGCACATCTCCCAGAAGTAATCCTTAGATCTCAACTACATTTTCCGAATTCAGAAGTGCCAATTCAAGATGGAGAGTATGCAGTGGGAAGAGTTATTAAAACAGTAATACAATTTGACTAAGAGTAGGAAATGCAAAATTTTAAGATTAAGAGACCTCCTTGGAAGGACACTGAAGTAAACATCATGAGAAGCAGACAGGGAAAGGGAAGAAAGCCTCACATAAGACAGTTTTTACTTACACTCTTCTGTGCTAGCATCCCTTTCTCAAAAGGAAAAAAGATAAAGTCCATGGAAAATATTTTTTTTCTTTGAGAAGAAAATCGAAGCCTCCTTTACTATATACCTTCGCAGACTTACAATATAAATTTATTATTTTATTTACCTTTATTACTTGTGTGATTAAGTTTTTTTAGAAGTATGACTAACAGGGGCACCTGGGTGGCTCAGTCACTTAAGTGTTGAACTTTGGCTCAGGTCATGATCTCACAGTTCGTGGGTTGGAGCCCTGTGTCGGGCTCTGTGCAGGCAGCTCAGAGCCTAGAGCCTACTTCCGTTTCTGTGTCTCCCTCTCTTTCTCTGCGCCTCCCCCACGCATGCTCTTTATCTCTCTCAAAATAAATAAACATTCCATAAGAGACTCTTAAAGACTGAGAATAAACTGAGGGTTGATGGGGGGTCGGAGGGAAGGGAGGGTGGGTGAGGGGCATTGAGGAGGACACCTGTTGGGATGAGCACTGGGTGTTGTATGGAAACCAATTTGACAATAAATTCCATATTAAAATAAATAAATAAATAACCATTAAAAAAATTTAGAAGTATGACTAATGGGCATGTGTATCTCACTTTTACAAGTTTCGTTGTGTCACTTATTTTTCTTTTAGGGGTTTTTAATAGTCACCTAGATCAGGCTTTGGAAATTTTGATGTACTTATGAACCACCGGGGAACACTAATAAGAGACAGATTCTGATTTACTAGCACTGAGATGGGGCCTGAGACTCTCCATTGCCAACGGGCACAAGATGATCCAGGTGAGGAGCTGGGACCCATACTTTGAGAATATGCACCTAGATTATGTCTCTTCACTGTGAGTGAGTCTCCAAGTGAATATTTTCTTGATGGAGAAAGCAAAAGAAAATGCATTCTCAGTTCACTCAGCCTGCAGTGTATTACCGTGCAGTTTCTTTACTCTTTTACAACTTTAAATAAAACGAATTATACTTCTAGTACAGTGAAAGGGGACTGTTTTAATTTGATCACTTTATATAACTACAAATTTACTTCATTTGGATATTGGCCCAAGTATCCAAATTCTGAAAGAATAATGCTGAGGCAGTTCATAATTTATTTATTTTTTTGGTGGATCAGTTGTTTGATTGTCTTTGATCATATCTTTTTCTTTTTTTCCCCTCTTTTCAAATTTTTATTTAAATTCTAATCAGTTAACATACACTGCAATATTGATTTCAGGAGTAGAATTCAGTGATTCATCACTTGCATTACACTCAGTGCTCATCACAATAAGTGCCCTTCTTAATACCCATCACCCATTTAACCCATCCCCTGCCTACCTCCCCTCTAGCAGCCCTCAGTTTTTCTCTGTTGTTAAGAGTCTCTTATGGTTTGCTTCCCTCTCTCTCTTTTTTTCACTTTCCCACATTTTCATCTGTTTTGTTTCCTAAATTCCCACATATGAGTGAAATAATATATTTGTCTTTGACTGACTTATTTCGCTAAACATAATACATACACTCTACCTCCATCCATATTGTTGCAAATGGCTAAATTTCATTCTTTTTTATGGGTGAGCAATTTTCCATCATATATATATATATATACCACATCTTCTTCATCCATTCTTCAGTCTATGGACATCTGGGCTCTTTCCATAGTTTGGTTATTGTTGATAATGCTGCTATAAACATTGGGGTACATGTACTCCTTTGAATCAGCATTTTTGTGTCCTTTGGGTAAATACCTAATAGTGCAATTGTTGGATCATATTTTTAACTTTTTGAGGAACCTCCATACTGTTTTCCAGAACAGCTGCACCAGTTTCCATTCCCACCAATACTGTAAGAGGATTCCCCATCCTCTGCAGCCTCGCCAACATCTGTTGTTGCCTGAGTTGTTCATTTTAGCCATTCTGACAGGTGTGAGTGGTGTCTCATTGTGGTTTTGATTTGTATTTCCCTGATGATGAATGATGTTGAGCATCTTTTCATGTGTCTGTTGACCATCTGAATGTCTTCTTTGGAAAACTGTCTGTTCATGTCTTTTGCCCATTTCTTCACTGGATTCTTTGTTTTTTGAGTGTTGAGATTGGTAAGTTCTTTATAGATTTTAGATACTAACTCTTTTATCAGATATGTCCTTTGAAAATATCTTCTCCCATTCTGTAGGCTGCCTTTTAGTTTTGTTGATTTTTTCCTTTGCTGTGCAGAAGTTTTTATCTTCAGGAAGTCCAAATTGTTCATTTTTGCTTTTGTTTCCCTTGCCTTCGGTGATGTGTCTAGTAAGAAGTTGCTATGGCTGAGGTCAAGGAGGTTGCTGCCTGTGTTCTTCTCTAGGATTTTGATGGTTTTTTGTCTCACATTTAGGTCTTTCATCCATTTTGAATGTATTTTTGTGTACAGTGTAAGAAAGTGGTCCAGTTTCATTCTTCTGCATGTTGTCATCCAGTTTTTCCCAACATCATTTTTCCATTGGATATTCCTTCCTGCTTTGTTGAAGATTAGCTGACCATATAGTTGTGGGTCAATTTCTGGACTCTTGTTTGTTGGGAGATTTTTGATTACTGATTCAATTTCTTTGCTGGTTATGGGTCTGCTCAAATTTTCTATTTCTTCCTGTTTCGGTTTTGGTAGTTTATAACTTTCTAGGAATTTATCTATTTCTTCCAGATTGCCCAATTTGTTGACATATCATTGCTCATAATATTCTCTTATAATTATTTCTACTTCTGTCGTGTTGTCATCTCTCCTCTTTCATTTGTAAGTTTATTTCTTTGGATTCTTTCTCTTTTCTTTTTGATAATTCTGGCTAAGAGTTTATCAGTTTTGTTAATTCTTTCAAGAACTAGCTCCTAATTTCATTGATCTGTTCTACTGTTGCTTTTTTTTATTTCTATATCATTTATTTCTGTTATAATCTTTATTATTTCTCTTCTTCTGCTGGTTTTAGGCTCTATTTGCCATTCTTTTTCCAGCTTCTTTAGATGTAAGATGAGGTTGTGTATTTGAGGCTTTTCTTGCTTCTTTGTGTGTGTGTGTGTGTGTGTGTGTGTGTGGTTCATTTTATTTTATTTTACTTTAATTTTATTTTTTTAATTTACATCCAAATTAGTTAGCATACAGTGCAACAGTGATTTCAGGAATAGATTCCTTAATGCCCCTTACCCATTTAGCCCATCCCCCCCCCCCGCACCCCTTCCAGTTACCCTCTGTTTGTTCTCCATATTTTTTTTTCTTTTTTTTTCCAGTTTTTTTTTTCAACGTTTATTTATTTTTGGGACAGAGAGAGACAGAGCATGAACGGGGGAGGGGCAGAGAGAGAGGGAGACACAGAATCGGAAACAGGCTCCAGGCTCTGAGCCATCAGCCCAGAGCCTGACGCGGGGCTCGAACTCACGGACCGCGAGATCGTGACCTGGCTGAAGTCGGACACTTAACCGACTGTGCCACCCAGGCGCCCCTGTTCTCCATATTTAAGAGTCTCTTATGTTTTGTCCCTATCCCTGTTTTTGTATTATTTTTGCTTCCTTTCCCTTATGTTCACCTGTTCTGTGTCTTAAAGTCCTCCTATGAGTAAAGTCACATGATATTTGTCTTTCTCTGACTGACTAATTTCGCTTAGCATAATACCCTCCAATTCCATCCGTGTAGTTGCAAATGGCAAGATTTCATTATTTTTGATTGCTGAGTAATACTCCATTGTATACATATACCATCCATCAATGGACATTTGGGCTCTTTCCATACTTTGGCTATTGTTGATAGTGCTACTATAAACATTGGGGTACATGTACTCCTTTGAAACCACACACCGGTATCCCTTGGATAAATACCTAGTAGTGCAATTGCTGGGCCGTAGGGTAGTTCTATTTTTAATTTTTTGAGGAACCTCCATACTGTTTTCCAGAATAGCTGCACAGCTTGCATTCCCACCAGCAGTGCAAAAAAGATCCTCTTTCTCCGCATCCTCACCAACATCTGTTGTTGCCTGAGTTGTTAATGTTAGCCATTCTGACAGGTATGAGGTGGTATCTCATTGTGGTTTTGATTTGTATTTCCCTGATGATGAGTGATGTTGAACATTTTTTCATATGTCGGTTGGCCATCTGGATGTCTTCTTTGGAGAAGCGTCTATTCATGTCTTTTGCCCATTTCTTCACTGGATTATTTGTTTTTTGGATGTTCAGTTTGATAAGTTCTTCATAGATTTTGGATACTAACCCTGTATCTGTTATGTTGTTTGCAAATACCTTCTCCCATTCCTTCGGTTGCCTTTTAGTTTTGCTGGTTGTTTCCTTTGCCGTGCAGAAGCTTTTTATTTTGATGAGGTCCCAATAGTTCATTTTTGCTTTTGTTTCCCTTGCCTCCAGAGACGTGTTGAGTAAGAAGTTACTGTGGCCAAGGTTAAAGAAGTTTTTTCCAGCTTTCTCCTTGAGGATTTTGATGGCTTCCTGTCTTACATTGAGGTCTTTCATCCGTTTTGAGCTTATTTTTGTGTATGGTGTAAGAAAGTGGTCCAGGTTCATTCTTTTACGTGTCGCTGTTTAGTTTTCCCAGCATCACTTGCTGAAGACACTGTCTTTATTCCTTTGGATATTCTTTCCTGCTTTGTCAAAGATTAGTTGGCCATACGTTTGTGGGTCCATTTCTGGGTTCTCTATTCTGTTCCATTGATCTGAATGTCTGTTTTTGTGCCATTCTTGCTTCTTGATAAAGGCCTGTAGTGCTACATACTTCCCTCTTATGACCCCATTTGCTGCATCCCAAAGGTTTTGGACTATTGTGTTTTCATTTTCATTGACTTCCATGTACTTTTTTTTCTTTAATTTCCTGGTTAACCCTTCATTCTTTAATGTTCTTTAATCTCCTTGTATTTGTGGTATTTCCAAATTTTTTCTTGTGATTGACTTCAAGTTTCATAGCATTATGGTCTAAAAATATGCGTGGTATGATCCCAATCTTTTTGTATTTGTTGAGGGTTAATTGGTGACCTAGTATGTGATCTATTCTGGAGAATGTCCTATGTGCACCCAAAAGAATGTGTATTCTTCTGCTTTAGGATGAAATGTTCTGAATATATCTGTTAAGTCCATCTGGTCCAGTGTGTCATTCAAAACCATTGTTCCTTGTTGATTTTCTGCTTAGATGATTTGTCCATTGTTGTAAGTGGATGTTAAAGTCTCCTACTATTTTGTATTATTATCAGTGAGTTTCTTTATGTTTGTGATTAATTGATTTATATATTTGGGTTCTTTCACATTGAGGGCATAAATATTTACAATTGTTAGATCTTCTTGATGGATAAATCCCTTAAGTATGATGTAATGCCCTTATCCATCTCTTGTTACAATGTTTTAAAATCTAGTTTGTCTGATATAAGTATGTCTATTTTGGCTCTCTTTCAATGTCCATTAGCATGATTGATGGTTCTCCATCCCGTCACTTTTTGCAGGTGTCTTTAGGTCTAAAATGAGTCTCTTGTGGGCAGAATATAGATTTGTCTTATTTTTTTTTAATCCATTCTGATACCCTATGTCTTTTGATTGGACCATTTAGTCCATTCAGAGTGATTATTGATAGATATGAATTTAGTGCCATTGTATTACCTGCTAAGTTGGTGTTTCTGGTGATATTCTGTTTCTTTCTCATATTTGTTGTTTTTGTCCCCCCCCCCCCACTCAAAGTGAACCCTTTAATATTTCTTGCAGGGCTGGTTTAGTTGTCATTAACTCCTTTAGTTTTTGTTTGTCTGTCCTATTCTGAATGACAGCCTTGCTGGATAGAATATTCTTGGCTGCATAGTTTTCCCATTCAGTACGTTTGAATATATCCTGCCACTCCCTTCTGGCTTGCCAAGTTTCTATGGACATATCTGTGAACCTGATCTGTCTTCCCTTGTGGTTAAGGACTTTTTTCCCTTGTTGCTTTGAGGATTTTTTTCTTGTCTGTGTATTTTATAAATTTGACTATGATATGTCAGTGATGGCTGGCTTTTGATGAATTCAGTGGAAGCTCTCTGCGCTTCTTGGATGTTGATGTCTGTGCCCTTCTCTAGATTAGGGAGGTTTGTAATTTATTTGTTCAAATAAGCCTTCTGCCCCTTTTTCTCTCTCTTCATCTTCTAGGACTCCTATGATATGAATGTTACTGTGCTTTAAGGAGTCACTGAGTTCCCTAAGTCTACATTTATGATCCAACACCTTTCTTTCCCTCTCCTTTTCAGCCTCATTATTTTCCATAATTTTATTTTCTATGTAGCTGATTTGTTCATCTACTTCATCAATCCTTGTTGTCATGGCATCAGTTGGGTTTGCATCTCAGTTATAGCATTTTAAATTTTGGCCTGGCTAGTTTTTAGTTCTTTTATCTCTGCAGTAAGGGATTCTCTAGTGTCTTCTATGATTTTCTCAAGGCCAGGTGTATAATTGTTGTTTACACTCCAGTTCAGACATCTTACTTATATTTATTGATTAAATCCGTGGTTGTTACTTCATCCTGTTCTTTTTTTGGGGGGGTGGGTGGGAGGGGATGAATTCTTCAGTCTTGTCATTTTTGTCTAGATCACTGTTTTTATTGTGTGTGTGATTGTTAAGAAAGACTGTTATATACCTGCTCCTGAGAGTAATGGCTATATGAAGAGCTCCAAAAGAGTGGGGAGGAGGTGTGCTATATGCACACTTCTGTTGTGTTTTGGATGCTCCTACCCTCAGGTCAGTCCTCTGCAGGGTTTCTCCTTGCCTGCAGTGGGGTTGTTTGGACCTTGTTCACATGTGGCAAGTTTTAACCAGGTGTGTTTTGGTCTGCTTGTTAAAAGAAATTAGATCAAGAAGAAGAAGCAGCAGCAGCTAGATCCCATTTCCCCTAGAGCTGAAGCTTTACAGCACTCTTGGATCAATAGACTTGGTGCATGAGAAGGGTTTGTGCTGGTCTTCTGCTGCACTGATTCTTGGGCCGACTTGCCCTAGTGGAGATGCAACTGTAGGATGAAGGGGGGTGGGGCTTGGTATATGCAGCTCCAGTCTCCACTGGGGGGTGCTGTCTCCTCCCTGGAGCCAGAAGTAGGGAGTTCCCTCCCACCATTGTTCAGGAAGCCCTCACAGAAGAGCAATCACCCCTCTTGTGTCTCTGGCTTCTGTTAGATCCCTGCCTTAATCATGTCTGCCTCCTAGCTGTCCATCTGCCAGGTGGCACAGTACTCCTGTGTTTTATCTCAGGCACGTGGCTGAGTTTCAAAACTCGTAATTTTAGGGACTGCCCAGTGTTGATTTGTGGGATCCTCTAGGGGAGGATCTTGCCATGCTTTTGCCATTTGCCAGTTGGTCCCAGAAAAGCAGTTGCACAACTACACAATGGTTGGGAGTTTATGGTAAAGTGCAACAGAAAGCTGGTACCAAGATTTGCTGCCCTCAGTCAGTGTCTTTGTTCCTATCCTTGGGAATAGGGCATCACGTTGGCACTGCTGGTTCTCTTGTTCCCTGAGACGCCATGCTACCATTCCCATATGCATTCCAGGAAGGGGTACTGCTTTCCCCCTCACAGCCCCGGGATCCTCAGATCATGCTACCCACACCCTGGTCTCTACCCTCCTTCCCCAGTGGAGGACTGCCAAGCCTGCCAGGTGATGGCATGGACTTCTAAAACTTCAGACTTTGCACTCTGCTGGTTATAATAGCTTGCAATAGTTAGCCCCTATCCTTTCCCAGTCAATGGTTTTAGGGAAGAGCTTTTCTTGTGCATTCTCCTGCCTGCTGCTTCACTCTTTCTTTCTCTCTTTCTCTCTCACTCCTCTTTCTGCGATCAAGGCTCCCTTCTTTCTGTAGCACCTGATGTTCTTTTCGCCCCCAAATCAACTTTCTGCAGCTCCTACCTTTTACAAGGTGCTCATTTTTCTACTTGTAGATGTAAAGTTTTGTTCTCTCAGTCCTCAGATTGATTTCTTGGGTTTTCAGAATGATGTGGTATTTTTCTAGCTGTGTTCAAGGGATGAGGCAAGCTTGGGGTCCCCCTACTCCTCTGCCATCTTAACCCCAAGGACAATATTTAAAAATTGATTGCAAACTGCTATAAAAATTTACTGAAGCAAACTGTAGGCAAATGGTATTTGTGCAGAGGACAAAAGAGGAGAAGGAACAGAAAGTTTCTAATTAGAAATAGCTTGTTGCTTTTGGAGGGGCGGAGTGTGATATAAGAAAGACCATATTTTCCCTCTATCTCATAAAGTTTTTTAATGCAGTTTGCTTTTGTGTGGGTGATTAAAATATCTGATGACTAACTTACAGAGACAAAGGAGAAGATAAATGTGATGAAGACAAAACATAAGTGTGGGGTATAGATGCTAAGGAATGAAACAGTACGGAATGGTCTTAAACTGGGAGTGGAACAATTTTGTTGGAAACCCACTCAATCTATCTGATTATTTTTTCTAATGTACTCAACATATGAAAGTCAATCCCAAATCCTTGCTGTGGGCAGGAAAGCATATTCTACATCTCTCTGTCTTTATTCCATTTTCTGTGGAATAAAGGATGGCAAATTTGTCACACTCTGAAAAGAAACAATAGTGCATTTAAGACCATTCACTGTAGGTAGGTGTCTGACACCCTATTCCTTGTGGTCCCTACCACTGGCACCACTTTCAAAATTGATATTTTGTTACCTCTCTTTTTGGGGAAAAATAAATCAAAGAGAAAATTTGTAGTTTTAGTGTTTGTGAACAACAAGTTGTTTCTTATTTTGAGGTCAGTAAAACTTCATTCTTTCCAGCAGCCATCCCACATTTCTGACAATGAATAGGACAAGCCTTTAACTCCAGCTTATGAGGTACACAGAAGGACAGAAACTATGCTTCTCATTCTCTAAAAATGAGCCAAGGGACACCTGGGTGGCTCAGTTGGTTGACAACTTGACTCTTGATTTCAGCTCAGGTGATGCATGATCTCACAATTTGTGAGTTCAAGCCCCACATCACGCTCTGTGCTGACCGTATGGAGCCTGCTTAGGATTCTCTTTCTCTCTCTCTCTACCTGCCCCTCCCCTGCTTGTTCTCTCTCTCTCTCTCTCTCTGTCTCTGTCTCTCTCTCTCAAAATAAATAAATAAATAAATAAATAAATTCAAAATATACATAAATATGAGACAAAATAGGTTTTTAGTCTTTTGGGACTTAGGAACTTCTGCAAAAACACCACCTGTCTCTCCCATGGACAGTAATAAGCAATCCACACCAAGAAAATCCTTATCTCAATGAAAATGGTAATTCTTGGATTTTCAGGTGAAAGCCAAAGTCATTATTATTATACAGATTATAATTTTGTCTATGGAAGTCTTTCCTTTTCTGAAGTGTGATTAAAAGAGAAACCATACAGAGAAATTTTCTTTGTCTTAAAACTGTATGACTCATGGACTATTCTTTCACTAATGTCAGTGTCCTTCAATAATTGAGGCCTGGAATGAACCAATGATAAAGCAAAGCAAAACCAAAAACCAAGCAAAGGGCATGAGTTGGACCAATAGGAAGGCACATGGAAAGAAATGATGGGTGTGGGGGGGGAGTATAAAGGAAGAAAGAAAGAAAGAAAATAGATTCACAAGAGAAACTCTTTTATTTTTAAGTCAGACCCTAAATAATCCTTCTCATCCCCTCAAAATTCCTAAATCTCAATGCTGTAAAACTCAAAGAGCACTAAGTACTGAAAACCAGCATCCTTCCCTAAAACTGCTTTTGAAAACACACTAGGCTACTATAGCAATTTTGCTAGTGCTGAGAATCACCTCTCTTTAAAGGACACTGGAGAGCTATGATTTTAGAGGCTTGTTGGGCTTCTTCAACCCTATATCTCGCCTTCAGAAGTACGTTTTATGGAAAGAACCCTAGGTCAGAATAATCTAAAATAATGTAACCTCTCACAGCCCCACAAAATATGGCAATGAAGGCCAGAAAGAAAAGAAAAGAAAAGAAAAGAAAAGAAAAGAAAAGAATGAAAGAAAAGAAAAGAAGAAAGAAAGAAAAAGAAAAAGAAGAAAGAAAATAAAAAAGAAAGAAAAAGGAAAAGAAAGAAGAGAAGTCAGACTTTCCATTAATAAATAAGGAGTTTCAGGTTTCACAACACAAAACACACATATTCAAAATGCAAATTTCTGCCATTAGTCTGGGACTTTTCTCACTGATACAGAGCCCTTATTATGTTCAGAGAAACCATTAGAGGAGGGTAGCTCTCTCTCTGTTGGGAGTCTGCCTCCAAGCAAGTGAGTACCACTAACTAGATGGAGGTGTTGGGAGGGGACCGAAGTTCTGGGGTCACAGAGGAGGGACGTGGTCTCCACGAATCCTTCCTTTCCAAAACCCAGCAGGGAATGGAGGAAATGGGGATGAGTGAGAGAGGTAGGTGTATTGTTTTAACGGCTCACCCTGCTAAAGGCCTAAAGTGCCAAGTCAAGCTGCCAGCCTCCAGATATTAGAACTGTATGATGCTTTGGGGGTAAGTGTGCTGCACTAGGAAGAAGCCAGAACCATATGGCAGCAGTGAAGGGGAAGGCACATGGAAAGTGATATACTATCAAGAGTTAAAAGCTGATCCAGAATACATCAGAGCTACAGGTTGGAGAGAGATCTGCCAGTCCTCTTCTTTTTCTAAGGTGACAATTGGTGACATTTATTTATTTATTTGTTTATTTTTAATTTAATTTTTTATTTTTTAAAATTTACATCCAAGTTAGTTAGGACATAGTGAAGCAATGATTTCAGGAGTAGATTCCTTAGTGCCCCTTACCCATTTAGCCCATCCCCCCTCCCACAACCCCTCCAGCAACCCTCAGTTTGTTCTCCATAGTTATGAGTCTCTTCTGTTTTGTGGTGACCTTTGTTTTTCATTTCTTGTTTAATATAGGAGTTTAGTGCTATAAATTTCCCCTTGCATACTATTTTAGTGACATCCCACAAATTTTGATGTGTTTTATTTTCATTTGTATATGTTCTTAATATTTTTAATTCCTTTTTTATTTCTTCTTTGACCTTTGGATTATTAAAAGTGAGCTATTTAGTCTCCAGATATTTGAAGTTTTCCAGAGATATGTTTGTTGTTGATTTCTAATTTCATTCCAGAAATGATCAGAGAAGATATTTTGTATGATTCAAATTACTTTAATATGTTGAGAATTTTTATATGTCCAGAAATATCTTAGGAAATGTTTTGAATGCACTTGAAAAGAATGTATATTCTCTTGTTATTGAATGAAATGTTCTGTACATGTTGATCAGGTTAAGTTGATTGATAATTTTGTTTCATTCTACTATACTCTTACTGATTTTCTGCCTAATTGTTCTATCAATTATTGAGAGACAGAGATTGAAATCTCCTATCATAATTATGGATTTGCTATTTTTCCTTGCAATTCTATAAGTTTTTGCTTCATGGGTTTTGAAGGTCTCATGTCAATTTCATAAACATTTAGTATTCATATGTACTCTTGATAAATGGACCCATTTACCATTATGAAATGATTTTCTTTGTCCCTGGAAATATCTTTTGCTCTGAAATCCATGTTCACTGATTTTAATATAGCCACTCTGCCTTTCTTTTCATTGATGTCAGCACAGCTTCTTTTTCCATCCTTTTACTTTTAACCTATCTTTTTCCTTTATATGATTTAGGCATCATATAGTTGAATTTTGCTTTTTAAACCAGGCTGCTAATTTCTGCCTTTTAATTGGGTGTACTTAGACCATTTACATTTAGTGTGATTATAGATATAGTTGAGTCCAAAACTATTATCTTGCTCTTTGTTTTCTATTTGTCTAATCTATTCTTTCTTTTTTCTCTCTTTATGGCTTCCTTTGTATTAACTATCTTTAATGATTCCACTTTATCTATTTTATTGGCTTAAGAACTATAATAGCTATAATAGCTATTTTATTGGCTTAATAGCTATAACTCTTTGTTTTGTTATTCTAGTAGCTGATTTAGGTTTATACTATACAATTTATCTCATCGTGGTCTACCTTGAAAAGATATTTTGCCACTTTATATATAGTACCTAAATTTTTTTATCATGTTCTTCCATTTGTCTACTTACCCTTTGTGTTATTATTGTTATTATTATTAATTCTTCTTACCTTTTAATTAGAACATGTCATTTATGTAATTTAAAAACACAAACAGGCAAAATTCATTTTACAAGTCTGCACATATGCATATTTGAGGATCTGCATCAAATATACTGGAGTGCTGCCCCATGACATGGGCTGGGGAGAGAAGAGGGTGCAGGCTGGGGACAGAAAAGGGTAAAAAAATGAAAGTGACAAGAAATAACAAAGAGAGGAGTCATATATTCAGCTTTTTAAAAAAGAAGACACATTTCTTATGCTTGGTATATTAAGACTAGCAAGTAAGATGAGCAATAAATAATTATAAAAAGTATGAGTTACAATCTTCAAAGTACAGGTTATATGATAGACAAATAATGACGGTAAACGGTTTTCAAAATTGGAGTATCAGAAAGATGCTTTGGTTTTACATTTTATCTTGTAGCAATATTGAGGGTGACCGGAGGCAAGGGTGGTAATGGAAAGAAATGAGAACAAGAGTAAATGCAGTGAAGGTAGAATGTTATTTTTTATTTTTTTTAATGTTTTATTAAGTTTATTTATTTTCAGAGAGACAGAGACAGAGTGAGCGGGGAAGGGGCAGAGAAAGAGGAAGAAAGAGAGAGAATCCCAAGCAGGCTCTGCTCTGCCATCACAGAGCCCGATGTGGGGCTTGAACTCACAAACCGAGAGATCATGACCTGAGCCAAACTCAAGAGTCAGACACTTAACCGACTGAGACACCCAGGTGCCCCAATTTTTTAAATCTACTAACAGTATAAGAAGGGCCTAATTGAAAAAAAAAATAGTAGAGGAATGAAATGAATAGACCACTGGAAAATTAAAAAGATAAAAATCTTAGTGAACAAAAAATTTTTGCTTCCATTAAAGATGAAGAAAAAAGAAGTACCTTTATCCTCCCACCTGAAACAAGTGAAAAACAGACAAAACATATGAAACAAAAATTTTCAAGACACTGAATATCAGGCAACAAAGGACAATAATCTGTAAGAGATGAGAAACTAACAAGGTAAATCCCATGATTGCTCTAGTTTACTGCCCTGAGTTTCCACGCCATGGAAAAGACCTTTATAATAATTCTTATTATATAATAATATAATTATATATAAGATATTTATTATATTAATATATAAGAATATAATATTCTTATTCTTATTATATAATAATATAATTATATAATAATTCTTATATAATTCTTTAGCGTGGCCCATGATGTCCTTCCTCATGTAACCTTTGTTTACCTCTGCAGCCATAATAACATTATCAACAACACCTATTACTGTAACAAAATATAGATGTTATCAAGAGCCTACCATTTGGCAAAGGCTGGCGGGTGTCTTGTTGAAAAAGAAGACACAGTTCCTATCCTTGGGGTATTAAGAGTAGCAAGTAAGATGAACCACAAATAACTATAAAAAGTATGAGTTATCATCTTCAAAGGGCAGGTTACCATGAGTGCACATTTTCTGGAGTAATTCAAGGTTAAAGTTATTTTTCCTAGTGAAGTGGTGTTTAACTGAGACATAAAAGATAGATGAGTAAGAGTTAGCCCGGTGAAAGACAGTACGCACAGAAGGAACAACGTGGGTGAGAGGTTAGTTATGTCCAAGAAATGGACAGATATCAGTATGCCCTTGAGGAACTGGATTGTAGTGAGTGTCTCCTTGGAAGACTGGGGATGCTTCTTTAACTCACCTGTTCTGGTCCCCCACTAATACCTGAGAATATTTATGGCATCATGAACCATCAAATTTCCATGTTTTCACACGCCTGTATTGTTTCATATGGGTTGTTTCTTGCGCTTTGAATCCTTGTACCTTTTCTTCTTTTGGGCAAAGTCCTCCACATATTTTAGGACACAACTTAAGTATGTCCTCACGGAAAAGGGTTTTCTGACTGTTTATTCCTGTATCCCACTTTGTATGACCTCTTTTTTTCTCTATTTTTCACCCTGCGCTTTGAACCTATGTTTATCATCGTTAACGTGTGTGTTTCTGTCCCTCGAATTTGCGTTACTTGGAGCTAAAATTATGTCTTGTAAATTTTCATTTCACCATTTTTAGGATCTGTAATGGTCATGGCTGATTTTATTGTTGCTCTTCATTTCATTAGAAAAGAAATACAAGTGACGTTGTATAGACAATCTACACAAAATTATTCATTCATACCACATTTGATTATGGTAATAGTATTCAAAGTGCTTATAATGATAAAACATTATTTAATTACACTTTGCTTGTTTCCCTTTAGCTTTTTGGCACAACTTGACTGCATGACTGTCCTTTTGGTTTCTTTTTTCTTTTTATGTTTGTTTGTTTTTGAGACAGAGAGACAGAGCACGAGCAGGGAAGGGGCAGAGAGAGAGGGAGACACAGAATCAGAAGCAGGTGCCAGGCTCAGAGCTGTCAGCACAGAGCCTGACACAGGGCTCCAACCCACAAAGGGCGAAATCGTGATCTGAGCTGAAGTCGGACGCTCAACCGACTGAGCCACCCTGGTGCCCCTATCCTTTTTGTTTCTACTGTATTTGTCCAAAACAAAGTACAGAAATATAAATATGCGTTTCAATAACAACAGTCCATGAGTTAATATTTCCCCTTAATTTTTGTAAATCCGTAGTAAATATTTCTCAATTTCCTTTGGTTGTTTCATGTCCCATACTGCAGAAAACATGAGTATGAAAGGGAACCTCAGTCTTTTGAATGACTTCCCTTTTTTGATTGACTCCACCTCCTGTTATGTAGCCTTTCTGGATTTGTATGTGTGTGTGTGCAGAAGTGAGATAATGTTTTAGAATTTTTAGCGGTCCTCTTCTTTAGCAGAACACTCCTAGGGAATAACACAAGAGGATTCAGAAAGCGTTCAAACTTTGGACTGGACAAACTCAGAATGGTGCTACATGGAAACTCTGGACCTACTGGTAACATTTCTTATTTATTCCCCATTTACCTTTTAATGTAACATAAAATGATTCTGGCAGTCAATGGGTCTTACATGATAGTGGCTGGCATCAGTGAGGGATGGGAAATGGACATGAAGCTTCCATGGCAGTAACTTGTGTCTGCCATAGATTCAAAATTGAAGGTGGGAGATAAAGATTAGATTTGGCATCCATTTCGTCAAACCGCTGAGGTGAGACTCAGAAAGGGGCTGAAATGAACTGAACAGTATTGAGTCTGGAAACAATGGTTAGAAAAGATAGAACGCGCTGGAATGAATATTGATTGAAAGTTCATCACCTAGAGGAACTTTACAATAGCATCCCTGCGTGTTGAAATCTGCTTTCTGATTTCTATGAATGTGCTAAACTCATTTAGCACTTTTAATTTTTTTTTCAGAGCTTTTTTATCGAAGGATAGCATGCCACATGAAAGCATGAGTCATAAGCTTACAGTTCAGTGACTTATCCCAAAGTGGGTGCTCCTGTGTTGTTACCAAAGCATTCGGACTTTTACGCAAGTGTTGGGTTAGAGTACGACTAAGAAGTGAGAGTGATAAAAGCTTTAGAGTTTTACACTCTATACAATATTTTGGTTTTTCACAAAGAAACATGGCCACTTTATTCCATTAATGTTCAGCTACTCTTTAGCAGGCAGTATACCAGGTATTGGTGAAACAGCGCTGAACTTGATAGGTACAATCCATTCCCTCATGGAACTTTCCACCTAACCATCTGGATCAAGTGGGCTTGGAGACGGGGACCTCTGTAGTTGAATATTGTTTTGTGCCTGTGGAGGGAACTGCTCCCTGCTAAATTTCACAGATGGTGTTTTGATTTTCCAGGTCTTAAAGTCTGCTTTTGAAATTCTTCTCCATCCTCAACTTGCTTCCAATTCCTCACCTCTGGGTTGCCTATCAACATGAACAGTTTCAAAGCTTTTTCATTGAGACTGTATGATTCTGGGTGTGAATGTGTCCATTCCGCCTTGCCATTTTGAAGGAAAGGTTCTTTGTCTTGGTTGGACTTTCCTTGTTAATCTCAAAATTCTCCAAAGTCTCTTTGGGAAGACAATACTGTTGTCCTTTTTTTTTTTTTTTCCCCCATAGACTTTAGAAGATGGTTTGTTCTCTTGAGTCCCTCCACTGTGGCTGTGGTCTCAGTTCTCAGTTCCTGCTTGATCACCAATTCTCTTGGTGAGTGCTTTGTCAAATTTACTTGCAGTCTTAGCCAGTCTGACAAAAATTACTGAAAAGCAAACAATTCTCCTGAAGGCTGAACAGCATCTAAAAAACACACTTCATGATTTCAAAGGGTCAGATATTAAAAGTACAAAGTAAGATCCTAACCACATGACATCAAAAAAGGAACAAAATATTAGCACACTTTCCCCCAAAATAAAATAAACTGTTACATGGGGGGGGGGGGGGGACAGTGCATTTTGTTTAAAGATTTGAAATAATGTCTGCCTAACAAAAGAGGGAATAGGGTTTTTCTGGAGAAAAACCTCAGAATTATTGGGATGAAATGGAATTTTCGGAACACTTCAATAAATTCAAATGCCAAAGTTTACCTAAAAATGTACTGAGGGAGGTCAGATATATATGCGTGAGAGCACAGATTCTTAGGTTATTTAAAATAATCATAGGATGGGAGCTGAGACATTTGGGAGGGGTTGGGAGGGAGAAGGGATTATTTTATGGTAGGAGACAGTAGGAGAATATCTCCATCTCAATTTCCATTTAAGTAGAAAAGTTTTGATCAGATTGCGCGTAGTATTTTAAAAATTCATGGTGTTTTACATATATGTATACAATGGGTGTTAAATTCCTTATGACTGGTCTCTTCATCTTTGCCATCTTAGGAATTTGGAGAAACTTACATGGCTCATCCCTATACAGTTCTGAAGTATCCTTTTTTTTTTTTTTTTTTCCAACGTTTATTTATTTTTGGGACAGAGAGAGAGACAGAGCCTGAACGGGGGAGGGGCAGAGAGAGAGGGAGACACAGAATCGGAAACAGGCTCCAGGCTCCGAGCCATCAGCCCAGAGCCTGACGCGGGGCTCGAACTCACGGACCGCGAGATCGTGACCTGGCTGAAGTCGGACGCTTAACCGACTGCGCCACCCAGGCGCCCCTGAAGTATCCTCTTTTAATAGTAAACTTTCCGTGGAGATTATGCAAGTTGACATTATAAAGAACATCAGAATTGTGTTACTTAGCTTTACTGGTTTTAGGTCATTACTTTATCTGAAACCTGTGATGCTGATATGTGTATTCCCAAATAGCATTCTCCTATCGTACCGTGGATGAGGCCAGGCATGTTTCTCCAATTTGGCTTTGACAAATAAATAGTAATCGAAAGAATACTAATTTTCAGCTTGCTCTTTGGATCCCGACCAACTGCTGCCTTTATGCATTGTTGCAGGAGAAGCGGAGAAGGAGCTGAGGCTGGCGGACGGTGAAGACAGGTGCACTGGGAGAGTGGAGGTGAAAGTCCAGGAGGAATGGGGAACTGTGTGTAATAATGACTGGGGCATGGATGAGGTCTCCGTGATTTGTAGGCAGCTGGGTTGTCCCACTGCTATCAAAGCCACTGGATGGGCTAATTCCAGGCCAGGCTCTGGACGCATTTGGATGGATCATGTTTCTTGCCGAGGGAATGAGTCCGCTCTCTGGGACTGCAAACATGAAGGATGGGGAAAGCATAACTGCACTCACCAACAGGATGCTGGTGTGACCTGCTCAGGTAAGACTTGCAAAAGTCCAAGCCTCCGGTGCCTGGGTGGCTCAGTCAGTTAAGCGACCGACTCTAGGTTTCATCTCAGGTCATGATGTAGAGATTCATGAGTTTGAGCGCTGTGTTTGGCTCTGTGCTGACAGGGGAGCTTGCTTGGGATCCTGGCTCTCGCTCTCGCTCTCGCTCTCGCGCTCTCTCTCAATCTCTGCCCCTCCTCAGCTTGCACGCATGCACACACACTCTCTCTCTCTCTCAAAATAAATAAATAAATATTTTTAAAAAGTCAAAATCTTGACATGAAATGCTCTGTGGGAGGAACCAATATGTAGATGGGTTGAAAACGAAAAGGGGCCAGTTCGCTGTCTGTAAGTCCTCAGTCCATGTATAAAACTACCCAATCCATTTCCAATAGACCAGAAAATGCAGACAAACCCCCTAAAAAAAGAAAAAAATCAAAAGATTCTGAACACTGCAATCGACGAGGAAGTGACCAGTTTTAATTTCATGGTCAGTAAACCTCCTATGAGTTTCTACTCCTTACATAAAAATATCATGATATCTAAGTTAATTCCTTGTCCTCTTTCTCAGTGACACACTGCTTTCATGCATTCACCTTTTTGTCCATTAACTGCTAATCGACTTATTGGATCAAGAAATAAATATTCCTAGCGCTAATCCTGGAGGAAGGATGTTTTGCAAAGTATTATTGCTTTCTCCGGTGCACAGTGCTGTTCATTTCATTTACATGGTGGTTTTAATTTGCAAAACATTTCGTAAACTTTATCTCAGTTGACCTTACAATAACTCAGAAAGTTATGGGTCAGACCTTTCTGCTGACAGATCCCAAGCTCATATTTATGACCCAATTCAGATTCCTGGGCTTCCCATTTCTCCTTGCTCATTTCACTGGCTTTTATCAACTCTCTCACCTCCTAGCCTCTTTCTTAGAGACCATCTCCTCCACGGGACTGGTTTTAAAAAGGACTAATCCCTATGCAATCATTGTGGTGTACGTGAGCAAGACAGGCTAGGATCTAGAAAAGTGAGGGACAAAATTCCAACTCAGACACTCGTTAATGTTATTTTGTTAAACATTTCTGAGCTTCAGTTTCTGGAAACTCAGTGCTTAAAACATGTGGAGCTACTGGTCTAGTAAGTGGTAAAAATTAACTTTAGTTTCTGCATAGCTCACTGTTTCTCATTACTTGACAACTCAGTTCTCTTTCTTTTCCTTCCTTCCTTCCTTCCTTCCTTCCTTCCTTCTTTCTTCTCTTCTTCCCTCCCCTCCTCCTCCTCCTCCTCTTCCTCCTCCTTGTCTGCTATCAGTAATCATTATGGGGGAAGATTCAGAACAACAATAGTAACATCTACATCGAGCATCTACAGCAAAGTTAAAAATCATAATAAATTTTGCCAGGCTCTCACTATATTGCAATACAGAGCTGAGTGTTTAAGCTGAGACCCCAGTGCAGCTTTTAACTCTTGTTTTCAGTGTTTTATACTTAAGGATAGAACTAATCAGATTTGCTTTTGGAAGTTTACACAGCTAAAGCTCCAACTGGTGCACGCCTAGCCACTCAATGACTCCCTAGTTTCACAAGTTTTCAGAACCCGTATTTCTGAGATTTCCCCACCCTGACTAATGCTCAATCCTCAATGCTCTGCCTCTTGGGAGATTTTGCTATTATCACACGCACTGGGACAACAGAGTATAACAGTGAAGACAATAAACGCTGGTGTTAGACTGCTTTTTCTTTTCACATCCTGGCTCTACTCTCTTCTGGGTGTGTGATCCTGTGACAATTAGGCAAATTGAGAATGTTCTAAGTAGGGATAATGGACAATTAGGATCCTTACATGGTGGGGGATTTTAATCTTTTAAAGACCAACTAACAACTAGGATTTTCATCTACACCTGCTTGCCAAAGACGATGTTTTACAGATTAAAATTTGCTTTCTGTTTTGTTTTGTTTCCTGTGACAATTAGGCAAATTGAGAATCTGTGAAGGAGGGGTAGTGGAAATAATATATAATGCCTAATGCTGTGAAGAAGGTAGCATCTATGATACATCCGGGACACCACATGCCTATTTTAATTGCCAATTATTATTTTTCTTACTATAAATTGTCAGGATAAAAAAATCCTGTTAAGCAGAGGTCTTTGCCTGGTATTTAGAGCTTTTGAAAGTGGGTTACTTTCTCAAAAAAAAAAATCGGATCTAAACATTTTGTTTAAGCACAGATTTTGTTTTTCGGATGTCCCCGAATTTCATCCCAAATCTCCTTTTCTTGGGTATTTTAGTTCTCACAGAAAAATCTAGGGAAGAGTGTATAGAGAGAATTTTCTTTATGAGAAAGCTGTTCTTTGCTAAAAATGGTACCAGATGCGTTGGGGAAGGGGGTAAAAAAGCTTTGATTCAAACAGGATATTGGTAGGAAATGAATTATTTTGATTTATTTTTCCTCAACTTTTATTAATTTGGTGTACCAGAGGATGCTTTTGCAAACCGTTGCGCATGCTCATGCATTTTTGTTTTTCACTTTTTCCTGTTTCTAATCTTCATGCTCTCAACTGTTGCTGATAAAGCAAGATTAAAATCAAGATTTCAAATGTTCAACAAATGACCAGCTTGCCAGTTTTTGCTACTTTGTTGTATGGACCAACTTTATTTTTTCTAGTCTTTTAAATAGGTGTTTGGAGTCAAATTTGTCTATTCTACATAAAAGAGTGTGTGTTCTGTCTTAATCCTGGAGGGAAACAAAACAAAACAGAAAGCAGATTTTAATCTGTAGAGCATCCTCCTTGGTAAATAGGTATAGATGAAAATCCTAGTTGTCGGTTGATCTTTAAAAGATTAAAATTCCCCACTGTGTAAAGATGGGCAGCGTCCATGGGGCGCCTGGGTGGCGCAGTCGGTTAAGCGTCCGACTTCAGCCAGGTCAAGATCTCGCGGTCTGTGAGTTCGAGCCCCGCGTCAGGCTCTGGGCTGATGGCTCAGAGCCTGGAGCCTGTTTCCGATTCTGTGTCTCCCTCTCTCTCTGCCCCTCCCCCGTTCATGCTCTGTCTCTCTCTCTGTCCGAAAAATAAATAAACGTTGAAAAAAAAATGTTTAAAAAAATAAAAATAAAAAAAAAATGGGCAGCGTCCAAAATGAGGCACCATTTTCAAAAACAGCATCAAATCTCAAGTATCCAGAGGAAGCTCATTTCCTAAAATCACTTCTGAACTCTGGTTCTTTCCTCTGCTCCAGATGGATCCAATTTGGAGATGCGGCTGATGAATGGAGGCAACCAGTGTTCTGGAAGAATAGAGGTCAAGTTCCAAGGACAGTGGGGAACAGTGTGTGATGATAACTTCAACATAGATCATGCTTCTGTGGTTTGTAAACAACTTGAATGTGGAAGTGCTGTCAGTTTCTCTGGTTCAGCTAATTTTGGAGAAGGTTCGGGACCAATCTGGTTTGATGATCTCGTATGCAGTGGAAATGAGTCAGCTCTCTGGAAATGCAAACACGAAGGATGGGGAAAGCATAACTGTGATCACGCTGAGGATGTTGGAGTGATTTGCTTAGGTAAGGACTGATCCGGGTCTGTTCTGTTCTTCATGAGAGGACAAAAGAAAGGGGGTGAGAGTCTCAAAAGCTCGAACTCTTAAAACCATAATGAAGCCTGCTTCCTTGATCACTTTATTGCCTAATTTCTGGTTCCTGATCTGAAACCTGTGGAGTTTTTACCGCAGCTGAAATGAGGCTCCCTGCGTTAGCGGGGAAGGATGAACAGTGAACCTGAGGTCCAAGTCATGAAGCTAGAAGGAGGTGTTTAGAGAATAATCCAATCATCCTCCCTCTTCCCCGTACCACCCCCAACCCCTGCCAAAAAAAAAAAAAAAAAAAAGAAGAAGAAGAAAAGAATTAAGGAAAAAAACAGCTTAATTAGCACCTTGTGCTTTGTGGATGAGTTTTGAAAAGAAATCACACCCCTTATCGTCCTCTACCTGCAGAGGGTTTAGCCACATTAAAACCCACCCCTTCCCAAATATTAGTTCAAATTCACAGAATCAAATGATAAAAATTAATCTGGTTTTCTATTAAGACCTCCTTGATGCTAGTGCTACGGTACAAATAGGTTCTGTGTCTATCTGGAGACTTTCATGTTCCATGCTTACTCAGGGCAAAGGGACATTGGATTTGCATGTACAGGAATGACACTCTCCTTTTGTCACTTGAGTTCTTATGTGGAGGCAGACCTAGTAGGTCTTGAACCCCAGAGAACATTTAGAAAATATAGTAGAGTGAAGATGTCCCTGTATTCACCAGATACCTCCCCCCTCCCGGCCCCCCCTTTTTTTTTTCAAATGAGGAAACTCAATTCAAACCAACTTTAAGGAAAGAGAATACTGACTCCGGAAACTGGGGAATCCACGAGGTACAGTTGGCTTCATGCATGGCTGGATCCAAACACTGAACCAATGCCATGGGGGTTTTGGTTTTTTCCTTCTTAAATTGGCTTTTTTTGTTGTTGTTGAAAAACATGACCATCTATTGTTCGGGCCATAAAAAATGGGACTCCTACAGAGAAGATAGATTTTGTTAGCTGAAGAAAGCGAAAGGGATATGGGAGAGAAAAAAACCACAATGGTACCTCCCATTACCATTTACCCACCAAAATCCTTCTAGGTCCTCGACCAGTACATTTCTTCTCAATACTGAGGAATCATAATAAACAGCATTGTGGCAGCAAATGCTAAAACCACCAGAGGAAAAAGGCAATTTGTTTATTGTAAGATACCACTCAGAATCAAGTTCTGTTCTTTGAGGATATTGATTGGGGGGAAGGTGAAAGTAGTCATGATGAGGTCCCTTTTCTCTTTGCTCACTTTTGGACTGAGGAGCTGGTCCATCTATCAGGTCCATCTACCAATGGACACTTGGGCTGCTTCCATAATTTGGCTATTATAAATAATACTGCAATAAACACAGGGGTTCACGTGAGTTTTTGTATTTTGGGGGATAATACCTAGTAGTGCCATTACTGAATCATAGGGTAGTTCTTTTTGTTTTTTGAGGAACCTCCATACGGTTTTCCACAGTGGACCAGTTTGCATTCCCACCAACGGTGCACAAGGGTCCCCTTTTCTCCACATCCTCGCCAACACTTGTTTCTTCTTGGCTTTGTGATACTGGCTATTCTGAAAAGTCCTGTCTTCTTGCCCAAGGCACTCCTCTTCACATCCAGTGATTTTCAGTGGTATTATATCACTCTTTTCTGTCCCTATTTATATTTGCCCCTTATTCTTGTTTCTTTATCACTGATTTGTTTTGTGTCCCTCTTACAGATGGAGCGGATCTGAGCCTGAGACTGGTGGAAGGAGTCACTGCATGTTCAGGAAGATTAGAAGTGAGATTCCAAGGGGAATGGGGGACAGTGTGTGATGATGGCTGGGATAGCAATGATGCTGCTGTGACATGTAAGCACCTGGGATGCCCAACTGCCATCACCGCCATTGGTCGAGTTAATGCCAGTGAAGGAAGTGGACACATTTGGCTTGACAGTGTTTCCTGCCACGGACACGAGTCTGCCCTCTGGCAGTGCAGGCACCATGAATGGGGAAAGCATTATTGCAACCATAATGAAGACGCTGGTGTCACATGTTCCGGTAAGTTAAGAGAAAAACAGAGAAGGAAGGACTTGTGTTCTTTAGGAGTAGGCATGGGGGGGGGGGGGGGGGGAGACGTGAGCGATAGAAATGTCTGCTAATTTCCTTGTTGGGGATTCTTTCACAGTCGTGAGTAATCTTAAACATAGTCTTTATTTGGCTGGTTTGGAGGGTTGTCTGACTATTTTGTGCAGTAATTATTCAGGCTGCTCTTAGGGACCACATTTAAGATTCTAAATCTCCCTGGAGCTCCGAGACACAAAATGTTAGGTCTTTTTCAAATATCTCTGACATGCTGCCATTGACAATTTTTTTTCTTATTTATTTATTTATTTATTTATAGAACAAGCTGGGGAGAGGCAGAGAGGGGGACAGAAGATCCAAAGCAGGCTCTATGTTGACATCAGAGTGTCCGATGCAGGGCTCGAACTCACAAACCGTGAGATCATGACCTGAGCCAAGGTCAGACGCTCAACTGACTGAGCCACCCAGGCGCCCCCCATTGACAATTTTTCTTAAACTTTGAACCTATAATCCTGTTTGTTTTTTCTTCTTTTTTTTTCTTTTTTTTTCTTTTTTTTTTAACGTTTATTTATTTTTGAGACAGAGAGAGACAGAGCATGAACGGGGGAGGGTCAGAGAGAGGGAGACACAGAATCCAAAACAGGCTCCAGGCCCTGAGCTGTCAGCACAGAGCCCGACGCGGGGCTCGAACTCACGGACCGCGAGATCATGACCTGAGCCGAAGTCGGCCGCTTAACCGACTGAGCCACCCAGGCGCCCCCCTATAATCCTGTTTTTAACCAAAGTCATGGCCTCTACTGGCCATTAAAAAAGCGAGGGGGTGGATAAGCCATAATTTCCAAATGCCTCACAGTATCTGGGAAGGAGCAAGGTAAAGAATATATCCTTTGGGAGCTAACCTCCATGTGTATCTGTGGCCTAAGTGTGTGCTTCTTTTGCAGATGGAACAGATTTGGAGCTAAGACTTGTAGGTGGAGGCAGCCGCTGTGCTGGGACAGTGGAGGTGGAAATTCAGAAACTGGTAGGGAAAGTGTGTGACAGAAACTGGGGACTGAAAGAAGCTGATGTGGTTTGCAGGCAGCTGGGATGTGGATCTGCTCTCAAAACATCCTATCAGAGTTATTCCAAAACCAAGGCAACAACAACATGGCTGTTTTTAGGCAGCTGTAATGGAAATGAAACGTCTTTCTGGGACTGCAAGAATTGGCAATGGGGTGGACTTAGCTGTGATCACTACGAGGAAGCTAAAGTTACTTGCTCAGGTAAGACTTTCTATCAACATGTGAAGAACATGAATTCCAAGAGTGTAAATTTCCAGTAACAGCCTTGAAACCGATGAGAGACATCGGTCCCTAGGACTAGACATCACTCAAGCAACCAGAAAATATCTATCCCATTGCGCAAATTTCAGAGAAACTTGTCATTCATTTTGTACCTTGGTCGCAGGTTTGTTTTGTTTTATTTTTGTGTTTGCTTTTTGTCCATTTTAGCTTTTGAGTAATTTTTCTTTTTGTTTCTTTTTTTGTTTGTTTTTTGCTTTTGTTTTGATTTAAATTCTGATTAGTTAACATACAGTGTAATATTAGTTTCAAATGTACAAGTTAGTGATTCAATACTCACAGGGGTGCCTGGGTGGCTCAGTCAGTTACGGGTCCAACTTTGGCTCAGGTCATGATCTCACAGTTCACGAGTTCAAGTTTGAGCCCCACGTTGGATTCTGTGCTGACAGCTCAGAGCATGGAGCCTGTTTCTGATTCTGTGTCTCCCTCTCTCTCTGCCCCTGCCCCACTCATTCTCAGTCTCTGTCTCTCTCTCTCAAAAATAAATTAAAACATTAACAAAAAATACTTACATACAACACCTGGTGCTCATCACAAATGCCCTCCTTGATACCCATCATCCATTTAACCCATCCCCCTGCCCACCTCCTCTCTGGTAACCATCCATTTGTTCTCTGTAGTGAAGAGTCTGTTTCTTGGTTTCCGTCTCTCTCTCTCTCTCTTCTTTTCCTTTGTTTGTTGGTTAAGAAACAAAACAAAACAACTGAGTCATTTTTAAATCCGTAGAAATATGAAAAATTAAGAAGGATCAAAATTTTTAAGGTAGACCTTAAAAGTGTCTTTCATGGGAAGGTCAACCAAATGATTTTTAAAAGTATGTGATTTTAAAAAGTAAAAGAAGGAGTTTCTTCTTTCCGAATATTTTTGTGTGTTTCCCTGCAACCTCTTTTAAATGTTCCAAAATGAGCTGTGAGTTGGCCTGGCTTATGGATAATCTCTAGTATTTTATGCTAATCACATTTATACGAATGCTTTGTTAGCAACAAAACAATGTTTTGTTGAAAAGCGGTGCCTTTTTAACAACTGTAAGGTAACATATTGCAGATATGGTAAAAGAAAGACTTCAGAGAAAGCAATTTAAGAGCAAAACCATTGAACACATGCAGATCAAGTCATACGGTGCTGTGTGTCCACGAACCAGTGGCTTTATTCCAGATACATCCTAACCTAGTTGTGCCCCTGGGTGCATTCCCTGATGTTACACAGTAGAAGTGTCTACTTCTATTTACATAGAAATTATCCTCTGACTGTAAAAAGACAGTTTTTTAAGATGCAAATTTGAGGATACATATCTGCTTTTCAATCATCCGTCTTTTCATTTTTTAAAAAAAAAATTTTTTTAACGTTTATTTATTTTTGGGACAAAGAGAGACAGAGCATGAACGGGGGAGGGGCAGAGAGAGAGAGGGAGACACAGAATCCGAAGCAGGCTCCAGGCTCTGAGCCATCAGCCCAGAGCCCGACGCGGCGCTCGAACTCACGGACCGCGAGATCGTGACCTGAGCTGAAGTCGGACGCTTAACCGACTGAGCCACCCAGGCACCCCATTCTTTTCATTTTTAAAAAAGATTTCTGTAGGGTGCCTGGGCGGCTCAGTTGGTCAAGGGTACAACTTCAGGTCAGATCATGATCTCACAGTTCTTGAGTTCAAGATTCAGCCCCGCATTAGGCTCTGTGCTGACAGCTCAGAGCCTGAAGCCTGTTTCAGATTCTGTGTCTCCCTCTGTCTCTCTGCCCCTCCCCTGCTCAGACTCTGTCTCTCTGTCTCTCTCAAAAATAAACATTAAAAAAAATTTTTTTTAATATATATTCACATGGTTTACACTTCAAAATTAAAGTGTAAGCTCTTCCCAAATGCTATCCCCAGCTGTCCAATTCTACTCTACACAAACAAGTCATGTGGTTGGGGTATTTATATATTCTTTAGGAAATATTTTATGTAAATACAAACAAATCCATGTATAAGTTTCACCCCATTTTGTTGTTCAAATGGTGGCATATTAGGTAAATTGTTCTGTACCTTAGTATTCACTTCATAAAGTATTTTGACCACAATTTTGTATCAATATTTAAAGACCTTTCTGAAATTACTTCTCTATCCAGGACATTTCTCTTCTGATCATTTATTATTGTATGATTTTATTTATGCTTTTAATTTCTTTTATTAGAGAAAGTGAGTGTGGTTTATTTAGCATTTTTTTAATGAACTAGCATTTAGATTTTTTTTAATTAATCCTAATGTTTTCTAATTCATTACAGTTTGCTTTTCTTTCTATAATTCCTTTCTGATTTCCTCCTAACTTAACTTCTTGAGTTCAGGGCTTGATTAATGTTGATTTTTTCCTAGTTATTAATATAAATATGTGAGGTTATAGGTTTTTCACTGAGTATACCAGTGACTGTATCATATAATTGATGAATTGATGCTCTATGAATCTGGGACATAGATCTTCCTATGACTGTTATGTGGTCATTGTGAATTGTTCTTTTTAGTATTATAAAGTTTACCCTTTCCTTTTTTTAAAATTTTTTAAATGTTTATTCATTTTTGAGAGACAGAGAGAGACAGAGCATGAGTGGGGGAGGGGCAGAGAGAGAGGAAGGCACAGAATCCGAAGCAGGCTCCAGGCTCTGAGCTGTCAGCCCAGAACCCCACGTGGGACTCAAACCCATGAACCACCCAGGCACCCCTCCCCTTTTCTATGGTTGAACGATTTTTGTCCTGAATCAGACTTGTCTGATGTTATTACCACAACTATTGCTTTATTTATTTTCAACCTTTATGAATCATTTTGTTCTAGGTGCATCACTTGTGTTCATCATAGAATAATGATTTATTTTCCAAAAAAAACTCTGATTGGATTACTTTTTAGAGATGGGAGATATATTTGACTTTAACTTTAGTCATATTATGCATTTTTATGTTGTCATATGATGTATACATAATATTTATTGTCATCATGCATTATGTTACAACTAACTATGAACTATATTTCTCTATATAACTTTTTGGGGGGACTTTGCCTGTGTTTGAGCATGTGTAAGCATACTCGTATGTCTGATTATTTTCTTTTATTTAATTTTAAAATTCTTTTATGTTTATTTTTGAGAGAGAGAGAGAGAGAAAAAGCAGGGGAGGGACAGAGAGAGAGGGAGACACAGAATCCTAAGCAGACTCCAGGCTCTGAGATGTCAGCACAGAGCCCAACATGCGGTTCAAACTCATGAACCATGAGATCATGACCTGAGTCAAAGTTGGACGCTCAACCAACTGAGCCACCCAGGAGCCCCTTCTATTTATTAATTTTTTAAGTTTATTTGTTTATTTTGAGAGAGAGAGAGAGAGAGAATGAGCAGGAGAGGGGTAGAAGGAGAGAGAGAATCCCAAGCAGGTTCCCCACTGCCAGCACAGAACCTCGAGGGGCTCGACCTCACGAACCATGAGATCTTGTCCTGAGCCAAAACCAAGCATTGGACACTCCACCGACTGAGTCACCAGGCGCCCCTGATAATTTTCTTCTAAATATTTTCCTATAATTGTATTTTATATTAATTAGAATTAAGTTGGGCAGCACCCAACTTGGCCGAAAGAAAGCCAAATAAGAGTGGCTAAAGAAAAGTTTACTTTTTTTTCATTAAAATAAGTCAAATAGGTGGCACCTGGGTGGCTCAGCTGGTTAAGTGTCCGACTTTGGCTCAGGTCATGACCTCGCAGTGTGTAAGTTCGAGCCCCGAGTCGGGCCCTGTGCTGACAGCTCAGAACCTGGAGCCTGCTTTGGATTCTGTGTCTCCCTCTCTCTTTCTGCCCCTCCCCCGCTTTCTCAAAATAAACATTAAAAAATTTTTAAATAAGTCAAGTAGGTAAGCAGCTTAAGGCTGTTTGGGTGGTTCTGTGGTCACCAAGAAATAGTGAGAGTTGTTTCGCCGCAGTAATTACCAAACCTTATTGGTCAAGAAGAATGAGTTGCCCTGCAACTGACTGAGTTCCCTGGTAAGCGAATCTCATAGGCCAGGTTCTGCCCTCTGAAAAGTTGTCCTCTCTTCACTGTCCTTCCTGGGCCCAGGTTCTCTTCTCCGGGCAGTTTCTCCTACTGGAGCTCTCCACGGTCATTGCTGAGTGCGGTTTGAAGGCTGAACACCTTTCACAATCCGCTTTCTGCTGATACTGGCTCAGGGGCCCTTGGATTGCTTTATGGGTTATCGTTCACAGAGGTCAGCTGTCCTCAAAGTCAGCAAAACAACTCTCCCCAAACTTAGTATGCTTCTGGTCTGTTTTCTTTCATCTAATGCTACGTGAAATACCCACAGTCAAGGAATATATTTACAAACTTTGAACTATGCTGTAGCAGCCCGTTCCCCTTGATTTATTGGCCACTGCCCTAAGGTCATTTGAAACCAGGGGTCTGGGAGGAAAAACAGGACTTAAATCTTATCTTTGCTGATAGGCTCATTGTCTATGCATGTGGAGAATCAATTCTATTTTCTGCTAAGCCTACAGTTTTATCACCACCTCAGTTTGGGGGACAGGATACTTAGGGTTTATTTGGGGTTTTTTTTTCCCCGATCTTGCAAGTTCCATATGATAGGTCCGTCAATTAATTATGCATTAGTAGCTGCAATGAGAACATGCCTCCTTCACAAAATTGGTATTTTTCTTTCTGTTTCTGCCTTGCTGTCTGGCTACGTCTAGTCTTGAGTTTATCTCTCCCATAAATGCGGAAAAAGTGGCAAGGAGGATTTATGTCATGCCCACATTCTGTTTTGTTTTTTTTTTTGTTTTTTTTTGTTTTTTGTTTTTTGTTGTTCTCTGATTACGTTCTCTGAGTTTTCGGCTTCAGCAAGGATGTGGTTTTCTTTTCAAGGTGACATTTGTCCAAATATCTTCCCTAGGATAACAAGACATTAGCTTTCCAGCCTATAACATCTGGGTTATTATATATTTTGTCCATCGATTCCATTCAACTGCATCCAAAATTTACCTCACTTATGGTAACATATTCTGAATTAGTTAGGGTTCTATGCAACTGCATGTGATAAAAATCCTGAGTAGCATAAATTTGCAGCATGAAATGGACCTCTTTGTTTCCAGGACTTTCTTTCTTTCTTTCTTTCTTTCTTTCCTTCTTTCTTTCTCTTTCTTTCTTTCTCTTTCTCTTTCTTTCTTCTTTCTTTCTTTCTTTCTTTCTTTTTCTTCTTTTTTCTTTCTTTCTTTCTTTCCTTCTCTTTCTTTCTTCTTTCTTTCTTTCTTCTTTCTTTCTCTTTCTTCCTTCTTTCTTCTTTTTTCTTTCTTTCTCTTTCTTCTTTCTTTCTTTCTTTCTTTTTCTTTCTCTTTCTTTCTTCTTTCTTTCTTCCTTCCTTCCTTTCTTTCTTTCTTTCTTTCTTTCTTCTTTCTTTCTTCTTTCTTTCTTTCTTTCTTTCTTTCTTTCTTTCTTTCTACCTTTCTTTTTGCTCGGTGCCAGGTGTGTTCACTGCTCTCTTTTGTAAATTCTTTTGTCATAATCATGTAGCTTTTGCAACCTCTTCTACTGGCTTGGGGGCACAGGTCTTTAGTTCTCTTCTGGTTTTGCTAGAAACAGAATTTGTAATTTTGTGTCTTGATTTCTTGATACTTCCAGAAGATTTCCAGGGGGAACATCATGGAAACACTATGTCTCTGCCTGCCAAGTTCAAACTACAAATTCCATTATCTGTTTACATGCTTAAGAGTTCTTAGTTTTGTAGAGCACAGGGCTTTAGGGCTGAAAAGGGCCAAAGAACTCAACAGGGTAGGAAGACTAGATAGATAAAGCAACAATTTATCTCTGATGCACAGTTTAGCAAAGCAGTCACAAACAGGTCTAGGAAATTTTGCTATAAAACTACTTTGAATCCTAAACATTTTGTCTGCGACAGCGGTTTGTGTGCTATAGTTTCCTAAAGTTTGAGAAATAGTTTTGATACTAGAGTGATTTAAACTTCTTCAGAGTCTGAAAAGGAATAAATGATAAAAATGTATTAATGCTTCTGAAAATCATATTGTGCATTTACCTATTATTACACAAAAGGAAGTATTTCTAACAAATTCTTTCTTATATTTGTTCTACGTGTCTTCATTTGAATACGGATTCAGTTACTTATGCCAGGGGAAAGTTTAAATTATTGATCAAAGGAGCTAAATCCAGGCACAGAAATCCAATTAACGGTTTTTATGTTAAAATGCAATCACAGGTTCAGCAGATAAGAAATCTCTTAAAGGAGTAAATCTTGACTATTCTAACCTTGTATGCAGATAAATAATATAAGGAAGCCAACTCATGGTGTAGATCAATGTGTTACTATCAGATTTATGGGGGGAAAAAAAGCTAGAATGGAATCTCCAAGTCATTTCAGCATGGGAGAATTTCCCTTTGTCCAGAATTCAAAACTTTAGGAAAAAGGAAAAGAGGATATTTAAAGAAGAGACTTGCTTAGCAAGTTTTCGCCATGAAAGAGAAAATTGTTTCGTTTCGTTTCATGTTTTGGTTGGTTTTTGCATTGGTCGTTATTTTATTTTGTTCGAGACGGATCCAGGTGAGAGAGAAAGAGGTTATAAGAAAGCTGAATTTGGCTCAATCTAGGAAACTGATTTTATTTAAAGGTTTAGGTCTGTCCAAAAGTGGGATGGGATCAGATGAATACCAGCTAATGATACCTTAGAGGAATTTCACGCTCAGATAATGATTTAACAAGAGGAAATTAAGGACTCAGCTCCAGAGTCTCTCATTATTTGTGGCGTAGAAGGACTATTTGCTTTATACTTGGGAACTGCGTTTAGAAAGCAACATGTTCTTCCACTCACATTAGGATAGAAACTCGCCTTGTACAGATTTAATGGATAGGTGGTGAAATTTTAACATGTTGGGGTGTTTTATACTGCCACAATACAGAATATAGTCAGGTCTGAAACATTTTAGGAAATTGGCAAGTGCTGTTAGGATATCTGTGTCACACTGAGAGTGATGTCAAGGGGTCACAAGAATTAGTGATCTTTGACAGCAGGCATTTCTAAAAGAAGTATGCTCTTTAGAAGGTCCAATTTCAAATACACTTCCTTTCTTTAAAAAATAAATTAGGGGGCGCCCGGGTGGCTCAGTCGGTTAAGCGTCCGACTTCGGCTCAGGTCAGGATCTCGCGGTCCGTGAGTTCAAGCCCCGCATCGGGCTCTGTGCTGACCGCTCAGAGCCTGGAGCCTGTTTCCGATTCTGTGTCTCCCTCTCTCTCTGACCCTCCCCCATTCATGCTCTGTCTCTCTCTGTCTCAAAAATAAACGTTAAAAAAAAATTTTTTTTAAATAAAAAAAATAAATTAAAGGGAATAGTTTGTATCTCCCAAATAATTTGAATCGGTTTCGAGTGTGCCAAAAGAAACTCCTACCTTGATGATTGGACTCCTCAACTTGGCAAAGAGAATCCTTAAAGCCTGAGCTCCATTTCTTTAGCTTAATTTCTGGTGTATCTTTTCTTTACGTTTTTTTTTTTTTTTAATTTTTTTTTTCAACGTTTTATTTATTTTTGGGACAGAGAGAGACAGAGCATGAACGGGGGAGGGGCAGAGAGAGAGGGAGACGCAGAATCGGAAACAGGCTCCAGGCTCTGAGCCATCAGCCCAGAGCCCAACGCGGGGCTCGAACTCACGGACCGCGAGATCGTGACCTGGCTGAAGTCGGACGCTTAACCGACTGCGCCACCCAGGCGCCCCTTCTTTACGTTTTTAAATCCCATTCATACTGAATTATTCATAATTCCTCAATTACACCGTGCTGTTTCATGACTGTATCCTTTAGATGCAGATCCGCACACTGTTTACTTGTTAAATTCCGTATCTTCTTATTTCAAAACTCAGTTCTGATTTATGGCACTCTCTATAGTTTTCCTACCGGTCCCCAAACAGAGCTGATGACACCTTCATTTGCTAGTTTTGTACTAAGATATATTTTTAGTTTTGGACGCATCATTCTATGAACATGTATACGTATATCTTCTGCTAAACTGTGTGTTCTTGGGGGCGAGGGCGATCGGTAAGAAACTGAGCAGCCTTGAAAAGAAGTAGCTTTTTCCCAGGTACATAGGTTGGGCAATATAGACGGAGAAGTTTCTGCAGAAGCACAGAAGCGTGGCATGACCAGGCTTCTTTAAGGCTGGGGCAACAGGTATGATTGATAGAGTAATAGATATGAAAGCCTTCAAGGTGACGTCATAAAGCATTATAAAGTTTGCGAAGAAATTGGTATTTACCATCTCTCTTTAATTTTAGCAGATGGCTGCCATTAGGGAATCTCCCAAAGCTCTCTGTACTTCCATTCCCTCAAAAGAAAAGTGATTAGTAATTAATGCCACTTACTTCACAGGAATTACCCAGTGAGTGATCAACACGTGTTAACTGCTGTGGTTATGATTAGTAGTAGTAGGTAGTAATAGTATTTATTTGCACTGACGGACTGAACTGAGACCGACAGTTTAGGCCACACAAATGCCTCAAACATTGTAGGCACTTAACACTATTTGTTGAAAGGATAAACTGTTGTATAAGTAGCAAAGAAACATTGTCTTGAAGACAAAGAAATCATGTGAAAATACTTGAAATGTTATAACGCACCTGTGATCGTGGCATAAATGTATTAGAAAGAGGGCTCGGAAAAAGGAGATTATTCAGGAAGCCATTGCAAAGGTCTACGTGACATGATAAATTATGTCAAAGTAGTAGCAACAGATGTGGAGGACTGACAGACCTCAATGATTTTCCACGTGTGCAGCATACCGTGAGGGTCCATATTCTAGGCTCTGGAACATACTGCCTGGATCAAATCCTGGCCTTTCACGAGCTCCTTACGTGGCTGTCGCAAATTATTACACGTCTCTGTTTCAGTTACGTTGTTTGTAAAATTGGGATGATATTAATAATTACCCCCTTAGGGATTAATCCTTAAGGATTATATGGAGTTGTGTTTGTTCAGTACTTAGTAAAGTGCTACATAGAAAGCCTCTCGTTTGGGGCGCCTGGGTGGCGCAGTCGGTTAAGCGTCCGACTTCAGCCAGGTCACGATCTTGCGGTCCGTGAGTTCGATCCCCGCGTCAGGCTCTGGGCGGATGGCTCGGAGCCTGGAGCCTGTTTCCGATTCTGTGTCTCCCTCTCTCTCTGCCCCTCCCCCGTTCATGCTCTGTCTCTCTCTGTCCCAAAAATAAATAAAAACGTTGAAAAAAAAATTAAAAAAAAAAAAAGAAAGGCTCTCATTTAATGTTCAGTACTATCACTGTGACCATTGTTTATGAGATAAATTAGATAAAGAAGTGGTTGGATTTTAGGTGATGCTCTCTCTTTTTTTTTTAAGTGTATTTATTTATTTTGAAAGAGAGAGAGAGTGAGCAGGGAGGGGCAGAGAGAGGGAGACAGAGAATTCCAAATAGACTGAACACTGGGCTTAAACTCATGAACCATGAGATCGTGACCTGAGCCAAAATCAAGAGTCAGACACTTAACCAACTGAGCCACCCAGGTGCCCCTTCAGTGATTCTAACTTGGTTTGGATCGCATTAATTGAGCAAAGAATACTTACTGTGTTCCTGTCAGTGCAGTAATTCATTCACTTTTGAACCCATTATGTTCTGATGTCCAAGAAGATATGTTTATGAACATAAATTTAAAGAGAAACATATGGATGAAAACATATGTATGGGCAGTTAAGGGAAGGTGAGAGAATCGAGGATAGAACCTTGGTCAGGGAATGCGTGAAAGGTTCTGATAAAGCAGGTCAGGCAGGAAAGAAAACAGGAGAAAGGAGTATCTCATGTGTCAAGTGTAGCATATAGCAAAGGGAAGAAGAAATCCCACGATCAGTTTGAAAACAGGAAGTATATTGCAACACTTTACATAGAACCATTCAGAGAGATCAGGCCACCACCAGACTGCAGTGGGTAGAGAACTGAGTATACCTAAATAATACAAAAAGAAGATACACAGTATCTATGGTCTCCAGTGTTATGAATAATGTATATAAAATATTGAAAGGAAAGAGCTATCATGCTTCTGGGAATGGTTGATTCCAAGAGACAAAGTTCTAAAAATTCTCTCAGGTGCATTGGTCCAATGAGGAATGGGGAGATCTAGAATTCACTATGCCCAACTGTAGGCAGAACAGCCAAGGGGGGCAAGTATGGTAAAATCATTAAACACCCTAGCCTCCCTTTTCTAACCCCATCATGAAGGAAAATCTGGGAGTGATGTCATTTCTCACTGAAATACTATTATTTTTCAGCCCACAGGGAACCCAGACTAATTGGAGGGGATATTCCCTGCTCCGGTCGTGTTGAAGTGAAACATGGCGACACATGGGGCACCGTCTGCGATTCTGACTTCTCTCTGGAAGCTGCCAGTGTGCTGTGCAGAGAATTACAATGTGGAACAGTCATCTCAATCTTAGGGGGAGCTCACTTTGGAGAAGGCAACGGACAGATCTGGGCTGAAGAATTCCAGTGTGAGGGACAGGAGTCCCATCTTTCACTCTGCTCAGTAGCCTCCCGTCCAGATGGGACTTGCGGCCACAGCAGGGATGTTGGAGTCGTCTGCTCAAGTGAGACCCAGAGGACATGTTCAATTCGCTCCCATACTGCCAAGAGGGTGGGATGAGGTCATCACAGACATCTTTTTAAAAGTCCCGTCTCCTTCCAGGATACACGGAGATCCGCTTGGTGAATGGCAAGTCCCCATGTGAGGGAAGAGTGGAGCTCAAGATACTTGGGACCTGGGGATCCCTCTGCAACTCTCATTGGGACATGGAAGATGCCCACGTTTTTTGCCAGCAGCTCAAATGTGGAGTTGCCCTTTCTACCCCAAGAGGAGCACAGTTTGGGAAAGGAAGTGGTCAGATCTGGCGGCACATGTTTCACTGCACCGGGACTGAGCAGCACATGGGAGATTGTCCGGTAACTGCTCTGGGTGCATCGCTCTGTTCTGCTGGACAAGTGGCCTCTGTAATCTGCTCAGGTAAGAGGATGGACAGCTGGTGATGAGCTTTTCCCGTGGTGGCGTGCCTTAGAGGCAGGTGTACCTATAGGGGAAAAGGACAAAAATAACAGGGCATGATCTATTTCAAAGGATCATGAGAAGTGTGCCAGAATATTAATCTCCTGTGTCTTTTAAAAATTATATTTTTTATGTTTTTATTTCATTTTTGAGAGAGAGAGAGAGAGAGAGATCACGAGCAGGGAAGGGGCAGGGAGAGAGGGAGAGACAGAATCTGAAGCAGGCTCCAGGCTCTGAGCTGTCGGCCCAGAGCCCGACGTGAGGCTCGAACTCACAGAGGGCGAGATCATGACCTGAGCGGAAGTCAGACGCTTAACCGACTGAGCCACCCAGGCGCCTCTCTCCTGTGTCTCTTTAGAAAGAAAGTAAACTTAATTTTCACAGACCTCATCATTACCCAGCGCTTACCATGTGCTGGCTTTTTCAAAGCACCTGATTCATTCCCCCCACCCCAGTTGGCCCACCCCCTTCCTGTTTGTTCTCAGCTCATCTGTCCCCTCCCTTCCTTACCCTTTTTGTATCTTGTATAACTGAGCAGTTTGGTGTTTGCAGGAAATCAGAGTCAGACACTATCCCCGTGCAATTCATCATCTCCGGACCCAACGAGACCTACCATTCCAGACCCCAGTGCTGTTGCTTGCATAGGTGAGAATCAGTGACCAAGCTATAAAAAATGATCTCAATCCTTAAGAATGTGTTTTCTTAATACTTTATTTTCCCTTTCCAGGGAGCGGTCAACTTCGCCTGGCAAATGGAAGCGGTCGCTGTGCTGGGAGAATAGAGATCTACCACCAGGGCTCCTGGGGCACAATCTGTGATGACAGCTGGGACCTGAGTGACGCCCACGTGGTGTGCAAGCAGCTGGGCTGCGGGGTGGCCATTAACGCAACTGGCTCTGCTCATTTTGGGGAAGGAACGGGGCCCATCTTGCTGGACGAGGTGAACTGTAATGGAAAAGAAACTCATATTTGGCAGTGTCATTCACACGGCTGGGGACGCCATAACTGCAGGCATAAGGAAGATGCAGGGGTTATCTGCTCGGGTGAGTTCTGCACATAAGCTCTGGTCACAATTACATAAGAAAGGACGGGGTGGGGGTGGGGGGGGAGCAAAGCGTAGTGAGGGATATTAATCTGAGGGAATCCTGAAAAGCAGGTTCAGAGGCAAGGTAGTATAACCTCAGAAGCGAAAAATACAGAAATAAGCTTGCCCATCAGGAACATGACCCCAAAACTGTTATCGAGAAGCCCTTTTATAAGTATATGTGGAACTTCCTCTCACTGTCTAAAGAAATTGATTAAAAGGGACAGGAAGAAATACACCCAGCACTCCGTTCTGCAGAGCAAAAGATAATTATTATATACCTAAGTACTTTTTCATGATAGTCAAATGAACTTTACTTGTCACAGGAGCAAAACTTATCATAAGAGGCCACTGCCTTTGTTGCATATACATGGCGAGCTTTAGAAACTACTGTGAAGCAGAAAAACGGAGTCCGTTGTAATGTGTTGGGGAAAACAAAACTATGACTCGCTTAGGGAAGTGAAAAGTCCTATACGCGTTTAATGACATAACCTGGTAGAGGACATACACAGCCAACTGTGAAGAGTCAGAAAAGGAAATATTTCATTTCAGGGTCATGTACACAACATCGGCTGTAGTGCCTGAGTGTCTCCCTAAAATTTGCCAAGACAGCTGCAAAAAGAAGGCTAATGAAATAAAGTCTTCGGGCTAACATTGCAGTCATTTAGGGAGAAGAATCCAAACTGTGTAACGGATAGAGACGTCTCCGAGCTCTTGATTAAGACTGAGAAATCAATTTCGAATCGTCGGAGGCATTCGAAAGAGTTCCTTAAGTACAAAACTCCATACTAGAAAAACCGTAAGCCGTATACCTAACTATACCGTATTTAGTCTAGAAAATACTGTATTTTACCAAAATCGACTGAAGCATCCAGAAGTCACGAAAGAATTACTGGTCGTTGACATTTCATACCTATTTTTAAAGCTGTGCTCACCTTAGAATAAAGGGAGGGAGCCCTCTGAGCCTTCAGAGAAAACGGCAAACTACTAACTCTGTGTTTTACCCCAGAGTTCATGTCTCTGAGACTGACGGATGAAACCAGCAGAGACCCCTGTGCGGGGCGTCTGGAAGTTTTCTACAATGGAGCTTGGGGCAGCGTTGGCAAGAGTAATATGTCGGCAACTACTGTGGCGGTGGTATGCAGACAACTGGGCTGTGCAGACAGAGGGACCATCAGCCCTGCATCTCTGGACACGTCGTCCAGGCACATGTGGGTGGACAACATTCAGTGTCCGAAAGGACCTGACACATTATGGCAGTGCCCGTCTTCTCCATGGAAACAGAGACCGGCCAGCCCTTCAGAGGAGACCTGGATCACGTGTGCTAGTGAGTACCCGCCAGCCTGGATGAAAACTCTATTTTCTAATTCCCACTCGCCTCTTCGGATCTCATGAAGTAGGCCTGAATGACCTCTGGTGACAATTCTACCCGGATGGCGTAATCGGTTTCATTTCATTTGGCCGATAGGTATTCAGGATCGGGGATTATTTTTCCAAAAAGCGTGACACGCCCTGTGGTCTTCTTGAAAGTTTATTCGGTTGCTTTCTCTGAGAATGAATGAGGAGCACGGAATATATAATTCAGTATTTGACTCGTGAACAATCTACCTTCCCTTTCCCACTTTTCTTTCAAATATTTTCTTGCTCTACTCATGTAAGAAGGGAAGCCGTCAAAAAGACCAGTGCTGAGGTATTTTGCCATTCTCTATCTACTTAAACTGGAAGAGATTTTTTTTTTTTATGTACCTGTCTCCTAAACCCTTTCTCCTTGAGAGAAATTAACATTATGCAATGTTCATTTTGTTCATTTCACATTTCCTGAGTGGCAGGCATGAAATGCACCCAGTTTGCTGAAAAGACACAGAGTTTCAAAAAGGATAGGTTTTGTTAAAATATATTTTTAAATGCAGATTAAATAAGTAAAGTATTCAAATAGAGATTTAAAAAGAATTTAAAATCTCTCTTTTCGCCTGTGACCTCTTGGAAGTTTTTGTGTTCTCAGAAATGATCTGGGTGTCTCTGACTTTTCAGACAAGATAAGACTGCAGGAAGGAAGCTCTAATTGTTCCGGGCGCGTGGAGCTCTGGCATGGAGGTTCCTGGGGGACGGTGTGTGATGACTCCTGGGACCTTGAAGATGCGCAGGTGGTGTGTCGACAGTTGGGCTGTGGCCCAGCTTTAGAGGCCCTAAAAGAGGCAGCATGTGGTCAGGGGACGGGGCCCATATGGCTCAATGAAGTCAAGTGCAAAGGAAATGAATCTTCCTTGTGGGATTGTCCTGCCAAAGCCTGGGGGCACAGCGACTGTGGGCACAAAGAAGATGCTGCTGTGAGGTGCTCAGGTGAGTATCTGGAGCCTGGACTAAGCGTGGAATATCTGGCAGCAAAAAGGGGTGGGCAGTGAAGCGCACTGTGCAAAGACTAGACGCATCAACCCAGGGAATCTAGTAGGAAGAGAATCATGATGCTTCCAATCTGAAGGAATGAAGAAAACATTTGTGGTTGTACATTGGCTTCACCAAAGGAAGAGCATGTAACTATATGTATCTCTGTACGGAAGGAATGAAAACAAGGGGACCCTGGTATTAGGTGGGAAGGAGTAATTTACTTGGTTGCCGGGCACCAAAGGCTCACATAGGAAATAGAAATATTTGTTCTACATATTACTCCCCAAAGTGAGTCTTCTCTTTTCTCCTGCAGAAATCGCCGTGGCCCAGAGATCATCAACGGCTGCAGGTATATCATGGGGTTTATGAGCCTGGGTCCAATTGCCTGTGTTATTTAGAGTCTTTTCTGCCAAGAGACTTTAGGTCAGAGGTAGTTCTGAGGATCTGAGGTGTACTTCGGCAATCCTGTATTTCAGAGAAGGATGGTGCTAGAGATCTGGGTCCTCCAGCTAAGACATGATCATCTCTTGTGATACTTTCTTGCCCTTAGGTCGCTCATCGCTTGTCGTATTTGGGATCCTTGGCCTCATTCTGTTGGCCTTTCTCGTTGCTCTCCTCTTGTGGATTCAGAAGCGAAGACGGCGACAGCGGCTCACAGGTATCAGCCAAATTATGGTCTTTCTCATGTCTCTATGGGGTTGAAGCTTCTTGGGATAAAATACGTATTATCTCAGTATATATCCATAGTAGACGCAAGGATATGCATATTAGACTCAAGTATAAAACCGCCAAAAGGATGGAATCTAGAAGGGATTTAAGCAGCTTCTCAAAAAGAGGGAACAAGATTTCAGAGGAGACAGGGGTTTGGGCTGTTTGATGATCTCTGCACTCTATCTGTATGCTAATTGGGACATTCTGGAATCGATAGTTTGGGATGAATATGCTTATATGGTTTAGGAGGAATCCTTTCTTGCCCAAATACTTATTTGCTGTCACTATGTAGTTCTTATTAATTTTACTGTTCAGTGAAGCAACGTGCTAGGCTCTGGAGATACAGACATCGATAGTCAAGTGTTTTTGTCTCCATGGCATCTCAAGTCTAGTGGAAGAGATATTCATGCAGACAAATAAGGTGCAATGTGATAGTGCACACTAAGACGGATAAGGAAAAAAGTGGCACAGAAAAGGCAGTAATTAACTGGAGGGGCAAGGGGAGAATCGGAGGCTTCTAAGAGGCTCATTCTGAAAATCAAGTTCAAAGAACTGGGTCAGGTGCTTCATAGGGAAAGAGAAAAAAAATGTACAAGGGTGGAGAAGCTTAAAGGATGGGCATATATGCTGTTTTGAGGGGAAGTAAAAGTTGGGTTGCAGGAGAGAAGCTGCCGGGAAGTCGGCAGAAGGAGGAGGAACAGAGTATGTAGTCGTGTACTCCGTGGTAAGAAGATTAATAGTCAAAGAATACTATGTGTGTGTGTGTTGCGGGGGGGGGGGGGTGGTGAAGTAGTCAAGCTGTTTTTCAGAAAGTTCTGTTTGATGACAGGATGTATGAGGGGTTGAAGGAAGACCACGTTATTGACCAGGGTAGCATTTCGAAATCGTTCAGATGGAAAATGACAGGGGCTTTAGTGAGAATGGAGAGAAGAGGAGAGATTTTAGAGAGATTTTTTTTTTTTTTTAAGGTCTGATGAGTTAGAGAAGACCACTGCCTGCCTTAGGGGAAGAAACTGGGAAGTCAGGCGATGGCAATAGGGGAGGTTTCGCCTCCTCCTATTGACTTTAATCATGGCCTTGTAAGGGAAAAGCTTGGTAGTAGAACGGATGGAAACAAGACAAGGGCGTGGGTAAAGATTCAGTACGTTTGCATTGCTGCGGAAAAGCACTGGTAAAGAGGGCGACTTTTATTACGAGCTGATCCCTAACCTAGGGCTTCTGTTGTCAGTTTCCTTGAGAGGGGAGAATTCTGTCCACCAAATTCAATACCGGGAGATGAATTCTTGTCTGAAAGCCGATGATCTGGACGTGCTGACTGCCTCAGGTCTGTGGGTTCTTTGAGGGTTCTTTGAGGGTCTGTAGCCCTGGGGTTCAGACGGGTAGCTACAATTACAGTGGAGGCATTCCACTGTGCACAGCAGTGGAAAGGAATCTCGAACATGGAATAGGAAGTTATGATGCACAAAAGGAAGAGAGGCAGGAATGAACGACAGATTACTCTTGGAGAACATAAGAATTGCAACCATGTGATCTGGCTTAGAGATCTATGATTATGTCTGATGGAGGGACAGGGAACCATGCAAGAAGCATATGATGACTTGGACCTCATTTTCTTGAAACAGAAACTAATCTTCTAAAGGGTGGTTTCACTCGTCAGGTCTCTCATAATTTCTTGCCTTCTTACCTCCTGCTGCTTTCCTTTCTCTTACTTGCTACTTATGATATTTCCCCCTAAAAGTCTGAAAGCTTAAAATTTCTGTGTCTTTATCCCATAGAAGCCATCACTATTCACAGGATTACTCTGATTTCCCATTACATGATTCTTCTTTCTTTGTCCTCCAACTTCTGCCTAGCGACAGTGCATGAATTCTGTCTCTGGGCAGCAGAATTCTGCTGGGTTGGAAGAAATCTCTCAACACCCACTTTCTCCACAAACGCTCAACACCTTCTCAGTATTCCTTACCATGTGACAAGGGCCCACATCACTTCTTCAATCCCAGGGACTTGGTATTTGCTGCAGCTGTGTCAGGAAAACGTGTACAAGGCCTGGGAAAGACTTTCTGTGCCCCTTAAATCACACTTGGTTGCCTTCCTAATTGGGGGCAATGTGTTTAGACGTTCAAAGAGCTGCTAAGGCACTTGAGGGGAGGTCTGATTTATTTCCCAGTAATTATTTTCTTCCTTTCAGAAAATCCCAATGAGTCAGATGATTTTAGTGATGCTGGGCTAATTTCTGTGTCTAAATCTCTTCCTGTTTCTGGATGAAAAAGAAGACCATTCTGCTGAGGTGCACTGAAAAGGAAAATGGGAATTATAACCCAGGGAGGTGAGTGAGGAGAATTTATTCAGTGTTGTTCAAAACAGGTACATTTTTTTTGAAAGTTGAGAACTCCTCTGGTATTAGGAAAAAAGAATATATATACACATGTTTCCATATATATTAATATATATGTATATCCACTTTCAGAATATATAACAGCTCTTTACAGATGTGACTCATTTTTTTGTTTATTTATTTCTGAGACAGAGACAGAGCATGAGTGGGGGAGGGGCAGAGAGAGAGGGAGACAGAGAATCAGAAGCAGGCTCCAGGCTCTGAGCTGTCAGCACAGAGCCTGACGCAGGGCTCGAACTCACAAACCATGAGGTCATGACCTGAGCCGAAGTTGGTCACTCAACCGACTGAGCCACCCAGGCACCCTGATGTGACTCTTGGCCAACTCTTAGTTGTATATTCTAAGCAATAACAATGGTAGATCATAGAGCTAAGGAGGAACTGTGTAAATTAGTATGAAAAAATCTTTTCAAGATATTATAAGGGTCATTTGGGGAAAGAGAAAAGACTTATGTCAACACTTGTATAATGTTATGTTATGGTAAAGGTAGTATAAGATGCCTGTAAGAATACAGAAAGTTTTCCTAAGAAAGTTTGAGATTCTGAGGAAGATGTGATACTCAAGGGAAATATCAGATGATTGAAAGATCGACAACTTTAGGGCAAGGACATAGCATGTACAAAATATGGAGGCATAAAAAAGAACCACATCTTTGGGGAACAATAAGAAGTTTTTCCTTCCAAAATATGTATTGAACAGGGGCATCTGGCTGGCTCGTTCGGTAGAGCACGCAACTCTTGATCTCAGGGTTGTTAGTTTGTGCCCCATGTTCGGTGTAGAGATTACTTAACAATAAAAATCTTAAAAAACATATGTATCGAACGTGTTTATGGTGACAAATGGTGTTCTGAGCACTGAAGACACATAACTAAAAGGTACTGTTGACAAAGACACGATCGTTTAATGCAAATCTTGCAGGCTACCTGAGAGAGAGGAAGTGGTGAGAATCAAAGCAGAAAGGTTGCAGAGACCCCTATAATGGGTGGCTTTGCCTGCTCCTGTTAGGGAGGCAGTGAACTTTGAAAAATGAAGCTGGGGCAAGACACAATCAGGTTTACATTTTATAATTTGCTTTTCATGCAGGAAGTGTAACAAGGGAAAAGAGTGAATAGACAAGAAATTTGTTAAGTTATACATCAAAAAGAAAAATGGTGAAATGAGATAGTGGAGAGATTTTCTATCTTTAAAAAAAACTATTTTGGGGGGACTATACATTTAGAAATTATATATAGCAAAAGTATGGTTTTGTTGTGGAAATAAATACAGACTGAGACACAGGATTAAAGTCGGAACTCTTAAAAGTATAAAAATGTAAAGTGTCAGATCATTTATGTGCATATATACACATAGAAGCTAATAAATTATAGATAGCATTAAAAGGATAAATATATATATACAGTAAAACCTTGGATTGCAAGTTACTTGTTCTGCGAGTGTTCCGCAAGATGAGCAAACATTTCTAATAAGTTTTAACTTGATAAACAAGCGATGTCTTGCAATGAGTAGATGCCGAAAGTCACATGGTCACAATGAGCCAATGGTTCATGAAATTCGCTTTGATCTACGAGTGCTTTGGATTACAAGCATGTTTCCAGAACGAATTATGATTGCAAACCAAGGTGTTACTATATATATATATATATATATACATATATATATATATATAGTATATATAGTATACATATAGACAGAGAGAGAGAGAGTAGATAGATAGATCTCTCTATCTATATACATATATCTTAACAATTGTTAAAGGATAGCATGTGATAGATCACTCGGCAAAGCTATGAAAACACAACTCACACAGGATGAATTTCGAGTGACACCTAGACATTGACAAATGCTCTAATTCACCAGTATGTCTGGGAGGTTCCAATTACAATTAACACTGAGATATCACTTTATATAAAACAGGCCACCAAAAATTTAAAACAGCGCCAATATTGCTGGTGGGAATACAGAGAAAATTTTAGACACTGCTGTTGGAAATGAGAGGTGTGGTAGCTTTTGCCGAAAGCAACCTAAAAAATGTCTCTTAATCATTTTTTAAACGCTTCACATCCTTTCATACAGAACTTCTCCCACTGAGAACTTCATCCATGCAGATAAAGCCACTAGTATGTAAGAGCTCACATATAATGATTCCTTTCCACAGCATTGTTAGTAATGGCAAAAAGCTGGAAAAAGTGAATGACAGTGACCTAGTGGCTAGAAAATTATGGTGCAGCCAGTTGAAAAAGGAAAAATCATCCACAAACGTGCAATATCATTCCATTTATGTGCTCATGTTATCAAATATAATTAAATATGTTTACATCTATAAGATTACATGTATGTGTATATATGTATAGAGAAACATTAAAATCTAATAACATTATTAGATTAAGACTACAAATGCCTTTTGATTTATAATCTTGAACATAGGAATATTATTCTGATGTAATGAATAATCATTAAACTACTTTTTCCTTAAAGCGTAATCACTGCTGAAGCACTGTTTCAGAATTACATGGGGATGCTTGTAAAAATGGTATTTTGGTATACATCATAGTTTTATGAAAAAGGCATCATTCTTGGGCACACTGAAGTTTGCAGATCACTACTTTTAAGTTTTCTGTTCAGGAAAGTAGCATGTTGTTTAATACATGTGAGTTTGTGTGTGTGTGTTTTGTGCACACACACATGCGTGTGGTAATAGAACACATTAGATTACATTATAATGGAATTCCTAACAAGTGTGTATGAAGAGGAAAATAACAGTTTTTCCATGTATGGCTTTTGTTCAGCCTTTAAGACACCTTGATGAAGAAGACCTGAACTATTGAATAGAGCAAGAATCCCCCTCGTCCACTGAAGATTACAGTACGTTCCTCTATCTCCTCGTATCCCAAAGAAGGCTGCTGAATTTGTAAAAATTAAATTGGTGAATGTAACTATTCAAAGCTGTTTATAAGACTGTCAAAGGGATTAAATAAAAAGGAATATTGCTAATTTGAATTTGTCTTAACTTCCTGGTCTTGATTTTATGAATTTCTGAGTAGGCTTTCTGATTTTTTTAGGGGTTTGATTAATGTAACATGATGTCTTTTCATTTGAAGATGTTTTCATTTGCATATATGTTTTTTCTAGTTTGGTTTAAATAATAATTTTCTTCTTATTACCAAATCAAAACAAATTTGCTTTTCTTTAGTTTTTTTCAAATTTTTATTTAAATTGTAGTTAGTTAACATATAGTGTAATATTGATTTCAGAAGTAGAATTCAGTGATTCATCATTTACACATAATTCCCTCTCTCTTTTTTTCCCCCTTCCCGTATGTTCATCTGTTTTATTTCCTAAATTCCACATATGAGTGGAATCATATTCTATTTGTCTTTCTCTATTGACTTATTTCACTTAGCATAATACACTCTAGTTCCATCCACATCGTTGTAAATGGCAAGATTTCATTCCTTTTGATGGCTGAGTAATATTCCATTGTCTATAGATATCACATCTTCTTTATCCATTCATCAGTCAAATGATACTTGGGCTCTCTTCATAGTTTGGCTATTGTTAATAATGCTGCTATAAACATTTGGGTGCATGTACCCCTTCAAATCAGTATTTTTGTATCATTTGGGTAAATACCTATTAGTGCAATTGCTGGGTCATAGGGTGCTTTTATTGTTAACTTTTTGAGGAACCTTTGTACTGTTTTCCAGAGTGGGTGCACCAGTTTGCATTCCCACCAGCAGTGCAAGAAGGTTCCCCTTTCTCCACATCCTTGCCAACACCTGTTGTGTCTTGTGTTGTTAATGTTAGCCATCCTGACAGGTGTGAGGTGGTACCTCACTGTGGTTTTTGATTTGCATTTCCCTGATGATGAGTGATGTTGAGCATCTTTTTACATGTCTATTGGTAATATGGACGTCTTCTTTAGAGAAATACCTGTTCTGCCCATTTTTAATTGGATTATTTGGTTTTTGAGTGTTGAATTTGGTAAGTTCTTTCTACATTATGGATTCTAACCCTTTATCAGATATGTCATTTGCAAATATCTTCTCTCATTCCATAGGCTGCTTTTTAGTTTTGTAGATTACTTCCTTCACTGTGTGGAAGATTTTTATCTTCATGACGTGCCAATAGTTCATTTTTGCTTTTGCTTCCCTTGCCTTCCGTGATGTGTCTAATAAGAAGTTGCTGTGGCCAAGGGCAAAAGGGGTGCTGCCTGTGTTCTCCTCGAGGCTTTTGATGGTTTCCTGTCTTACATTTAGGTCTTTCATCCATTTTGAATTTATTTTTGTGTATTGTGTGAAAAAGTGGTCCAGTTTTATTCTTCTGCATGTCGCTGTCCAGTTTTCCCGGTATCATTTACTGAAGAGACTGTCTTTTTTCCATTGGATATTCTTCCCTGCTTTTTTGAAGATGATTTGGCCATATAGTTGTGAGTCCCCATCTGGATTTTCTTTTTTTTTTTCTTTTTTTTTTTACCCTTCGTTCCGACAAGGCTAACTATCTGGATTTTCTATTCTGTTCCATTGATCTGTGTGTCTGTTTTTGTGCCAGTACCATACTGTCTTGATGACTACAGCTTTGTTATATAGCTTGAAGTCCAGAATCGTGATGCCTCCAGCTTTGTTTTTCTTTTTCAGGATTGCTTTGGCTATTTGGGGTCTTTTGTGGTTCCATACAAATTTTGGGATTGTTTGTTCTAGCTCTGTGAAAAATTCTGGTGGTATTTTGATAGGTATTGCATTAAATATGTAGATTGTTTGGGGCAGTATAGACATTTTAACAATATTTGCCCTTCCAATCCATGAGCATGGAATGTTTTCCATTTCTTTGTGTCCTCTTTAATTTGTTTCATAAGTATTCTTTAGTTTTTGGAGTGAAGATCTTTTCTTTCTTTGGTTAGGTTTATTCCTAAGTATATTATTGTTTTTATAAATGGGATCAATTCCTTGCTTTCTCTTTCTGCTGCTTCATTATTGGTGTATAGAAATGAAACAGATTTTTGTACATTGATTTTATATCCTGCGACTTTGCTTATTTCATGTATTAGTTCTTAGCTCTTTTTCTAAGAAAGGGAAAGTTAATGATTATTGAAAGGTTAATAATACATTGTTATCTCTACAAGACATGAATCTTATTGGTTCCTAATTGGTTCCTAATATGTAATTCTGGTCCCCGATAAAATATGCACAAGGGGCGCCTGGGTGGCTCAGTCGGTTAAGTGTCCGACTTCGGCTCAGGTCACGATCTCGCGGTATGTGAGTTCGAGCCCCGCGTCGGGCTCTGTGCTGACTGCTCAGAGCCTGGAGCCTGTTTCTGATTCTGTGTCTCCCTCTCTCTCTGACCCTCCCCCATTCGTGCTCTGTCTCTCTCTGTCTCAAAAAAAATAAACGTTAAAACAAAAAATTAAAAAAAAAAATATGCACAGCAACACCCGGTAAAGGGACAAAGACTGAATGGTTCACTTCCTTGTTCCTTAAGACAGTGTAACTAAAACTGAAATGAATATGCAAATTATGTCTTTTCTATATAAGTGTAAGTTATCATAAGGAAAATTTATATTTTACTAAAAATCACGTATCCATATTACATATTAACATAGAAGATAAATCTAAAGAAAGATTTATAACAGCTCAACACTAAGCTTAGAGTCTGTTATTAAATATTCCAGTGTTAGTTGCAAATAGATTTTTAACCCTTTCTCAGTATTCTGGTATTGAGTACGCTCTGTTCTAGCATTTAGGGCTTCAAAGCCACTATCTTGTAGAATCATGAAATTTGGGTCACTTCCTATTGTTTTCATTCCTCTTGTCAATTTCAAACATATATTGGACATAAACCAATTAAATCATTTAATCATTTAATCTTTTAATAAACAATATTTACTAAGTACCTACTTTTTGTCAGGCATTGCACATTAAATACCCAATTATATGTCATGTACTGTTCCCCCATTACTGTATATGTGAATAAAAGAAATTTATATATATATATATATACACATATAAATGTATATATCTATGTCAAATTATAGTATACACTTGTAGGAGCCCCACCTATGTAATAATTAACAAATATTTATGTACATATTTTAAAATAATATATAATATGAAAAGAGTTTCTCCCTGTATTTAGATTTATTTTACCAAAATTATGTATGAGACATCAGTTGTTAAAACACCTCCTCAGGGGCACTCGGGTGGCTCAGTCAGTTAAGTGTCTGACTTCAGCCCAGGTCATGATCTCACAGTTCGTGAGTTCGAGCCCCACGTCGAGCTCTGTGCTGACAGCTCAGAGCCTGGAGCCTGCTTCTGATTCTGTGCCTCCCTCTCTCTCTGCCCCTCTGCCACTCGCATTCTGTCTCTCAAAAATAAGTAAACATTAAAAAAAATGAAAACAAAACACCTCCTTATTAATACACTAGTAGGAGGTAAATGAACATTGAGATTGTACTTCTAGAGTTATTCCAATTGTTTGAGAGAGTATTAATAGTAATGTGTCCTGCCCCCTTTGTTGCTCAACATGTCCCTGGATGGTGAAATTCTACTCCATGTAAGAGTAGTTAATACGTGGTACTTACTATGCAGCAGGGACTGCTTTTAATGTTTTACATTAGTTAACAACTTAATCCTCACAATAATCTGACTAGTTACATACTTTTTAATACACGTTTTAGATTTGGGAAAACTGAAGGACAGAGCAGTTAAATGACTTGCCTAAAGAGATGCAACTAATAAGTGATAGGGCTGAAATTTGAGGCCGAGTACTTTGGTTCTTGAGGCCATGCTTTTAACCATCATATGATGTATACTGACTTTCAAAGTGAAATTTAGTTTATATGGAGTGAAGACATTTCCAACTTTCATAGTCTTATACCGACTTACACATAATTTGTGATACTATTTGTACAGAACCTAGATACTTTGATGAAACAGGGCAAGAATAGAGTCCAGTCACCTCAACAGAAAAGAGGACTAAATTGGGGCGCCTGGGTGGCGCAGTCGGTTAAGCCTCTGACTTCAGCCAGGTCATGATCTCGCGGTCCGTGAATTCGAGCCCCGTGTCAGGCTCTGGGCTGATGGCTCAGAGCCTGGAGCCTGTTTCCGATTCTGTGTCTCCCTCTCTCTCTGCCCCTCCCCCGTTCATGCTCTGTCTCTCTCTGTCCCAAAAATAAATAAACGTTGAAAAAAAAAAAAAAGAGGACCAAATCTATATTACCAAAAGTTTTGCCTATGTCTCTCTGCTCCAAGTCTAACTTTCTTGAGAGTCTCAAATGTTCTCATCTTTCATGTCTATATTACTCGGCCACTTAAATCACCTTAAAAAATAATAAGCTTTAAATTTTAAAAGCAGCAAGAGACAAGAAAGAAGTTATATACAAAGGAAATCCCACAAGGCTACCAGCTGATTTTTCAGCACAAAGTTTGCAGGCCAGAAGGTAGTGGCATGATATGTTCAAAGAGAGGAAAGAAAAAACCTGCAGCCAAGAATACTCTATTCAGAAAGGCTATCATTCAGAACGGAAGGAGAAATAAAGTTTCCCAGACAAACAAAAGCTAAAAGAATTCATCACCACTAAACTAGCCCCACAAGAAATGTTAAAGGACACTCTTTCAGTGGAAAAGAAAGACCACAAGTAGGAAAAAGTAGTAAAGTTAAATATATCTGTAAAAATCAGTCGAGAGATTCACAAAATAAAATGATGTGAAGTATGACAAAATATACCTAAAACATGGTGGGGAGAGAAGTAGAGAATAAATTCAAACCTAAGCGACCATCAACTTAACATAGACTGCTGTATGCATACGATGTTATATACAAACTGAGTCGTAACCACAAATCAAAAACCACTAACAGATATGCAAAAAATAAAGAGAAAGGAATCCAAGTATAGCATTAAAGAAAGCCAGCAAACCATAATAGAAGAGAGCAAGAGGAGAAAGAAACAGAGAAGAACTACAAAAACAACCACAAAACAAGTAACCAATGGCAATAAGTACATACATACCTATCAATAATTACTTTGAATGTAGATGGGACTAAATGCTCCAATCAAAAGGCATAGGGTGACCGAATGATTTACAAAAAAACAAGCCACATCCATATGGTGCTTACAAGAGAGTCATTTCAGACCTAGTGACACGTGCTGATTGCAAGTGAAAGGGTAGAAAAGCATTTATCATGCAAATAAAAGTGAAAAGAAAGCTGAGGCGGCAATACTTATATTGTACAAAATAGACTTTAAAATAGACTATAACATGAGAGAAAGAGGAACATTCTATAATCACAAATGGACAGTCCAACAAGAAGATATAACAATTGTAGGTATTTATGCACCTGACATGAGAGCAATCAAATACATAAAGCAGCTAATAACAAACATAAAGGAAATAATCGATAGTAATACAATAGCAGTAGGGGATTTTAACACCCCACTTACATCAGTGAACAGATCATCTAAACAGAAAATCAACAAGGAAACAATGATTTTGACATTGGGTCAAGATGGATTTAACAGACATATTCAGAACAACCCATCCCCCAAACAGTAGAATACACGTTATTTTCAAGTGCACATGGAACATTATCCAGAATAGATCACATATCAGTCCACAAAACAAGTCTCAGCAAATTAAAAAAGATTTAAGTCATACCATGCATCTTTTTTGACCACAATGCCACAAAACTAGAAATCAACCGCAGGAAAAAATCTGGAAAGACCACAAACACATGGAGGTCAAATAACATGCTACTACACAACAAATGGGTAAGCCAAGAAATCAAAGAGGAAATTAAAAATACATGGAAATGGGTAAAAATGAAAACAAAGTAGTTAAAAATCTTTGGGAAGCAGCAGGAAGAAAATAATAAAGCACAGAGCAGAAAGAAATGAAACAGAAACTAAAAAAACAAAAAACAATAGAACAGATCAATGAAAACAGGAGCTAGTTCTTTGAAAAGATCAACAAAATTCATTAAACCTTTTGCCAGACTCATCATCAAAAAATAGATCCAAAAACAGAGAGCACTCAAATTAAATCAGAGCTGAAAATAAACAAACAAAAAACAATGCCACAGAAATATAAAAGATAATAAGAGAATATTATGAAAAAATATATGACAACAAACTGGACAATTTAGAAATGAATCAATTTCTAGAAACATATAACCTCCCAAAACTGAATCAAGAAGAAACAGAAGATTTGAACAGACCAACTACCAGCAATGAAGTTGAATCAGCAATCAAAAAACTCCCAAGAAACAAAAATCCAAGACCAGATGGCTTCACAAGTGAATTCTACCAAACATTTAAAGAGTTAATACCTATTCTTCTCAAATTCTTCCAAAACATAGAAGATAAAGGAATATTTCCAAATTCATCCTTTGAGGCCAGCATTATCCTGACACCAAAACCAGATAAAGAAAACACACACACACACACACACACACACACACGAGAACTGTGGGCCAATATCTCTGATGAACATAGATGCAAAAATCCTCAACAAAATATTAGCAAGCCAAATCTAACAACACGTTAAAAGAATAATTTGTCAGGGGCGCCTGGGTGGCTCAGTCGGTTAAGTGGCCGACTTCAGCTCAGGTCATGATCTCGCGGTCCGTGAGTTCGAGCCCTGCGTCGGGCTCTGTGCTGAAAGCTCAGAGCCTGGAGCCTGTTTCAGATTCTGTGTCTCCCTCTCTCTGGTCCTCCCCCATTCATGCTCTGTCTCTCTCTGTCTCAAAAATAAAAAACGTTAAAAAAAATTTAAAAGAATAATTTGTCACAATTGAGTGGGACTTTTTTTATGGGATGCAAGCATGGTTCAATATTTACAAATCAACGTGATACATCACACCAATAAGAGAAAGAATAAAAATCAGATAATCATCTCAAAAGATACAGAAAAAACATTTGACAAAGAAAAATATCCATTCATGATAAAAAAAAACCCTCAACAAAGTAGGTTTATAGAGAATATATATCAACATAATAAAATGTTATTTTTCATGATAATATATGTAAACCCACAGCTAACATCATACACAATGGTGAAAAACTGAGAGCTTTTCTCTTAAGATCAGGAACAAGACAAGGACGTACACCCTCGCCATTTTTATTCAACATAGTACTGGAAGTCCTAGCCACAGCATCATATAAGGAAAAGAAATAAAAGTCATCCAAATTGGTGAGGAAGGAATAAAACTTTCACTATTTGCAGATAATATGATACTATACACAGAAAACCCTAAAAAGTCTACCAAAAAAGCCACTAGAACTGATACATGAATTCATCAAGGTTGCAGGATACAAAATCATACAGAAATCTGTTGTGTCCTATACACTAATAATAAAGTAGAAGAAAGAGAAATTAAGAAACTATCCCATTTACAATTACACCAATAATAATTACACCAATAATAAAGGGGCACCTCGGTACCTCAGTCGGTTAAGCATCCAACTCTTTATCTTGGCTCAGGTCACGATCTCACAGTTCATGAAATCAAGCCCTGTGTTGAGCTCTGCACTATGCAGTGCAAAGTCTGTGTGGGATTCTCTCTCCCTCTCCCTCTGTCCCTTCCCACCATTCACTCACACTCTCTAAGTAAATAAAGAAATGAACTTAAAAAAAATAATAAAATACCTAGGAATAAACTAAGGAAGTGGAAGACCTGTACTCTGAAAACTATAAGACATTGATGAAGGAAATTGAAGATGATACAAAGAAATGGAATCCTCATGGATTGGAGGAACAAATACTGCTCAGGTGTCCATACTACCTACAGCAATCCATACGTTCAAGGCAATCCTTATCAAAATACCACAGGTGTTTTTTATAGAGCTAGAACAAATAATCTTAAAATTTGTATGGGACCACAAAAGACCCCAAATAGCCAAAGCAATCTTTAAAAGAAGAACTAAACTGGACGTATCACAATCCCAGATTTCAGGATATACTACAAAGCTATAGTAATCCAAACAGTATGATCCCAGCACACAAAAAAAGAGACCTATAGATCAATGGAACAGAATAGAGAGTCCAGAAATAAACCCACAATTATTTGGTCAATCGATCTTTGCCAAAGGAGGCAAGAATATGCAATGAGAAAAGTGTAGTCTCTTCAACAAATGGAATTGGGAAAACTGGAAGGCTACATCTACATGCAAAAGGATGGAACTGGACTATCTCACACCATACAGAAAAATAAATCCAAACCGGATTAAAGACCTACCATGTGATATCTGAAGCCATAAAAATCCTGGAAGAGAACACAGGCAGTAATTTCTTTGACTTGGCTGTAACTTTGTTCTAGATATGTCTCCTGAGGCAAGGGAAACAAAAGCAAAATGTACTATTGGGATTACATTAAAATAAAAAGTTTCTACAAAGCAAAGGAAATAATCAAGAAAACTAAAAGGCAACCTACTGAATGGGAGTATATTTGCAAATGACATATCTGATAAGGGTTAGTGTCCAAAACATTTATTTTAGTAATGTTTATTTATTTGAGAGAGAGAGAGAAAGAGAGAGAGAGAGAGAGAGAGAGAGAGAGAGAGAGAGAGAGAACAAGTGCGGAGGAGCAGAGAGAGAGAGAAAGAATCCCAAGCAGGCTCCACACTGTCAGCACAGCGCCCAAGGTGAGTCTCAATCTCACAAACCATGAGATCATGACCTGAGCCAAATCAAGAGCTGGAAGTTTAACTGACTGAGCTACCCAGGTGCCCCAGTATCTAAAATATTTAAAGTACTTATACAACTCAACACACACACACACAGACCCAAATAATCCAATTAAAAATGGGCAGAAGACATGAACACACATTTTTCCAAAGAAGACATCCAGATGGCCAACAGGCACATGAAAAGATGCTCACCATCACTAATCATCAGGGAAATTAAAACCAAAACCACAAGGAGATATCACCTCACACCTGTCAGAATGGCTAAAATCAAAAACACAAGACACAACTAGTGTTGGCAAGGATGTGGACAGAAGAAACCCCCGTGCACTGCTGGTGGGAGTGCAAGCTGTTGCAGCCACTATGGAAGACAATATGGAGGTTCCTCAAAAAATTAAAAATAGAATTACTATATGATTCAGCAATTCCACTACTGGGTATTTACCCAAAGAATAGGGAAACATAAATTCAAAAAGATGCACGCACCCCTATGTTTATTGCAGGACTATATACTATAGGCAAACTAAGGAAGCAGCCCAAGTGTCTATTGATAGATAAATGGATAAAGAAGAGGTCTCTCTCTCTCTCTCTCTCTCTGTCTCTTCCTGACACACACACACACACACACACACACACACACACACACAGAGTGGAATATTAGTCATAAAAAATGAAATCTTGCCACTTGCAACCACATGGATGGATCTAGAAGTTATAATGATGAATGAAATAAGTTAGTTAGAGAAAGAAAAGTACCACACGATTTCACTCATATGTGGAATTTATGAAACAAAAAAAGTGAGCAAAGAAAAAAAGAGTCAAACCAAAAAACAGACTCTTAACTACAGAGAACAAAATGGTGGTTAGCAGAGGGAAGATGAGGCAAGGGATAGGTGACGTAGGTGAAGGGGGATGAAGAGTACATTTATCATGTGGGCACTAAGGAATGTATAGAATTGTTGAATTACTCTGTTATACGCCTGAAAGTAATATAACATTGTATATTAACTATACCGTATTTAGAAAATAAGAAGTGAGTTGCCTTATTCATCCTGAAATACTGAGGGGATACATGGTATATACATGTCATTGCAGGGAATGTAACCCTTGATTATTTGGTTGAGGTGGTGTTTATTGGATTTCTCCACTCTAGTTATTAGTCTCCCTTTCCCCTGGTTTATTCTTTGGAATTAACTTGGTGGTAATTAATGATGGTAATTATTTCTATCAAGTTTTGTTTGAGGAATTTTAAAACTTCCTCCTTTAGTTTTGAAAAATATTTTCACTGTGCCCCGTCGTTCTGGGTTGATAGGTTAGTTTCTTTCATTCAGATCTTAATAGATGTCATTTTCAGTCTTTATGAAAGCATCATCTTGATAAGAAGTCTACTGTAATGATTTCTCATTCCTCTCTATGTCACGTGACTTTTTTCCTCTGGTTGACTTCAACTTTCTCATCCTCTCTCTCTGCTTCTTTCTCAATTGAACATAGTACACTCTGTGTGTGTACCTCTCATCTCGTTTGGTGTTCTTTAAGTATGTTGGACCTGTGGTTTGGTGTCTATCATTAATTCTTGACCGTCATTTCTTCTGCCCCATTCCATCACCATTTTCCTCCTGGCATTCCAATTACAAGTATGTGGCACTGTTACATATTGTTCCACAGCTCTCGTATGTCCTGTTCTGTCTTTGTTCAGTCTTTGTTGTAGATGCTTCCTCAGATTCTTCCCAATTGTGTTCTTCAAGTAACCATGACTTGTGTAATCTCCTTCTCTTGTGTGTGGGCTGGGCCTCATGACTTACTTCTAATGAATAAAATACAGCAAAAAATGCTGAGATGTCCCTTTGAAGATTAGGTTATAAAGGACTGTGATTCCATCTTTCTGGTAGTCTCTCTTGCTGCAATAGTTCATGCTCTCTCTGCTCTATGGAGAGGTCAATATGGCAAGGAACTGAATGAAGCCTCTGTCTCAGTCAGCAAGAGACAGTGTCCCTCAAATGCAATATCCCGTAACACACTGGATCCTGCTGACAACCTTATTAGTGACTATGTTATTCAGCTTGGGATGCCATAACAAAATACGACAGGTTGGGTGACTTAAACAACTGGAATTTATTTTCTCACAGTTCAAGAGACTAGAAGTCCATGATCAAGGTGTTGGCAGATCTGGTGTGTCATGAGAGATCTTCCTGGCTTGCAGATGCTTGGTTACCTTCTCATCAAGTTCTCACACGGCCTTTCCTCTGTGTGCATGCAGAAGGAGAGCTCTCTGGTGTCTTCTCGTCTTCATATAAGGACGCTAATCCTATTGGTTTGGGGTCCCACCCTTATAACCTCATTTAACCTTAATTACCCCCCTAAAGGCCCCATCTCCAAGTGCAGTCACATTGTGGGTTAGAGCTTCAGCCTACAAATTTGGGGACGATGCAATTCAGGCCATAACAGTGACCCAGTGACCATGGCAGCAGATCTTTCCTCAGTCAAATCTTGAAGTGAAATTATGGCCTCAGCTGTAGCCTGATGGGAGTCCTTAAGGCGGAATATCCAGCCACTGCCAAAAGAGGTTATCACGCTCATTGGGCCTGCTCACTGCAAAGGTGAGAAGGAGACGCAAACATTTATAGTAGGAATTGCTTACTGCCAAATGTCTGAGGGAGGGAACTTTGGAGACTGGCAGTGGAGGAAGCCCAAAACAGAAGCAGGTTTGCCGTGGAGGTAAGTGTCAGTACGTACATTTTGTCAGAGCACAGCCGCAACCAGGTTTTCGTTGTTCTATGTTTTTAGTTCTCACTCCTGTGAGATCAAAGCTCACACATTTACCAGCAATAGTTTGCTCTGCATGTGTCAGCAAGAAAATGTCAAAGAAGTGAAAATGGTTCCAGTCATCCTGCATTTTGAAAATTTCAGGAAGTTGTGGCTGAGAAACTAGGTACCAGACCCAGTTTCAGTACCTCCCCCCCCCGCCACCCTTTTTACCCTCCATTGTCTCAATCATATGACCTTGTGCTGGATAGTAAATTATATTTCCCCAATGCTTGTTTTATCTCCCGCTTTCCCAGAAAAAGTTCTTCCTGTTTTTCTTCTGTTTCTGACTTGGGCATTTACCTCTGTTCTGAGAAGAGAAAAAGAGACAGTGTCAGAGGTATAACTGGCTCATACCTAGTGAGTACTGAAATTGAATTGGACTCCTTAATAACACATTTGATGTTAATTGCAGCATAATTTTATTTAACCTTTGTTTTGTGATCTGCTAAGTATCTAGGTTGACAAGGAAGGGACAAGGAAGGACAAAGCTTTTGAATTTAATAATGAACATTTATAAGAGCTAAGGTACTTATCTGAAGTCTTTATTTTCTTATATCTCATTTTAATTTCTGTACGTTAGCTTCATTTTTATTAATCCACCTCCTCCATATAGAAGTATGGTATGAAAAATCCTGACAAGTACCCTGATGGACTTGTTGACTTTTCCTTGGACCTATCACTATAATCAGGAAGATGTGGGTTTATAAGAAGATGTGAACAGTAACTATTAACAGATAAAACATGAGGAAGAAAAGGAAATTTTCCCAAAGAAGCAGGATAGGATGTATAAGCCCATTAAAATATACAACAATCACTGTGAGCTAAGAAACTACTTCTACTGGTTTCCACCAAATGTTTGAAATCATTTAAATTGATGTTTTCCCGTTGGCAACAAATATTGTCAGTTGTCTTCTTTGAAGTGGCAGGCCTATTTTTTTTATTTTTGAGAAAATTTTTGCCAAATACCCAGGTTTGAATAAACAAAGTTTGCCAGTTGTTCTTTCTAATAAAATAGTATTCCATGAAAATAGTTGCTAGTTCAGTTCACAATAATCACACAAGTGCATTTTGTCAAGACAACTATCATTCATTAATTCAACTGTGATATATAGAATAATAAAAAGAAGTATACAAGCAGCAAAATTGAAAAAAAAATAAATTGATGTTTTCCCAACTCATTGGGTGACTAAACTTTATTTTATTTCACATAACCATTAACATTAAAAATCTAATTTTCCAGGGTGCCTGAGTGGCTCAGTGAGTTAAGCATCTGACTCTTGACTTCGGCTCAGGGCATGAGCTCATGGTTCACGAGTTCAAGCCCCGCATTGGGATGCTGCTTGGGATCCTCCCTCTTTCTCTGCCCCTCCCCCACTCATACTGTCTCTGTCTCTCCCAAAATAAATAAATAAAAACTTTTAAAAAATATCTAATCTTGGGGCGCCTGGGTGGCGCAGTCGGTTAAGCGTCCGACTTCAGCCAGGTCACGATCTCGCGGTCCGTGGGTTCGAGCCCCGCGTCGGGCTCTGGGCTGATGGCTCAGAGCCTGGAGCCTGTTTCTGATTCTGTGTCTCCCTCTCTCTCTGCCCCTCCCCCGTTCATGCTCTGTCTCTCCCTGTCCCAAAAATAAATAAATGTTGAAAAAAAAGATTAAAAAAAAAATCTAATCTTCAAGGACTCAATTTTAAACATTCTCACAGATTATAGAATATTTTCAAATGTGTTTATCCATGCTCATGTTGACATCAGCAAAAGTTTCATAGAAAATCCGACTGCGAGGGGTGACTGGGAAGGTCGGTGGGTTGAGCGTTCCGACTAGGTTTCGGCTAGGTCATGATGTAGAGGTTCATGAGTTCAAGCCCTGCATTGGGCTCTTCGGTGACAGTGTGGGGCCTGCTTCAGATTCTCTCTCCTCCCACCCCTCACGGTCCCTCCCCTGCCCGTGCTGTCTCCCTCTCTCAACATAAAATAAATAAACTTTTAAAAAGAAAGACAGAAAATCCAGCTGTGAGTCATGTCACTTCCATCTGAGTCCTTTAGGACAGCCCTTTGTAATATGTGTGCCAAAGTAAACAAATCTGGCCACATGTTTTTCCTTTTAAGTAAAGACCACATAAATCTTTTAATGCAAAATATGGACCTTCTTGAAAGTTTAGGGTCGCAGTTTATAGTTCCCCTTACTCTGTGGGACCTTCCAGGCAGATTTTTGCTGCCCCACATCCTGATGTGACAAGGAAGGAACAGGGGAAACATGACCTCAGCTTTTACAATGACTTCTTCTTTCAAGTACCAGTAACTTAGTCTTAGGGTCTCCTTTCCAAACAGACCTGTTTTCACATCATTAGCCCACCTCCGAGGCATGTATGAGAGGACCCGGGAATTCTTTCTTAAGACTTGGAAAGAGAGAGTCTCACAATGAGGCAAAACTCTTGACGTGTTGATAAGGGTTTGCTTTTATTTTGCTCTGCCATTGGGAAGAGAGTGGGTATGGTAGGAGGATGTCTGTCAACAGATAGATATCAATATTACACAGTAAGGATGAAAATAGAGAGGAAATGAGAAACACAAAAAATTGGTGGCACTTTGTGCGGCAGCAATAACGGAGGCAGGATACGACTCCAAAAAAAAAGGGAAAATCATGAACGAAGTCAACAAAAACAAACGATAAAAGCCATGGATTAGAAGTCAGACAAGAATATAGGGGCGCCTGGGTGGCTCAGTCAGTTAAGCACCTGACATCAGCTCAGGCCATCATCTCACGGTTCTTGAGTTCAAGCCCCACAGAGGGCGCTGTGCTGACAGCTCAGAGCCTGGAGCCTGCTTTGGATTCTATGTCTCCTTCTCTCTCTCTACCCCTCCCTCACTCACACTTTCTCTCTCTCTCTCTGTCTCTCTGTCTCTCTGTCTCTCTCAAAAATAAATAAACATTAAAAAAATGTAGAAGTCAGACAAAGATATGAAGTGGTAAAAATGACAATAAGGTGCGCATGAGAAACACACATTTATTGTTACCAAATGCTAGGTACTGTAGTAAATGCTTTACATCATTCAATTTAATTCTCACAAGCCACCTAAGAGGTAGGTATTATTGTCTCCATTGCTAAAGCGAAAATAAGCATTTAAAGACTAATTGATTTATGTAAGTTCATATAGTAAATTCTAAAATGTAATTTAAACCCAGGGCCAGCTACGTCCAAACTCTTGATCTTTCTGCTATAACTTTTAGTAAAGAAGAGAAATGAAAAGAAATTACAACGAGGGAAACAAAGAACAAGTCTTTTTTTTTTTTAATTTTTTTTTAACGTTTATTTATTTTTGAGACAGAGAGAGACAGAGCATGAACGGGGGAGGGGCAGAGAGAGAGGGAGACACAGAATCTGAAACAGGCTCCAGGCTCTGAGCTGTCAGCACAGAGCCCGACGCGGGGCTTGAACCCACGGACCGCGAGATCGTGACCTGAGCCGAAGTCGGACGCTTAACCGACTGAGCCACCCAGGCGCCCCAAGAACAAGTCTTTAATGGACTCGAAAGAGCAAGAATGGACGAAGGAAAATATGGCTAGGAGATATTTCAGAGCACATATGAAATAGTGATAACGTTTAGACTTACACTTCATGGACATTTGGTGGAAATGAGGACGGCAAAGGGTCATGGGGCTGGAAAAGGCCGTTTGCCCTGAGACAGGAGGCCTAGACAGTGTTAGGACTTTTGAAGATGCCCTGATACTTCTTTGTGACTATTTTGCTTATGACTGAAGACCAGCAAATTTCTAGAAAATCAGCTGGATGTCTGACTTAAAAAAAAAAAGACTTCTTTGGGGTGCCTGGATGGCTCAGTCAGTTAAGCGACCAACTCTTGATTCTGGCTTAGGTCATGATCTCGCTGTTCATGAGTTCCAGCCCTGCATCAGGCTCACACACTGACAGTGCAGAGCCTGCTTGGGATTCTCTCTCCCTCTCTCTCTAATCTCCCCCACTTTGTTCTCTCTCTCTCTCTCTCTCAAAATAAATAAATAAATTTAAAAAAGAATACATAAACAATTTTTAAAAAGACTTCTTTTTGACTACGACTTGCTATAGTTCAAGAACCACGGCTAGCTCGCATCTAGCAAAGTCAACTTAATGAATTACAGCGCTTCATTATTCGTGTGAGTTCCTTAAAGGAGTACGGTTATTTAACCTTTAACCTGCCGCATGCCATGTACTTAATTAGAAAATGAACAAGAAAGTTGAAAATGTTGAATTTGGCAGGATGGCATTAGGTAGGTAGAGGGTCACAAGTTCTGGTAACATTAATAGTCGTCTCTCTTCTGTCGTGTTCATTACTGTTCTATTTGTTCAGCTTCTCGTCCATTCTCGTGTGTGTTGGTATCAACTTACTAAGTCTCCTTATCTAATGTTGTGTATTACCCTTATGAATCTACATCTATTTCCGTAAATCCCTATGATTAATTTTCCCATACGCTCTTAGAATAATCTTTCTAAAATGCTAATTTTATGTAGCATACCCTGATTAAATGTTACCAACAAGAGCCGAATTATGGAAAGAGCCCAAAGGTCTATCAACTGACGAATGGATAAAGAAGATGTGGTTTATATGCAATAGAATACTACTTGGCGACCAAATGAATGAAATCCTGCCATTTGCAGCAATGTGGATGGAACCAGAGGGTATTGTGCTAAGCAAAATAAATCAGTCAGAGAGAGACAGTCATGTTTTCACTCATCTGTGGAATTTGAGAAAGGGAGGCAAGCCATAAGAGACTCTTTTTTTTTTTTTTAATTTTTTTTTCAACGTTTATTTTATTTTTGGGACAGAGAGAGACAGAGCATGAACAGGGGAGGGGCAGAGAGAGAGGGAGACACAGAATCGGAAACAGGCTCCAGGCTCTGAGCCATCAGCCCAGAGCCCGACGCGGGGCTCGAACTCACGGACCGCGAGATCGTGACCTGGCTGAAGTCGGACGCCCAACCGACTGCGCCACCCAGGCACCCCCATAAGAGACTCTTAAACACAGAGAACAAACTGAAGGCTACTGGAGGGGAGGTAGGTTGGGGGGGGGCTGGGCTAAATGAGTGACGGGCATTAAGGAGGGCACTTGTTGGGATGAGGACTGGGTGTCCTATATAAGAGATGAATCACTGGATTCTACTCATAAAGACAAGACTGCAATGTAGGTTAACTCAGTTGACTTTAAATTAAAAAATAATAAAATAAAATAAAATAAAATATTTATTTGAAGTCTCCAAATGACTCTCGGAATAAGTTCTTGCTCTTCCCTATTTCAATTCATTCTTTTCCCACACATGGATGTAAACGTTACAAGTTGCAGAACTGAGAATAAGCTGGAAAGGGAGAGAGGAGTGAGGAAGGTGACAGAGTCTGTAGATGAAATAGTGAGATGCTTCTTTGAGATACAATTGACGTATCATGTAAGTTTAAGGTGTACAACTGCAGAGTTGATACAATTATTTACAGCTAAATTATTCACGGCTAAAGATCTACTCTCTTCCCAGCTTTCTTTTTTTTTTTTAATTTTTTTTTCAACGTTTTATTTATTTTTTTGGGGACAGAGAGAGACAGAGCATGAACGGGGGAAGGGCAGAGAGAGAAGGAGACACAGAATCGGAAACAGGCTCCAGGCTCTGAGCCATCAGCCCAGAGCCCGACGCGGGGCTCGAACTCACGAACCACGAGATCGTGACCTGGCTGAAGTCGGACGCTTAACCCACTGCGCCACCCAGGCGCCCCTCTTCCCAGCTTTCAAATACTTAGCACAGTATTAACTGTAATCACCATGCTGTAAGTTAGACCCCCTAAATTTATTCATCTGAAAAAAATCAGAAAGAAAGAGAGGAAAGAAGGACAGAAGGAGGGAAAGGAGGGAGGGAGGAAGGGAGAGAAAGAGAGAAAGAAAAAGAAAGAAAGGAAGGAAGGAAAAAAGGGAAAATGGAAGAAAAAACAGCAGCTATTATGGGGCACCTGGGGGGTGCAGTAGGTTGAGTGTCAGACTCTTTTATCTTGTCTCAGGTCATGATCTCACGATCTGTGGGGTGGAAGCCTGCATCAGGCTCTGTGCTGACAGCTCTCTGTCTCCCTCGAAAATAAAAAAAAAAAAAAAAGAGAGAGAGAGACAACAGTAATTAAATTAAAAATAAATAGTGAGATACTGGCAAAGTGGGTGGCTTTGGTAAATAATCATGACCTCAACCAGCAGTTATCAGTACAGTGGACCACAAAGGTGGGGTGGCTTGTACATTTCAGTCGGAAGCCACCCAGTACGACGCAGGGAAGAACCTTTTTCATCACTCTTTTCCCATAACAAAGCACCAAATCTGGTGCATACCTCATTCTCAATAAATGAGCAATGAATTAACAAAGTGGGGTGATAAAATCAGATAGAAAAGCATGGTAAAAGAAAGAAAAAAAAAAACCTGGGGAGAAAGTAGACCAAAGAGTCGAGACGTAAAAATAAGTAGCCCTGAAATACTGATTAAACCACCTCCAGAAGCCTCAATATAGATTCGGACACATATGCAAACTCTTAATGTCACATGCTAAAATATCCTGATGCAAACCATGCGGTGGCTTTCCATCACAAACAAGATCTAAGCCTGTGACATTTTCGTAGGATAAAAGAAGTTTTGTGCCCTTTCCTTTGGAAGAATAGTTCTTTACTGTTTTGGGTTTAAATCACTGAAGTCATCTAACGTATACCAGAGAGGCATGGATTTCCATCTTGCTATATTTTGTTTCTTCAGATTTTGGCAGATGCTGGGCTCAACAGAATCTCTTGTCCGTGTGGTAATTTACATCCTGCTAGTGAATTCCTGTTTTCGCTTCTGAGTTCTATGGGATAACTACTTCCTGGGCCTACACTTCTTCACCCCGCCTTCCCCCTAATCACCACCCAAAACAATTATTTTGAGGTCAATAGAACATGTGAAAATAATTTCAGAAGTCTCATTGAAAAAATATGCATATTTAAGCCTAATGTATTTTTAAAATTAGAAAAAGTTAATAAAACAAATATAGAAATCAAAGAGAATAAACATGGTAAAGAAAACATACCTAATTTTAACACCAAGAGAAAAACACACCTACGGCTTTGAAAACCAATTTTTAATATATCTTTATATTAATATATAATATCATAAAGAAAATTAGTATTATACTATGCTACGGGTTATTACCTGTAGAGTTCTTTAACATACCTATTACAACATATATTCACTTATGATACAAAATTGTATTGGCTGTGTATGTTTCCGTCACTTGGAAATAATTCAAATAGATTTAGATAAGACCCTATGAGTGATTATTGACGTGGTGTAATTAAATTTTCTATTGTAATTACTTTAAGAATTTTGTAAGTCGTGTTTTATAAATCTGATATATTTCTTTTCTGTATTTTTCATATTTTTGATCATTTTAATTAATGCCAAAGTTGTAGACTGGTATTTTGTTTTATCTTTTTATTTTTTTAAGTTTATTTATTTATTGCGACAGAGAGAGCAGGGGAGTGGCAGAGAGAGAAGGAGAGAGAATCCCAAGCAGGCTCTGCCCTGACACGGGGCTCAAACCCATGAGCCATGAGATCATGACCTGAGCCGAAATCAAGAGTTGGACACTTAACCGACTGAGCCATCCAGGCACCCCTGAATGTTATTTTATCATTTTAAATTAACCTCTTAAATCTTATTGAAACTGAATTATAGTATTCAAATGCTTATTTATTTTTATTAATTGCTTAGTTTATTCATGCATTTTTAATATTTCTGTCTTACATTAGAATAGTATGAGATCTTTATATTTATTTCAAAATAGTATTGCTTCTTGTCATGTGTTGCAAGTGTTTTCACTAATTTATTTGCTTTTATTTACTTTTTTTAATTTTTTTTAATGTTTTTATTTATTTTTGAGACAGAGAGAGACAGAGCACGAACAGGGGAGGGGCAGAAAGAGAGGGAGACACAGAATCGGAAGCAGTCTCCAGGCTCTGAGCCATCAGCAAGAGCCCGATGCGGGGCTCGAACTCACGGACAGCGAGATCGTGACCTGAGCTGAAGTCAGACGCTTAACCGACTGAGCCACCCAGGCGCCCCTAAATTTCTTTCTGTTTAATATAATATTTTATTAGACAAAAATGTTCATCACATATACACAATTTATTAATCCAAACGTACACAAACCCATCATTCAATCAGGAAACTGAATCTTTAGCAATCTCTTTTTTTCTGTTTTCTTCCTCTTTTCCATATGTCTGCCACCACCTCCAAAGGTGACTTCTATTCTGAGTTGTGTGTTTCTTATTACCTTGCTTACTAATACAATATATATAGATACAGTGTAATATATATAATAAATTGTTTAGTTTTGCCTGGTTTTAAGCTTTATAAAATATCAAACTGCATTTAGTGTTCTGAGATTACTTTTCTTTTTCAGTGTTATGTTTTTAAACTCCATCTCTGTCAATGCAAACACTATAGTTTAGCCTTCATTCATATAAAATATACATATTTTTTGGGGCGCCTGGGTGGCGCAGTCGGTTAAGCGTCCAACTTCAGCCAGGTCACGATCTCGCGGTCCGTGAGTTCGAGCCCCGCGTCGGGCTCTGGGCTGACGGCTCAGAGCCTGGAGCCTGTTTCGGATTCTGTGTCTCCCTCTCTCTCTGCCCCTCCCCCATTCATGCTCTGTCTCTCTCTGTCCCAAAAAATAAACATTGAAAAAAAATTAAAAAAAAAATAAAATATACGTATTTTTAAGCAGTTTTTTTAAAAGTTCATTTATTTATTTTGGGGGGGCAGAGAGAGAGGGAGAATCTTAAGCAGTCTCTTTTTTTTTAATTTTTTTAACGCTTATTCATTTTTGAGAGACAGAAAGAGACAGAGTGTGAGTGGGGAAGGGGCAGAAGGAGACACGGCATCTGAAGCAGGCTCCAGGCTCTGAGCTGTCAGCACAGGGCCTAACGTGGGGCTCAAATTCACAAACCGTGAGCTCAAGACCCCAGCTGAAGTCCGACGCTTAGCTGACTGAGCCACCAGGCACCCCTTAAGCAGTCTTTTAAGCAGAATCCACTCTGAGCACGGAGCCCATCGTGGGGCAATCCCACAACCCTGGGATCATGACCTGAGCCCAAATCAAGAGTCAGATGCTCAACCGAGTCACTCAGACGCCCCCCAAGTTAGATTTTTTAATGCGTGAAAAATGATACTGATTTAATTTCATTTTTTTCAAGTATCCATTTTCTTCACCTAATTTATTGTACAGACTTCTTTTCATGTTTTTTTTATTTTCAAATATCCATTTTCTTTTTTTTTTTTTTGAAATTTATTGTCAAATTGGTTTCCATACAACACCCAGTGCTCATCCCAAAAGGTGCCCTCCTCAATACCCATTACCCACCCTCCCCACCCTCCCACCCCCGCCCCATCAACCCTCAGTTTGTTCTCAGTTTTTAACAGTCTCTTATGCTTTGGCTCTCTCCCACTCTAACCTCTTTTTTTTTTCCTTCCCCTCTCCCATGGGTTTCTGTTAAGTTTCTCAGGATCCACATAAGAGTGAAACCATATGGTATCTGTCTTTCTCTGTATGGCTTATTTCACTTAGCATCACACTCTCCAGTTCCATCCACGTTGCTACAAACGGCCAGATTTCATTCTTTCTCATTGCCACGTAGTACTCCATTGTGTATATAAACCACAATTTCTTTATCCATTCATCAGTTGATGGGCATTAAGGCTCTTTCCATAATTTGGCTATTGTTGAGAGTGCTGCTACAAACATTGGGGTACAAGTGTCCCTATGCATCAGTACTCCTGTATCCCTTGGGTAAATTCCTAGCAGTGCTATTGCTGGGTCATAGGGTAGGTCTATTTTTAATTTTCTGATGAACCTCCACACTGTTTTCCAGAGTGGCTGCACCAATTTGCATTCCCACCAACAGTACAAGAGGGTTCCCATTTCTCCACATCCTCTCCAGCATCTATAGTCTCCTGATTTGTTCATTTTGGCCACTCTGACTGGCGTGAGGTGATACCTGAGTGTGGTTTTGATTTGTATTTCCCTGATAAGGAGTGACGTTGAACATCTTTTCATGTGCCTGTTGGCCATCCAGATGTCTTCTTTAGAGAAGTGTCTATTCATGTTTTCTGCCCATTTCTTCACTGGGTTATTTGTTTTTCTGGTGTGGAGTTTGGTGAGCTCTTTATAGATTTTGGATACCAGCTCTTTGTCCGATATGTCATTTGCAAATATCTTTCCCCATTCCATTGGTTGCCTTTTAGCTTTGTTGTTTGTTTCCTTTGCTGTGCAGAAGCTTTTTATCTTCATGAGGTCCCAGTAGTTCATTTTTGCTTTTAATTCCCTTGTCTTTGGGGATGTGTCAAGTAAGAAATTGCTACGGTTGAGGTCAGAGAGGTCTTTTCCTGCTTTCTCCTCTAGGGTTTTGATGGTTTCCTGTCTCACATTCAGGTCCTTTATCCATTTTGAGTTTATTTTTGTGAATGGTGTGAGAAAGTGGTCTAGTTTCAACCTTCTGCATGTTGCTGTCCAGTTCTCCCAGCACCATTTGTTAAAGAGACTGTCTTTTTTCCATTGGATGTTCTTTCCTGCTTTGTCAAAGATGAGTTGGCCATACGTTTGTGGGTCTAGTTCTGGGGTTTCTATTCTATTCCATTGGTCTATGTGTCTGTTTTTGTGCCAATACCATGCTGTCTTGGATGATTACAGCTTTGTAGTAGAGGCTAAAGTCTGGGATTGTGATGCCTCCTGCTTTGGTCTTCTTCTTCAAAATTACTTTGGCTATTCAGGCCTTTTGTGGTTCCATATGAATTTTAGGATTGCTTGTTCTAGATTCGAGAAGAATGCCAGTGCAATTTTGATTGGGATTGCATTGAATGTGTAGATAGCTTTGGGTAGTATTGACATTTTGAAAATATTTATTCTTCCAATCCATGAACATAGAATGTTTTTCCATTTCTTTATATCTTCTTCAATTACCTTCATAAGCTTTCTATAGTTTTCAGCATACATATCTTTTACATCTTTGGTTACATTTATCCCTGGGTATTTTATGCTTCTTGGTGCAATTGTGAATGGGATCAGTTTCTTTATTTGTCTTTCTGTTGCTTCATTATTAGTGTATAAGAATGCAACTGATTTCTGTACATTGATTTTGTATCCTGCAACTTTGCTAAATTCATGAATCAGTTCTAACAGACTTTTGGTGGAGTCTGTCATATTTTCCATGTATAATATCATGTCATCTGCAAAAAGTGAAAGCTTAGCTTCATCTTTGCCAATTTTGATGCCTTTGATTTCCTTTTGTTGTCTGATTGCTGATGCTAGAACATCCAACAGTATGTTAAACAACAGCGATGAGAGTGGACATCCCTGTCATGTTCCTGATCTCAGGGAAAAAGCTCTCAGTTTTTCCCCATTGAGGATTGTATTAGCTGTGGGCTTTTCATAAATGGCTTTTATGATGTTTAAGTATGTTCCCTCTATCCCGACTTTCTGAGGGGTTTTTATTAAGAAGGAATGCTGTATTTTGTCAAATGCTTTTTATGCATCGATTGACAGGATCATATGGTTCTTATCTTTTCTTTTATTAATGTGATGTATCACGTTGATTGATTTGCGAATGTTGAACCAGCCCTGCATCCCAGGAATGAATCCCACTTGATCATGGTGAATTATTCTTTTTATAAGCTGTTGAATTCGATTTGCTAGTATCTTATTAAGAATTTTTGTATCCATATTCATCAGGGATATTGGCCTGTAGTTCTCTTTTTTTACTGGGTCTCTGGTTTAGGAATCAAAGTAATGCAGGCTTCATAGAATGAGTCTGGAAGTTTTCCTTCCCTTTCTATTGTTTGGAATAGCTTGAGAAGGATAGGTATTATCTCTGCTTTAAACGTCTGGTAGAACTCTCCTGGGGAGCCATCTGGTCCTGGACTCTTATTTGTTGGGAGATTTTTGATAACTGATTCAATTTCTTCGCTGGTTATGGGTCTGTTCAAGCTTTCCATTTCCTCCTGATTGAGTTTTGGAAGAGTGTGGGTGTTTAGGAATTTGTCCATTTCTTCCAGGTTGTCCAGTTTGTTGGCATACAATTTTTCATAGTATTCCCTGATAATTGTTTGTATTTCTGAGGGATTGGTTGTAATAATTCCATTTTCATTCATGATTTTATCTATTTGGGTCATCTCCCTTTTCTTTTTGAGAAGCCTGGCTAGAGGTTTGTCAATTTTGTTTATTTTTTCAAAAACCAACTTGGTTTCATTGATCTGCTCTACAGTTTTTTTTAGATTCTATATTGTTTATTTCTGCTCTGATCTTTATTATTTCTCTTCTTCTGCTGGGTTTGGGGTGTCTTTGCTGCTCTGCTTCTATTTCCTTTAGGTGTGCTGTTAGATTTTGTATTTGGGATTTTTCTTGTTTCTTGAGATAGGCCTGGATTGCAATGTATTTTCCTCTCAGGACTGCCTTTGCTGCATCCCAAAGCGTTTGGATTGTTGTATTTTCATTTTCGTTTGTTTCCATATATATATATATTTTTTTTTAACGTTTATTTATTTTTGGGACAGAGAGAGACAGAGCATGAACGGGGGAGGGGCAGAGAGAGAGGGAGACACAGAATCGGAAACAGGCTCCAGGCTCTGAGCCATCAGCCCAGAGCCTGATGCGGGGCTCGAACTCCCAGACCGCGAGATCGTGACCTGGCTGAAGTCGGACGCTTAACCGACTGCGCCACCCAGGCGCCCCTCCATATATTTTTTAATTTCTTCTCTAATTGCCTGGTTGACCCATTCATTCTTTAGTCTGGTGTTCTTTAACCTCCATGCTTTTGGAGGTTTTCCAGACTTTTTCCTGTGGTTGATTTCAAGCTTCATGGCATTGTGGTCCGAAAGTATGCATGGTATGATCTCAGTTCTTGTATACTTATGAAGGGCTGTTTTTGTGACCCAGTATGTGATCTATCTTGGAGAATGTTCCATGTGCACTTGAGAAGAAAGTATATTCTGTTGCTTTGGGATGCAGAGTTCTAAATATATCTGTCAAATCCATCTGATCCAATGTATCATTCAGGGCCCTTATTTCTTTATTGACTGTGTGTCTAGATGATCTATCCATTTCTGTAAGTGGAGTGTTAAAGTCCCCTGCAATTACCACATTCTTATCAATAAGGTTGCTTATGTTTGTGAGTAATTGTTTTATATATTTGGGGGCTCCTGTATTGGGCACATAGACATTTACAATTGTTAGCTCTTCTTGATGGATAGACCCTGTAATTATTATATAATGCCCTTCTTCATCTCTTGTTACAGCCTTTAATTTAAAGTCTAGTTTGTCTGGTATAAGTATGGCTACTCCAGCTTTCTTTTGACTTCCAGTGGCATGATAAATAGTTCTCCATCCCCTCACTCTCAATCTGAAGGTGTCCTCAGATCTAAAATGAGTCTCCTGTAGACAGCAAATCGATGGGTCTTGTTTTTTTATCCATTCTGATACCCTATGTCTTTTGGTTGGCGCATTTAGTCCATTTACGTTCAGTGTTATTATAGAAAGATACGGGTTTAGAGTCATTGTGATGTCTGTAGATTTCATGCTTGTTACGATGTCTCTGGTACTTTGTCTCACAGGATACCCCTTAGTATCTCTTGTAGGGCTGGTTTAGTGATGACAAATTCCTTCAGTTTTTGTTTGTTTGGGAAGACCTTTATCTCTCCTTCTCTTCTGAATGACAGACTTGCTGGATAAAGGATTCTCGGCTGCATATTTTTTTCTGTTCATCACATTGAAGATCTCCTGCCATTCCTTTCTGGCCTGCCAAGTTTCAGTAGAGAGATCGGTCATGAGTCTTACAGGTCTCCCTTTATATGTCAGAACACATTTATCTCTAGCTGCTTTCAGAATTTTCTCTTTATCCTTGTATTTTGCCAGTTTCACTATGATGTGTCATGCAGAAGACTGATTCAATTTATGTCTGAAGGGAGTTCTCTGTGCCTCTTGGATTTCAATGCCTTTTTTCTTCCCCAGATCAGGGAATTTCTCAGCTATGATTTCTTCAAGTACACCTTCAGCACCTTTCCCTCTCTCTTCCTCCTCTGGAATACCAATTATGCGTAGATTATTTCTCTTTAGTGCATCACTTAGTTCTCTAATTTTCCCCTCATACTCCTGGATTTTTTTTATCTCTCTTTTTCTCAGCTTCCTCTTTTTCCATAATTTTATCTTCTAGTTCACCTATTCTCTCCTCTGCCTCTTCATTCCGAGCCGTGGTCATCTCCATTTTATTTTGCAGTTCATTTATAGCATTTTTTAGCTCCTCCTGACTGTCCCTTAGTCCCTTGATCTCTGTAGCAATAGATTCTCTGCTGTCCTCTATACGGTTTTCAAGCCCAGCGATTAATTTTATGACTATTATTCTAAATTCACTTTCTGTTATATTGTTTAAATCCTTTTTGATCAGTTCGTTAGTTGTTGTTATTTCCTGGATGTTTTTCTGAGGGGAATTCTTCCGTTTGGTCATTTTGGATAGCCCCTGGAGTGGTGCGGGACTGCGGGGCACTTCCCCTGTGCTGTCTTGAATAACTTGCATTGGTGGGCGGGGCCGCAGTCAGACCTGATGTCTGCCCCCAGCCCACCGCTGGGGCCACAGTCAGACTGGTGTGTGCCTTCTCTTCCCCTGTCCTAGGGGCGGGATTCACTGTGGGGTGGCATGGCCCATCTGGGCTACTTGCACACTGTCAGACTTGTGTTGCTGGGGATCTGGCATATTAGCTGGGGTGGATCGGCAAGGTGCACAGGGGTGGGAGGGGCAGACTCAGCTCGCTTATCCTTCGGTGATCCACTTCAGGAGGGGCCCTGCGGCATGGGGAGGGAGTCAGACCCGCCGCCAGAGGGATGGATCCGCAGAAGCACAAGGTTGGGTGTTTGTGAGGTGTAAGTAAGTTCCCTGGCAGGAACCGGTTCCCTTTGAGATTTTGGCTGGGGGATGGGCAAGGGCGAGGGCGAGGGAGATGGCGCTGGCGAGCGCATTTGTTCCCCGCCAAACTGCGCTCTATCGTCCGGGGCTCAGCAACTCTCCCTCCCATTGTCCTCCAGCCCTCCCGCTCTTGGGGCAGAGCTGTTAGCTTATAACCTTCCAGATGTCAAGTCCCGCTTGCTGTCGGAACACACTCCATCCGGCCCCTTCGCTTTTGCCAGCCAGACTCGGGGGCTCTGCTTGGCAGGCGAACCGCCCCTCCGCCCCGGCTCCCTCCCGCCAGTCTGTGGAGCGCGCATCACCTCTCCGCCCTTCCTACCCTCTTCTGTGGGCCTCTCGTCTGCGTTTGGCTCGGAGACTCCGTTCTGCTAGTCTTCTGGCGGTTTTCTGGGTTATTTAGGCCAGTGTAGGTGGTATCTAAGTGATCAGCAGGATGCGGTGAGCCCAGCGTCCTCCTATGCCGCCATCTTCCCCTCCTCCTCTTTTCATGTTAATCTGAAATGCTATCTATATTATATAGTGTGAGACTCTTCGGAGGCAGTCTATTTTCTCCCAATTAGCCAATAGTCCATCCCCACACCAAAATCCTGCTGTTTTAATTACTCTAGCTTTCTAGTAAGTTTTCATATATACTAGTCTAGGTATATCGAATTAATTCTTTTTATTCAGAAATGTCTTGCCTATTCTTATTCTTCTACTTTTCCATATAAATGTTGGAATCTGCCTAACAAGCCCCTAAGATCACATGCTGGTATTTTCATTATTACTGAATTTATAGCCTATTTGGGGAAGAATTATGGTTTTTACAATATGAATATTGTTTTGTTACTGAATATGCCACATATGACCCACTGAAATGTTTTTGTCTCTCAATAATGTTATATAATTCTTTGGATACAGATCTTTCTTGCTTTTGTTAGATTAATTCTTTGGTATCAAAATTTTTATTTGCTATTATAAATAGTATCTATTTTAAATTATATTCACTGACTGATACTAAAACAGAGAAATGTAATTGTTGTTGTTATTATTAATATTTTGGTATATTGATTCTAGCTAACCTCACCATAGCCTTTCTTATTTTATCTAAAAATGTATTGGATATATATTTTTAATTAAAAAATTATATCCAAAATAAAGATAATTCAATTTCTTTCTCTACAATTCGTATGCCTTTACTTTATTTTTCTTGGTTTATTGCACTGGCCAGAATTTCTAGTATAATGTTAAATAGAAACAAAATGGACATTTTTTCCTGTTTGTGATTTACAAGGAATGCATCCAATATTCCCTTTTTAGGGCTATTATTGTTGTATATTTTTGCCAGATATCACTTAGAAGGAGGTAGTTCATTTCTATTCCTAGTTTATAAAAAGTTTTTATCAAATTATTTTACTCTGTCATTGAAACAATTATATGGATTTCTTTGCCCTGAATCTATTATGTCTTTCATGATAATTATAGATTTTTCTATATCAAACCAAACTTACCTGTGGTTAAACCTAAGGTTTATTGACTTTTTAAATATTTTTGCTAAATTTGGTATGCTAATTTTATTTAAAGTTTATTTATTTATTTTGAGCGAGAGAAAGAGACAGAGCTGAGGAGGGGGAGTGGGAGAGGGAGGGAGAGATAGAATGCCAAGCAGGCTCCACACTGTCAGCTCTGAGCCTGATGCTCGGGGCTCCCTCTCACAAACTGTGAGACCGTGACTTGAGCCAAAATCAAGACTCAACCGACTGAACCACCCAGGCACCCGTCCCAGAATGGTTTTGATGGCTGGTTGGAATACACACCAGAGGAAAACTGATATAGAAATCTAACATAAATATAAGTACATAATATGTTTGGTCTAAGAGTAAGAGAAGCAAGGGAAGTAAGTTGTAATTAATGATTGACTATTATCACTAAATACAGACAATCTGAAACATCTATAACTTGGAAATATGCCTGCCTGCATGGAATGGACTATCACGTTTGCTGAGCAAACTCACACTTGCCAAGTCTGACACTGTCCAATTCTTCCTACCTGGGCTGCCTTTATCTTGACACCATATTGATAATATACTTTTTTTCTGTGATTTCCATATTTTTAGTAAAAAAAACAAATGAGCGTTCTCTTTAAATTCTCCATATAATGTGCCATATTATTTTTACTTTACACTGTAATTTAGCCTTTCCTTTTTGAAATTACAACCATATCACTGTGATTAGGGTTTGTGTACTTCTAAACTAATTTAACTATGCATATGTAAATGATCAATCTTTCATTCCACACAAATTTTATTATTTTCCATTTCAAATGGCTCTTTATGGAAAGCTTACTTCAACCGTTGGCTGAGGATCATATCATGGAAGTTTTTTAAATTACTTATGTAATTTTGTTAGTTAGCAAAATGTAACGTATGAGGGCATCTTACAGATATGCCCTCAAATCCATTTTCCTCTTATAGACAAAAAACCTTGAAAGTTTCAACGAAAAGATTTATGTGGCCTTGAATGAATACTTATATCATTTCTGTGAATTCTCTTTGCCCTAGAGCTGAAAAAAAAAAGCCATTTCTAGCAAACTGAAGTGAGAGGACATTTTAGCATTAGAACCATGAGTCCTTTGAGCCAAAAAGAAATATCCTATGCCAAAAAAAAAAAAAAAGAGAGAGAGAAAAGAAAAGAAAAGAAATACCCTATGGAAATAAGTAAACAAAACATGTTTTGAGACTCAGGAAGCCTGGTTCTTCTCAATATCACTTATGACCTAGACCTAGGTCTCTTTTACAGGTGAAAAGGATCTGTACTTAAAGATGATGAGTAGAAGTAATCAATGTAAAGGGTGGCAAATGTCAAAACCCAGAAATGCTGTGTCAGCAGAGCTGGGCTGTTAAGAATGCTACTGTCATTGGGGCACCTGGGTGGCTCGGTCGGTTAAGCGTCCGATTTCAGCTCAGGTCATGATCTCAGGGTTCTTGAGTTCAAGCCCCATGTTGGACTCTGTGCTGCAGCTAGCTCAGAGCCTGGAGCCTGCTTCAGATTCTGTGTCTTCCTCTCTCTCTGCCCCTCCCCCACTTACGCTCTGTCTGTCTCTCTCTCTAAAAAATAAATAAACATTAAAAATTTAAAAAAAAGAAATGCAACCATCATGGGGCGCCTGGGTGGCTCAGTCGGTTAAGCGTCCGATTTCAGCTCAGGTCATGATCTCCCAGCTCGTGGGTTTGAGCTCTGCGTCGTGCTCTGTGTTGACAGCTGAGTCTGGAGCCTGTTTCAGATTCTGTGCCTCCCTCTCTCTGACCCTCCCCTGCTTTCTTCTGTCTCAAAAATACATAAACGTTAAAAATTTTTTTAATAAAAACGAATGCTACTGTTCTGTGTCTCTATAATCAACACAAGTTTTCATTTTAGTATTAGTGTTTCACACAAGAAAAATCTGGATTTATCACATACTGTGCTTTGGAAATGAGTCCGCTCTCTGGGGAATGCAAAAAAAAGCAATATCTACAGCGTTTTAAACGGTCTGGAGTCGGGTAGCAGGAGAGCATTGTGGTCCTAAATGACAACTTCCAAATGTGCTTACTTACCTGCCAAAGGAGGCTGATAGGTGACAAATAGTAGAATAAATAAAGAACCACATTTTTGTAAATGAAATACACACATTTTTTACTATTATAAATTATAATTGACATCGTTGAGTATAAAATATATACAAATTTCAGAAACCAAAGAGTGAAGTTTGTTTTATCAATCTCAACCTATCTCTCTTTAATCTCTTATGAGATAGATTAAATGTTTAATATTTATGTTAATATTTAATAATTATGTTTAATATTTAATAATATGTTTAATATTATCAACTTGGTAGGCAAAGTTAACTGTCAGTCTTTTTGTACACAGTAATTTTATTTTATAGATTGATATAAAATATTATAAAATGCCTTTTTTCTTTTTCTAATTGAAATATAACTGACATATAACATTACATCCGTTTTACATGTACAACATAATGATTTGATATTTGTATATATTGCAAAATGATCATCATAAGTCTGGTTAATGCCTATCACCACACATAGTAACAAGTTTTTTCTTGAGATTGGAATTTTTAAGATCTCCCCTCTTAGCACTTTCCTTTTTGTTTTTTGAAAACTATTTTTATCAAGTCATATACCCAGTAAAAGTCAAATGCAAAAAAAAATTAAAAGATTTTTAAAATCCACTTATAATACTACCATTCGTTCAAATTGTTCTTTTTCCTTTTTACAATTGTGTCTATGTTACAGAATCATGGACATATGAGCATGTGTGTGTGCCTGTATTCGTGTGTGTGTGTGTGTGTGTGTGTGTGTGTGCGTGCCCCTTTTTTTGCTGAATAATATATCATAGACATATTCCTCATGGCCATTATTAACCATCCTGTTACAGGCTACTTAGTATATTGCCTAAATGTACTATAATTTATTGAGTCTCATAACTGTGAACTTTTAAAATCAGGTTTTCAAATTTTCACTATTCAAAATAACTAAAAGTACATTTTTCACACCTTGATTATTTTCTTTGTTAAATACTTAAAAATTGAATTGTTGGAGCGCCTGGGTGGCTCAGTTGGCTAGGCAACCGACTTTGGCTCAGGTCATGATCTAGCAGTTTATGAGTTGGGCTGTGTGCTGACAGCTCAGGGCCTGGAGCCTGCTTTGGATTCTGTGTCTCCCCCCTCTCTACCCCTCCCCTGCTCACGCTGTGTCTCTCTGTCTCTCAATAATAAATGTTAAAAAAAACTTTTTTTAAATGGAATTGTTATATAAAAGAACATGCATCTCGGGTCACCTGGGCGGCTCAGTTGGTTAACCGTCTAACTCTGGATTTCAGCTCAGGTCATGCTCCCCTGAGCTGAGTTTGTGGGATTGAGCCCCGCATCCAACTCCATGCTGACAGCAGGTAGCCTGCTTGGGATTCTCTCTCTCCCTCTCTCTGTCGCTTCCCCGCGCCATCAAAAAGAAATAAATAAACTCTTTAAAAAAATGTATTTAAAAAAACATGCATCTTTTTAAACTGGAATGTATATTGTCAAATTATCCTCCAAGAATTTTGTAGTCTTTTGTTCTTCTACTAAACGTTATTTTTCTACTACCCCACTGCCTACCACTAACACCGAACATCTTAATATTTTTAAAAGGACTGTCAGTCTGGTAAAATAATAATAATAATACAAATCAACTAACACCCATTGGACATATGCTGTGTGCCGGGCACTAGGTTTTTTACTTTATGTAGATGATTTCATGTTATCCTTGTGTAATCCCAGGAAGTAGACACTATTCTAACCTCTGTTTTACAGTGAAGAAATAGATACACTGGAGTAACTTACCGATGGTTACTTGGCTATAAGGGCAGTGGTGAAGCTGGTATTCAAATATAGGTTGCTTAGGGGTGCCTGGATGGCTCAGTCGGTTAAGCATCTGACTTTGGCTCTCCCTTTTATTGCTTATATCCCCCTTTATATTCTCAGTCTTGATTGTAAAACATCGGATATCTGCAGCCTTTGTTTTCTTTTTCAAGTTTTTATTAAATGCCAGTTAGTTAATAGACAATGTAATACCAGTTTGTGGTGTAGAATTCAGTGATTCAACACTTACATACAACACCCAGTGCTCATCACAAGTGCTCTCTTTAGTACCTATCTCTACTGGTATTAATAGCTGTTCTCCATAGTTAAGAGTCTGTTTTATGCTTTGCCTCTCTCTTATCTTCCCCTATGTTCATCTGTTTTGTTCCTTAAATTCCACATACGAGTGAAATCATACGGTAATTGTCTTTCTTTGACTGACATATTTCGCTTAACATAAAACTCTCTAGTTCCATCCATATCACTGCAAATGGCAAGATTTCATTCTTTTTTTTATGGCTGAATAATATCCCGTTGTATATATAAACCACATCTTCTTTATCCATTCATCAGCTGATGGACACTTGGGTTCTTTCTATAATTTGGCTATTGTTGATAATGCATCAGAGTACATGTGTCTTTTCGATTCAGTATACTTTTGTATCCTTTGGATAAATACCTAGTACTGCGATTTCTGGATTGTAGGGTAGTTCTATGTTTAACTTTGTGAGGAACTTCCATACTGTTTTCCAGAGTGGCTGCATCAGTTTGCATTCCCACCAACAGTGTAAGAGCATTCCCCTTTCTCTGCATCCTTGCCAACACCTGTTGTTTCCCATGTTGTTCATTTTAGCCATTCTGACAAATGTAAGGTGATATCTCATTGTAGTTTTGATTTGTATTTCCCTGACGATGAGTGATGTTGAGCATTTTCTCATGTGTCTGTTAGCCACTTGGATGTCTTCTTTGGAAGATGTCTATCCATGTCTTCTGCCCATTTTTGTGTGTTCGGTTTTATAAGTTCTTTATATATTTTGCAGCCTTGTAGTTTTTGAAGATTATCTAACTAGAAATTTCCCAGTTTCACTAAAAAAAAAAAGGAAAGAGAAATTTAAAGTACATTTGAATCAAAAAGTGCATAACTTTTGTAGTGATCATACAGGACTAAGAGAGATTACTTGGTGATCGAGGCACCTAAATGAGTTCCAAGAATTCTCTTCTCACTGTCCAGTAAGTGCAGGGAGTTCTCCATTCTGTTCAAAGGCCCTGGCTGAGTCTGAGAGGAATACGGCAACCAGTGTTTACAAAGGTCGAAAGAAAATCACTACGTGTTTGATACTATTGAAAGTGTATATAAATGTGTTTCTATGAAAATACCTTAATTATTTAATCATTTATCCACTTAAAAAACAATTTTCTTATTTGATTAAGCCTCTTAATTTATATATCTGTCACTAACATAAGCAGTAACTCATAAATACTCATGGTTTGATAACATTTTCTAAAACGAAATCTAAATATTTACCTTTTTAAACACTGTATTTACTTTCGTGGGGATATTTCCTTATGCAAGTTAAATCAGACTCGTTACTTAAGCACTATTACCGTCTCAAAGATGCATTTTTAAATAATGAGTTTTTGTAAGACTAAAACATTTTAAATGATACATTCAGTATGAATTAACAAAACAGAACTTTTTTTTCTTATTAGGTAACATATTTTTAGTGATTGCATATAATTTATAAATCAGACCTACTCTCTAGATTCTCTTGCAAGTATGTGAAAAATCAGATTTGAAAACTGTCATGCCTCACCCTTATGTTCTGGTGAAAGAGCTCAAGAAAGGAATACACACCAGACTAGCACATTTCTAGCCATCTGTTAGTTTCAACATGATGGCTCTAAATTCAGCATCGGTTCAGAAACGTCAGACACTGCTCATGTCTAAATTGTAAACACAGGAAATTTCAGATTGTAGTCTAGTGCTTCTCTGCTGGCATTAGAACTCTGGAAATTTCTGGATATTTTAGCAGTCTAAATAACTCACGCCCACTAATTACTCCCTTACAGTCCCACATGCCATAGGATGGCTGATACTGTACTCTGTTCCTCATGTTATGAATGGAAGTAACATTCAGGTGAATCATGATAGCAATGAAAAGAGAATTTTATGATTTTTTTCTATAATTTTCTTTTATAACATCATTATTATTAAAGAAGATACATTTTCTGATAAACACTTAATTCTCTTAGGCTCACAGAAAAATTGTCATGGGTTTATAGACTAATCAAGATGATTATTCATCCAAAAATGTGCAGTGAGGACCTATTATATTCCAGAATTTAATAACCAGGGCCAGGTTAAAAGCAAGATGGTTAACATTTATGGGTAACATCCTTTTGGAGTTTAGAGTCTATTAGGAAAAGAAGATACACACACATGCAAGCAGTTTGATATGGAACACAATAGGAGAAAATAAAGGAATCTAATATAATATTTGGAAAATATTATATGGTTAGGGACATAGATTGGGAATTTAAAGATGCTACCATTGCATGGGGAAATGCCACGGAATGAGGAGTTGGGGCACTGGGCAAGTCTTCCTAAGAAAAGTCACATCTAGAATGACATTTGAAGAAAAGCAGAGGTTGTCCAGGCAAAGTGTAAAGTGTGTGTGTGAAGTGTGTGTGTGTTTCTGGGGCAGGGGACTGTTTCAAGCATTAAAAAGATAACGTGTGATAGCGTGGAGGTGCTCAAATACTGGAAGAAGGTTAGTACAGGTGTTGATGAGTTTTATGTGTCAATTTGACTCAGCTAGGTGATGTAATCAAATCTAATCCAGGCGGTTCTATGAAGGTATTTTGTAGATGTAGCTAATATCTACAATCAGTTCGCTTTAATAAAGGAGACTGCTCTTGGTAATGTGAGTGGACCTCATCCAATCAGTTGGAAGACCTTAGGAACAAAACTAGGGTTTCCCAGAGAAGAAATTCTTATTTAAGACTGCAAAGTCAAAATCAACTTCTGCCGACTTTCCAGTCTGCCAGACTGTCTGCCCTACTGATTTTGGACTTGTCAGCCTCCATAATTGCATAAGCCAATTCCTTAATATAGTCATATATATATATATAAATATAATACACATATATACATATATGTCAAATATCATATATATATATTTTTTTCTATTGGCTCTGTTTCTCTGGAAAACACTGGTACAGATTGGATACCAGGAAGTGAAATGTTGCTATCATAAATACTTAAAACTGTGAAAGTGGCTTTGGGATTGAGTAAGGGCTAGAAGCTGGAAGAATTTTGAGAAGCATGATCAAAAAAGATCTAGACTGTCTTGAAGACGTTTTGGTAGAAACGTGAACATTGATGGTGCTTCTGGTGAAGGAAGGCCTAAAAAGAAATGATGAGCTTGTTATTGGCCACTGGAGAAAAAGCCATCCTTGTTATAAAGTGGCAGAAACTGTGCTGAACTCTATTCTATCACTGGGGGAAAGGGGAGCGTAAAAACGATGGACAGAGACTCCCGAAGCAAAATATGGAAGGTGCCGTCTGTTTTCTCCTTGCTGTTTTTAATAAAATGTGAAAAGAAGAGATCAATTGAGGGGAAAAATTGGTAGGCAAATTGATAATTTGGAAATTTGGAAATTTTCCAGCCTATTCCAAGAGCATAAGATGGAAACCTTGCCAAAGGTGTGGCTGGAGAAACTTTCCACTGAAGACACTAGGTGTATGATTCATGGATCCAATCAACCATCTCAGCAGACAGAAATACTGCCAGCTTGGACCGAAGGGGACAGAGACAGAAATAATTGAAGGCAGGCTGTCACATTTCTGAGATTCTACAAGCAGGAAGCAACCTGCCCAGAAGGTGGCTCTGTTGAGGGATTAGGGTAGCAAACAAAGCCCAGGGGCTTTGGGCCACTTGGGCTGAGGCTGGCTTAGAGGCCAATGGGCCTCCATGGACCCAGAGGCTGAATTAGCCCATGGAGAATTATTTGTAGGCTTTGGAGCCTAATGGTATTTGCCCTTCTGTGTTTCATTCTTGCTGGGGACCTGTGACCCCTTTTCCCTTCCATTTTCTTCCTCTTGTAATGGGAATATCTTGTCTATGCCTGTTTCCACTATTGTATTTTGAAAGCAGATAACTTGCTTTCCAGTTTTACATCTCCACAGATAGTAAAGAACTTTGGCCCTGGATGGATCATATCCAGCGTCTCATCCATACCTGATTTAGATTATTTAGAAGATGAGATTTTGGATTTAGGATGATGTTGCAATGGAACTAGACTTTTGGGGGGATGTTGGGACAAGGGATATATACTTTGCAGGTGAGAAATATATGAATTTTGGGGGACCGGAGGACAAATTGTTGTTTCAATTGTGTCCCCTTCAAAATATTTTGAAGTCCTATCCCCCAGTACCTCGTAATATAAACATATTTGGGAATATGGTTGTTGCAGACATAATTAGTTAAGGTTATACAAGAGTAGAGTGGGTCCTTAAGCCAATATGACCAGTGTTCTTAGAAGAACAGGAGAAGAGACGCAGAGACATAGACACAGGGGGAGAAGATAGCCATGTGCCAACAAGTCAGAGAGATTGGATATGGTGCTGCATCTATAAACCAAGGAACGCCAAGGATGGCCAGCAAGCACCAGAAGCTAAGAAGAGGCTAAGGAGGATTCTACACTACAGGTTTCCAAGAGAGTATGGTCCTGCTGACAATTTGATTTTGAACTTCTAGCCTTCAGAGCTGTGAGACAATAAGCTTCTGTCATAGCAAGCCACATAGGTTTTGGTACTTGCTTATGGCAGGCTTAGGAAACTAATACCTACTAGATTAGCGTAGGTTCTAATCCAAAATAATTGTCTTTTAACAAGAGAAGAGACCACAGAGACAGGGACCCAGTGAAAATGCCATGTGATGACAGAGGCAGAAGTTGAAATGATGTGTCTACACGCCAAGGAAATGCCAGGATTGCCAGAAATGACAGGAAGCTACGAGAAAGCAATGCGGCAGATTCTCTGCCGGAACCTTCAGGAAGAGGATGGCTCTGCTGGCAAGTTTATTTCAGACTTCCAGGCTCTAGAACCTCAACAGTAAATTTCTGTTGTCTTAGGACACCCAGTTTGTAGTAATTTGTTATGGCAATCCTAGGAAACTGATAAAATGTTGATAGTAAGAGTGGTTCCAAAGGAACAGATTCTTGGGGCGCCTGGGTGGCTCAGTCAGTTAAGCATTCAACTTCGGCTCAGGTCATGATCTCGCAGCTCGTGAGCCCGAGCCCCACTTCGGGCTCTGTGTTGACAGCTCGGAGCCTGGAGCCTGCTTCAGATTCTGAGTCTCCCTTTTTCTCTCTGCCCTCCCCCCCCCCACCACTCGCTCTGTCTCTCTCTCTCTCAACACTAAATAAAAACATTTAAAAAGAAAATAAACATTTAATAAATAAACATTTAAAAAGAAAAACAGAATCTTAAGGATGAGTTTTCTGAATTCAGGCTCAGAGTTCTGGAGTTGGTTCCCTAATCTCTCTAGATTCAAAGACACTAATGATTCTATTTACAGTGGTAAAGGGGGAACTGAAAGTCCTCAGTGTAATGTGACAATAGAGATATACAAAGTATACACAAAGAGTAACCCCTGGATACTCTTTTGAATACTTATAAACGACAAGATTCTGGGTGACCGTGTATTTGATACATTGGCACATTTTTGTCAAACTAAAGAGCACAATGAAATTGGCTGGTTGCTCCTGATGATGCTGAACAATGAGGACAGAAAAAAGATGAACTCAGGGTTCAAATTCTCAGGTCAAGCTCTATGTAAATAACCTGAGAGTTTCTAGGTCTTCCCTGAAAGAAACTCCCATATACTGTAACTACAAAGCTGAGATTTCTGAAAAATCAAACCCGGAGTCTTGTCCCGTGAGTGGGTAAGTAATACCCACAATAAATTGAATTACTTGCATCGATTTTCCAATCATGTTCCTTCCCAGTCCCTGACCATTCAGCCAAAAGTTGGCCACAGCCCATGAGTTGGTATATAATCCTGCCTCTGGTTATTTCTCGTTCCAAGTAAAATGAACAACGAAATACACTGCTCAGAAGTCTGCCCCTGGGGACGATCTTCCTTCACCATTGTCCAGGGATTTCCCAACGAGAGGCTGTAGGACAGTGACTGTTTGCTTTCAGATGCTGCGCGCATATCACACAGAACCATCTGTAGGTCAGACTCAGTTCTCTCCTCCTCTGTGGGTTAATCATAGGTAATGGCCTTGAGGTCATAGGTGCAGGCTGAAAGAGAGAAAGTAAGATAGAAGAAATGAAACCGGGAAGGTGGGCCATTTGCTCATGTAACTGACTTGTGCCTTCAGGGCCTGCTCAAGCCTGATCTTCTGCATATCACTTCTGTTTGATGATGGAATGCTGCTGGGCGCATTCAGCTTCCTGGCCCTGTGAGTCAGAAGACATCCAGTTCGTGATAAGAAGCGCAGGTCACATGGTCACCTGATAATTTGGCGGGCCATGGTTAAGTGTTCGGTCTCTACCAAAGCCCAGCAGCAAGTCAAAAGCTGTTTTTCAAAAGGAGAGTAGTTCTCTGCAAAGGACAGCAGACCTTTGCTCCAAAGTCCTGAGTCTACACTGCGATTCACCACTAGAAGCCTGCCAAAAGTTCTGAGCAGCTTGCCTACTGAACTTGGCACACCAATGGGTCTTTGGATCATATGGCTCAAGTGGAAGAGGAGCAGCCTAGACCTATTGCAAAGGTTTCTCTCATTCTAGGCCCCACTTAACACTAGCGGCTTTTCCATCCATTTGGGGGATGGGCCAAAGTAGTACATCCAAATGAGAAATGCATTGCCTCCAAAATCCAAAGAGAACCACTAGGTATTGTACTTCTTTTTTGTTGTAGGAAGGGCGAGATACATGAATTTATCCTTCAGCTTCAAAGGGATATCTTAACAGGGCACCTGGATGGCTCAGTCGGTTGAGCGTTCCACTTGGGCTCAGGTCATGATCTCGTGGTTCGTGAGTTCGAGCCCCGCATCGGGCTCGCTGCTGTCAGTGCTGAGCGCACTTCAGATCCTCTGTCTCCGCCCCCCGCCTCAAAAATAAAAAAATAATGATAGTAAATACATTTTAAAAGTAGGGATATCTTGACATGACCCACACCACTTGACTCCTGAAGTTTTCACTGAGGTAGAAGGATCCTAAATGCACTTCTCCTTCTCTGTCACACAAATGTCTTGCCAATAAGTATATCACAGTTGCTGCTTCTTGCTCCCTAGGTCCGATGGGCATCAATATAATGGGTTGGTGTGAATTCTTGTTGGAAAGAAAGATGATCAAGGTCCTTGTGAACTAAATTATGACGAAGGCAGGAGAGTTCATATTCCTGATGTGAGACAGTAGAGGGGTATTTTTGGCCTAGCCAGCTGAAAGCAAGCCGCTTCTGGTGGTTTTCATTAACAGCGTGAAGGAAACGTATTTGCCAGATCTCTAGCTGTACCCTAGTTACCGGGAGCTATATTAAGTTGTTGGAATAGAAGCTACAACGGGAGCCACCATCTGGCTAAGCTTCTGAAATCCGCTGTCTTTCTCCAAGATCCACCTGTTGGCTGCACAGACCAAATGGGCAAGTCGGAAGGGGATATGTTAGGAATCACCCTTCAAGTCCTTGATGGTGGCACTAAACTCGGCAGTCATTACCAGAAAGTGGGATTGGTTTTGGTTTACTAATTTTCTAGCTATAAGCAATTCTGGTAGCTTCCAGTTGGCCTTTCCCACCATAGTTATCTTCATTGCACAGATCAGGGAAATGATGTGGGGTTTCTGCCAGTTACCGAGTACGTATAGTCCAAAGCTGGGAGTCAGTTGTGGCGCCATGACCCTCCACTTTTATGACTCAAGTTTACTTATGCTCATTTGACTTAGGATTCTTTGCATTCATACAGATCCAGTAAAAATTCAGTTGATTGCCTTCCTGTTTCACCTCTAGGAACATCACGATCAACTAGGCGATGTCATAAATCTCTGCAAGTCAGGCTATTCTAACTACTGCTTTGGATGTGCAGTCCATTATGGTAATCACACCCACCTTGCCTTTGACAATTAAGTGTCCATCACTGTCCTTACCACCCGGTGGCCCAGTTACCCCCATTGTACTTAAGAATCCTAACCAAATGGCAAAAGTTCCCCTTGTAGTTTCTTTTTTTTTCTTTTTAATGTTTATTTATTTTTGAGAGAGAAACAGAGACAGAGAATGAGCAGGAAAGGGTCAGAGAGAGAGAGAGAGACCCAGAATCGGAAGCAGGCTCCAGGCTCTGAGCTGTCAGCACAGAGTCCGATGCGGGGGTCAAACTCATGAACCACGAGATCATGTCCTGAGCCAAAGTCAGACACTTAACTGACTGAGCCACCCAGGTGCCCCCACCTTGTAGCTTCTGACTATATGAAGAGCGGCCACAGAGTTCTTCAAGAGTGGTGGGGCTCCCCTCACAGATTTATTTCTCACAACCGTGGTGAAGGGTGTGCTCTCCGAATGCTCCTGCGATGGGTGAGCAGACATTACGTGACACATTCACTCTAACACTCCAACTTCCTTCCCTAAGCCTCTGGGTCCTTCCTCTACCACATGCGGAGGCAGTTCTGGCATTTCAGCTGTATTTAATGAGGCCATCTTTCCCTCGGTGGAAACTGGGGCTGCTCAGGAAGAGGAGATACATTTCCAAGGGCAGTGGGACACATGTGATGTGGGTGACAACACATGGAACAGTGATGCTGCTGCCTTAGTGTGTGGCCATCTGGGTTGTCCACCTTGTATCACTGACATGGGTCTTGGAAATGATTCTACAGGATCTGGAAAAATTTGCCTGGATGATGTTTCCTGTGGTGGGGATGAGTCATCTCTGGGAACGCAGGCACAAAGAGTGGGGATATCATGACTGCAGACACAGTGAAGATGTTGGAGCAACCTGTTCGGATAAGACATCCAAACCGGGATCTTCAATAAAAGCACGTGGACTCTCCAATGTACTTTTTTCCCCTAATGGGTACCTATATGACAGAATACTCACTTCTCACTTTTTGAAATGAATCATACCTCATATCCTCATTCTGATTTTTTTAACGTTTATTTATTTTTGAGAGAAAGAGACAGAGCATGAGGGGGAGAGGGACAGAGAGAAAGGGAGACACAGAATTGGAAGCAGGCTCCAGGCTCTGGGCTGTCAGCACAGAGCCCGATGCGGGGCTCGAACTCATGAACCATGAGATCAGGACCTGAGCTGAAGTCGGATGCTCAACTGACTGAGCCACCCAGGCGCCCCACCTCATTCTGATTTTTAAGGCCTCTTTCGTACCAAACTTCTTTTCTCTCGGGAAGTCAAATCTCATTTTCTAATATCTACCCATATTTTCCCAAAGTTAAGTTCACCGGACCCTAGTGGTAACAAAGTATTCCACAAAAAGAAGTTATCCATAGTCAAATTAATTTAGGAAAAAATAAGGGTTTAGTCATTGAAACACTCAAACAGTTGCCTTAAAATATCCACATACTTAGGGCACCTGGGTGGTTCAGTTGGTTAAGCAACTGACTCTTGATTTCAGCTCAAGTCATGATCTCACTGCTCATGGCATCAAGCCCTGAACTAACAGCATGGAGCCTGCTCAGGATTCTCTCTCTCCCTCTCTCTGCCCTTCCCCCACTCACTTGTGTGTGTGTGTGTGTGTGTGTGTGTGTGTGTGTGCATGCGTGTGCGTGTGTGTGTGTGTATCTCTCTCTCAAATCAGTAAACATTTAAAAAAAAAAAAAGAAAAGAGGGGCGCCTGGGTGGCTCAGTCGGTTAAGTGGCCGACTTCGGCTCAGGTCATGATCTCACAGTCCGTGAGTTCGAGCCCCACGTCGGGCTCTGTGCTGACAGCTCAGAGCCTGGAGCCTGCTTCACATTCTGTGTCTCCCTCTCTCTGACCCTCCCCTGTTCATGCTCTGTCTCTCTCTGTCTCAAAAATAAAGAAACATTAAAAAAAATTTTTTTAAAAGGAAAAGAAATATCCACATATTTAAAAATTCTTTTTTCAGAGTTACCCAAATACTCATTCTTACTTGAAGGACTTACTTGTGTATGACTCATACCAACAGCGCTGGAATAAATGTTCTTCAGCTAAAGTCTGGGCTTATGGTTTATAGAATTTCAAAAATGTTAAGAATTGTTTTGCGGATTCTTCCTCCAAGCCAAAGTTTTTATTACGCAACTTTCAAATCGTGCAAAGAAAATTCTCATGCACACCTGCCCAGGTATAATTGTGGGAGAGTTGAATTCCCTGATTCTGATATACTCTTTTATTAGTCTTGGAGTTTCCTTATTTTCAATCAGTCCCAACACCTTATCTCTTACTTTAGGCATTCTTTTCTGAGATGAGCAGGTAAGACATTGAATTCGGTCTTAAGGAATTTATTTAAACTCCAATATAAATCTGAAACTTGCCTCTTAAACCTTGACTATCCTATCCAGCTTTTCAATTCAGATAGATTTACAGTTATGATTTACAAACAATCACAATCCTTCAGTGACGATTTTCTATCAAATTGAATTTTCCCCAAGTCTTCTGGATGCTCGTTCTGCACTGAACTATTCTCTTTCAAGGAGAACTTTTCCTCCTCATGGTCATGAATATCCACATGTTTTTTTTTCATGTTTATTTATTTTTGAGAGAGAAAGACAGATCCTAAGCAGGGGAGGGGCAGAGAGAGAGAGGGAGACACAGAATCCGAAGCAGCTGACACATGTGTAGCACCTCTACCTGGGCCACCTTCTTGGCCTCCTTTTGCCCATAATTCTCCTGAAGGATCTGGTGCTGTTCTGGAGAGGCCCTCTGCAGATACCGAACCACCAGTCAGCTGCATTTGTTGTCCTGGATATCAGTGCCAATCTGGCCTGTCACCTTGGGGTCTCCAAAGAGACAAGGTAATCATCCTGAATCTGAGAGAAGTCCCCCTTCTCCGGTAACACCTCCCCATCAATGCCCACCATATACACGGCAGCAGCTACAGGAAGATAGAAGGAGTAGAAAGCTATCTTGCACCTGACAATAGATTTGTACTTCTTTCCAGTGAATCTGCCAAGACCCACATTCCCCAGGGGCTGGGGTGGGGGGAGGGGAGGGGTGCTGTGATGAGGTCCAGGATCTGTCCGATCTCAGTCTGATAGGAACTCTGCAGGAAAAGCTCAATTAAGTTCAGGTAATAGGGCTGCTCCCGGCAGTACAGCTTCAGCAGGCAGTAGATACATGCTTCCGGAAGCAAAACATTGTTGACGGCATCCAAACCTATGCCTGGCTTCTGTTAGCAGCCGATCTGCCCCTGTTGGGTGAGGGATGAATCCATGATATCATTTGACACCAGGAAGAAATCTTGGAGCAGTTCCACACAGCAGCTCACAGTCAGGGCCAGCAGAGACTATCAGCATCTTAATTAAATATATTCATTCTCACATCAGTAGGCAATAGGACTTAAATATTTCACTGACTATGCCACAGCATGCCAAAAACTACCCAAGTGCCCTAACATAGATAAATTAGCCTTGATAGAATTGTAACTCATTCCCTTTCATACGAACACTTGCAAGAATTCTGCAAAACAAGCAAATACTTGCAAGAATTGCCTTCAAAAGCTGACTGTGTCAATTTGGCTCAGAATCAACTTCCAACTTCTTAATTCTCCAAAAAAGTCACATCCTCTTTACATACAGTGAATTTCAGATTCCCCCCACCCCAGGGTCCAAACTCTTGTTAGAATTATTTTCGTCTAGCAACTCTAAGATGTAAGTTTATTCCAACTTCCTGGATATTGTCATATTACAGATATGTGCCTTTCTTTCCTGACCCCACATACATGATATCACCTCTCCCTAATATCCTTCACAATATCTAGTAAGTAGTATGTAATTATTTGAAATGCAGACAAGAATCAGGACCATTAAGTAACATTATTTTTAGCTGGAGTCTCTGATCAGATTTTGAGGCAAAATGATACCTCGAAAATCATTCTGGTGTTCTGGTTACAGAATGAAACAAAAAAAGAACTGAGGCTGGTGGGCAGAGGCAGCAGATGTGCGGGGAGGGTCAAGCAGGAAATCTACGTCATTGCCACCCTTCTGCTAACCGCTGGGAAATGAACATTGGTGCAGTGATTTGCAGGCAACTTGGATGTGCCTTACTCAGCATCTGCAAAGGGCCTCATTTCACGGGAAAAACATCACACGGCTTACTCGCTAGACCTGGCTGCACTGTAAATGAAGCTTCTCCCTGGGATTGCGTCCAAGGGACACAAACTCGTGTCACTTTAATAAGGAAGCTAGTTTGATCTGCTCAGGTAATTTCTGGACAAAGATAAATATACTTACACAATTATTGACGATTTCATGTATTTAATACGTATTTATGGAGTAGCTCCTTGACAATGCTAGGCCAAAGGCAGATGAACTAAATAAAAGTAGCTCTAGTCCCTTATCCAGAGAAGAATCCAAGAGTGTAATGAATGTGCACGAGGAAATAATTATTTATTTAAAGTTATGAAGTAGAAGTACAAGACGAAATGAAAAGGCGTGAGCAGAAGGCCTTACTTGTTTGCAGCGTCAGAGAATATTTCTGTGAAGGGTATGGGTGTGACTTAATCATATATAGAGGTGTTAGGGAGACCATTAAAAATACATAGGTAGTGGGGCGCCTGGGTGGCTCAATCGGTTGAGCATCCGACTTCGGCTCAGGTCATGATCTCACAGTCTGCGAGTTCGAGCCCCGCCTCGGGCTCTGTGCTGATGGCTCAGAGCCTGGAGTCTGCTTCCGATTCTGTGTCTCCCTCTCTCTCTGCTCCTTCCCTGCTCATGCTCTGTCTCTCTCTGTCTCAAAAATAAATAAAAACATTAAGAAAAAAAAATAAAAAAAAAATACACAGGTAGTATTTTATTAAAGTAACAAAGGTGAGAATGAGCTTGTCTGATTCCAGGAACTGAGAGACGGTCGAGGGGAATAATATTATACCTAAGTGAATAAGGCGGAAATCTTCCGGTAAAGCCTTGACATGTAGCCAAGGGTGAGATTATTCCTGGGATAGAGATTTTTGTACTTTATTCTAAAGTGAAAGGGAAACCATGGAGGAGTGTAAGCATGGTAAGACTTGAATTTTAAAGAGAAAACTCTGGCTGGAGAGAGAGAGAGAGAGAGAAGTGGCTGGGGGGCTATTGGACACAGGGAGTCAAGTTACTAGATGATTCTAGTGAAGGTATGAGGTTCTGAGTAGAACATTCATTGTGGAGCTAATGCAAAGTTGACATATTCATGAAATATTTAGTTGGTAGAACCAACAGAACTCGATAATTCATCAAATGTAGGAGTTTGAATGAAGGAGACTCAAAGATCGCTCCACCAGTTCTGGACTAAGCGAACAGGTATACTGCGGTTCTGTCATCGGAAAAGAGAATCCTGGCAGGTTGGAGGAGGTAGCCTGGTGAATTTCATTTTGTATATGTTGAGTCTGAGGTGTTTTTAAAGCAGCCAAGTAGAGAGGGTGGTAAGGAACTTGATGTAAGTGTTGGGTGATCAGAAAACTGGTCTTGGATGGAGGTACAAACAGAGGATCTTAGATTTGTAGATGGCAACTAAAACCCAAGGGTAAACTGTAAATTAAGAATAAAAATTGCTGACCCGAGAAAAGATGGCTGTTAGCCCTGAGGAATAACAATATTGAATGGCTCATTGACTTAAAAGTAACTGCAAGAGGGGACTGAAGACTAGTAGTCAGAGGATGGCAGGTCACCGAAGCAGAGGGAAAAGGACGTTTCCAAAAAGGAGGGCATTAGCAACCTTGTCAACAAGTTGTGGAGACGCCATTACACGTGAACCAGAGCATTTTTCATGAAGTTTAGCAACATGTGAGTCATTAGTAAACTTAATGAAAGCAGTCTTGTTGCATTAAAAAAAGAAGATAGTTTCAGGGCGCCTGGGTGGCTCAGTCGGTTAAGCCTCTGACTTCAGCTCAGGTCATGATCTCATGGTTCATGAGTTCAAGCCCCACATCGGGCTCTGTGCTGATGGCTCAGTGACTGGAGCCTGTTTTTGATTCTGTGTCTCCCTCTGTCTCTGCCCCTCCCCTGCTCCTGCTCTTTCTCTGTCTCTCAAAAAGTAAATAAATGTTAAAAAAAATAAAGAAGTAAAGAAATAAAGAAGAAGATAGTTTCAAGTTTAGGAGTTAATGGGAGTTAGAACGTTGGGAAAGTAGGTATAGATTATTTTCCAAAAAAGCTGTATTTTAAGGGGAAGAGAAGATAAGGCAGTGACCAAAAAAAAAAAAAAAAAGGAATATAGGTCCAGCAAAATTACTTATTTTCTTTGACAGAAGATTCTAGAGTAGTATTGTGCAATAGAACTTTCTGTGATGGAATGAGGTATATATACAGGTAGCAGATGTTGAGGGTTATAGAAAAAAAAAAAAAAAGGACAAGGAAAATGGGATCCAGAGTGTATACAGGACAGAATACAATCCCAAATAGGATGTTTGGAGTAGGCCTTCTAGAAAAAGTGAAACTTGAGCAAAGTTGAAGGAGGTGAGAGAGTTGATTAGGTGCATGTACAGGGAAGAAAAACACAGGTGGGGCGCCTGGGTGGCTCAGTCAGTTAAGGGCCCGACTTCAGCTCAGGCCATGATCTCACCGTTCCTGGTTTCGAGCCCCACATTGGGCTCTGTGCTGACAGCTCAGATCCTGGAACCAGCTTCGGATTCTTTGTCTCCTTCTCTCTGCCCCTCCCCTGTTCACACTCTGTCTCTCTCTGTCCCTCTATCTCCAAAATAAATAAACATTAAAGAAAATTAGAAAAATACAGATTAACAGCCAGTTCAAAAGCCTTAGGGCAAGATTATGCCTGATATGTTTGAGGAATAGTAAGGAAAGGAACCCAGTGTAACTGAAGAATAAAAATTAGAACGGTCAGACATGGGTCAAAGGAGGTAAGGGGTAGGGCAGATAATTCAGGGATAAGTAGGTCTTCGTAACAATTTAGGTTTTTACTCTAGTGAAACATGGAGCCATTGGATGATCTTGAGCAAAAGACTGCTGTCTGATTTCTAATTTTAGCTTGTGAATAAAGAACAAACTGTAGAGGATCAATGATGGAAATAGAGAATTTAGACTCATGGGAGGTCATTGCAGTAATTCAGGCAAGAAATGTTGGTGGCTCAGTGTAGTTGTTAACAATGAAAGGGGTGACAAGTGTTGGGATTTTTTAACGTCTTTTGAAGATGCAGAAAACAAGATTTCCTGAAAGGTAGGATATACGGTATTACAGGAGCCAATAATTGTGCCAATATATTTCCATATATAAAATAATGGATTTCCATCAACCAAAACATGGCAGATTACAGTCTTAGAGGATATTTGGAAGAACTGAAAAGAATTCCGTTTCAGACGTCTATGAGAAATTCAAGTGGAAATGCTACATGGCGTTTGGATAAATGAGTCAGGAGTTGGAATAGTCAGGAATAGATATTAACGGCATAGATTATTAACACAGGTGTGCTGCAAAGGATGGGATCAGTGGGATAAAGCAATTATTTTTTGTTTGTTTATTTTTAGATTGCTTAGATGTATTGCTGGGAATTAACCTGGAGATAAAAATAACCTTCTACGGGGGCACCTGGGTGGCTCGGTGGTTAAGCGTCCGACTCTTGGTTTCGGTTCAGCTCACGATCTCATGGTTTCATGCGTTCGAGTCTCACATCGGGCTCTGTGCTGACAGCCCGGAGCCAGCTTGGAATTCTCTCTGCCCCTCTCTCTCTGCCCCTCCTCTGCTCATGCTGTCTCTGTCTCTCTTAAAAACAAATAAGCTTTAAAAAAAATAATAAAATAACTTCTATCTTTAAATTACATCCATCACCTCAAAATGATTACAAATCTTCGTATCTGTTATTTAATGCTGAGGTTACCCAATCATTATTTCTTTTCATGGAAATGATTTGCACCGTTCATTTCCTTCAGAGTTCCAAATCTGGGATTGGCATGTTACCAAGATCCAGTAAGTAAACATGTAATCTAGGTCTTAGGAACCAAGTCTGTACTACAAAGATATCTTTCTCGGATCCCCTGCAAATGGAGTGTTCTAATGCTGAATGGAGAAAAAGTACCCTGGAATTAGATAGGGAGACTGGAGGATGGGGCTAGATATTGGAGGCTCTGAAATATGATTTGTAGCCCACAAGCAGCCCCGGCTGGTTGGAATGGTTGTCTCCTGTTCTGGACGTGTTGAAGTGAGACGTGGAGACAGGTGGGGTTCTTTGTGTGATTCTGACTTCTCTCTCCCTGCTGCCAGCGTGCTGTGCAGAGGATTAAGTTGTGGAGAGGCCGGATCTCTTTTTGTGGGTCCTCACTTTGAGAAAGGGAATGATCCAATTGGGGCTGAAAAGCTTGAATGTGAAGGGAGTGAAAATCATCTTTCCTTGTGCCCCATGGCACCCCATCCCAACGGGACTTGTAACCATAGCAAGAGAGGCTGGAGTCTCTTCTTGTGAGAGAGTGAATGATCTTAATGTGCTGGGGCTGGAGAGGGAGAAGGTTGGGCAGGAGTTGAAAAGTCTCTTTTCTAAGGCTTTATCTCCTCTTCGGATATACAGATGCCTGACTTGTGAATGGCAAACCCCAATGGGAGGGGTAAGTGGAGATCAAGGTGCTTGGAACCTGGGGTTCCCCCTGTGACAACCACTGGGACCTGGAAGATGCCAGTGTCCTACTGTGCAGCTGTGGGATTGCTTGCTCAACCACAAGAAAAAAAAATATATTGGAGGAGGAAGTGTTTGTGTGTAGGGACATAGGTTTTGTTGCTTAGGGAATGAGTCCCTTCTGGATAACTGTCAAATGACAGTCTTTGGAGCTCCTCTCTGTGCCCATGAAAAACTATCATTGTGACCTGCACGGTGAGGGAACAGTGCTTGTGGGCATCTACTGGCAATAGAGCTCACACATGGCAGATAAGATGAGGGATTGAAGGAAAGACAGGTAAGAAAACAAGGGGTGTAGGTGGGATAGGCATGACAGTCAAAGAGTAACATGTAATAAATAGTGATAACTGGGCACACTGGTAAGGTGAAGGTAAGCACTCACCTCTCCTTTGGGGATTTGCAACTAGACATTAATAAAGACAATTTTAGGGGCGCCTGGGTGGCTCAGTCGGTTGAGCGTCCGACTTCAGCTCAGGTCTTGATCTCACGGTTCATGGGTTCGAGCCCCGCGTCGGGCTCCATGCTGACAGCTCGGAGCTTGGAGCCTGCTACCGATTTTGCGTCTCCCTCTCTCTCTTCTCTCCTCTTTGCACTCTGTCTCTCTCTCTCTCTCAAAAATAAAAAAAAACATTAAAAAATAAAATAAATAAAGACCATTTTAATTGGTCACGAGTTTGAGAGTCCTTACCATGATTGCTCATTCCACTTTGTCATAGAACTCTTCGATCCTTTCCATGCTTATTTTCGCCCGATTTCCTACACCCCTACCAGGAAACCAGACCCAGCCATTGTTTCCATGCTCCTCAGGTTTATCTGACTCATCTCTGTCTGCAGTCCCAGACAGTGGTGATTTCATCTGCTCAGCTAAGTAAAGCACAGTACCAGGAAATGCTTTGCAACACTAAAAATTGTGACCTATTGGCTAGACTTTCTCCTCTCTGCAGACAAACAGCTCTGCCTCGTGGGTGGGGGCCATCCTGTGCTGGCAGAGTGGAGATCCTTCACCAGGGCTCCTGGAGCGTGTCTGTGATGACAGCTGGGACCTAAGTGATGCACACGTGGTATGCAGACAACTGGGATATAGAGTGGCCGTTAATGCCACCAACTCTGCTCACATGGGCGGGAGAGGGGTGGGATCAGACCCCATCTGGCTGAATGACCTGAACTACACAGGAAAGGAGCCCCACATTGGAAGTGCCCTTCCCGGGGCTGGGGACAGCACGACTGCAGGCACAAGGAAGATGCGGGGGTCATCTACTCCGGTCTGCCCACAGCCTTGCATCCTGCTGCACACACACACACACACACACACACACAGGGCACAGTGGCAAAGTGGAGTGAAAAATGTACTGATCTGAGAGTATAGAGAACTTGATTTTAACCCTGTTCTTAAACTTTCCTAATACCCTTGGCTATTTCCTTCCTCCCTTCCTTCCTTCCTTCCTTCCTTCCTTCCTTTCTCTCCCTCCCTCTCCCTTCCTCCCTTCTTTCCTCCCTTTTTCCCTCCCTCCCTTCTTTCTTCCTTCCTTCCTCTCTCTCTCCTTCTTTCTCCCTTCTACCTTCCTTCCTTCCTTCCTTCCTTCCTTCCATTTTTTGGTGTCATTTAGGAGAGGAGTGTTGGTCTTAGAATAAGAGAAGGTTAGATCCAAAGAAAGGGACCTTTCACTCCATCTACTCTGGTGTTAGGAGGCCAAAAGACATTGAGTAACTTGCTGAATAACACAATCTAATAAGTAGTAGAAATGGGATTAACCCCATTTCCTGAATCCGATTTATGTTAGAGAGTAAAACTAAGAAAGTTACATTTTAACTTAATTTTAAGCATAAATATTGTTGGGGAACCCATATGAACCCTGAAATCACACAAGAGGCTTAGTTTCCATCAGATACATTGTGTTAATAATATGTTAAAGTGGTTTATGAAGGGTTTTTTTTTTGAGTCCTAATATACTATCTTCAGTGAGGAATTTTTCTAACACTCCAGAAGGAAATATTTAACAGTAGATTCACAGCTTTGAGGCTCTACAATGAAGCCGAAAGGGACACTGGTGCTGGGAGACTGGAGGTATTCCACGCCTGGACCTGGGGCAGTGTGGGCCGGAGGAATGTGTCCACGGTCACCATGGAGATCGTGTGCCAAGGACGCAGTTATCAGCCACACCCCTTCGTATAAAATGGGCTCTGCTTTCACATGGGAAGATGGTGTTCGGGGCCCTACAATGCTTATCTTCATATGGCAGTGTCCATCTGCCCCCCCCCCCCCCCCCCCGGGGAGCAGAGACTATCCCGCCTGGCAGGAGAGGGTGGATCACGTATGAAGGTGGGAATCTTCTTCAACACTGGCTGCTCTCAGAAGCCCTGTGAACTAGAATGTGCCGCTGAGAAATACCTAGTCTTCCAGGTCGGGAGCTCATGGCAAACTCACTGCAAAGTGCATGGCAGTAAACACCGAGTTAAGGTCCTTCCTCCCACACAACCTCATTACTCTCGTTTAGTATTTTACAGCGTTGCTTTGTTTTGTTTCGTGTTTTAGCGCGCACTGTTTGCTTCCCCTAAGTCCCCTGTGAGCTCCTGCGTTAAAAACAAACAAACATAAAAAAGGATATGAACTCTCATAAAAATTGTGACATGTTAAAATTTGAAAAATATTATATGTATTCTTTGTCTTAGAAATTCTAGAAAGCTCAGAACACTGGGCGAGCATGCGAATCAATTGGGAGGACTAAGTGCTCCATTTTTTTCCTGCAGAATTTTCCAGGGTGAAAAGGTTACACAGTAATGTATAAATAATGTATTTTTAAAATACATTAAACTGCATTAAAATTTAACATGTGTAGTAGAGAAATTTGGAAACATTTTACACTATAAGTAATAAAATCCATATTTAATCCTACGATCAAAAATAACTATTGCTGGGGTGCCCGGTGGCTCAGTTGGTTGACCAGCTGACTCTTGACTTAGACTCAGGTAATGATCCCAGGGTTATGGGATCAAGCCCCACATCCAGATCAGCAGTGAGCGTGGACCCTGCTTAGGATTCTCTCTCTCTCTCAATCCCTCTCTCTCTCTCTCTCTCTCTCCTGCCCCTTTCCCCTCCTCACATTTTCTCTCGCTCTAAAAAAATAAATAAATAGAAATAAAAATAAAAGCTTCAAAAATAAATAACTATTGCTAGTTATTAACTAGTGGTCTTTTTGTACAAAAATATAATTGTAATTATGATTGTGTTTATGAAACATGGATGATACTATACGTACTTATATATACGTATAGAGAATATGGCATCTATGCGTATAATGTGTTGTATCACTATATCTCATATATATAACATACATGTTTTGATTGGGGGTTCCTTTTTATATAAACTATGTTGTGAATATATTCTAATTTTACTAAATAGTCTTTGAACAGCACACAATATTTCATCCTGTGGATGTATCTTAAATAACCATGTGTTTATTGATACTAAGGCTATCTCCCTATGTCAAACTAGTATAAATAATGTCATTATAAACATTCATACCCATTGTGGTGAATCTCTGGTTATATCCAAAAATTATATGTCTAATCCTGTAATGAAGGGGGAAAGTGAATGCATGCTTTCAAGATTCCTTATATATACTACTTCATTGCCCTCACAGAAAACCTGCGTATTAATTTTCATTCTTTTTTTTTTTTTTTAATTTTTTTTTCAACGTTTATTTATTTTTGGGACAGAGAGAGACAGAGCATGAACGGGGGAGGGGCAGAGAGAGAGGGAGACACAGAATCAGAAACAGGCTCCAGGCTCTGAGCCATCAGCCCAGAGCCCGACGCGGGGCTCGAACTCACAGACCGCGAGATCGTGACCTGGCTGAAGTCGGACGCTTAACCGACTGCGCCACCCAGGCGCCCCTAATTTTCATTCTTATGATCAGCGTATAAGGAACCAATTTCATCTCACCCTGCCTACCAATGCCACACACAGAAAAACACACACATGCATATACACACGTTACCAAATTAAAATTTCACCTCTCTCCACCAAGTTTGAATGGGCTTGATGAGAGTGAGTGTGAACATTTCTCATGAATATTTTCCAATTGTGGTTCGTATTTTTACGTTCCTTGCTTCTTTCAACTATTTGACGTTTATCATAATAGAAAATGTTTTTCAAAACAATGAGAATATACAGAAAGCAGGAAAAATACAAATATCAGCTATAAGCTCATTATTGATGATATTTTTGATGATGTATTACCTAATTGTACATTCTTTTTTAGTTCTAGTGTAGTTAACATGCAGCGTTGTGTTAGTTTCTGGTGTACAATATAGTGATTCAACAATTCTATGCTCACTCAGTACTCATCCACATGAGTGTACTCTTTAATCCCCTTCACCTATTTCACCCATAGCCCACGTACCTCCCCGCTGGTAACCACTAATTTGTTCTCTATAGTTAAGAGTCTGTGCCCTGGCTTGTCTCTTTTTTTTCTTTGTTCCTTTGTTTTACTTCTCAAATTCCACATATGAGTGAAATCAAATGGTCTGTCTTTGAAATCAAATGTCTTTCTCTGACTGACTTATTTCACTTAGTATTATACCCACTAGATCCATCCATGTTGTTGCAAATGGCAAAATTTCATTCTTTTTTATGGCTGAGTAATATTCCATTCTATTATCTATCTATCTATCATCTATCTATCATCTATCTATCTATCATCTATCTATCATCTATCTACTACATCTTCTTTATCCATTCACCTATCAGCGAACACTTGGGATCCTTCCAGAATTTGGCTATTGTAAATAACCCTGCAGTAAACTAGGGTGCCCATATCTTTTTGAATTTGTGTTTCCCTATTCTTTGGGTAAATACCCAGTAGTGGAATTATTGAATCATATGGTAATTCTATTTTTAATTTTTTTTAAGTTGATTTATTTATTTTGAGAGAGACAGAGAGAGTGACAGAGAGAGAGAGAGAGACAGAGAGACAGGGGGAGAGGCAGAGAGAGAGGGAGACATTTTTTGGCAGGCTCTGAACTGTCAGCACAGAGCCCGATGGGGGGGTTCGAACTGATGAAACTATGAGATCACCCTGGCTTCCTACTTTCTTTACTCCTACTATGGTCTCCCCTTTCCATTCAAAGAGTTCCACTCAAAGAGTCCCCTTTAACATTTCTTATTCATTTTAACCCTTTAACATTTCTTATAGGGCGGGTTTAATGGTGATAAATTCCTTTAACTTTTGTTTGAAGTGGAAAAAATAACATTGCTACCCCATTAGGGTATGAGAGGCAATTAACCATCTATAGGAAGGGTGGCCAGCACATAGTAAATGCTAAATAAAGGACTTAATAAAAGTGGAGGAATTGCAAGGGCTCAGCAGAGAGAAAATGAATCTTAGGAACCTGAAGAATTCACTAGCAGAGACGGTAGGGGCCGGGCCGTTTGAATTTGAATTCCTCCCACTGTGCATCCTTCTCAGTTTCATCCAGAAGAAGGGATTCTCTAGAGGAGGACCTATTCCATGAGATGGAAACCTGCCTCTCCAGAGAGGACCCCACCGGGTGGGCACCTCAAGTCTGTGACTCCGGGGCCCTCACTCCATGGGGAGGGGGGGAGGGTGAAGAAACAGGACGGATGGCTGCGAATTCCCGCCTGACAGAGACGTTCCTCTGCCTCCTATACAAACGACTGCGTGTGAAAGGGAAGCAAAAGCAGCAGCGGTTGAAATAAAAGGTGATTCGAAATTAAGAAAATTAGGCAAATCGACTGAAGACAATTACCTCTTCACCCACTTCATCCTCAGGATCACGTGTAGTCCATGGCAGAGGCACCAAACGGGTTTAAAATGAAAGTCATGCAGTCTCTTCAGATGTAATTCAATCTCTCCAGCCTGTCTTCAGTTTCATTAGCAAGCTGATCAACAATGAACAGTTGTTTTCCAATTTTGCTACGTTTTTACTTTTTAAAACGTGGTAACTGGGGCACCTGGGTGGCCCAGTTGGTTGAGCCTCCGACTCTTGATTTTGGCTTGGGTCATGATTTCAAGGTTGTGGAATCAAGCCCCGCATCAGGCCCCAGGCTGAGCATGGAGCCTGCTTGGGGTCCTCTCCCTCTCTCTATTCCCCTCCCTGGCTCACACTCTCTCTGTCTCTCTCAAAACAAATAAATAAGTATTTTTAAAAATTTTGATCACTAACTTCTTTGGATATTGCCTTTATTTGCACATTTACGATTATTTTAAAATGTTTAAAATGAAATATAATATGCATACAAACGTATACGTAACATGCAAAAAACTATTCATTGTTTCATTGGAGAAAACGCTATAGTGGAATTGCTGTACCAACACAATAGACATAGTCGGGCAAGTGATTTTCCAGTAGTTGTAACAAATTTCACTCCTAGAAGTTATGAATGAGAATGTATTTTACTGCCTCTTCTCTGGCACTGAATATTTTCATCCCTTTTATAATTTTGCTAATTCAGTTTTGATAAATAGTATCTCACTGTTATTTTAATTAACAATGTTTTCATTATTAATGAAATATATTATTTTTTTGCATCTTTACGTATTAGCCAAGCTGTCTTAAAAGGCTTAAGAATTGCCAGTTTTTCCTTTGACATTGATAGTTTCTTAATTTGCAACTGCTATTTTTTTAATATTTTTATTTACTTTTGAGAGAGAGAGAGAGAGCATGAGCAGGCGAGGGGCAAAGAGAGAGGGAGACACAGAATCTGAAGCAAGCTCCAGGCTCTGAGCTGTCAGCACAGAGCCTGACACAGGGTTCGAACTAGTGAACCGCGAGATCATGACCTGAGATGAAGTCAGATGCTTAACCCACTGAGCCACCCAGGTGTCCCTGCAACTGCTTTTTTTTTTTAATGTTTTATTTATTTTTGACAGAGAGAGAGACAGAGACAGAGACAGAGCATGAGCGGGGCAGGGGCAGAGAGAGAGAGGGAGACACAGAATCTGAAGCAGGCTCCAGGCTCTGAGCTGTCAGCCCAGAGCCTGACGCGGGGCTCGAACTTGTGAACCACGAGATTGTGACCCGAGCTGAAGTCGGACGCTCAACCAACTGAGCCACCCAGGCGCCCCTGCAACTGCTATTTTTAATATCAGGACTACTGATCTTTCCTCTATGTTATTTGTTGCATTCAATCTCCCAGTTTGTCATTTGACTTTACATACTTTAGACAGATTTGTATTGCACTGAAGAAATTTAAGGCTTGGGTACAAAAAATAAAACAGACAGTGATCTTAATCTTTCAAGAGCACTCTATATTTTATCTGATTGAAAATGTGGACCCCACTTATCTCTCTAATGGTGGTGGGGTTATTATACTGTGTTAGTTCGCCACAGCTGCCGTTAGAAAGCCACTCTGGATTACTTAAACAGCAGATATTTGTTTCCTCACAGTTGCAGAGTTTGGAGGTCTAAGATCAAAGTGTCAGCAGAGGTGATTTCTTCTGAGGTCTCTTCCCTTGGCTTTTCTCTGTCTCTTCACATCTTCCTTCTGAACCTTTCTCTGCTCTGGTTTCTTCTTCTTGTAAGGACACCAGTCATATTGGATTAGGGCCCACCTTAACGATCTCATCTTAACTTAATTGTCTTTTGTAGACCATATCTCCAAATATACTCCCACTCTGAGGTACGAGGCATTAGGAGGATTGCAACGTGTGAATTTTGTAGGGACACGACTCAGCCCATCACATGCACCTAGTAAAGGAATTGCACCAATGTGGAATATGCTACCTTGAAGCTTCCCAGATCTATCCAGTTGTTTTTTGAAGTGATTGTTTTCATTTCCACTTTCGACAGTACAGGAATGCTCCCACCTATTACTCCATGGTTTTATTAATTAGTATCTGATTAGACTGATCTGATCTGCATCTCTGCAGTCTGCCAGAGGGCAAACTGAATCTTCTTTTGAGAGAAATAATATCATCCAGAGCATCCAAAAATTTTAAAAACGGAGCTCCTGGGTAGCTCAGTCGGTTGAGCGTCCGACTTCGGCTGGGGTCATGATCTCACAGTTTGTGGGTTCGAGCCCCACATCGGGCTCTGTGCTAACAGCTCAGAGCCTGGAGCCTGCTTCAGATTCTGTGTCTCCCTCTCTCTGCCCCTCCCCCGCTCATGCTCTGTCTCTCTCTCTCTCTCTCTGTCAAAAATAAACATTAAAAAAAAATTTAAACACAATATTTGGTATTTAAAAACAAACAAACAAACAAACAAAAAAAAACCACCACCAGGCATACCAAGGAATAAGACCATATGTAAAAAGATGTCAAAGAATGAAAACCAAAGTGGACCCATATACTCGGGTTATCAGTTAGGTATTTCAAAGTAATTATGATTAATGAATTCAAGAAAAAAGCTGTCCAGGTAGAGAATTTCACCACAAAATGGGAAGCTATGAATAAAAATGAAATAGAAATTCTATGATAAATACAAAACTGAAATTAAGAATGCAATAGGTGGGGCGCCTGGGTGGCTCAGTCGGTTAAGCATCCTACCCTTGATCTGGGGTCAGGTCATAATCTCACAGTTCATGAGTTCAAGGCTGGCATCATCTGTTGGTGCAGAACCTGCTTGGGATTCTGTCTCTCCTTCTCTCTGCCCCTCCCCTACTGGTACTCTCTCTCTCTCTCTCTAAATAAATAAATAAATAAATAAACTTAAAAAAAATAAGAAAGGGGGCACCTAGGTGGCTCAGTCGGTTAAGCATCTGACTACAGCTCAGGTCATGATCTCACAGTTCGTGGGTTCGAGCCCTGTGTTGGGCACTGTGCTGACAGCTCGGAGCCTGGAGCCTACTTCTGATTCTGTGTCTCCCTCTCTCTCTGCCCCTCCCCTGCTCACACTCTGTCTCTCTCTGTCTCTCAAAACTGAATAAATGTAAAAAAAAAAAAATTGACAAAAAAATAAGAAAGAATTCAATAGGTAAGTTTAAGAGCAAACTGAATAGAGCTCAAAAGAGAAAGAATGAGCTGTATGATAAACCAATAGATAATAATTAGACTTACAGAAAGCAAAAAAAAAAAAAAGGACAATACAGCAAAACACAAGAGAAAAATAAAGTATGATAAAAAGTCTCTAATTAATGTAATCGGTGACAGCAGTTTCAAGCGAGATACAGCCTGTGTCTCCTGCTGATGACAACTAATACCTCTGAGCAAACATAAAAAACCAACCACTCACCTCAGATCCATCGGAATGGCTACTACTAAATAAATAAACAAGCAAATAGGTAGAAAATAACAAGTGTTGGCAAACATGGAGAAAATGGAAACCAATGCATTGCTTATGGGAATGTAAAATGGTAGAACCACTATGGAATATACGATGCTAGCTCCTCAAAAAATTTGAAACAGACCTACCAGATGCTCCAGCAATCCCCCTGCTGGGGATACACCCAAAAGAACCAAAAGCAGGTCTCCAAGGGGTACTTGTACTCTCATGCATTTTTCACAGCAACGAAAACATGGAAGTCACCCACGTGTTCATCAGCGGATGAATGCATCAGCAAACTGCGGTACGTAAATACAACAGAATGTAGTTCAGCCCTAAAAAGGAAGTGAAGTCTGACGAGCTACAACATGGGTGAAACTTGAGGACCCTGTGCTGAGTGAAGTCAACCATGAAAAGACATCCTATTTGATTCTGTTTCCATGAAGTACCTAGAGGAGTCCAAATCATGGCAACAGAAAACAGAATGGCGGTTACCAGGGGTGTGGGAGACCAGGAATGGGAAGTAATTGCTTAGTGGCTGCAGAGTTTCAGTTTCGCAAGATGAAAAGACTTCTGGAGATAGATGGTGGTAATAGTTGCACAACTGTCTGGATGCACTTAATACCATTGAACTGTACATTCAAAAATGGTAAAGAGGTCAAAAAGAAAAATTAAAAAAAAAACACAAACAAACCTTAGGACTCTATGACTCCATAAAGTAAATAATCGATGGAGGAGGATTTTCTTTATTTTTTTAAGTTTTTATTTACTCATTTTGAGAGAGGGGGACAGAAAGAGAGAGAGAGAACATATGTAAGTGAGGGAAGGGCAGAGAGAGAGGGGGTGGGGGAGAGGGAGAATCCCAAGCAGGTGCCCCTAACTTCTAGCCCACCTTTCTGGCCGGAGGACCAAGGAAGGGAGGACCAGGGAGCATGGAGGAATCCTTTGGGGTTTTTCTTTTTTGCTCTCCTGCCCCTGCCCCTAAGGCAGTTTTAGAGCATATCTATGACAGTGCTAATTGATTTCTAGTATTTCTTTTTTAATTTTTCTTGTCATTCCCTCTCTGCTTACATTATCCATACGCTCTTACAGGTTGTCCATGTTCTTCACTTGAGTCATTAGCATGTTAATCATAGTTGTTGTTGTTTTTTCTAATTTTTTTTAACATTTATTTATTGTTTTGAGAGACCGAGCATGGGGGCGGGCGGGGCAGAGAGAGAGGGAGACACAGAATCTGAAGCAGCCTCCATCTGAGCTGTCAGCACAGAGCCCGACCCGGGGCTCAAACCCAAGAACCCTGAGCCAAAGTCAGATGCTCAACCAACTGAGCCACCCAGACACCCCATAGTTATTTTAAATTCCTGGCCTAATCATTCTAATCTCTCTGCCACAATTTGAGTCTCATTCTGATGCTGGCTCTGTCTCTTCTTTTTTGTTTAAGATTTGTTTTTTTTTTTATTTTGAGAGAAGGAGAGAACATGAGCAGGGGAGAGGGGAGGAGAGAGAAGGAGAGAGTGAGAGGAGAGAGAGAGAGAGAGAAGAGAGAGAGAGAGAGAGAGAGACTCAAGCGGGTTCCATGCTCGGCAAGGAGCCCGAAACAGGGCTCAATCCCATGACCCTTGCAATCATGACCTGAGCCAAAATCAAGAATCTGATGCATAACCAACTGAGCCACCCAGGCGCCCCTTGCTCAGTCTCTTCAAACAGTAGTTTTATTTTTCAGTGTCCCTTGTAATCTTTTCTTGAGAGCCAGACGCGATGCGCTGGGTAAAAGGCATTGAGGTAAATAAGCCTTTAGGGTAAGGTTTGATGTTTATCTGGCTGGGAGTTACACTGTTTGCTATAAGCTATAGGTGTCAGAGGCTAAAATTTCCAGTGGTGTTTTTGTCTCCCATGTTGTCTTTGGGGTTCCCTAGTGACTTCTTCATTAATAATGTCTCAGATGTGCCGTTCTTTCTGTGGTCATCCCCTGTTAGTATATAGCAGCCCATTGATGTGGTGGTGAGGTGTTGGGGGAGGCGAAGCCTTCTGCAGGCCAGTCGTTTGATCTCAATTTTTTAGTAAGCCCGGGCTTCCTGGCCGTGACCTTCACCTCTGTCTTCCCTTCTTAGGGGAAGGAGACAAGAAGGCCAGAAGGGGCTGAGGTTGAATATTCCCCTTCCCTCAGGTCTTTTAGGCTGTGGTAAAATCCCAGTCCTTCAGGCTCGGATTAAATAGTTTCCCTCCAGGGCAGACCTTGTGTAAGTAAGTGAGTAAATCAATCAAACATTCAGTCAGCCAAGCAACCAACCAGAATGCTCTGGGTGTCTTTCCAAATGGCTGCTTTTCTCTTTTTTCCTGCTGGAATCGCAAGGGGATTTCTCTCCAGTCTTCACTGTGAGAACCTGGTACAGGTCCTAACGGTAAAACTCACAAAAGTGTGGGACCCGTGAGGTTTTTACATTCCAGTTGGTCCACACTGAGCCTCCAGCAATTTGCCCGTAGCGGCTGAGGCTGAGGCGTTTCTTCACCGTTACTGGTCCCACAGAGCTTTCTGCTCTTGGGCTTCTGTTCCAGTCAACTTACTGGAACAGTACGCTGTGCTCTGTCTCTGCCTACCGCTCTCCAATTTGGGGAGCAGCAGTTTGCCCGGTGACCTCAAGTCCCCAGCAAATCTAAGAAAAGTTGCTGGTTTTCAGTTTGTTCAGCTTTTGTTCTTGCTGTATGGCTAGGAATGATGGTTTCCAGGCTTCTTACACGCAAGATGGGAAACCGAAGTTCAGACGGTCACTCCTAATAGATCCAGTCACAGGCAGCCTTATTAATGTTGAGTCACCAGATTTCTCCATCCGTGGACAATGCTCCATTGCTCTCAATTCTGCTATGAATGGGGCTGTGGTGTGTGTGTGTGTGTGTGTGTGTGTGTGTGCATTACAGTTCTAGGCCTTTAAGATATTGGGAGCAAATCTGATCATCTAATTATAAATGCATTTTTAGTGATGATACCTCAATGGCTTGCCCGTCTAAATTTCATAATTCAATGTTTTCACTCAAAACAGTAACTGAGCTTGCTTTTCAAGGAATGTGGTAACGTTCCTTGCTCTATTGTATTTTCCCAGCTGCTCAAGACTCCACCTGACAGCTCTTCCCTCCGCAGGGAGGTGATCTCCTATTGGATAATACAGAGGAGCTGGCCTTTTAGCGGCACCCGCACCCATGATCGTGAAGGTGCTGGCCACATCACACTGCTGGATGTTCCTCCTGCCTTGGAAACCAGAAACGACTGTGGGCTTCCAAAGCCCGCGCGGCAAGTTGAGAAGCATTACTCAGTCACTGAAACGCAACACACACAGATCTACCCTCACAGAATTCAGCGTACCTCTTTTCTATCTTTATGGCTCACATCCTCAGTCTGTTCAGCACTCCAAGTTTCCTCCTGGAAAAGGTTACGGGTGATGAGACAGTTGTTCTAACAGAAAGAAAGCTTACAGAATGTATCAGGACTCTTTCTGAGCATTGGCTGAAGCTGTGGATAGTCTATCATTGAGGAGAAGGGTAATTAGATCTCAGCTTCCGATACGGCTCATTAATATCTTCCGTTCCTAGGATTTCTGCTTATTTTTATTACACAGAGTAGGATATTCACATTTTGTTCTCTTAAGTGCAACCCAGATTCGGTGCATTAATATTGTCTTTTGTTGTTTTAATCTCCAGAGCCTAGCACATGATACACACTCAATATTTGTTAAGTGTAGGTGGCTTTGCCTGATGAGAAAACATCAGTGTAATAAACAAGCTCTGGAGATTTAGAGAAACATGCACTCATTACATGAAGATGTCATATATATGTGCACGTGTGTATATATATATATATATATACGTGTATATATATGTGTATATATGTATATATATATACGTATATATATATACACGTGCACATATATATACACATAAATATAAATATAAATAATATAAATATATACACATATACATTTAAAAGTCAATTCTAAGACACCTACCAGTGCCAGAACAAGGAGAAAAAAAAGCCAACTGGGAGTTCTGTCATGAAAAGAGCAATGTTTTCTAAGTCCTAAGGTCCTCGCTTATTAAAAATAGAGCTCGCTGACAATTTTTGCTAAAATGTCAAGGAATCAGAAGGTTTCATGAGATCTGATCACTCACTGACTGCACCCAGAGAGTAGAGTGAGTGGGCCAGGCACAATGGAGAAGGGAATTGAACTTGTAGAAGTCACAGCACTAGAAAGCACAATGCTTTACAAATAGCATTGAGAAAACATTCTAATTCCCAGCATGGGTAAACTAGCAATTCGGAAAAGATTGTTCCTGTGTAATCCAGAGTCAATTCTGAATGCTTTTTAAAAAGTTTATTTTGGGGCACCTGGGTGGCGCAGTCGGTTAAGTGTCCGACTTCAGCCAGGTCACGATCTCGCGGTCCGTGAGTTCGAGCCCCGCATCGGGCTCTGGGCTGATGGCTCAGAGCCTGGAGCCTGTTTCCGATTCTGTGTCTCCCTCTCTCTCTGCCCCTCCCCTGTTCATGCTCTGTCTCTCTCTGTCCCAAATAAATAAATAAACGTTGAAAAAAAAATTAAAAAAAAAAAAGTTTATTTTACTTATTTTGAGAGGGGTGGGGTAGGGGTGGAGAGAATCCCAAGTAGGCTCCATGCTACCAGCACGGAGCCCGTTGTGAGGCTCAGTCTCAAGAACCACGAGATCATGACCTGACCTGAAATCAAGAGTCGAGCAGTCAACTGACTGGGCCACCCAGGCACCCCTGCATGTTTTTATGGAAATAAATACTAGGATGCAGATATAGGTCATCTCTCCTGATTTTTATTATAGAATATTCAGGTATCACTGGCACAAAACTATTCCAAATTTGACCCAAACATCCAAGTGAACGAGCTTGCATTTCCTTTTTTTCCTCTCAAAAATATATTTAATTACCAAAATAAAAGAAAAATGTTAGAAAGGTCAGAGGCAAAGTACATGAAAACCATTTCAGTGGTAACTAGCCCAAATATAACACAGTAGTTACTCTTGTGAGTAATACTGGAACTTATTTGTATTTATGGTTGCAACCCCCTTCCTACTCATATGCCATTCCTTAGTTATTGATGATGATATTAATTTCTCTATCTGGAAAAGTTCAGTGAAAAGCTTAAACTAAAATATTCTTTAAACACAGGAGTGCTGGGGAAACTCACTCACTTAAGCGTCTGACTCTTGATTTCAGCTCAGATCATGGTCTCATGGTTCGTGAGTTCAAGCCCCACATCAGGCTCCATGCTGACAGTGCAGAGCCTGCTTCGGATCCTCTGTCTCCCTCTCTCTCAGCCCCTATCCTGTTCTCTCTCTCTCTCTCTCTTTCAAAGTAAATAAATAAACTTAAAAAATAAAATAAAATAAACATGCACCTTGTAATAATTCCATCTATATGATGTAAAGAACAAAAGATTGTCTAGATTATTCTAAACAATTTTTTATAATTAGCAATTTGTATTAGCACAAATTATTCTTTGCAAAAAAAATAAATGTTATTTTTAACACACTTAAAATTAAGTTTCTATGTTAGAAAACATTTTCCCTCAGCAATTCTGTTTATTTTTAAGTTTTTTTATTTTGAGAGAGAGAGAGAGAGAGAAAGAGAGAGAGAGAGAATGACTGGGGGAAGGGCAGAGAGGAAGGGGGACAGAGGATCCAAAGTGGGTTCTGTGCTGATAGCAGAGAGCCCAATGAGGGACTCGAACTCACAAACTGTAAGATCATGACCTGAGCTGAAGTAGGACGCTTAACCAACTGAGTCATCCAGGCGTCCCTTTGTTTAGTTTATTATTGTGCTTAATCTATCAGTGTGCTAGGGCCACCATAACAAAATACCACGGACAACAGAAATGTATTTTCACACAGTTTTGTAGGCTAGAAGTCTGAGATAACGGTGTCAGCATGTTAACTTCTTCTAAAGCCTCTCCTTGGCCCATAGATGCCATCATCTCTCTGTGTCCTCACATGTTCACCTCTTGGTCTGTGTGTGTCTGTACCCTAATCTTCCTACTTTATAAGGATATCAGTCATATTGGATTAGGGGCCACTAAATGACCTAATTTTACCTAAGTACCTCTTTAAATCCCTATCTCCAAATATAGGCACATTCTGAGATACTCGGGGTTAGGACTTTGATATATGAATTTGCAGGGACATGATTCAGCCCATAACACTTAGCACATCAGTTATCATATGAAACAAAGGGCCACCTTTGCCCTGTGTAAACCTTATTAATCATAAACTTAGAGTTATTAGAGTCCAAACTAAAGACTTTTTAAAGATTAATTTCCAGAAGCATGTCAAAAGCAAAACCACATACAGTTTTACCTTCCTCTTTCACTCTGAGGTTATTTAACTGTTTCTTGTCAAACAAGTTGTTTTTACGTTCTGGGACTCAGTAAGGAGACAAGAAGAAAACGCTTAAGATCTGGGCATAGAACGTAATATTAGGATATAACACCGGAGAAATCTGTCCTAAGAATTTAGGAAATCTGATCAATTCTTTGTGTGTGTGTTCGTGTGTGTGTGTGCATGTGTGTGTGTATCTTCATATATTCAAGCAGATTTATTTCGAATAGGAATGTATTGCCTCTTTTATAATTTCAGATCAGCTTCCAAATGTCTCGGAAAGAGACAGTAAATGTTGAGTGAAGAGGAAATCAACTTACCCTATGAAAAGCTGGTCCAAACGATAGTTACTGAGCAATAAAAGAACAGCTAAATTGATAAAGACTGGTGATAATAAAAGTTAATTTTCATGTATCGCTGTTACGGACTTAATGTTTCTCACCCTCTCTTCCCACCCCACCATATTCATATATTGAAATCTTAACACCCAGCATGGTGGCATTAGGGCCTTTGGGAAGGAATTACTGTCCTTATAAACGGGATCGCAGAGAGCTCTCTCACTCTCTTTTCACCGTGTGAGCCTACAGTGAGAAGTTGGCCATCCACACCCTGAAAGAAGGCCTTCACCAGAACCCCATCACATTCTGGCACTCTGATCTCAGACTTCCAGCCTCCAGGACTTGAAAAGTAAATTTCTCTTTTTACAAGCCACCCAGTCTATGGTATTCTGATATAGGAGTCTGAACTAAGACACCACTAAGACTTCTGTAATAAACTAAACAATTAGAAACATTATCTGAGAATGTGGAAAACACCATTTTCTTTTTTCTTTTTAAATGTTTATTTTTGAGAGAGAGAGAGAGAGAGAGAGTGTGTGTGTGTGTGTGTGTGAGCAGGGGAGGGACAGAGAAGGAGACACAGAATCTGAAGCAAGTTCAGATTTTCAAAAGCAAGACAGGCTTTTGAGCTGTCAACACAGGGCCCTATGTGGGGCTTGAACTCACAAACACGAGATCATGACCTGAGCCAAAGTCGGATGCCCAACCGACTGAGCCACCCAGGTGCCCCATGAAAACACCATTTTTAAAACTGAATATCAGAATCGTCATCTTTATTTTTATCCCTGTTTGATTTATTCATGATGCCTTTGGTCAGTTGCCTTACTTCTAGTTTAGCTTCCTTGCATTTTGAACGTATCTGCCTTTCCATAGGAATTGTAACAAATTAGAGCAATAAATACCTGTCTCAAAAGAAAAAGAATTTTGGAAAAACCAATAGGCTTCATGGAGCTCTTATAAGAGATGAAATAGAGAGAAAAGGAAGACCAGGTTATGAAACAGGAAATTTTTATTTATTTTTTTTTTAATATAATTTATTGCCAAGTTGGCTAACATACATTGTATAGTGTGCTCTTGGTTTCGGGGGTAGAATCCTGTGATTCATCACTTACATACAACTCCCAGTGCTCATCCCAACAAGTGCCCTCCTCAATGCCCATCACCCATTTTCCCCTTTCCCTCCCCTTCCCATCAACCCTAAGTTTGTTCTCGCTATTTAAGAGTCTCTTATGGTTTGCCTCCCTCCCTCTCTGTTTGATCTATTTTTTTTCCCTTCCCTCCGCCATGGTCTTCTGTTAACTTTCTCAAGTTCCACATATGAGTGAGGACATATGATATTTGTCTTTCTCTAACTTATTTCACTTAATAATACCCTCCAGTTCCACCCACATTGCTGTAAATGGCTGGATTTCATTATTTCTCATTGCCAAGTAATATTCCATTGTATATATAAACCACATCTTCTTTATCCATTCATTAGTTGATGGACACTTGGGCTCTTTCCATAATTTGGCTATTGTTGAAAGCGCTACTATAAACATTGGGGTACATGTGCCCCTATGCATCAGCACTCCTGTATCCTTTGGGTAAATTCCTAGTAGTGCTGAGTCATAGGGTAATGTTTAATTTTTTGAGGAACCTCCACACTGTTTTCCAGAGTGGCTGCACCAGTTTGCATTCCCACCAGCAGTGCAAAAGAGATCCTCTTTCTCTGCATCCTCACCAACATCTGCTGTTGCCTGAGTTATTAATTATAGCCATTCTGACAGGTGTGAGGTGGTATCTCAGTGTGGTTTTGATTTGTATTTCCCTGATGATGAGTGATGTTGAACATCTTTTCATGTGTCAGTTGGCCATCTGGATGTCTTCTTTGGAGAAGTGTCTATTCATGTCTTCTGCCCATTTCTTCACTGGATGATTTGTGTTTTGGGTGTTGAGTTTGATAAGTTCTTTGTAGATTTTGGATACTCACGCTTTATCTGATATGTCGTTTGCAAATATCTTTTCCCATTCTGTCGGTTGCCTTGATAAGGGAAATTTTTAAATCTTTAGGCTCCCAAGAAACTTTTGTTCATTTAGGGTCTCTGCTCTCAAGGAGTCGGGGATTTTGTAAATCAGAACATTTGGTCCATGAGTGCAATCAGAAAGAATAATTAGCCCTGTTCCAAGAGAAACTTGTTTTGTGAGCTTCTTTTCAAAAGAGAACAAGGCTTTGGTCCCTTAGATTTGATATAAATCCCAGGACCTATCCATGCATTATGTTTGCAGTAAATATTATGAGGAAATGTAGTAGAGTGTTTAAATATTAAAATTTAACCTTGACCTATTAAGATATGTTTAATTAATATTTTGTCCTTCACTAAAAAGTTTGCTGTATAAAAGTGCAGAGATATCCCTTTCTCTATTTATGGAAACTTCAGTTCTTTTATTAGAAAATGATGCATGTTTCATAAAAATATGGAAAATATTAAAAAGACAATAATAAACACTAAGAATCCTACCATTCTGAGATAATTACTGTTGATGTTTTAGAATGTTTCTGTCAGTCTTTTATTTATCCTTGTCTGGAATATAAGTGAATGCATATTGTTCATCTGTGTAAAATAAAGATGCTTTGTTCTTATTACATTAGTTTTTTTGAACTAAGTCTAGCATAAATCATGTTGTACAGAAGTCATTTTTCCCTTGCTGTTTTTGATTTTCTCGTTGTTTTTCAATAGTTCGGTTAGGATAGGTCAAAGTGAGGATTTCTTCATACATTCCTCTTAATCTTGTCTCTTAATAGGATCGTTAGTGGTCCACCATATTCCATTCCTTCTTATAAGTAATATGATTTTTAGTAGATGTGTCAGCTATAATTCTCAGCCTTTTTTATGTGATGATGTGACTGGGGCTCAGCCAAGGAATGTGAGCCACCTCTGTGCATCGTACCCGCTCTTTCCCTTTCCGTGAGTGAATACAGATGACTGACCGCCACACGGGTGGAGGAGTCACAAGATGGGATGAAGTCCCATTAACCAGCAGAATCAAATAAATCTGTTATGCAAGCGCAAAACAAATCAATTTTGTTTTTAAGCATTATACATTTTTTGGCTCTCTATGATCCAATAGTTTTCAAGTAAACTAACCAGTGAGTGAAAAAGGAGTGTCTGAGAAAGAGGAAGGATACAAGTCATTTATAGGGAAAGACCAAACAGGAAAATTTTGGAATAGTGAACACGTGGCATGAAATTGAGTAAAGGACTACAGTGCTTTAATAGTAAAAACTATAGGGGTGGCTCAGTTGGTTAAGCATCCGACTCAATTTCAGCTCAGGTCACGATCTTGTAGTTCGTGAGATCAAGCCCGGCATCGGGCTCTGTGTTGATGGTGCAGAGCCTGCTTGGGATTTTCTCTCTCCCTCTCTCTTTCTCTCTATCTCTCTCTCTCTGTCCCTCCCCTACTCACGCTACACACTCTCTCTCTCAAAATAAAGAAACTTAATATCTATCTATCTATCTATCATCTATCTATCTATTGGCACTGTTGGTGCCTAAGCCACATGTGAGGTAAAATGAGTCAGATTGTGGTGATATTTGTCACAATATTTGATTGTGTTAAGAATATTTTAAACTCTGGGCCAGCTGTTGTTGTGATATACTAAACAACATGAGCAGAAGAATATAAAGTTACAGTGAAGCCGGGAAACTCTAACAAAGAGGCCAAAAAATAGGGTGACTAGTGAGCCAAGAAGTTTATTCTGTCTAAGGGAAATGTGCAGGGGCAAGAGGTGGCCTCTGCTGTATCTAGAATCATGGCTGGAAAAGCTGTTCTCTTTGCTCTAAACAGGGCTTCGAATTGAAGAAGATACCCAAAAAATGGAAAAATATTCCATGCTCATGGATTGGAATAACAAATATTGTTAAAATGTCCCTACTACCCAAAGCAATCTACATATTCAATGCAATCCCTAACAAAATGACACCAGCATTCTTCACAGAGCTAGAACAAACAATCCTAAAATTTGTATGGAACCAAAAAATACCCTGAATAGCCAAAGCAATCTTGAAAATGAAAACCAAAGCTGGGGGCATCACAGTCTCAGATTTAAAGATGTATAACAAAGCTCTAATCATCAAGACAGTATGGTACTGGCACAAGAACACTCAGATCAATGGAACAGAATACAGAACCCGGAAATTAACCCACAAAAGGTATGGCCAGTTAATCTTTGACAAAGCAGGAAAGAATATCCAATGGAATAAAGACAAATTTGTCTCTTCAGCAAATGGTGCTGGGCAAACTGGACAGCGACATGCAGAAGAATGAACCAGGACCACTTTCTTACACCACACACAAAAATAAACTCAAAATGGATGAAAGACCTAAACCTAAGACAGGAAGCCATCAAAATCCTCGAGGAGAAAGCAGGCTAAAACCTCTTTGACTTCAGCTGCAGCAACTTCTTACTCAACACATCTCCGGAGGCAAGGGAAACAAAAGCAAAAATGAACTATTGGGACCTTCATTGAAGGAAACAATCAGCAAAACTTAAAGGCAACTGACAGAATGGGAAAAGATATTTACAAATGACATATTGGATAAAGGGTTAGTATCCAAAATCTATAAATAACTTATCAAACTCAATACCCAAATAAACAAATAATCCAGTGAAGAAATGGGCAAAAGACATGAATAGACACTTCTCCAAATAAAACATCCAGATGGCCAACCGACACGTGAAAAAATGCTCAACATCACTCATCATCAGGGAAATACAAATCAAAACCACAATGAGATGCCACCTCACCCCGGTCAGAATGGCTAACATTAACAACTTGGGCAACAAAAGATGCTGGCAAGGGTGCGGAGAAAGAGGATCTCTTTTGCACTGCTGGTGGGAATACAAACTGGTGCAGCCACTCTGGAAAACAGTATGGAGGTTCCTCAAAAGATTAAAAATAGAACTACCCCATGACCCAGAAATTGCACTATTGGGTATTTATCCAGGGATAAATAAGATACAGGTGTGCTGTTTCAAAGGACCACATGCACCCCAAAGTTTATTGCAGCGCTATCGACAATAGTCAAAGTATGGAAAGAGCCCAAGTGTGCATCGATGGATGAATGGATAAGGAAGATGTAGTGTATATATATATATATGTGTGTGTGTGTGTGTGTGTGTGTGTAGTATATTATATATGTATAGTATATGTATGTAGTATATATATATGTATATACAATATAGTTACATATATATACACAATGCAGTATTACTCGGCAATCAAAATGATAAAATCTTGCCATTTGCAACTACGTGGATGGAACTAGAAGGTATTATGCTAAGCAAAATTAGTCAGAGAAAGACAAAGATCATATGACTTCACTCATATGAGAATTTAAGATACAAAACAGACGAACATAAGGGAAAGGAAGCAAAAATAATATAAAAACAAGGAGGGGGACAAACCATAAAAGATTCTTAAATACAGAGAACAAGCTGAGGATTGCTGGAGGGGTTTTGGGAGGGGGGTTGGGCTAAATGGGCAAGGGGCATTAAGGAAGACACTTGTTGGGATGACCACTGGGTGTTATACACAGGGGATGAATCCCTGGAATCTACTCCTGAAATCATTATTGCACTATATGCTAAGTAACTTGGATATTAATTAATTAATTAATTAATTAATTAATTAAACAGGGCTTCTAAGGTGACCTCAGTTGGTTCCATTTCCAAGTCAAGGACAGAGAAAACATTTCCCTTTTAGCCAATGACATGGATTCAGCGTGGATCATTTGTTAGCATTCTACTGGCTCAGTCACTACAGCAACAGCTACTACGACCTGCTATAGCTACTACTTGCTTCCAGGGAAGTTAAGAAACATAGCCTCTTGCTGAAAAGCCATGTGCCCAGGAAGAAGAAAAACACAGATTCGGGGAGCGAGCAAAGAACTTTGTTCCATGTACTTCTTAACATGCACCTCTTCAAAATGAGAGAGATTACACCAGGGAATCTTCATTCTTTTTTAGTATGGAAGTTGATCCAATGAATGCCACAGTATAATAGTACTAAGATAGTTGAGGAAGAGCCAACAGAGACCTTTATGCAGAGAAAGAACATGTTAAAACATGATTTTTAGGCTAAATGGGATGAAATGTGGAACATAGCATGAAAAGGGGACGGATTAGCTCCTTAGTCTGAATTGTGAAGCAGTTATAATTGCACAGAAGAAAAACATGATGCTCCAGGGGGGGCCAAAAAGCTTAAGGAAGAATAAGAAAAGCCACAGCAGTTCCTCCCCCACACATCTGTGAAACAATGTTCCATTGTAGGCTGGGGGAGGAGCATGGCGCTTGTGCAAGAAAATGTTGTAATCTGGACAAAACACTTCAGAATATTTACGTGATTTGTGAAATCATTTTGGGTGGAGGGAGGAAAGGCTCAGCTCTGGTCCTGGAATCAGTGTCTGCTTATTCCGGTAAGAATCATGAGCATCTCTTTACCGACGACAGTGAAACCACATGTTGCACTGAGAAAGGAAATAGCACAGGTCACTCACATAGGACAACAGAAGTGTGCTTGGGATTTTGATTTATTAAAAGAAATGGGGGGGGGGGGTTACCTGGGTGGCTCAGTGGAGCGTCTGACTCGTGATTTTGGCTCAGGTCACTGGATCGAGCCCCACGTTGGGCTCCTCAATGAAAGTGGAGCCTGCTTGGGATGCTCTCAATCCCTCTGCCCCTCTCCCCAACTCACATGCTCTCTCTCTCTCTCTCTCTAAAAAAAGTTTTTTTAATTAAAAAAAAAAAGAAATGAAATGAAAGAGGATAGATGTTCAGTAAAGAATTCCTTAAAGCATAGCGCTTTTCTGAGAATATCAAAACGTTTATTATCAATTTTCATTTCCGTACACACAGATAATGAGGGTCTCAGAAGCCGTTTCCTGTCGGAGACATCACATCACAGAGAATCCCTTACAGGTAAAGCCACTCTCACACTGATGTTACAAGGCCGACTTCCTGGGTTCTGTCTCCTACGACCTTCACAATGAGTGAGTGATCTTGTCTCATCCTGGCTTCCACCCCTCTCAGAGCTTCTCTCCCAGGTAGCTGAAGAGGATGGCCTAAAACAGAAAGAATGCTCTTTGGCTAAAGCTTAATGCAGCAAAATGACAGAACCCTCTTTAAGCAGATCCAATTTCAAGAGACGAAGACTGCAAATATTTCAGAACATCAATAAATATGTCTCAGCCTTTATATCAGGGTAGAGTTATGTGGCTCACGGGCCACAAGCTGGTAAATACTTACAAGAGATTATAGCCAGACAACCACTGTGTGCAGAACTGTCTCCCTGTCTACATAATCAGTAAGGACATGAGGGCAAAGAGGCAAACATTTCATTTTGCAAAATATGAATAAATTCACAAGGAATGGAAGGTAGGAAAATGCAGCTCCAACCAGCATGCCTGTCCCGATTTTCCAAAATCTCCATGTGGATAACCCCAGCCTTGTTTATCCCCAAATAAATAGGAGTGATTACTTGAGCTTCATGAATAAGTTTACCAAAAACCATGCAACTCTCATCTTACCCATTCTGTAATTGGAAAGATTAGAGCTTATATTTTCTGTGGTTCCGTCTAGATCTAACTGCCTATGTGTATGTCTACTGTTCTCCTAAAATCTGATATCTAACTCATTGAAACTCCATATCTATCAGGAAAGTCTTAATCGGAATTACTAGGGTCAACAATCACCAAAAGTCAAACATGTCACAAATGTGCCAATATTTTAAAATTTGAACAGATTACCCACAATTCATCACACCTGGAGTTAGTGCAGATGAATCATGACATTCTGAGGAACTAACATTTGAATTTAGGGATGTGTGCATCAATGACTGAGAATGTAGGCAAGAGAGAAGGGAAGAGTATGATTTCTTTTTCTTTTATATGAAATGTATTGTCAAATTGGTTTCCATACAACACCCAGTGCTCATCCCAACAGGTGCCCTCCTCAATGCCCATCACCCACTTTCCCCTCCCTCCCACCCCCCCGTCAACCCTCAGTTTGTTCTCAGTTTTTAAGAGTCTCTTATGCTTTGGCTCTCTCCCTCTCTAACTTTTTTTTTCCCTTCCCCTCCCCACGGGTTTCCATTAAGTTTCTCAGGATCCACATAAGAGAGAAAACATATGGTATCTGTCTTTCTTTGGGTGACTTATTTCACTTAGCATAACACTCTCCAGTTCCATCCACGTTGCTACAATAGGCCAGATTTCATTCTTTCTCATTGTCAAGTAGTATTCCATTGTGTATAGAAACCACGATTTCTTTATCCATTCATCAGTTGATGGACATTTAGGCTCTTTCCATAATTTGGCGATTGTTGAAAGTGCTGCTATAAACATTGGGGTACAAGTGCCCCTAAGCATCAGCCCTCCTGTATCCCTTGGGTAAATTCCTAGCAGTGCTATCTTAGCCCAGGGTCATTGAAAGGTTTAAGACCCAGAGATGAGGAACTGTTTTCCCAGATCATGTATTAACCACACACTTTATTCAGCCTATGTGAGGATAAAGGGGAATGACAGAAATGCCTTGCAAAGGACACAGCTGATGTGTAGGAGAGAGAGGAACCCACTCGGCTTCTGAACTCTCAGAAAGGATAGTTATTCTAACTTCAACTTTCCTTGGCCACTTACAAGAGGCCCCAGATGATCAAGCTGTGTCTCTTCACCCCTCCATGAAGGCAATACCCCTCTCACCCATGGCTGCAATAGGAAAAGTTCTAGACAGAGGCACCCATTTGACTCTTTTGAAATTATCACTTGAGATATTGTTTTTCTGACTTTGGGTTCTTATGGGCAAATGGGTCTCAAGAACAGTAGCAGAGTGTAGAGTGGAGCATGAATTGGGGAAGTGGAGACATTTATACAAATGACTAAGAACTACAGTGAGTTATTGTGAAATTTGGGGCAACTCAACTTTTTCAACTACCATACTACATTATATATTCTCATGTATATAATGGCAATGTTGTGATAGATGGCACTGTTGTGTGGTTGCTTACAATTAAAATTACCATATACTTTGGTTATGTTGGGGGTGTGGCAGATACAAATACATGGTCTCCCACTCTTCCCTTGAGTTAACAAAAACATTCCCAAATCCAAATACTTCCTTCAGCCCAAAATGTATTTCCCACCTGTTTTACTTACCTCACAGCAACACAATAACCTTTTATATACCAGACATTTCAATTTTATCAGAGGAAACCTTGGTCAAGGTATTGGTAGGACATGTAACATTCATATTGAGGGTGGGAGATGGTGGGCACAGAGAACCCAAGAATCTGGTGCTTTCTCTCCCCGTGATGCCATGAAGGGCCATAGAACAGCACAAAGGAGGGAAGAACTGACCCTACATCGAGAGGCAAGTCACCTCATATACACAGTCTATGGAAGTTACTAGTTAACAGATGATGAGAATGATTTTCAATCTTTCTCTGAAGGTCTCGTCTCTATAGATGAGAGGATCCTGGGATCCTTCTATCTTTATTCCTATTTCAAAACCAAATTTATAACCACTGCCGGGTTATAAATCGTTTCTTTCCTTTCACCCTCTAGCATGTTAATGTGGAAATTTCATCACTGAGTCAGTTGAAAGGGACCTTTAACGATAGAAAGAGAAACATCACAGAAATAGACAAAAAGGAGAAATGTTTCCACTCACAGGAATTAATGAGAGCTCAGAAGAAAAAGTCAGTTCGATACATTTTCTCCCCAGAAAGAAGGCTCAGAGGACTTAGGTTTACCTGAGACAAAGGGGAGGGCATTTACAGAGTCTATGGGGACTGTCTCACTAAGACCAGATTTCTGCACGTCTAAACTGCCTAGCACATGGGCTTTGAACTCACCGGAGCTGCCAGGTTTTTGTACAGAAGAACCTAGAGGTGAGGGCAAAGAATACTCACCTGGCCTTTCCAGATGGTCCATCTTTATAATTTCGTCATCTTTATCATTACACAGAGCATTACACAGGGACCATCTGTACCTGAGCAGGACTAAGACAAAGTTCCCTGGATCAGAGACAAATACTTGGAAACTCCCTCATGGGTCCCCAGATTCTATAGGGTTTTTCATATTCTTATACCTGGTCATTAACCTCAGCTCAGTCAGGGCCCCAAATACTTCCTCAGACTCCACAGGCATACCGAGAACAGACTTCCTAGCCTGATCCTGACCTCTGTCCCTAGGTATTTCTATCATACATGAAAGTATGATTTTTTAAGAACTCTTAGCCCAGGGACATTGAAGGATTTAAGGCACAGGGATGAAGAACTGTTTTCCCAGGTCATGTGTTAAGGGACATATTTTCAAATACCTTATATTTTAATGGATCCCTCCCCTCCCCTTCCAGGCCCCACATTAAGACTCACATTTCCTTATGTGTTCATCAACCTCACCGAAGAAGGGGAAAAAAATGAGAAAAAGAAAATAAAAAGAACGGTGATGGTAAGCCACATTTAGGGGTAAGCAGAGAGAGAGGGAGACACAGAATCAGAAGCAGGTTCCAGGCTCCAGGCTCTGAGCTGTCAGCACAAAGCCCGACGTGGGGTTCAAACCCACGAACCATGAGATCATAACCAGAGGCGAAGTCGTACGCTTAACCGACTGAGCCACTCAGGCGCCCCAGGAAGAAAACTCTCAGGCCATCTTAAATCTCAGTTTAAGTCCCAGAGGTTGGGTTGCAAGGTATATTTGTTAATAAATACATCAGGCTTCTCACCCCTCAGGGAACGTTTTGGAAGAGCAACAGTTTTCTGGGAAGGACATTAGGACTAGAACCTTCATGTCACACATGAAATATATAGGTTTAAGTAACCAAGATTTGGGGAAAATAAATGGAAAGCTATTGGGATTGTAGTGTGCTTTTAGAAAGGTAAGGAAGAAGATGGTTTCCAACTTGGCAATGATTTCAAAAGGGTGGGATCTCAGCATGAGCCAGGTTAAGCCCTCCTGACCCAGCACCCTGAAGAATCCCTGTGAAGAACAGAAAATGAAGTAATGAGAGAAGTATTGCCACGTACATTACAGTGTACTAGAATCACTAGGATTCTCAGGAAGATGAGCAGAGAGCTCCCCTGTGCACTGACCGGGCAACTGAGCTGTATTACCTCTTACAAATTCCTCACTCTCCCTGCTATCTCGTATGCTCTCCTTCAACAGCAGGGGCTGGAAGACTGAGAACTGCATTTCCCGCAAACCTGTATGGGTGGAATCTGGGCCAGGTTGCACTGTGCTGGGTTCTCCTGTCTGTGGGAGATTTTGTTTTGTAGGGGCCTTTGCACTTGCCCTGAAATTTGCTAGACTTGGTTTTGCAACACGGTGCAGTGGTTTCCTGAGGTTTTTGAAACTTCATGATGAGGAATTTGTAAGCATATAATTTCCCATAGTAAACCACTTCCTGCTTTAAATACCTAGACGGCTGTTTGATGTCTAATTGTAGAGCCCTGGGTCTCCTTAAATTCATTCAACCTGGAGAAGGATTATGTTTGGGGGAGCAGGGCAATAGGGCCTCAGAGTTGTATTCTCTCATTCCAAAGTAGTGAAACATGAAGAATGAAACATTTGCAAGAAATTTGTTGGGTTGCTAGACAGAAAAAAAGAGAAAGTAAAAGAAATTACACTGAGTAGGAAATAATCAGAAATTTAGAAAACCGAGGGGGGTGGGGAAGATGCAAGCATAGGAGGGCGCTGGGCTCACCTCGTCCTGCTGATCCCTTAGATTCCACCCACACCTGCCTAAATAACCCAGAAAACTGCCAGAAGGCTAGCAGAACGGACTCTCCAGAGCCAAGCATAGACCAGAGGCCCACAGAAGAGGATCCACCCCAGCTAATATGCCAGATCCCATCAAGACAGCACCACAAGCCTGGCGGTGTGCAAGTAGCCTGGACAGGGGCCACGCCACTCAACAGTGAGTCCTGCCCCTGGGAGAGGGGAAGATAAGGTACACACCAGTCTGACTGTGGCCCCAGCAGTGGGCTGGGGACAGACATCGCATGACTGCAGCCCCACCCGCCAACACAAGTTAGTCCAGACAGCACAGGGGAAGTGCCCTGCAGTTCCACGCCACCCCAGGGACTCCCCAAAATGGTGAAACGGAAGAACTCTCCTCAAATAAACTCCAGGAAGTAGCGACAGCTAACTAATTGATCAAAAACGATTTAAGCAAATATAATGGAACAAGAATTTAGAATAATAGTCATAAAATTAATCACTGGGCTTGAAAAAAGTATAGAGGACAGCAGAGAATCTATTGCTACAGAGATCAAGGGACTAAGAAATAGTCACGAGGAGCTAAAAATGCTATACATGAGGTGAAAAATAAAATGGAGACAACCACAGCTAGGATTGAAGAGGCAGAGGAGAGAATAGGTGAATTAGAAGATAAAATTATGGAAAAAGAGGAAGCTGAGAAAAAGGAAGATAAAAAAAATCCAGGAGTATGAGGGGAGAATTAGAGAACTAAGTGATGCAATCAAACAGAACAATATCCGTATAATAGGAATTCCAGAAGAGGAAGAGAGAGAGAAAGGGGCTGAAGGTGTACTTGAACAAATCGTAGTTGAGAACTTCCCTGCTCTGGGGAGGGAAAAAGGCATTGAAATCCAAGAGGCACAGAGAACTCCCTTCAGACGTAACTTGAATCGATCTTCTGCACGACATATCATAGTGAAACTGCACAACATACAAGGATAAAGAGAAAATTCTGAAAGCAGCTAGGGATAAACATGCTCTAACTTATAACGGGAGACCCATAAGATTAGTGGCAGACCTATCTACTGAAACTTGGCAGGCCAGAAAGAAATGGCAGGAAATCTTCAATGTGATGAACAGAAAAAATATGCAGCTGAGAATTCTTTATCCAGCAAGTCTGTCATTGAGAAGAGAAGGAGAGATAAAGGTCTTTCCAAACAAAAACAAGAAATTCACCACCACTAAACCAGCCCTACAAGAGATCCTAAAGGAGATCCTGTGAGACAAAGTATCAGAGACATCGCTACAAGCATGAAACCTACAGATATCCCAATGACTCTAAACCCATATCTTTCTATAATAACACTGAATGTAAATGGACTAAATGCTCCAACCAAAAGGCATAGAGTATCAGAATGGATAAAAAAAAACAAGACCCATCTGTTTGCTGTCTACAAGAGACTCATTTCAGACCTGAGGACACCTTCAGATTGAAAGTGAGGGGATGGAGAACTATCTATCATGCTACTGGAAGTCAAAAGAAAGCTGGAGTAGCCATACTTATACCAGACAAACTAGACTTTAAATTAAAGGCTGTAACAAGAGATAAAGAAGGGCATTATATAATAATTACAGGGTCTATCCATCAGGAAGAGCTAACAATTATAAATGTCTATGCGCCGAATACAGGAGCCCCCAAATATATAAAACAATTACTCACAAACATAAGCAACCTTATTGATAAGAATGTGGTAATTGCAGGGGACTTTAATACTCCACTTACAACAACGGATAGATCATCTACACACAAGATCAATAAAGAAACAAGGTCCCTGAGTGATACATTGGATCAGAATGACTTGACAGATATACTTAGAACTCTGCATCCCAAAGCAACAGAATATACTTTCTTCTCGAGGGCACATGGAACATTCTCCAAGATAGATCACATACTGGGTCACAAAACAGCCCTTCATAAGTATAAAAGAATTGAGATCATACCATGCATACTTTCAGACCACAATGCTATGAAACTTGAAATCAACCACAGGAAAAAGTCTGGAAAACCTCCAAAAGCATGGAGGTTAAAGAACACCCTACTAAAGAATGAATGGGTCAACCAGGCAATTAGAGAAGAAATTTAAAAAATATGGAAACAAATGAAGATGAAAATACAACAATCCAAATGCTTTGGGATGCAGTGAAGGCAGTCCTGAGAGGAAAATACATTGCAATCGAAGCCCATCTCAAGAGACAAGAAAAATCCCAAATACAAAATCTAACAGCACACCTAAAGGAACTAGAAGCAGAACAGCAAAGACACCCCAAACCCAGAAGAAGAAGAGAAATAATAAAGATCAGAGCAGAAATAGACAATATAGAATGTAAAAAAAAACTGTAGAGCAGATCAATGAAACCAAGAGTTGGTTTTTTGAAGAAATTTAGAAAACCGAAATAGGAAAGACATGCACAAACCCAGAGATGAAGATGAGAAAAATTATTTAAAACTTTCTAGGGGCACCTGGGGGCCTCAGTTGGTTAACCATCCGACTTCAGCTCAGGTCATGATCTCACCGTTTGTGAGTTCGAGCCCCGCGTCAGGCTCTCTGCTGTTAGCACAGAGCCTGCTTTGGTTCCTCTGTCTCTCTCTCTCTCTGCCCCTCCCCTGCTCTCACTCTCTCTCTCTCAAAAATACAATTAACATTAAAAAAAACTTTTTAAAATAATCAATATTAAAAAAAATCAATAAAAAGAGAACAAGAAAATGGAAATGGAAAAAGAGAAATGTGCCCCCAGAAACTGCAGGAGCACTTTTGAAGAAAAAAAGATACACAGACATACCAAGAGACAACGCTCCATGCAAAGAAACAGATGCAGACACACACACACACAAAAACAATATCCCATGGTCATTTTGAATAGCATCTTAATAGGCAGCCATACAGTTTTGTGAGCATCAAAGTGAATTGAAATTTAACAGTTCTTTCTCAAAAGTTATTGTAGGGGTGCCTGGGTGGCTCGGTCAGTTGAGCGTCTGACTTCGGATCAGGTCATGGTCTCACAGCTCGTGAGTTCGAACCCCGCGTCGGGCTCTGTGCTGACAGTTCAGAGCCTGGAGCCTGCTTTGGATTCTGGGTCTCCCTCTCTCTCTACCCTTCCTCTGCTCATGCTCTGTCTCTCTCTGTCTCAAAAATAAATAAACATTAAAAAAAATTTTTTAACTTATTGTAATTATTATACAATGAAGGTGCTTTTCCAGACAATTTTAACATTGAATGCAATGCGGAAATCTGTCACATAACTGTTCTGACAGGTAGTGCCAGACTTTTCTTTAGAATTTCTTTTTTTGGGGGCACCTGGGTGGCTCAGTCGGTTGAGCGTCCGACTTCGGCTCAGGTCATGATCTCACAGTCCGTGAGTTCGAGCCCCGCGTCGGGCTCTGTGCTAACAGCTCAGAGCCTGGAGACTGTTTCAGATTCTGTGTCTCCCTCTCTCTCTGCCCCTCCCCTGTTCATGCTCTGCCTCTCTCTGTCTCAAAAATAAATACACGTTAAAAAAAAAAATTTTTAAAAAAAAGAATTTTTTTTTAAGTATGAAATTTATTGTCAAATTGGTTTCCATACAACACCCAGTGCTCCTCCCAACAGGTGCCCTCCTCAATGCCCCTCACCCACCCACCCCTCCCTCCCAGCCCCCATCAACCCACAGTTTGTTCTCAGTTTTTAAGAGTCTCTTATGTTAGTCTCTTTCATCTCACAACAACTTATTCCGAATCTCCAAGCTAGATATCACTGCCCTCTTTTTCCCTCCCTCCCCTTTTCCTTTCCTTCTCTCCCCCTTCCTCCTTCTCTCTCTCCACAATCCCTTATATACCTCTCCAACTAGAGGTTTCCACACAGATGCTTTAATGACCCATCGTGACAAAAATATTGCACTTGGTTAAAAGAGGGGAACAGAGAGGAAGAGCCGGTAAGTAGACATATGTGGTAGGTAAGAATGAGTGAGAATCATGTGGAGGAACTTCCGTGAAAATGGTTCCATTGGTAATGAAGCAGCAGCATTTGGGGGGCCATGATGCTTTGGGTAGAAAGAGGAAATCTATACCAATCTATACCAATCCCTTCCCTATGCGTCTGACTTCATGAAACTATATTCTACGCTAAGATGTGAAAGGAGCCTGGCACTTATATAAGACAACAATCTGGACAGAACATTTTAGAACGTTCTGATGAATTAGCTGTGTGATCATCTTGGGTGGGGAGGAGGAGGACTCAGCTGTGGTCCTGGATTAAGTGCTTGCTTTTCTTCCCCTGAAAGAATGACTCTACATGTTGTTTAGGAGAATAAGAGAACGTAAATCATTTGCCTAGGATTTTGCCTGAAAATGGGAAATGTGAGATTTGGATTGACTATAAGCAACGGAGGGTAAGTTTGACAAAAAAATTCCTGGCAACATAGAACTTTTCTGAGAGTCTCAAAATATTTATTATCTCTCTCTCTCTCTTTTTTTTTTTCAGTATAAACATACATAATGAGGGACTCAGAAGCCCTCTCATGTCTGGAATACGATGTCACAGGTGATTCCTTACAGGCTCAGCCACTCTCAAACTGATGGCCCAGGGGTGCAGATGTCAGCCTCAGAATCCCTTGCTACCCTCACAAGTAGAGAGGGATCTTTTCTCATCCTGTCTTCCTTCCTTCCCAGAATGTCTCTCCTTGGAGACTCCAGAGGACAGCCTGAAACAGGAAGAAAATTGTTTGATTCTAACTGTGACCCAGCAGAATGGTGGTACCCATTTGGGACAGCAGACACAAATGAAACAGAGGCAGGTCATAAAATTTTCTGTGCATCATTAAACACTCAGCAAAATCCTGTCAGGACAGGACTATACGACTCTCGACCTATAGTCTGGGAAGCAGTTGTCACAAGAGATTATCGTTTCTCAAGATGAATGTATAAGAAATGTTTTCATCTCTAAAGCATTTGTTCCTCGATGGCCAACCCTTTCTTGTGACTTTGCCCTGATTCAACCTATGAAGATAACCCCACCCTTTATAATAATAAAGCTATATAATGTTACTGTTATAGAATCGTTATAATAATTATATAATGGGAGTTGTCGAATGAGCTGTAAAAGTCAATCCTCACCAAATAGCCCACAACTTTCACCTTCCAGAGCAGAGAGAAAACAGAAGTTTAACATGTAACATTCCTATTGAGGGGGTGATATGGGGGACACGAAGAACTCAGTGATGTCTAAGTTCAAGGACCAAAAACGCAAGAATCTGGCGTGTTATCTCCCTGTGAGGTCACAAGGGAGTCACAGAAAAGCACAAAGAAAGCTAGAGCTGACCTTACCTAGAGAGGCACGCACACAATTTTCAGGAATTATGGTCACCTGGTGGTCAGAATGTCCCCCTGAACAGTGGACTTCCAGTCTCCTCGGGCTATTTGTACGATGATCTATCCCTACAAGGTCCTTCTGCACTTATCCCTATCACAAAGGCAACTTTATAACAGGTGCCTGGACAAGAGTCACCTAATTTTTTTTAATGTTTATTTATTTTTGAGACAGAGAGAGACAGAGCATGAACGAGGGAGGGTCAGAGAGAAACGGAGACACAGAATCGGAAGCAGGCTCCAGGCTCCAAGCTCTCAGCACAGAGTCTGACGTGGGGCTCGAACTCACTGACCGTGAGATCGTGACCTGAGCCGAAGTCAGACACTCAACTGACTGAGCCACCCAGGAGCCCCACCTAATTTTTTTTTTTTAATGGTAGCTTCGTCAACGAAACTATCAGGAGAAACATCACAAGTATAGATGAGTAAAGAGAAACTTTTCCACCTACAGGAGACCCTAGATTCTGAAGTCAGTGAGGGCTCAGAACCAAACTTCTGCTTGAAAACTGTTCTCCCTAGAGAGAAGACTCAGAATTCCTAGGCTAAACAGAGTGTGAGGGGGCTGTCTCGCAAAGACTAGATTTGGATGTGGAGTTCTCGGCCATCTAGCACATTGACCATGAAAGTTACTAGAGCTGACGGCTTATGGACACAATGAGCCCATAGAGAAGTGAAGGGCAAAGAATACTCACCTGGCCTTCTCAGATGGCCCATCTTTATCTCATTTCCTTTATCCTTACGCACAGCATTATGCAGAGAATGCCTGCATCTAAGCAAGACTAACACGAAGCATGGTGGGTCAGAGACCATCATCTGAAAATTCCTTCATCTGTCGCCAGATTACGCAGAGTTTCCTGTGAACTTATACCTGGGCCTTACATCAACTCAGGCAGGGCCCTAGATACCTCCTCATGCTTTATACATGTACCACAAATGGGCTTCCTCGTCCAGTCCTGGCCTGTGTCCCCCAGATACTTCTAGCACCTATAAGATTAGGATTTCTAAGACGTTTAGCCCTGGGTCATTAAGACCTTGAAGTTCAGAGAACAGCAAACATTGTTTCCATGTCCCCTGCCTTACAATGTGTACCTTCTCACTCCACACACACATTCAATCATTCAGCTCCCCTGTGTCCTAAGGCCGAGGGGAAATATACTCACATTTCTTTATATACTGTTCAATCTCAAGTAAAAAGGGAGAGAACATGACAAAGAGAAAAAATACAAAAAGCATAGCAAACAGGGCGTAGAGCCAAGGAACACCATTTGGGAGTAAATTGGCCCCGGGTTCAACTTCCGCCATTGAGATCTGAGAGAAGGCACGGAATTCTCTGCCCCAGGATGTCTCACCTCCTGGGTGATCCAGGTGATGAAGTCACAGCCTCAAGGCACAATGGGAGGGATGAAGATCTGGATGGGGATTGGCCAAGCCTCATTCTATACATGCTGTATAGAAACAAGGAATCTCAGGGAGCTTAGAAGCCACAGCTCTATTGAACCAAAAATACTAGACTATCAGGCCAAAGCGGCAAGAAGGTAGATTGTTCCATAGCTATTCAGAGTGTTCTGTTCACTGCACCGGAACCGTATCCATTCACGAAATGAAGGAACTGTTTTCCTAGACTTCACAGTCCCAGACCTAGTCTTTGTCAGCAGAATGATGTCTAAGTTGAAAGACCAAATTTTCCTGAGGAGAGAGTTCAGATCCTTCCCTAGAAGCTCGGAAATAGCTTGTCTTTGTGTGCTTATCATGTCAGGATTGCGTGTCACATGGATCATGGGAACTTCTCCCCAGTCATGTCAATGGGGAGGGAAGAGTTTATTTTCTTCTTCTTTTTTTTACTGTTTATTTTTTAAGAGAGAGCATGAGCAGGGGAGGGACAGAGAGAGTGGGGGAGGAACAGTGGATCCAAAACAGGGTCTGTGCTAACAGCACAGAGCCCGATGCAGGGCTCGAACTCTCTCCACCCGTGAGATCATGACCTGAGCCGAAGTCCAGAGCACAACCGACTAAGCCACCCAGGTGCCCCAGGAAGAGTTTATTTTCTTTTTTTATAATGTTTTTTCTTTATTTATTTTTGAAACAGAGAGAGACAGAGCATGAACGGGGGAGGGGCAGAGAGAGAGGGAGACACAGAATCTGAAACGGGCTCCAGGCTCTGAGCTGTGGGCACAGAGTCCGATGAGGGACTCGAACTCACAGACCTCAAGGTCGTGACCTGAGCCGAATCAGACGTTTAACCCACTGAGCCACCCAGGCACCCCAGAAGAGTTTATTTTCTAAGATGGGGGTTATGTTCTTTTAAATGAAACAGAACATTAGGCAGGAGTGTTGCTCCGAATATCAACGTTCTTTTCCTGTCTTTTAATTCCTAACCTACTACACAAACCCATCTAACACTTTTCGAAGAAGAACTTTGATCAATCGATTCCCCCCCCCCCCCCCCCGCCACGTTCAAAAGAGCACTTGACACTTGTCTTATGCTTCAAGCCACTTTCCCCAGAGATTCCCAGCCCACCGCCACAGGCAGCACCCTGTCCCGGCGCCACTCCCCCTGCCCACAAGCATCCCAATCCCCGGTCTGAACTCGACCTTCTCTAACGTCACCCGGCCACACCCGCTGACCAAGTGCCAATGTGCCTCCACGGTCTTTGCCAGCTGCCAACACTTGTTACGGACCGTCTCCGGGAGCCTTCGTGCCTAATCTCTCTCTGCCACGAATACGGGCTTCCTCCCAAAGTCCACAAACGCCCTCTTGCTCACCCAGAACATCAAGGAGAAAAGTCGCTGACACCATCCCACTGCCTAAGAACAAAAACAGTGCCCAGTGCTGTCTTATGACAGGAACCCCCCCGGCCTAGAGGAACTGCCCTCTAGGGGCTTCTCGTCCAGCCGAGGAAATAACACCCCAGGTGGAAAAGGGGGGGGTCATTGTGGGAAAACTGGGGAGTTCTTTATGGAACATGAGAGGAGAAAAATCTAGTAAATTAACGGAACTAAAAGGAAATGATCTCCTGAGCGTCAAAAGGACTTCCTGGTTCAAGGAATGTTAATAGGGAACCACGACGCCTGCATGCCTTTATTGGCTTTGTTTCTAGTTGAGTCTCAGAAACCAAAGTTCTTCCACCCGAGCCTTTTAAAAACTTATCAGGATAAGAATTAATGTCTAGAAGCTGAAACAAAACAAACAGACAAAAAAGTTGGTCATTACTGTTATCGTTACTAACAACCGCACTAGAATAAAATCTACATGATTCTGTTATTTTGTGTTGATATCCCATACAGAAAGCCTCATGTTTTAGGCCAAACCAGTATTCCTTGACCCCAGCACATCTTTCTTCTCCCAAAAAGCTCTTTCCTCCTTATGGAGGACTCTGTTAAGATTCTTTTCTCCTTTTCATGTAATCTGTTTGAATCTCCATGTATATAGGGGGAAAAAATCAAGGAGGATACAATTTCTTAAAGTTTTTTAATTAAAAAAAATAAAGAAATACAAATAAAATAAATTTAATTAATGTGTTGATTAATTCCAGTTAGTTAACATACAGCATAATATTAGTTTCAGGTGTACAATTTCGTGATTCAGCACTTACATAAACACAGGGTGGAAAGATACAATTTAAATAATCACGAGTGAGGAGGCTTTTTAAACCAATAGCACTTGCCTCATGCTTTTAACAAGAAAGGCATTTTAAATCCCAAGGCTCGGGGCCCCTGGGGGGCTCAGTCGGTTAAGCTTCCGACTTCGGCTCAGGTCATGATCTTGCGGTCCGTGAGTTGGAGCCCCGCGTCCAGCTCTGTGTTGACAGCTCCAGCCTGGATCCTGCTTTGGATTCTGTGTCTCCCTCTCTCGCTGCCCCTCCCCCCTCTCAAAAATAAATAAACATTAAAAAAATTTTTTTAACAGCCCTCAGAACCTCAAAATTCCTACAAGGGCTTGCACCGTATTAATCACAGCTTTTACCCAACCAGACAACACCCAAAACCTTACAGCAGCATCTGGATCTTGAACTTTCTGAGGGTTCCCTGCCCATCCTCTCCCTTGCAGATGCTCCAGTAAGGCTTAGTCCTGCAGCAGAGACAAGTCTTCCTATGTTACCATTGTATCATCAATGTAATTGGCCCATGGTACTGATGTGGGGAAGGAGAACAGGGACAGGTCCCAGCAACCATTCCGGGACATATGGTGGGGCTGTGCAGGCAGCCCAGGGGGAAGCACTTGAAAGGTTCATCATTGTCCCTCCCATGTGAAGGCAAATTGATCTTAGTTAGGAGAAACATATTTGTCAGTCTTTTCCATGAATCTCTTGAAAATGAAGCACTTTTGCAGGAACACTTTTAGCCAAAGGTGCAGAGAAAAATCAGTGCTGTCTGCAAGAAACACAAGACTTAGAAGTGGCCAGGGTTAAAATCCGATGAGAGGTCATTACAATGCGGTGAACAAAGGAACTTCTACAGATGTATATTACAAATGTATGTTACAGATATATGTTACAAAGTATGCCCCCTTTCTTTCCTTCAGTCTCTGTGGGCCAGGTTTTGATTACCTCCTGGGGAGTTTATATTTCAAAGACATGATAACATTTACAACTTGAAGGGACAGAGAAAGAATGCAAGTTTTCTAGAAGTTTTTGAGTAACTGCTATTTAAAACATTTTTTTTTTGTAAGGGTCAGAAAGCATGGGGTGTTTTGTCTGTGTTTTCATCAGTTACCATAACATTCTCCTCTTTCCCTTCATTTCATCACTTTCTCAGAGATTTCACCTCTTAGTGTACTAAGCAGGCTTTGCCACAAATGCCCGGATCTTAATCAGTGGCAGCTTGCACCCTCCTGGCTTTGCAAAACAGCACCCTAAGGTCTCCAACTGACTATCCTGCTCTCCCATCCCTGTCTTCCAGCCCTGAAAGTAACAGACTAGTGGACACCCCCACATCCTTCTCTAACCTCAGCTCTTCTAACTTTCTAACCTGAGCTTCACTCTCTAGTCGAGCCTGGTGGCCAGCGAGCTGCCCACAGTAGAGGCCAGCCCACCACGGCAACAACATGCTTCCCTCCTCCCTCACAGTGTGCCCTGAGCGGCTTCACCAAGTGCATTATATCAGCCTGTGCTTTTGGAGTGTCCCTGTAGTCATGCAGTGGTCCATCTGACATACAAGTTACCCCCCCCCCGCCCCCCGCACACACACAGAAGTCGATGGCCAACTTAGGAGTCCCCCTGCAGATGCCTCTTGACCAAGGCCCATTTTTTCAATCTGCTGACTGGCTCACCAATTGTTGGTTCATAATCTTCTCGGGAGATTCCCAGGTGAAATCTGAAACCAGCCCCATATGAAGAAGGCAAATAGAGGCAGGCCACTCCGAGTTGGTAGGTGGCAGTTTTAATAAAGAAATTTACAAAAGGAATATACGTGAGAGGCTTGTCTTGGGAGGCAGCAAGACCAGTGGGTGCCCCCCACCTGCTTGGGCTCGGTCACGTACACCATGCAGGTGTTCTCATCACCACATCACTATCTCAAGGCTGTGTCCTCTGGGAGTGAGAACCACCATTCCAAGAACAGGGGAAGGCATGAGGACCTCCAAGTGCCTGGGTCCAGGTCACAGGTCAGCTGGTGGTCACGTCTCTTTGATGACGTTCCCAAACAGTATCACTTTCAGATACTGATTTCATTTTCTTTGGATATATACCCAGAATTGGACTGCAGGACCATATGGCAGTTTGATTTTTAATTTTTTGAGAAACTTCCATACTGTTTTCCATAGTGGCTGCATGCACCAGTTCGCATTCCCACCCAAGTGAATTCACCCAAGTCAGTTCTCCCTTTTCTCCACACCTCACTAAAAGTTGTACCTCGGAGCATTTGGGTGACTCAGTCGGCTGAGCATCTGACTCTTGATTTCAGCTCAGGTCATGATGCCAGGCTCGTGGGACCAAGCCCTGCATCAGGCTCTGCCCTGAGCATGGAGACTAGTTAAGATTTTCTCTCTCTCTCTCTCTCTCTCTCTCTCTCTCTCTCCTTCTGTCCCTCTCCCCTGCTCCTGCTCTCTCTCTCTCTCAGTCTTTCTCCCCAATAATAAATAAATAAATAAATAAATAAATAAATAAATAGATGCCAGGCTCGTGGGACCAAGCCCTGCATCAGGCTCTGCCCTGAGCATGGAGACTAGTTAAGATTTTCTCTCTCTCTCTCTCTCTCTCTCTCTCCTTCTGTCCCTCTCCCCTGCTCCTGCTCTCTCTCTCTCTCTCAGTCTTTCTCCCCAATAATAAATAAATAAATAAATAAATAAATAAATACTGTCTCTTGTCCTTTTGATGATAGCCATCCTAACAGGTATAAGGTGACATCTCATTGTGGTTTTGATTTGCAATTCCCTGATAGTGATGGTGAATGTCTCTTTACCGACTTCTTGGCCATTTCTATGTCTCCTTTGGAAAAATGGCTGTTCACATCCTTTGTCCATTTTTTAATTGTTTTTTGTTTGTTTGTTTGTTTTGGGGGGTTTTTTTGCTGTTAAATTGTGTGAGTTTTCTATGTAATTTGGATAGTAACCCTTCATCAGATAGGTGGTTTCTAAATATTTTCTTCCACTCCCTAAGTTGCCTTCTAGTTTTGTTAATTGCTTCCTTTGCTGTGCAGAAATATTTTCGTGTTATATAGCCCACTTGTTTGTTTTTGCTTTTGTGGCTTGTGCTTTTAGGGTCTTATCCAAAAATCGGTGTCAAGACCAATGTCTAGGAGCATTTTCACTATGTTTTCCTCAGCAATTTTTATGGTTTCAGGTCTTACATTTAAGCCTTTAATTCCTACTAGTTAATTTTTGTGAGTGGTATGATATAAGGGTCCTGTTTTATTCATATTTACTTATGAATATCCAGTTTTCTTAACACCATTTATGGAAGAAACTATCATTTCCCCATTGAGTGTTCACGGCATCCTTGTCAAAAATTAGTCAACTATACATGGGTTTATTTCTGGGCTCTGTACTCTATTCCATTGGTCCATGTGTCTGTTTTTATGCCATTACTATGCTGTTTTTTGATTACTACAACTTTGTAATAGTTTGAAATAGAGAAGCAGGATGCCTACCTCTTTGTTCTTCCTCAAGATTGCTTTGGCTATTTAGGGATCTTCTGTGGTTTCATATGAATTTTACTGTGAAAACAGTCAATGTAATTTTAGTAGAAATTGTATTGAATCAGTAGGGTACAGGATACTTTTCTATTTATTCTTTTGTTTCTTAAATTTCTCTCACCAATGTCTCATCATTTTCAGTGTACTTTCACTTCCTTGGTCAAATTTATTGCAAAGTATTTTGCTTTTTAAAAATTTTTTTAATGTTTATTCATTTTTTGAGAGACAGAGAGAGACAAAGCACGAGTGGGGGAGGAGCGAAGAGAGAGGGAGACACAGAATCCGAAGCAGGCTCCAGCTCAGAGCCTAACTTGAGGCTCAAATTCACAAACCATGAGATCAAGACCTGAGCTGAAGTCAGATGCTTAAATGACTAAGCCACCCAGGTGCCCCAGTATTTAGTTTTTGATGCTCTTGTAAATGGGATTGTTTTCTTCATTTCTTTTTCACATAGTTTCTTGTTAGTATATAGAAACACAACTGATTTTGTGTATGATGACTTTACCTCCTACAACTTTGCTGGATTTATTTATACATTCTAACAGTTTTTGTACCTTCTTTAGGATTTTATGTAGGTAAGATCATGTCACCTGCGAACAGAGACAATTTTACTTGTTTCTGTCTGATTTGGATGTTTTTTTTTCCTTTTCTTGTCTAATTGCTCTGGCCGGGACTTCCAGAACTATGTTAAATAGGAGTGTTGAGACAGGCATACTTTTCTTCCTGACATTAGGAAAAAGCTCTCAGTTTTCCACCACTGAGTGAGATGATACCTGGTGGCTTTTCATATACAGCCTTCATTATGTTGATGACCATTCCTCCTCTACCCAATTTGTTGAGGATTTTTATCAGGAAAGAAGGTTGAATTTTGTCAAATGCTTTTTGTGCGTCTGCTTTGATGATCATATGACTTTTATCTTTTGTTCTATTAACGTGTTGCACTACATTTGTTGACTTACACATGTTGAACCATGTTTGCAATCCAGAGATAGCTACAGCTCGATCACTGTGTATGATTCTTTTAATGTGTTGTTGAAAACCTGCTTGCCAGTATTTGGGTTTTTTTTTTTTAAGTTTATTTATTTTGAGAGAGAGAGAGAGTGCGAGTTTATTTATTTATTTTTGAGAGAGAGAGGAAGAGTGAGGATCTCAAGCAGTCTCAGGCACTGTCAGCACAGAGCCTGATGTGGGGCTCTAACCCACAAACCGTGAGATCATGAACTTGAGTTGAAATCAAGAGTCAGTTGCTTAATGGACTGAGCCACCCAGGCATTCCGATCCAGTATTTTGTTGAAAAAAATTGCGTCTATATTCATCAAGGATGTTGGCCTATAGTTTTCTCTTCTTGTAGTGTCCTTATCTGGCTTTGGTATCAGAGTAATACTGGCCTCATCAAATAAGTATGTGTTCCCTCTTCAGTTTTTCAGAAGATTTTGAGAAAGATTGACATTGAGTCTTTAAATGTGGTAGAAGTCACCCATGAAACTGCCAGGCCTTGAGTGTTTCTTTGTTGGGAGGTTTTTGATGACTGAGCCAGTTTCTTTATTCACTATTGGTCTGTTCATACGTTCGTTTGTTCATGATTCAATATTGGTAAGTTGTATGTTTCTGAGTATTTATCCATTTCTTCTATGTTCAGTTTGTTAGCATGTGATCATTCATAAGAGTCTCATGGTCCTTTCTTTGTATTTCTGTGCTATTTGTAATGTCTTTTCTTTCATTCCTTTTTTGTTTTTAAGTCTTCTCTCTCTTTTTGTAGTTAACCTAGCTAAAATTTTGTCAACCTTGTTCATATTTTCAAAAAATTAAAGCTTAGTTTCACTGACCTTTTCTATTGTTTTTCCAGTTCCTATATCATGTATATCTGTTCTGATCTTTGTTATTAATTTCCATCTGCTAACCTGGGACTTAGTTTGTTCTTTTTCTAGTTCCTTAAGTGTAAAGTTAGGTTATTTATTTGAGATATTTTTTCCTAAAGCAATCATTTGTCAGTATAAATTTCCCCCTTAGCACTCGTTTTGCTGCCTCCCATAAATTTTAGTCTGTTGTTTGTTTCCATACTTTTTTAAATCTCTCATTTGCTTTCTTCTTTGACACATTGGCTGTTCTGGAGTATGTTGTTTAATCTCTACATATTGGGGGATTTTTCTGTCTTCTTCCTATTATTAACTCCTCCTTTTATAAAATTTTAATTGAAAAAGATGCTTGGTGTGATTTCACTCATCTTAAATGCACTAAGACTTGTTTGTGACATAACATATGATCTATTCTGGAAAACGTTCTATGTACTATTGAGAAGTGTGTGTATATGCTGCTGTTGGATCAAATGTTCTGAATAGATTTTTAGGTCCACTTTGTCTAAAGTACAGTTCAAGACCATTATTTCCTTATAAATTTTCCATCTGGATAATCTATCTGTTGTTAAAAATGAGAGGTTGTAGTTCCCTACTATTATTGTTTTGTTATCTGTGTCTCCCTTCACATCTGTATGTGCTTAAATATTTAGGTGCCCTGATGTTAGGTGCATATATGGTTATAATTGCTATATCCTCTTAATGAATTGACCCCTTATTATTTATAATGACCTGTTTCTTATTACAGTTTTTGCTAATAATCTATTTTGTCTGATATAAGCATAGCTATCCTGCTCTCTTTTGGTTTCCATTTGCATGGAATAGCTTTTTCCATTCCTTCACTTTCAGCCTGTGTATAATCTTAAAGCTGGAGTAACTTATAGGCAGTATATAGTTGGGTCTTGTTTTTTGTTTGTTTGTTTGCTTGTTTGTTTTACCCATCCAGACTCTGCTTGGCTGAGTCTGCTATTGAAGCTTTATATTGAATTCTTCATGTAGCCATTGTGTAGAATTTTTGTTTGTTTTTAATGTTCTTTTTTAAGTTTATTTATTTTGAGAGAGAGAGAGACCCACGTACATAGGAGAAGGGGGGCAGGGACAGAGAGAGGGAAAGAGAGAATCCCAAGCAGGTTCTGCACTGGCAGCGCAGAGCCCAATGTGGGGCTCGATCTCACAAACGGTGAGATCATGACCTGAGCCGAAATCGAGAGTTGGACGCTTAGCCGACTGAGCCACCCAGGCAACCTTGCTATTAATGGTTTCTGTTTCTTTGTTGAACTTTTTTTGTTCATAAATTGCTTTTCTAATTTTGTTTGTTTATTTGTGTTTTTTTGGCCTTTCTTGTGGTGCATGACTTTCTTTAAGAGGATTTCTCTGAATTTTTTGTAAGACAGTTTATAGATCTCCATATGATTAGTTTCAGTCATTGGAGCTTTATTTATACCCTATAGCCCCGGAGTTCCTCTTCTGAGAATTCCTAAAAAAATAGCTTTCATCAACTTAGGGTCATACTTGCTGATATGAATATCTTTACATAAGTGTTTTGGTAGGTAGAGGAACTCATTTTTTTTGATTCCCCATTATCTCTCACATCACCTCTATTTATAATAGTCAAACACTAAAACTAATTTAATTTTCAAAACACAGTAGAATAAATAAATTGTGATGTAGTCTTGCATTAAGATATTAGATAGCAATTTAAAAGAAATACTGAGACATGTAGCACCAGACTTGACTCTCACAGGTACACTATTTTGTAAAAGAAGGCAGGCAAAAAAGAATTCTCACTCTTCAGGGACATCTGGGTGGCTCAGTCCATTGAGCATCTGACTCCTGATTTTGGCTTAGGTCATATCTCTCAGTTCCTGAGATCAAACCCCACATCAGGCTCTGTGCTGACAGTGTGGAGCCTGCTTGGGATTCTCTCTCTCTATCTCTCCCCCCTCTCTCTCTCAAAATAAATGAATAAACATAAAAAAATTCTTAGTGTTAAAACAGGTCAAAATGATGATAAGAGGTCAATATAGTAATAGGCAGGAGAGGCAGGCATGACAGAACCTTTTGTGGCATGGAAAATATTCTTTATTTAGCATACACATATGGCTATATAGATATGCAACGATTCTCGAATTGTATACTTAATATTTGTGACATTTTCTCTATGTAAGTTTATCACTCTATAAAAAGGTACAATTAATATTACACTAGGCTTTTTAAAGGAGCTGGGACTTTTTATATTTTCTGCTTCTTCTACTTTTTGGTATAAAATAGTAATTGTTGCTTGAGAGTTTGATGGAACTTACCAATAAAACTATCTAGGCCTTCAGCGTTAAATTCAATTTCGTTGCTTCTTCTTGTGTTAATAGCAGCTTTAAATATATTTCATAAAAATTGTGGCTTATATAGCATATTTCTTTCTCGCTTAGGAATGATAGTTGGCTCCAGATACAATTCCAAATTCAGTGTTCTTGCTTCTTTTAAGATATTACTTTGTCTTATAAGTAATGTTGCCACTGAGAAGTTTAGAGTCCATCTGATTCTTGTTCCTTAACAGGTGATGTGCTCTTTCTTCCGGAAATTTTACTCTGGTACTTTAAAAAAAAAAAAAAAACAAAAACTTCTCTATAGTTTGGGTGTGAAAGTTTTTTCTCATCTTCCTTTAGTGGCAATCCAGAAGTGCTTCCAAAATGAAGCACTCACAAATCCTTTTTATTCTGTGAAATTTCCATCTGTTGATAGAATTCTTCAGCTCTTTCCTCCCCTCTAGTTTTCTGTTTCTTACTTGTAGGACCCCTGTTACGTATATGCTGAGGCTTTTCTTCTGTCCCCTGTATCCCTTACCATTTTATATTTTCCATGTTTTTGTTCTTTTTTCACGCCTTCTTGGAAAATTACTGAAACTGATTGGGGCGCCTGGGTGGCTCAGTCAGTTGAGTGTTCAACTTTGGCTCAGGGCATGATCTCACGATGATTCATGAATTTGAGCCCTACGGTGGGCTTTGTGCTGATAGCGTGGGACCTGCTTCGGATTCTCTGTCTCCCTCTCTCTCTGCCCCTCCTCCGCGAGCACTCTCTCTCTCCAAAATAGAATAAACATTAAAAAATGAAAATTACTGAAACGGATATTTCAACTCAGCCATTTGTTCTCTGCCTATATTTATCCTTCTATTTATTTCTTAATTGTTTTCCTTAACTTCTTAGCTTAGTAGCCAGCACTTTTGTACTTGCCTGATATTAGTCATGGACAGACACGGTGAGCAGCTTGGATCACTGCTGCCGATTTCTGTGTCTGTAAAATTAAAATAAGTGATAAAATGAATTGGGGGAGATACAAGATCAGAACTTGCCCACTGTCTACACTTTCATCCCTCCCCTCCTGCAGCTCTCCTCCTGGACTGCAGGCATTGACCACCTTCTGCCCCGTCCACTGCTCTCAGGTCACCATTTCAACCTAAGTTGGTCTCGTTCTAATGTGATTAATTCTTTAGATGCTTATTTCTGTTTTACCTCAATCACTTCTCCAGAGGTGATTTTGGGAATTGGTAGCCCTGTTGATTTTACCATGTTGGCAGTAACAGGATTCATGGTATATAAAACAGATTTCCCACAGAAGGAGAAACACTTTGAGAAGATAAGACAAATATGTGTCGTTTTGGAGCCCAGCAACACCCAATAGGATTCATTAATAAATCAAAATTCCAATTTCCAAAGTTAATCACCCCTTTATCTCTATGACTGATCAATGGTGAGGCTGCTAGCGCAGGAAATTCCGTAGATACTCTAGATCTTTCATAGCAATCTAACATATACAAAGTACACCACGATTTTCTGCCAAATAGAGATCAGTGAAGCCTCTTACATTACTGTTAATCAGCTATTACTAGGGGATGTGCAGGATGCTTTTCTGTTCATCGTTAGGTCCATTTGCCAGTAGAATCACAGTGGTATGAAACAGGAAAGAAAACCTTGCTATATCAAAAGAAATAACAGCAGTAGCTTTTGCATTCAGGAAACGGGGGTGGGTTATGGGTAACAGTAGTAAAAGTTAACTCTCCATGTGTATTACAGGAGGTTAACCAGTGCCCAAATAGTATGATTGGAGTCATATTCCTCACATAAGTCTGCTATGTGGGTAAGATTCCTGTGCATACTTATAAACTAGACTAATCCATTTATATGCTAAAGCTCTATCATATTCCAATGTGAAAATCTAGGCAGCTCCTGCTAGACCAAAGCACAAGGCTGACCTGAGCCCCAAAGAAGCAGAACATGCAAATTCTGTGGAGTGGGGGCAGCTTATGCACAAAGGTAATTATAAGAATCCAGGAACCAAAAGCTGTCCAGGCAGCAGCTGATAGAAGGATAAACCTTTTCTTGGATTTCTTGCCCAAGAATCAAGCACAGGATCTAAAGTGGATGATATTCCTCTACTTTGTCTTTGTTGGAAGAAGGATTTTTTATTGATCTACTCTCCCGCCACCTCTCGATACCTGAGGCAGAGGCAGGAGGGCCAATTTCGAGAGGACTTATGAGAGCATTTCAAACCCCATCTGAGAAAGAAATTAGGAAAGGAAAGAAATTAGAGACAGGGGTAGATGTGTGCTAAGTAATGGTGACAGGATGAATAGGGAAAGAGGAACAAAGAGAAACCCCCTCAGGCAGGGGGGATAGGAGAAAACAGCAGCGGGACATTAAGTTTAGGTCAAATTTGGGGTGACTGGCTGGCTCAGTCGGAAGAGCATGCAACTCTCGATCTCGGGTTCGCGAGCTCAAACCCCACACTGGGCATGGAGATTACTTGAATAAACATTAAAAAAAAAAAAAAAACTTTGTAAGATTAGGGTGAAATTTGGTAATTATGTGTATCTTTTGCCAGGCTATCTTCCCTTCTTCCCACCCCGTCTTAACACTAAATTTCAGTGAATGCTGATTGCAAGAGCTTTTGATAATGTTTTAGAGGAGGAAGAAGGAGCAAGCTGTCCACACATTCGGTGACATGGGGCAGAGGGAAGATAAGAGGCCTCAGGAGAAAAGGGGAAAAAAAAAACAAGAGATGGAGAATTCAACAAAAAAGACACTGTGAGGAAGTAGTAGTTAGAAGCATCACAGCCCAAACACACTTGAGAACCATTAGAAATTCTAGGCACAGGATGTAGAGCTAATGGTTCAAGTCACTTCATTTCTTATTTTCCAAAGGACCTGAGAACTTGGACATGTTATATGTAGATTGTGTATCTGTCCCCAGCAGATGTGTGAGCTCTAACGATTTTTCTCAGGATCCCCAGGCGATGAGCCTCCTCTATTACCTGCGATCCCGTTGACTTTAACACAGCAGGTCAGACATAAAGGACCTCATTCTTTTTTCCCCTTTGATGGATAGGCACACATTCGGGTGCAATTTGCAGATGAAAGCAGGCACTTTTTCCTCGTAAGGGTTTATCATTTGACTTTCCGGTCCACGTAGCTTGAAGCTGAGGGGTTACTTCATATCTTCAAGACAAGTAATTCGGAGATAGTGGTGTAGAGAGTAATTTTACAGAGACAGTGTGACTCTTTTTAGCAGCTATTTTCCCAGATGTCGTGCACCTGTTCTCACTTCTCCAGGCTATCGGGAAAGAGCAGAAACTACATACCACTGGGTGAATATTGGGAATGCCAGAAGCCAGATTAGGGTCAGGTTTAGGAGTTAGGACATTCCTGTTCCCTCAGCATGTTACAGCCTTGGTGAATGTGGAGTGTCTTCTCAATTCATATCCTAGAAGATGCTCTGCCCGTGGGGTAATTTGAACCAATTTACATTTTCAAAGATCGCTGTGCTTGAGGATACAAGAAATAATGTTTATTTTAATTAAATGTGTAACACACATGTGCTACACCCAAAAACTCAACTATGAGAAGACAATTAGGTTTGGAAGCAAGTTGAGGTATGAGTATCTTCACAGACAAAGTCACAAAGTTAACCTAAAATCATTCTCCTTCCAAGTGACCTGTACTTTCCTATTCCAATTATGCCTCCGCGAAATTTTTAGATTTATTTATGTTTACTAAGAAATTTCGGACATACCCACATCTACCCCAAGTGAGTTGAAATTCCAGAGTCTATAGGGTGGAGGGGAGGGGCTGAAATTATGTAAGAAAAGATGACATAGTTAGGATAGAACATTTCTGGAATCTTCAAATGTTCTTACTGTGATGTCATCTTGAGGAAAGAAACCTCAGCTCCGGAGCTGGATTCAACGTCTCTTTCAGTGTGACCACAGATCAATCACCTAGGATTTCACTCAGGAAAAGAAAATGTATACTTGGATTAAAGCAGCTAGGGTATGAATTCCATAAAAAGCGGTTTGTGTCAGAGTCTCTAGATGTTCACAAAGATTTCTTGATAACACAGAACTGGTCTGGAAGGACCCAAGTATTTATTATTGGACATTTTATGTAAAGATAGACCACAAGTTAGCACTGTCCTATCCTGATGTAGGCAGTGATATTTTCTGAACGTCTAGCCTGGACCAAAATGTAATAGGAGTTTCAATACAGGCATATTTGTTCTTCAAGTGACACCCCATTGACTCCAATCTCAACATTCTCACATACAAGCTCTTCTTCATTCAAGAGTTTCTCCTCTTCCAGACCTTCTTTCTCTGAAGACCGTGAAAACCAACCTGCAATAGCAAATTCAGGGCCCTGTTATAATTACAACTCAGAGACTAATCAGAGCCTTCGAGAGGCATCAGAACCATGGACAAGAGGAAAACAGCACCCTGAGGGACCCAGATTGAGATAATTTCTGCATAATATAAAACCCATTAGGGAAATTATCCATACAAACTGTTGATTTCACACCGTTGTCTAGGAAAGATCTGTAATAGAGACTAAAGACCTCTGAAGAGCTGCTTCACAGTCAATACAAACAGCAGAGACACGAAATTGGAGAAGGAATGGTGAGCATCCTACTTTCTCAATTAGATTGGGCCACATCAAGGGAATCTGGTAACAGGAAGGTATAACTCTATTACCATATATCCCATGAAGTCACCTAGACACCAGATCCTGACTCCCCCAGTGTCCACAAGGATAATCCCAATCTTTTCTGAAAGTCCTTAAATGGGTATAGCTGCTTCCGCTTCCCCTGTTGTTCTCCTCCCAAGGAACCCCACCACCTTCAAGAAGGCTGTGGTAGCAGATGATCTGTTGGGCCTTCCAACTCTGAATAGTGTGGATCCAGCTCCATGGACATGTAGCTCATGAGGTTGTGTAGGACTCCATGCTCTAGAAGGCCCTGTGCTTGGTCTCACATCCTGTTGTCACCATCTTCAAAGTCTTAGTATTTTTGAGGGGCACCTGGGTGGCTCAGTCGGTTGAGCACCCAACTTCAGCTCAGGTCATGATCTCAACAATCGTGAGTTTGAGCCCCGCAGCTCAAACTCACTGCTGTCAGCGTAGAGCCTGCTTCGGATCCTCTGTCCCTACTCTCTATGCCCCTCTCCTCCATTCACTCCCTCTCAAAAATAAATAAGAACAGGGTCGCTTGGGTGGCTCAGTCATTTGGGCGTCTGACTTTGGCTCAGGTCATGATCTCACTGTTCGTGAGTTGGAGGCCCACATCAGGCTCTGTGCTTACAGCTTGGAGCCTGGAGACTGCTTCGGATTCTGTGTCTCCCCCTCTCTCTGGTCCCCCCTGCTTGTGCTCTGTCTCTCTGTCTCTCAAAAATAAAAAAAAGATTAAAAACATTTAAATAAACACATTAATAATTGTTGAACAAGGAATCCCACTTCATTTTTCATTGGGCCCTGAAAATTATGAAACCAGTCCTGCCATAGGTCTTAAAGAAATATGGAGTAATTCTTGCCCTTCACCCAAAACCTGACCCCATGGAAACCCATACTTATGAGAGTAATCTTAATATATTATTAGCAGCCATAGAATATCAAAAAGTAGTCTAACATTAATGTTTGGCCATTTTATCTATATTTCTCACTTTGTCACATTTTGAATTCCGCCCCCCCCCCCAATCTTTTACTAATCTATGTGATTGCTGTGACTGGAAAAACATGACCACAGCATCAAAAAGTACATGCATGGCCACAACTGCAGGAAAGTCCCTATCACCAGATCCAACCCATTCCCATCCTCCCTAAAGATGCTAAGAAATAACTGAAATGACTTGGGAAGCTAACTCTCTCTCTGATTAAGAGATATTCTTTTCCTTGTCGGTAAGGGACTATTTTACTACTAATTCTCAGGATTACAGAATTTGCGAGGCCTAGTGCAAAACAAAATCAGAGCCTCTTGTTCAAAGACCATCAAAAAGCTCAAGATGGCAACAGGAGGGCAACAAGCCAAGTGTGAGGTCCTTCTTAGTGTGGGACGTGGGCAGTTGCACAGGTCACATTCCCATGAAGGTGGCCCTGAGCAGGTCTATCTCATCTGTCCCACATAAAGAAGTCTTGGCAAGAATTTCAGGGATGGGAAATCCTTCATTTATGTAATTGTATTCCGGATCACCTGTCTCTTGTCCTCTAAGAGCAGGCTAGGGCCTCTGGTGGAGCACATAAGTAGAGCGGACCTACCCCCAGGAATCAGGATAGGATCATTCTGGATCTAACAGTGACCTCTTGCGTGACCTTGAGAAAGTCACATCCTATCTACTTTCAGTTATTTTATCTATGTAGTAGTGGTTGATTATACAATTCCTCTGATCCCTTTAAGTACCAATAATCCCTGAGGCTATAATTGAAGGCATTCTGGATAATTGGTGGATATATCAGCTTATGGGGCGCCTGGGTGGCTCAGTCGGTTGAGCGTCCGACTTCGGCTCAAGTCATGATCTCGCCATCCGTGAGTTCAAGCCCCACGTCGGGCTCTGTGCTGACAGCTCGGAACCTGAAGCCTACTTCGGATTCTGTGTCTCCCTCTCTCTCTGACCCTCCCCCGTTCATGCTCCATCTCTATCTGTCTCAAAAATAAATAAACATTAAAAAAAAAATTATAAAAAAAAAATCGGCAGCGTTCGCCCCCTAAAATACCAAAAGGTTCGCCAAATCCCAATATATTTCAGTAAAATGATCTCTCAGTTGCCTCCCACCCTGGAGTTTTACAATGTTTTGTCAAACCAGATATCTTGGTTTGGGAAATACCTATATGTTAACATATAGCTGAAACCATCAGAGCAGCTATGCACATGGAGAACTGTCTCTTTCTTACTCTCTAAAGTCATGAGGTGTCAGGAGAAAAACAGTTTAAACCAGGCTGAGAAGTAGTCATTCAGTTCCTGAGAGAATGGTCCCCAGGAAACCAGACTTCCCCTCTCAGAGGACTGAGGTTGCCATCTCCCAAAACTCTATTCCCCCTTCAGTCCATCTTCCACACAGGCCTTCCTACCCCCACCCCAGTCCCCAAAGCAGACTGGCCTGCCTTGCCTATAACGTTCCCAAATCTAACTCTGTCTTCATACTCTTTGGCGCACAGTAGCAGCTTGGCCACAGAATTATCTGCCAGGCGAGAAACCTTCCCAGAACAGACGTGAGAGGATAAATCTGCATATATGAAAAGTAAATAAAGATTCATAACAGAACCTCGGGCTTGAAATGGTTTCTTTCCAGAGAGAAGACTCCGTGTTCACTGGGGAGCAGAGAGAGCTGCTGAGAGCCTGAGAGTATGGAGAAAGGTATGGTTCTGAGGAGGGTTGCAGGAGTTGTATGTGTAGATGCTGCACCACGGATGCTGTGAATCACCCTAGATAGTGGTTTATGGCCAGAACGTGCTAGGGAGGGCAGAGACATCCACCCAATTCCAGCTGTTTCTCCTCCCTAGTTCCATGGTCATTATCAACGATTTCACATGCAGCCCCGTGTGGATACTATTCACAAGTGGGCAAGATTGATACAAAGGTTCCGAGTCAGAAACTCACATGCTAAAACACCTTTTTATAGAGCCACCTTTGAAGTCTCTGGGGCTGCTCTCAGCTCATCAGAGCCCCTTCCTTGTTCATGCTTTATGGACATACCCCGGAAGAGTCCTAACCTGTGTCCCTATTCCTGGTGCTGAACTCACTGCTGTCATGGGATACCATATTTCTTTGGTCCTTCTAGTCCAAGGTCATTGAGGTTTAAAGTCCAGAGCAGTCCACGTATCACATTTTCCAGAAAATGCAATAAGGACAAAAGGCAGCTTCAGTATCCACATCACAACGGCCCCTTCTCATCCACAGCCCACAAGCTCTCCTTTTCCTCATCCCCTTTTTGAGCCTACCTTTGCATTTTATTTTCTTTCTGCACGGCCGAATCACCAGGAAAATGAGAAAAAGGAAGATGCAGGGTCCAAAGATGAAACTGAGGATACCTGTCACAAAGAAGATCCCAGGGCCAGGATTTGAGCCTAAATTGGACTCTGAAAAAAACATATTCTCAGGATGGGAAAGGACATGGGGGAAATCCTGCCCCTACTGTCACCTGGTGGGTTTTCAGGATGGTGAAGTCACAGCACAGGCACAATGGGAGATTGTGAGATCCTGGCAGGTACTGGCCCAGCCTTTGGCTTTCAGACAGCCCAACCCTATCCAATACTACCTTGAGAAGTTGTAGGAGAGAATGCTAAGGAATGTCAGGAAGCTTCACAAATTGCCACACGCATAGGTTCAGAAGCACTATATCCAACCCCCCTTTCCAGGAATGGAGCCCACCCACATCAGAGCAGGGAGAGAGAAGGCTTGGAGTGCTCTTGTTTAGGATGAGAATATTCCCAGAGCAAACAAGACCCACGTGCATGGCAACTGGTTTGTTTTCCCAAGTTTTCTGTTCTAAGTCAACCCAAGGAAGGGAAAACTTTCCCAGGAAGGGACTCCTGATCCTTTCCTGAAAGGTCCAGTCTTCCTCAGGGCACATCCAATCTTGTCTAAAATGTGTGCACCAGAGATCATCTTAGAATAGCTCTCCTGCCCTGTGGGACAAAAAGAAGGGAACACTGTCTTCGTGTGAATACGAGGCAGATTTTCCCTATTGTCTGGACAGTAAAGAAAGAGCTTAAGTTGTCCAATTATCACCAGAAAACCCACCCTCATCCTTCACCCTGTTCCTGGGATGTCCTGGGTGCCCCTCTTCCAAAAGTACCTGGAGAAATCCATCAATTTAGGCATGTAGCCTCACCTGGTATAAGAACTCTTACAGTTCCGTTGAAGCACTTTTTGAAAGAACATTTTTACATTCCTACCATGTTTCCTAAGTCTGCCATAGCGAAGTCCACGCTCTCTCTGGAGGCATTAGGGAAGGATTCTCCCTTGCCTAGTTTCTGGTGCTTGTTGTCAATTTGGGGCATTCTTCTGTTTGTAAATGCATCACTCCAATCTCAGCCTCCTCCATCACATGGCAGTCTCTGTGTGTCTGGTCTTCACACAGTGTTCTTCCCTGTGTTTGTGTCTAAATGTCCCTTTTCTTATAAGGGTACCAGTCATTGGATTAGGGCCAACCCTAAGATGCTATTTCTAAATAAAGTCACATTCTGAAGTTCTGAATGGACATGGATTTTGGAGAGATATATTCAAACCAGTAGGTAACTAATCCCCAAAACTGTCAAGACTAATTCTCCTTTACGAAGTTTCAATCCACAACCCAATCTTCTTCACTCAACAGACAACCTCAGTTGATACCGCAGGGAGATGGAATGGCCCTTAATATTTTTTCCAAATAGAAACAGAGACCCATGCACTGAAGAGTCACTGGATAGATGAGGACTGTCCCCAAGGAGGGGACAGCCACCAACACTTACAGCAGCTCGAAAATGAATGCCTTAGTCAGAAAGGGGGTTACACCAGAGAAGCCCCTTTGTATCTCTCCAGTTCATTTGCTTTATGCATTAAGTATGCATTTTTACATTAAATTATGGGAGTTTATTCCTGCTGGATTCTTGTACGCTTCTTTTTCTGGGGTATTTTGCAAGAGGAAGGTTAGCTAAGACAAGCTACAGGTCCCCACCACTGCAGTTGGGTCTTGAGTCCACAAATCATCACCTCCCTCCTATACCACATTCTAGATTTCCTTCATCCTTTATTAGCAACTCTGCTGGTCTAGGTAGCTTAGCTGGTGGGATGATCCAGACCCTTACCCTGAGTGATCTAAAACTCTGGCCACCATATACTTCTCAGGCTGTGACTCATGCACTAGTATATTTATTATCAAAATGGGGCAAGGAAGTGCCAAGAGGTATCCAAATATATGTGCCAAGTATATTCTTGTCTGCACCTGTTGTGTGACAGTTTTCCTCTTCCTGATGATTAGGGTCATTTACCCCAATAATGAGGTTATTGTTTTCTTGCTTATTTATAATTTGTCATGGATATTCTGATGTGACTGGAAAGGAGCCATGGCTTAAAGTTTAATGTGGCACTTATGTGATCCCTGGTGGAATCATTTTTCCTTCTGGGAACCAGAGCTTCTAAATCCACAAAGCCTAGACTTAGAAGATAGAAATCCCAGGGGCGCCTGGGTGGCTTGGTCGGTTGGGCCTCTGACTTCGGCTCAGGTCATGATCTCACGGTCTGTGAGTTCGAGCCCCGCGTCGGGCTCTGTGCTGACTGCTCAGAGCCTGGAGCCTGTGTCAGATTCTGTGTCTCCCTCTCTCTCTGCCCCTTCCCTGTTCACGCTCTGTCTCTCTCTGTCTCAAAAACAAATAAAAAAATTAAAACGTTAAAAAAAATTTTTTTTAAAAAAGAAGAAGATAGAAATCCCAAATACCTCAAGTGGACCATTGGGAATGAAGGTAAGCATAGCCACTCCTATTTCCACTTATTCTTGGATCCATGTATTCTTACCTGTTGGCCATATCATGGGTAACCACATAATGGTAACTTATTTTGAGAACATACATTGTACTGTGGATGGTGGGCCCCATCCTTGCAGGGTATCATCTCCAAGCAGTTTTTCAGCTACACCTTCAACAGGCATTTCCATCACTCTGTCAGTGGATAGGTGATAGGACCCTTGGATCCAACAGTCACATAACGCCTGCCAAATCTCCTTTGCCATAAAATGAACCCTTGGTCCGAAGCAATGTGGTGCAAGATCCCACATTAATGAACTAAACACTTTATAAGACCCCAAATAGTGGTGCTGGCTGAAACCCTGCAGGACTTCTGGATATCAAAAATAAAAAAAGACATTACTAGAAAAGAAAACTACAGGCCGATATCTCTGATTATTATAGATGCAAAATTCTCAATAAAATACTAGCAAACCAAATTCAGCAGCACATTAAAAAGATCATTTGCCATAAACAAGTGGGATTTATCCCTGGGATGCAAGGGTGGTCAACACCCCCAAACCAGTCAATATGAAGCATCACATTAATAGAATGAAAGAAAAGATTCATGTGATCATCTTAATAAATGCAGAAAAAGCATTTGACAAAGTTTAACACCCATTCATGGTAAAAATACTTAACAAATCAGGCATAGAAGGAACATATCTCAACATAATAAAAGCCATATCTGTCAAGCCCACAGCTAAAAAGCCTTTTCTCTATGATCAGGAACAAGACACCAGGGCCTACTGTCTCCACTCCTATTCAACATAGTGCTGAAAGTCCTAGCTAAAGCAATAAAGCAAGAAAAAGAAATAAAAGATATCCAAATCTTAAAGGAAAAAATAAATTTCTCTCTATTTGTAGATGACATGATTTTTATATAGTAAATCCTAAAGACTCAACCAATCTAATCAATGAGTTCAGTAAAGTTATGTATCCAAAATTAACATGCAAAAATTAGTAGTTTCTAGACACTAACAATGAATTTCCTGAAAAACAAATAAAGAAATTGATCTTATTTATAACATCAAAAATGATAAAATACTTAGGAATAAATTTAACCAAGAATTTAAAAGATCTCTACTTGGTGAAAGAAACTGAAGAAGGCATAAACAAGTGAAAATATATCCTATGTTCATGGATTGGAAGAATTAATATTGTTAGAATGTTCGTACTACTCAAAGTCATCTTTATGTTAAACAAAATCTCTATCAAAATGCCAATGGCATTTTTCACAGAAATAGAAAAAACAATCCTAAGATTCATATAAAATCACAAAAGACCTGAAATAGACAAAGCAATTATGAAAAAGAAGAACAAAGCCACACACATCACATTTGCTGATTTTAAACTATATTACAATGCAATAGTAAATTAAGCAGTATGGTACTGTTATAAAAAATACACACACAGGCCAATGGAATAGAGTATAGGGCCCAGATATATATTTCTACATATATTGTCAACTAATATTTGACAAGAGAGCCAAGAACACTCAGTGGGGAAAGGATTGTCCCTTCCACAAACTGTGTTGGAAATACTGGATAACTACATGCAGAAACATGAATGTGGATCTCTGCCTTCCGTCATTCACAGAAATTAACTCAAAATGAATTAAAAATGTTGACATAAGATTGATAGAGTGAAACTCCTAGAAGAAAAAATAGGAAAGAAGTTCCTTGACATTGGTCTTAGTGATGAATGATTTTTTTATAGATATGACATATATTAAAAGCACAAGCAACAAAAACAAAAGTAAACAAGTGAAACTACATGGCAAGTGAGCATTATGCCAAATGAAATAAGTCAGAGAGAAAGGCAAATACTGTATTATATCACTTATATGTAGAGTCAAAAAAATCAAATTCCTATAAATGGAGAGTACATGTTGCATACCAGAGGCTGGGGGTTGGGAGAATTGGGAAGATGTAGTTTAAGGGTACAAACTTGTAACCAGTAGATAAATAAGTCCTGGAGAATTCATGCACAGCATAATGGCTATAGACAATAATGCTGTGTTATAAACTTCAAAGTTGCTAAAAGACTAGATCTTTATTGCTCCCACACAAAAAGTAAATTATGTGATGTGATAGAGGTGTTACCTAATGTTATGGTGGTAATCATATTGCAATATATAAATGTATCAAATTGACACACTGTACACCTTAAATTTACACAAAATTATATGTCAATTATATCTCAATAAAAATAACTTTTTAGGGGCACCCGGGTCGCTCGGTCGGTTGAGCGTTTGACTTTGGCTCAGGTCATGATCTCACGGCTTGTGAGTTGGGGCCAGCGTTGGGCTCTGTGCTGACAGCTTAGAGCTTGGAGCCTGCTTTGGATTCTGTGTCTCCCTCTCTCTCTTCCCCCTACCTGCTCGCCTTCTGTCTCTGTCTCTCTCAAAAATAAACATTAAAGGGGCGCCTGGGTGGCGCAGTCGGTTAAGCATCCGACATCAGCCAGGTCACTATCTCGCGGTCCGTGAGTTCGAGCCCCGCGTCGGGCTCTGGGCTGATGGCTCAGAGCCTGGAGCCTGTTTCCGATTCTGTGTCTCCCTCTCTCTCTGCCCCTCGCCCGTTCATGCTCTGTCTCTCTCTGTCCCAAAAAATAAATAAACGTTGAAAAAAAAAAATTTAAAAAAATAAATAAATAAATAAACATTAAAGGGGCGCCTGGGTGGCGCAGTCGGTTAAGCGTCCGACTTCAGCCAGGTCACAATCTTGCGGTCTGTGAGTTTGAGCCCCGCATCAGGCTCTGGGCTGATGGCTCGAAGCCTGGAGCCTGTTTCCGATTCTGTGTCTCCCTCTCTCTCTGCCCCTCCCCCGTTCATGCTCTGTGTCTCTCTGTCCCAAAAATAAATAAACGTTGAAAAAAAAAAAAAACATTAAAAAAATAAATAAATAAACATTAAAAAAAATTTTAAAAAGAAAAACAACTTTTTAAAATGGTGAAAACATGATCAGTACTTGTTTTGTTGATAGCAAGGGTATGATAAGCAATTTGTGTAAAACAGATTTCATTTCCAAGCACTGTAAGACATTTTTATTATTTACTCAAAGGCCTGGAAAGAATGTGAAAGTAGACTGGTTTATATGAAAATGAACAGAAGAAGGGGAGGCAGAGAAACAGAAATGTTGATGAAGAGGACCTAAGAGTAGAAGGGCATATACTTTCTTTTCTTTTTTTTTTAATTTTTGAGACAGAGAGAGACAGAGCATGAGCAGGGGAGGGGCAGAGAGAGAGGGAGACACAGAATCCGAAGCAGGTGCCAGGCTCTGAAGCTGTCAGCACAGAGCCCGATGCGGGGCTGGAATTCACGAACCGTGAGATCATGACCTGAGCCGAAGTCGGACACTGAAGTCAGACTGAGCCACCCAGGCGCCCCAGAAGGGCATGTACTTTCTAACCAGATTGGGGATTCTTTTTGTAACTGATTTGTAATCTATAGGTCCACCATGTCCGGGGAACTATAATTCATTCCCAGGTGACATGTCCATAGTGGCCATGGTAGTCTTGAGGACAAAAGGTTCTCTGTGATGTGATGGAAAGGAAAGACATACCTCACACTTGCTGCCCTCAGGAGTCCTTGATCTTTATAAGGCTTTCACTTACCAACCAGAAATGAGAGGAAAGACCCAATGATCATGTTCCCTTGAGTCCATCTCACCTTTTTTTTTCATCTTCTTGAGAATTTTTTTATCCTTCTAATCCCAATTTTCTACTCTTCTGATTCTTTGTTCTGTTGGATACTTCTCATTTCTTTAGGGCCACAATATGTTGTTCATTGGACATTGGAGACCTAGGCTTCATTAAACCAAAAAAAGCATCTTTTCTTGGGCTATATGTGGTAGAACTGACTCCAAAACAGGGTATCTGACTGTCAATAACACCGGCTGAGCTGAACCAGCCATTGAGTCAGACTCTGGGGATGGAGAAAAGAACAGCATATTTTTTTAACATTTATTTAACATTGAGAGACAGAGAGACACAGAGTGTGAGCAGGGGAGGGGTAGAGTGAGAGGGGGAGACACAGAAGCTGAAGGAGGCTCCAGGCTCTGAGCTGTCAACGCAGAGCCCGATGCGGGGCTCAAACTCACAAACTGTGAGATCATGACCTGAGCAGAAGTTGGTCACTCAGCCAACTGAGCCACCCAGGTGCCCCATGAACAGCATATATTTTTTGATAGAACTTTTTTATAGGAGCTTTGGAGACAAAATGAGACCTAATGTCAGGAAACCTTGTAGCTCATATAAGGAGATGTTTAAGAGTCAGCATGTAATCGGTGTTTGTATTTCAGAAAGTTTACTTTTTATATAGTCTCTGATGGCAGAGGAGATGTTAAACAGGATTTCTGTTGGTTCCCAGAAAATAGTGAAGCCAGGGATGGGACTATACAATTCCCTTCCTGCTGTAGGAGCCCCATTAGGGACCAGGAGAGTCCCTTGTATGGTTTGAAGAAGCTAAGGCTATTACCTGAAGGCCTGAGGATCTGAAAAACCATGAACTGAGTCTGCTTTCTCCAGGGAATTGCTTTTCTCCTATTCAGTATCCTAGTGAGTGCTCAAGGCTAGCATAGCCTCAATTCTTAAAATCAGCAGAGATATTAGATTAGCTCAAAGAATGTGGAGAGCTATCTCTGGGGTTGTAAAGACAATGCCTTTTTACTGACCGTTTGGTTTTGACCAAATGTGACCTTTAGTAACAATGAATGTTGGTTTTTCTCCTGTGGGGGAGAGACTCTGTTTTTCAAGTTCAGCAGTGGGGTGTTCCAGACATATGAAGTTGGTTTTCTGAATCAGCCCCCACAACACCGAAAATCTCAGTGAATGTCAAATCACTTCCAAAGTATCCCGTAATGGATTGTGGCTGAGAGGCTACGTCAGGCTGGATCTCTGATCTATCCTTCCTATACTCTGTTACCCTTTAGACTATGGGCATCTGTGTCAGACAGGGGTTGGGGAGTGGGGTGGAGGAATCAGGTGAAGGGGAGTCTGAAGAGGAGGAGAAGGCTAAATGCGTAAGCAGAAACATGTCTGCCTGCTGAAAGTCAATTCTTGTAGATAATACTCCATAGAACTCACATTGTCTAAGCCAGATTGCTGGATTTGATGGTGAAGGTGGCAGTGGTGATGAAGATACATATGTATGTGTATATGATAGGGCAGATATAGAAACCTTTCTGCCTATAAAGAAAGTCCTCCCGGGGTGCCTGGGCAGCTCAGTCAGTTGAGCATCTGATACTTGGTTTCAGCTCAGGTTCAAGCCCCACACAGGGCTCTGTGCTGTCAGCACAGAGCTTGTTTGGGAGTCTCTCCCCTCCTCTCTCTCATTCTCTCTCAAAATCAATAAATAAATAAACTAAAAACAATTAAAATAAAATCCTCCCGATATGAACTATAATTACACCCCCAGATAACCCCGCACTTGCAAGGTAAGCCTGACTTTGACTTTCTTTTTCTTCCCCACACACCTACAGCTCAGCTGTTTTTCTTATTTACTGTAGTCTTTCCCCAGCATTGGGTTCTTGGCAGAACTGTGTCTTCCTGCCTGTTACGTTTTTGCTTTTTTTTTTTTAAGTTTATTTATTTATCTTGAGAGCGAGAGCATGAGCGTGCAAATGGGGGAAGGGAAGAGACAGGGGGAGAGAGAGAATCCCAAATAGGCTCTATCTCGCGAACCATGAGATCATGACCTGAGCTGAAACTGAGAGTCAAATGATTAACCAACTAGCTACCCAGGCGACCCTGATGTTTTCCCTTCTTACCTCTTGATCATTCTGCAACCTCACTGTGCAGCAGAGAAAAGTGATGTCAAATGTAGGTGCCCTTAGATGGACTGACATTAGCATTGAAGGCAGAAGAGGGCTAGTCTTAGAGACTTCAGGATGTGTCTCTTTGGTTAATTTTTCCCTGCCCTAGTGAGGTATTCAAGCTTGTTTGGGGACGTCCTAATGGATTCACTCTTTAGGAAGAATGCTGTGCTTAGAACATGCTTTGGGAAATTTTGTCCCTTGTAGTTCCCCCGGATCCCATATGAAATCTTGTCTCCACTGAGCCCCTGACTGAGGAGAATACAAGATATCAGTGCTTGAGCTTCCGAAAGAACAATCTAGTCACATTGCCAGAGAGCCAGCTCTTCCAGATGTGCGCCTTGGTCCCTGGCTGCTGTAGCAATGTCCCTCAACTCTCTATCCTTTCCCTCACCCTTTTCCCTCCTGTTTCAAACGCCTCCAACCACAAGTCTCTGTCTCTCTTCTTTGGGAAAGTCTATGCCTCCAAACGGGAGCGAGAGGTTCTGCTCCTCATTTCCTTGTTGTATTTCTTGGAACTTCCAGTTCCTCAGGTTTGGGCCATATGCTAATGATGGTTGTCCTTCTGTAGGCTTTGCAGGCTTTTAGGGGTTGAGGTAGACTCTCACGATGAAATGTAAAATTGGTGCTCCGATTCCAGGTTGGCCTCTCCAGCCCCGAGAACAACGAATGCCTTTCTCATTAGGCTAAGAAGAAATCCCATGTCATCAGTCAAGCACAGTTTTTTGCAGAGAGAACTTTTTTAGAATCATGTTTTACGGAGCATGTTCGCATGTTAAAGCGTTCGGTTCACATGAGTTTACCCCATCTACTTGTGCCACTTCAACTTTGGTATCATGGTGTCAAAGGTCATCAAATATTCCCCAAGCCCGCCACGTACAGGACAAGTCAGGGTCTGCCAGCTCCCTTTAGATTCTTTCTGAACACTAAATAGAGGTTTAATAGAGGGCACATCTCAGTCTCTACACACGTGTGTGTGCATGCATACACACACACACACACTCACACTCATAATTGGATCATAAAGTACACAATTTTATATACACTTTCAAAATTAACAATATATTTTTTTATTTTTTAAGGTTTATGTATTTTTGAGAGAGAGAGACAGAGCACAAGTGGGGGAGGGGCAGACACACACACACACACACACACACAGAATCTGAAGCAGGTTCCATGCTCTGAGCTCTCAGCACAGAGACCAATGCAGCACTCGAACTCACAAACTGCAAGATCATGACCTTAGCCGAAGTTGGACGCTTTACTGACTGAGCCACCCGGGAGTCCCTTAACGATATATTTTAAATTTCTTTCTGTCAATTAAAATATCTTCTATGTCATTTGTATTGTTGCCGGTATTACACTGTATTACTGAATCATAACTTATTTTTCTAATCCCATTTGTTGTATATTTATGTTTTCAATTACAATACTGTGATGAAATTTTTATGAACATCTACATTGACCCAATAGAAAAGCCATTATTATTTCCTCAAGATAACCATTCTGAAGCCTCTGATATATATTGTCTAATAGCCATCAAAATAGCTATCAGTAGCTTTGATTTTCAACATTAACTGAGAGCATTATTTTCTTCATAACTTTGCCATAAGTGCATTATATCATGTTTTTATCCATATTGATCCTATACACCAAAATATTATCTTATACTGTAACCTTAAAATGTCTGTCATAACATTTCTATTTTTTCTTTAGAATGTTTTTCATTTTAGTGTTTACTTATAGGAATTCTTTAAATTTTTTTAACTTTTATTTTTGAGAGACAGAGAGAGACAGACCACAGCAAGGGAGGGGCAGATAGAGAAGGAGACAGGGACTCTAAAGCAGGCTCCAGGCTCCGAGCTGTCAGCACAGAGCCCGATGCGGGGCTTGAACCTGCAAACTGAGAGATCAGGACCTGAGCTAAAGTTAGATGCGTAACCAACTGAGTCACCCAGGCGCCCTGACTTATAGGAATTCTTTTTTTTTTTTAATTTTTTTTTCAACGTTTTAAATTTATTTTTGGGACAGAGAGACACAGAGCATGAACGGGGGAGGGGCAGAGAGAGAGGGAGACACAGAATCGGAAACAGGCTCCAGGCTCCGAGCCATCAGCCCAGAGCCGGACGCGGGGCTCGAACTCACGGACCGCGAGATCGTGACCTGGCCGAAGTCGGACGCCTAACCGACTGCGCCACCCAGGCGCCCCTAGGAATTCTTTATAAACTAACATCATTTACTATTTGTCTTACATATTTTCTAAATATTCCCCCCATTTTTGCATATTAATGTTTTTAGGGTTATGCATGTGTTAAGGGGCTGTTGTGTGATCAAATTTATAATCCTCTACCTTTAGGATTTCTGTCTTGAATGCAATGCTTCAGATGCCATTCTTCATACCACAATTACTTTTAATCAATTTTATTTTTCTATAAATAATTGTATAGTTTCACTAGAGAACATTCAAAACCTTATTACATCTCAATTTATTTTACTATATGTAATGGTGTTATATCAATTGCACCAAATAAGAATATTTTAGATAGTGATATATGAATTTATGAATTACTTCTTCAAATTAAAAAAAATTAATGTTTATTTTATTTATTTATTTTTGAGACAGAGAGAGACAGAGCATGAGCAGAGGAGGGGCAGAGAGAGAGAGGGAGACACAGAATCTGAAACAGGCTCCAGGATCCAAGCTGTCAGCACAGAGCCGGACGCGGGGCTCAAACTCACAGACTGCGAGATCATGACCTGAGCCGATGTCAGATGCTCAAACGACTGAGCCACCCAGGTGCCCCTGAACTAACTACTTCTTAAGATGCAATATTTATTACCACAAACCATTACCATTAATTTACATTTCCTTTGTTATTTTGCTGATTAACAAGAATTTAAAAGAATCATATTTTACTGGACTTTATTCATCCATTCATTCAATACATATTTATCAAGCCCCTATAGATAGTATTTAGAAAAGGTTCTCAATGCATGCTGTTGAAGAATGTGCCAAGCACTGTCCTAACAGCAGAAACACAGAGGGGAATAAGGCATGCAGAGTCTTTCTTCTCATGGAGCTTGTGTGTGTGTGTATGTGTGCATGCGCGCATGTGTGTATGCACATGTCTGTATTTTATTTGTTGTGGAATGTGGAGAGTGATAGACAAGTAGACGGATAAAACAATTTCAGGCGGTGTTAAAGGCTATGATTTGGTCAACGTCTCAGTAACTCAGCCCATTAGATTAATTCCGAAGACTGTTATTTTCCCTTGCCACTTGGACTGAACCCAGGCGTTCAGATCATCTTGTTAGGGGGCAAGATCGCTCCCAGCTGTCCCTGACCTAGCGCTTCCCCATTGTCTGCTTCTGCAGGAATGAGGCCCAGGAGCTGTCCAGCAGCTGCCCCCTGCACAGGTACATCAGTCCTTCCTGCCTCGCCTGCTGGCTCCTGCCTTCCCACCAGGGGCGGTAACCGAAGGTGCTGCTGCCTTTTCAGACCAAGAGAAGCTCCGACTCAGGGGAGGAGACACCGAGTGCTCAGGGCGAGTGGAGGTTTGGCACGATGGCTCCTGGGGCACGGTGTGTGATGACTCCTGGAGCCTGGCAGAGGCCGAGGTGGTGTGTCAGCAGCTGGGCTGTGGCTCTGCCCTGGATGCCCTGCAGAGGGCGGCATTTGGCCCGGGAAGTGGGAGCATCTGGCTGGATGAGGTGAAGTGCAGGGGCAGGGAGTCCTCCCTGTGGGATTGTGCTGCCAATCCCTGGGGACAGAGCGACTGCAAGCAGGAAACAATGCTGGAATGAGGCGCTCTGGTTGAGTAGAAGGACCAGGGTATTGGGTGAGGATCCAAGGACATGTGAGTTTGTATCCAGAAGTACTTCCTGTACTATGTATTGTGCCCTGGCTCAGTACAAATACAGGAGAGGCTCTTGCTTGACCTGGGATCTGGGAGAGAACAATAGGACTCTGATGTAGGTGTAGCCTATGGCTTTTCCAGGCCAAGTCAATACAGTGATCCCATTCTCCTTCTCTTCTCTCCAGGTGTGAGGACAACCATTCTCCCCCATTCATGGAAGTAAGTGGTTCTTCTGTCCTGAACTATGTCAAAGAGGAGACACCCATATTTTTAGGGACCTGCACCATGGAATCTACATATTTCTGGGAAAATTGACCATTTCAGTATAGGAAAGGCCTAATGATAAGGTGTTCATAGTCCTATTAAGTTGTGACAGCTGCAATGCTCCAAAGATTTACTGGCTTTAATTTTATAAAATTCCCTTAGAACCAGATTCAGAAGAGAGTTGACACAGCTCAGGGCAGGACCTAGGTAGATCACATCTTGGGATTCAGACAAATCCACTGTATCTGAACGGTGATTTCATGGTCTTGAGGACTCAGGAGGTGACTGGGATAAGGGGGATTCTCTTGGGCTTATGGCCTTCTCTAAAATCTCATGGCCCTCTTTTCTCCTCAGACAACAATTCAGGCTCAGCTCTTTTCCCTGGCATTTTTTCCCTACCTGGGATCCTCTATACCAACCTAGGAGACCTTCTTTCCCCAGTCCTCATCATCCCAGTGATTCAGCTCTGCAGACGGTGAGCAGAGCACTGAGGCAGGCCTTAAGGATGCTAAATGATCTGGAAAGTAGTGGGAAGACTATGAAGCCAGGTGGGATATCAAGAAAAGTGCACAGTATTGGTCTCCATCCTCATTATCTAGCAGAACTCCACCTTCCCTACAATGGAGTTCAAGATTTGAAAGAATTCAATCCTTGGTCCTGGGTTGAATGTAAAATCTCTCAAAAATTATGACTTCTTATGTGAACATGTTAGTGGAAACTGGAAAACTAAGGGAAACTGAAAACTTATAGTAGCCAGCTTTCTATTTGGGCTTTGTTGACATCATGCATCAGAAGTAAAATATAATAATCTTGGTGGGCATACTTTGTTCCATCATTGAATTCATCATTTTCCTATGGCAAATGGCCGTGTATATTGCACCAGGAGAATCCTTGAGCATCTTCCAATCCCCATGTCCTGCCAAAAATTATGAAGATTGCAAAAGTGAGTGTAGGTTGGACCGCCGCCCCCCAACAACATCCAGAGCCATCAATTAAGTATAATAGGTTGGGCTTGGTAAGAATGAGGGTATGAGTATGGACCAAGTTTAGAGCCCCCTGTCTAAGAAAGAGAGACCTGGAACATTTGAGAGCCTGGGCAAAGTAATGCCTTGAGTAGCCTATAGAGGAAGTGAGAAAACAGGTCAGTTTATTCACCTTGTATTTCCTTTGGGAGAAACTGAATCAACATGAAACTTGCTAAATTATCATCAAAGCAAAAAGTACTTTATTCAGAATATTTCATTTTAAGTAATTTCCATATAATACCATTATAGGGCAGCACTACTCTATTGAAATACAGGCAATTAGAATATCTGAGGCCTTATCTCATTTTTAATGAAATGAAAACCATGGTAGATGTTCAAGGGGCATTTAGTTCAACGTCATCATACCCCGGGTCACCTTCTTCCCCCTGGAGCAGCCAGGGACTATCTTCTTTCCCAGGACCAGCTACCTCTTCAGAGAACTGCAGAGAAGAGCCTGAAACAGTAAAGAGAAGTTTGACTGGAACTGTGACAAAGTGATAGGACAGTGCCCCACGGTGGAAGCAAGTTAAGTAAGTGGTGATGACAAAGCATCCCTGGAGACCCAGTAATGCTCAAGGAAGCTCAGACAATTTAATATTAGTTATAGCAAAAATATATATCAAGGTTATCCTATCAGAATCCAGTCCATATGGGTTTCTGGGGCCTCAGCTTATCTGGGAAATGCTGTTATCACAGATCTATGGCCAACACAGGGGCTCTCTGAAGACATGTTTCTCAGCAAATGGATGGCCCAAGAATGGTGAAAATCATAAGAAGGGACATGAAAATTTCTCCTCTCACAATGTACAGGTCTGAATTCAGAAGGAAAAGGACAGGAGACCTAGAAGAAATCTCAGGTCCTCACTGGATAGTCAACTCTGCTCTTGTGTCCCCAGATGCCCATAGAAACAATCACAGGATCCTTCCTTCCATAATTGCCACCTCTCCAGGAATCACATGGGCCTTCAGATGGAGAAATACTCTTCTCTGGAGAATGAATGTCTTCATTTGACCATTGAAATGTCTGGAGCAGATTGGCTCCAGTTATCCACAGACAACTGCCCACAAATCCAGTCTCTATACTCCATCACCATGGCTTTAATATTCAAGGCCACCATATATCATAGACTTTTTACATATTAGGGCTAACATATGATTACAGAGCATCTCAAATGATCAAAATGCCTCAAAAATTCCAGTATTCCAATATTTCTTACATCTCTAAATGCCTTTCACATATGAGACAGTGCAACAATGTTATTAGAACAGTTGCTCTATCTTTGGATTTGGTAAGTTAATCTATAAGTCTTAATGCAAGCACATGAAAGACGAAGTTATGGAGACTCCGATACCAAGAACACAGAGTGATTCCTCCCTCCCCAAGGAATGTGCCAGCACTAAAGAAAGGAAGATGGTTGAAGGATATGAGGTCATCCAAATTTTGAATCTATAGGAAGGGCGGGCAATGAGGATCTCAAATTCACCCTTTCCAGGACAGAGACAAAAGATTACAGGAGATCAGCTAACCCCACTCACCTGTCTGAGAGGCCATCATCCCATTCTCCTTGGGGGGCACGTCCCCCTCGCTCATCCAAGAGGCAGCAAGAGCCTCAGGCACCAGTACCTCTTCAGCATTATCATAATCCTCAGCAGGAGTGTCAGTCCCCTGAGCTGGGTTTTAAGAGCAGACAAGGGGGTCAGATGAAACCACAGTAAATGGGTTGGCCTAGGAAATATCTGAAATCCTTCTGCTGCAGAGATTCTGAAGGCTGCTAAAGTAGAGGTACTAACTACCCACTCCCTGTTTTAACAGGTCTCATCCAAGGTCATATATTTCACTCTGATGTGTCCGTAAGCCAGAAAAATGATCCAACACCTCAATATTCCCTTATTAAAACTACATATTTCAGGGGCGCCTGGGTGGCTCAGTCGGTTAAGCGTCCGACTTCGGCTCAGGTCATGATCCCACAGTTCGTGAGTTCGAGCCCCGCATCAGGCTCTGTGCTGACAGCTCAGAGCCTGGAGCCTACTTCACATTCTGTGTCTCCCTCTCTCTCTGCCCCTTCCCTGCTCATGCTGTGTCTCTCTCTGTCTCAAAAATAAATATAAACATTAAAAAAAATTTTAAAAATAATAAAAAAAAACTACATATTTCAGAGAAACTCTTACACCAATGGATTACTAAATATTTTGTCAGTTACACTTTCCAGACGATATTTTTCAAAACAATGTGTGTGAGCTGTGACTGAATGAGGATGGTGTTGAACACAGAGAGCCCGGCCTCAACGTGAGGCATGTTCAGAGCAACCAGAGAAGGAGGAGAGAAGAGACCTCTCTAATCCTAGTCAAAGGAAGACGGTCCCTCTTGGATCTCATCTCTAGGAGGGAAAGCCCCCTGCCCCTAATATCCAGCCAAGGCAGATCCCCCCCGTACTACCTGGAGCAGATTTAAAGTCACTGTCCTCCTCACCATCCCCAGTGTAATATGACAGGGTAGTCACTGGGTCCTCTGACAGGGACGCTAATGTGGAGACAAACATCACAAAACAAGCAGAACGTGCCTTCTCACGCCCGTGGGACCTGTGGTAAGGCTGAAAAGAAATGCTGGAGCGGGCGAGGCTCCCATAGAATAAAGAGAAGGCTCAGCGTTCACAGGGGCTCAGGAGGGGCCCATCCTGCAGCCTTTGGAGGGGCTGCTTCTGTGAGCCTGGGGCACATATGGGGTCTGGCACGTTCTGAGAAGACGTGGCTCGCAGACAGCAGGGACCAGAAGTCCCAGGAAAGCAAAGTAGGGATACACACCAGTGCCGCCCAGCAGATCTTCCTTCATTGTCACAAGATGATCGATCTCCTCGTACACAGCCTCACCGAGAGCATCTTCGAAACTGGATAAGGCTGAGCAAACCACCAGCAAGTGAGAGATCGCTACCTGAGTTCATCCCTGAACCAACAGGCTAATCGTTCTTCCCAGGGCTCACAGGTGGAGAAGCCCTCGGGGCTGCCAGGATGCCTTCATAGTCTCCAACCCCATGCACCGTATCTGCACCTTCTCCCTTGCCTACCCTGTGTCCACAGCTCAGCTCCTATCCCTTCCTGTCCCACATAGAAGCCATGACTTACGAGGGTTCACACTCCAACCCTCAAAGCCTCTGTAGATTCAGCCTTTACAGTTTAACGTAGAGCAGCTGGAGTTTTTCAAACACGGTTCCCCCCCACCTCATGCCTGGCCCCCCCTCCTGCTTCCACACACTTTCCATGTTACCCAGTACCCCCTGTAGCCCACCTCTGCTCGCTGCTCTCCATCTGTACAGCTGAGTTACCAGGATCATGAGGACCAGGAAGAGAAGGGCCCCCAGGATGAAGCAGAGCATCTCAGACAGGGAGAAGATGCCACGGACAGGATTTGGGCCTGGTCTGGTCCCTAAAGAGAATAAAAGCAATAGAATTTGGAGAAGGGCAGGGGCCTCGGGAAACTCCTTTAGCATTGCCAGAGGTACCCAGGATGAGGAAGTCCCAGACTCAGGCATAACAGGACTGACCACGACCCTGGTGGGCACTCCAAGCCTTGTCCTGAGATAAATTCAACTCCACTCCAGTGAGGTCCAAGGGAGCGCTAGGATTATCAGACAGCTTCCCTGCTGCAACAGCCTCTGAGCACCAAGCCACACCAATGCAGCTCCCTTTCTTTGGGCTTCACCAGACCAGAGCATCAAACAGCTCCTGGAATAGGCATCTTGCCTCTGAACAGTGACACTCAACAGACAAATGGGAAATCCTGAGATCCTGCAGCACGGGAACCAGCCTGCCTTGGCCCCAGGGCAAGAGAAACTTCTGGTGCAGTGGGCCAACGAAGGGAAAGCTTCCCCGAGGGAAATGCCCTAAGACTTCCCCACCAGCCAATGGCTCCTCAGTTTCTTTCTCTTTCTGAGTTGGCTAATTCTGTCAGGTTCCACAGAACAAGTCCCCAGAATCGGAATACTGCGGCACTGTACCTGCTATAGAAGACGGCAATGCTTTTCTTTTACCTAGAGGGAAAAACAGTACAGGAATTGGCCAGAGTGCAGGGCCGTCCATTTTCCCCACCTTAGTCCCTGAAATCACCCCTCGATTACCACAACATCAATGTGGAGTCCTCCCCCGCCCCTCCATCCGGGACTCACAGCACCTCGATGCTTTCAGAAGGCAAACTTCCGAGGACAACCCTGGCCCGCCCCGCTGGCCCACCCCTGCCCCAGCTCAACCAGAGCCGCTCACCAGAGCACCTCGCTCCAGCATCCTCCTCGTGCTTGCAGTCGTTCTGTCCCCAGGGATTGGCAGCACAATCCCACAGGGAGGACTCCCTGCCCCTGCACTTCACCTCATCCAGCCAGATGCTCCCACTTCCCGGGCCAAATGCCGCCCTCTGCAGGGCATCCAGGGCAGAGCCACAGCCCAGCTGCTGACACACCACCTCGGCCTCTGCCAGGCTCCAGGAGTCATCACACACCGTGCCCCAGGAGCCATCGTGCCAAACCTCCACTCTCCCTGAGCACTCGGTGTCTCCTCCCCTGAGTCGGAGCTTCTCTTGGTCTGAAAAGGCAGCAGCACCTTCGGTTACCGCCCCTGGTGGGAAGGCAGGAGCCAGCAGGCGAGGCAGGAGGGACTGATGTACCTGTGCAGGGGGCAGCTGCTGGACAGCTCCTGGGCCTCATTCCTGCAGAAGCAGACAATGGGGAGGCGCTAGGTCAGGGACAGCTGGGAGCGATCTTGCCCCCTAACAAGATGATCTGAAGGCCTGGGTTCAGTCCAAGTGGCAAGGGAAAATAACAGTCTTCGGAATTAATCTAATGGGCTGAGTTACTGAGACGTTGACCAAATCATAGCCTTTAACACCGCCTGAAATTGTTTTATCTGTCTACTTGTCTATCACTCTCCACATTCCACAACAAATAAAATACAGACATGTGCATACACACATGCGCACGCCGCACACACACACACACACACACACACACAATCAGAAGTAGGTCATAAAGAATTTTGGGAGAGGTAAAAGCATTTAAATTGTGAAGGGGATGTCTCACCAAGGAAATGACATTTAATGTAAAAACTGAATGAGGAGGGGCACCTGGGTGGCTCAGGTCATGATCTCACAGTTCATGGGCTTGAGCCCCGCATTGGGCTCTGCACTGACAGCCTGGCGCCTGCTTCGCATTCTGTGTCTCCCTCTCTCTCTGCCCCTCCCCTGTTCACACTCTGTCTCTGTCTCTCAAAAATGAATAAACATTTTTTAAAAACTGAATGATGAGAAGTTGACAAGTAAGCAAAGCAGAGAGAACAGCTAGTGTGAGGTCTTAGGATGAACAGTGCCATCTGCCTGGTAAAAGAATACCGAGGCATTAAAGGATGGCCAGCCTGCCTTCCCTTACTTCCCGCAGGCCTGGCTATTTCAGGGACACAAAGAGAGTCAATATGTGTACCGACTGAGTGGAAGAGTGTTCTCAGAAAAAGACTGAGTGATGGGTAGGGAACAGATCATATATAGCTTTGTCAATCAGTAGAGGAACTCTGAGTTTTACCTTAAGTTGAACATGAAGCCCCTGGAGGTTTATAAGCAAGAGACAAGATAAACGCTAATTTTTTAAACTTCTCTCTGACAGATGATAAGGCACTAAGATGATAGTGACAATGGAAGGTATAGAAGCACTGAGGATATGGGAAGCACTTCATATGGGAAGTAGAGGGTGAGGGAAGTAAAGAAATTAAGGCTGACTCCTATATATTGAGCTTAAGTAACTGAGTAATCGTAGCGATGTTAACTGAAATGGGGAATACCATGGGGAGGAAAAATGAGGAGCAGGAATTGAAAAGGTAGACTCAAATATTCTGCTTTAGACTAAATTTGAGCAGCCCGCTGATACTCAAGTGGAGATGTCAGGTAGCAAAGGACCATATGAGTTTGTATTAAGGACAGAGATCAGCTGTGATGGTATATATTTGAAAATTGTTAGTGTAGCGATGCTGTTTGGGCCATGGGCCTTAGGGAAGGAGTATAGCTAAGAAGGATAGACAGTCTGATACTGAGCCCTGAGAGTCTCCAAGATCTAGAGGCTGAGCACAGGAGTTACAACTCTGTAAGCATAAGAACAGCAATGAGGCAGAATTGGAACAACGATCAATGAGGTAGAGTGACTGTCAGGAGGGATTAAAAACGAGAAGGAAAGAGGGGCGCCTGGGTGACTCAGTCAGTGGAGCGTCCGCCTTTGGCTCAGGTCATGATCTCGCGGTTTGTGAGTTCGAGCCCCGCGTCGGGCTCTGTGCTGACAGCTTGGAGCCTGAAGCCTGCTTCAGATTCTGTGTCTCCCTCTCTCTCTGCCCCTCCCCTGCTCATGCTCTGTCTCTCTCTGTCTCTCAGTAATAAATAAATGTTAAGAAAAAAAAATTCTTTTTTTATTTTTATTTTTATTTTTTAACGTTTATTTATTTTTGAGACAGAGAGAGACAGAGCATGAACGGGGGAGGGGCAGAGAGAGAGGGAGACACAGAATCAGAAGCAAGGTCCAGGCTCTGAGCCATCAGCCCAGAACCTGACGCGGGGCTCGAACTCACGGACCATGAGATCGTGACCTGAGCTGAAGTCGGCCGCTTAACCGACTGAGCCACCCAGGTGCCCCCCAAAAAATTCTTTTTTTAAATGAGAAGGAAAGAGAAGTCAGCCTGTTGAATGCTGCCAAACGGTCATGAGTAATGAAGACAGAAAAGTTTGCTACATTTCATTACCTTACCAATTCGGAGGAATGGTGGACCCTACCACTTAATTGGGATGAGTTCAGACCAGTAAAAGACAGAAAATTGTGAAGACAATGAGTGATTACTGACCGTCCTTTTACATTTTTTTAAATGTTTATTTACTTTTGAGACAATGCGAGAGACAGACTGCAAGCAGTGGAGGGGCAGACAGAGGGAGCCACGGAATCTGAAGCGGGCTCCAGGCTCCGAGCTGTCAGCCCAGAGCCCGACGCGGGGCTCGAACTCACGGACCGTGAGATCCTGACCTGAGCCGAAGTCAGGCGCTCAACCGACTGAGCCACCCAGGCGCCCCACTGACTGTCCTTTTAGAAACTTGGCCGAGGAGGGGCGAGAAGAGGGATGGGCAGCAGCTAGGAAGGGAACTGGAGTCAAGGAAAACTCCGCAGGTATTTTTCAAGATGTGAGATACTCAAGCCCATATATACATTGATGAGAATAAACCAGGGGACAGGGAGGAAGTTGATGGACCAGGAAGAGGGCATAACAGAAGTGAAGACTTTGACAAGTGCCATTAGGCCCCACAGCCTGAGCAGAAGACCTGGCCTAAGGTAAGGACGGAGGCCACTGAGCCAGGAAGCCAAGCAAGCAGAGAGTGCGCACAGAGACCACAAGTGAGTAGATTTAGTAAAGGGGAGATGAGGGGTTCACAGCTGACTGTTCTAATTTCTTAGCGAAGTAAGAGGCAAGATCATGACTTGAGAACAGATGGTGGGGATCCAGGTGTTGACAACGCGTGGAGAGCAGAAAACATGTAAAATATAATTTTAAAGATAGGGCAAGCCCACATATTGGAGGACTCCGGGGACACTGGGGAATGCCCACTAGAGACTGTCCGTGAGTTCCAAAGTAGACTGGAGCCACGACTGTGGGCCATTTTCCCACCTTTCCGTTAGTCAAGTGCAGACAAGGAGTACTCTAACCAGATCTGGAGTTTGCCAGGTGAGGTTGACAAAGAGGAGGCGAGGGAGTTGAATAAGTTAAAGGCGAATGGTTACAATGCTGGATCATATTATCTCGTTTGGCTAAGAAAAAAAAAATGTGCAGACATGGAGAAGACTAGAAAAGTAAGAAAAATGGTTAGGGGGAAAGAGTGGGCATCTCCAGGAGGACCAGAAATGATTTGAAATGGAGCATTCTAGGTTAGGAGCCGTAAGTTTTAAGAGGCACTGGCCAGAGACTGGAATACAGAAATCAAGATTTCCAGGTATACAGTTATTGGTGGTCAGTAGTGTTTGCATAGGCAGAGATAGGCTGGAAGGAAAGGTGCCTGGAAAAGAGGAAGTCAATGAACTGCGAGGCCAGGGTGATGTCTTGGTTGTGTTTAAGGGCATTGAAGGACCCCCCCCCCCACCGGTTCCAGGAGTAAGACAGAGATGAACAACTTGGTGAGCGTGGTGCTGCAGTCTTCGGTGGACAAGGGGAAGTGGCCAGAAGGTTAGGATGATGACAGCAACAAGCGCGAGCAGTGGGCGGTGTTGTCTCGTGGTGTGAATTTCCAGCGGTTGGGTGTTGAGAAGACAGACAGGAGAGGAGTTGTTGAAGGTGACACCTGCGAGCCAGGAGCATACCTCCTCCAAGTCCCAGCCCAGAGAAAAGAGTGTTTTGAGAGAGAAACAAAGAGCCTCCAGGTGACAGGCAAATCAGTGTTCCCAGGGAAAAGTCGGGTTTTGATCACAACGTGAAAGTGAAGGGAACATTGAGGGCATAAGGGAGTTTGAAGATGTCGGGCTCCAAATTCCAGCAGGCTCTGCAGAACATTTCGGGAGAGCGGGGTGAAGGGGACAGATTGAGTACATGGTGGTCAATGAAAGGCCCAGAGGATACAGGATCAGCCATGAAGACTGGGATCCTACGGCCTCTGAGAAGAGCTAAATTCAAGCAGAAAGACATGGGGGCATGAGGTCACTGACCTCTCAGTTCCCCAGGATGCAGCAGCCAAGAAGATAAGCAAATTCCTCTCAAACAGGAATGTCTTCCTGGGCCCTGCTTCACAGAGGTCTCTGGTTCCATACCGCTCTCCAAGGTCACCCTGTACCGCTCTCCCTCCCTCTTTTCTGCTCTGGTCCTGATGGGATTTTTCTCAGTGCCTCAAAGACACCATGTTTCCTCCCACCTCAGTACCTACACTGACCCAAGTGATCTCTCCACTTTCTTCCTTTGACATACTCTTAGCCTTCAGGTTTCCATCTAAGTATGAGTTCTTCCCTTACCCCAATTCCACACTTCCATGGCACTTTCTAGCTCTTCATGAAATTTCTGTCGAACAAGAGTTTTCAACGCTGGATTGTAAGCTCCGTGATGGCGGAGACTACATTTTCTTCTCTTCTCCATCCTCCTGCACACAGCATAAATTTGTGCCTACAAGGCACTCAATTACTCTCTACCAACAGACTGACTGAAAAACTAGTCTGGCTGGTGTCAATGCATTCCAGAGTAAAATACCATCAGCTCAAGAAACAATCAGGAAATGTCTGGATGGCTCAGTAGTTTAGGCATCCAATTCTTGATTTAGGCTCAGGTCATGATCTCACAGTTGTGGGATAGAGCCCCGAGTTGGGGCTTAGCATGGAGCTTGCTTAAGATTCTCTTCCCTCTGCCTCTGCCCTTCTCCCACTCACACGGGCACACACACCCATTTTCTCTCTCTCTCTCTCTCTCTCTCTCTCTCTCTTTCTTAAAAAAAAAGAAAAACCGGGGCGCCTGGGTGGCGCAGTCGGTTGAGCGTCCGACTTCAGCCAGGTCACGATCTCGCGGTCCGGAGTTGGAGCCCCGCGTCGGGCTCTGGGCTGATGGCTCGGAGCCTGGAGCCTGTTTCCGATTCTGTGTCTCCCTCTCTCTCTGCCCCTCCCCCGTTCATGCTCTGTCTCTCTCTCTCCCCCCCAAAATAAATAAATGTTGAAAAAAAATTTAAAAAAAAATTAAAAAACAAAAAACAAAAAAACAACAACATTGGAACATGTGAATCAAATCATCATCCAAACTTCATTTTGTAGTCTCATACTGAACCCATCCCTTAGATTCGAAGACATAAAATCTCACTAACAACATCCTGCAGGACTGGGACAGACACATAGAAACGGTAAGTTACCTGCACACGAGATATAAGCTTCCTCTTTTGCAGAGCATGATCTGTGTTTCCACGGGCCGGAAGGACATTGCCAGAGAGAGAAATCGGTTTTCCGACACTGGATTTGATCCACCCACCGAAGCCTAGAACCCTCCCTGGGAACTACGGAAGAGTCGAGGGTCCCACTGTGTCCACAGCCAAGCTGTCTACAGATGATGGACAAGGTCATGGGTGTCATGGGGCTGTGGCAGACACTGCCCCAGGTCCCGTTGTAGAAAACTTCCAGCCACCCGGCACACTCCTGGTCCTCGCTCACCAACCTGAGGTTCAGGAAGTCTACATCGAAAGGAGAGAGAGGGGGAAACAGTCCACCGTAAACATTCCACTCAAATGCTCTTGATTTTTTTTTTTCTCTCCATGCCAGGGATGGTGAACATTCATCGCTGACTCTGCTGAGGAAGCACCCACGGGATGACAAGGCTGAAATCTGTCTCCCTTCTACCTGCTTTTGTCTGTTTGTGTCTGTCTTTCTATTTCCACCACAATGACGTAATGGACTATGAACAGAGAGGGCACTCTCCACGGAGGGCAAGCTGAATCCTGCTTCCTGACAAAACTTCTAACAGAGTCTGGGAAAGAGAGTGTGGAAAGTGGGATGCTGGCCGAATAACGCCCCCTCAAAGGTGTTGTGTAAATATGTTACCTTACATGGCAAAAGAGACTTCGCAGATGTGATCAAGTTAAGGACCTTGGGATGGTGACATTAACCATAATGGAATATGTGGAATATAACCATAGCGGAATAGTGTGGGTTAAGCAGGTGAGCCCAAATCCAATCACATCCTTAAAACTGGGAAGACTTTTCCAGCTTCAGTCAGAGGGAAACGTGACTATGGAAGAATGGGAAGAATGCTCAGAGGGAGCAACGTGGTCAGCCTGAAGAAAAAGAGAGGGAGCTAACTACCAGCCAGGGAATGCCCACGGCCTTAAGAAACTAGCAAAGATGGAGAAAAGGGATCTCGCCTAGAGCCTCCAGAAAGAATGCTGCCCTGCTGACACGTTGGTTGGAGCCCAGCGAGACCCTTGGTAGACTTCTAACAAACAAAACTCTAAATTCATAAATTTGTGGGGCGCCTGGGTGGCTCACTCGGTTGAGCGTCTGACTTTGGCTCAGGTTATGATCTCGCGGTCCGTGAGTTCGAGCCCCGCGTCGGGCCCTGTGCTGACAGCTCGGAGCCTGGAGCCTGCTTGGATTCTGTGTGTGTGTGTGTCTCTCTCTTTCTCTCTCTTTGCCCCTCCCCCACTCGCGCTCTGTCTCTCTCACTCTCAAAAATGAATAAGTGTTTAAAAAAATTGTTTTTTAATTTAATAAATTTGTGTGGTTTCTACCACTAACGGTGTGGTCATGCATTTCAACAGCAATGGGACCTCAAGACTTTGCCGCCACGGAACACTGAAGAGCGGGCCCTGCTTTCGAATGGAAACTGTAGGAAATGGCTGTCAGGAGGTCTTGCTGAGAAGGAAGGACCTCAACCCCAGCTGCCACAGGAGGAAAAGAAAGCACCTAAGCTTCACATCTGCTAGAAAGCCCGGCACTGGGGCAGGAAGCTTTCTTCTCCTCTGGCCCTTTCAGCAACACCCCCTCAGGGCGCAGCCTCCCCTCCTGCAGAGCCCCCCACCTCCTCGCCCAACCTGCAGACGGGGTGCGGGCGGACCTGAGCAGATGACCCCGGCGTCTTCCTTGTGCCTGCAGTCGTGCTGCCCCCAGCCCCGGGCGGGGCACTTCCAAATGTGAGACTCCTTTCCTGTGCAGTTCACGTCGTCCAGCCAGATGGAGTCTGATCCCGCCCCGAAGTGAGCGGAGACCGTGGCATTGAGGGCCTCGCCGCAGCCCAGCTGTCTGCACACCACGTGGGCGTCGTTCAGGTCCCAGCTGTCATCACAGACGGTGCCCCAAGAGTCCCGGTAGCGAATCTCCACTCTGCCAGCGCAGGGACCACCTCCGTCCACCAGGCGGAGCTGTCTGTGATCTGAGGGGAGAATCAGGCCACTGGGGCATCGAACAGGAAACGGGAAGGGCTTTCTGGTCCAGTGGGACCCCCTCACCTGAGCAGTTGGGAGCACTCTCCCGTGAGCCCGCAGAGGCCGCCGGCTCAGACACAGAGTCGTCGCACTGGGGCAGTACCTGGGTCTGGTTTCCTGCAGAAACAGCAAGGTCAGAGGGTTACTAGGGTTGGAGAACAGGAAGCTGACTTAAACTAAATATGGAACCTGGGGCCGGGGTCTGAGATGAAAGCTGTTACGTGAGAGTAATGTTATCATAATGGTAGAATTCACTTCCTGCTTCTGACAAGGCCAAGATTTGTCTTTCAAGCCAAGTGCGGCACTAAGCATGAATTGTAAAATGTGGGAATGTATCGGGGCACCTGGGTGGCTCAGTCGGTTAAATGTCCTACCCTTAGGTTTTGGCTGAGGTCATGATCTCACTGTTGACGGGTTCAAGCCCCTCACTGGGCTCTGCGCTGGCAGCACTGAGCCTCCTTGGGATTCTCTCTCCTCTCTCTCGGCCCCTCCCCCAATCACGCTCTCTCTCTCTCTCTCTCTCTCTCATAATAAATAAATAAACTTAAAAAAAATAAGTGGCAATATATCAGTACTGCTTGAAAGCGTTGAAGATCTACCAAGGCAGTGAGAATTTGGGGAGCCAAGCTCTAAGAGAAAAGACGGCCAGAGGTGAGCCACTTCCCCTCGAGGCCTTTGTCAATTCCAAGACTCTAGCGAAGATGCGGAAAGGTTCAGCACAGGTTTTGCCAGACTCACAGGGCTCTGGGAATAAAAGAATAATTGAGGGTCAGCCAAGGAGGAGGCACCCTATTAACCAGAGCCCTTGAACCATAGAAAGAAAACTGAGCTAAAAGTAGACTATTCCTCACAAGGATAGATGCACAGCATCTAATTATGCAATTCCTTTAGATAAGGTGATCTGGCCATAAACAGGTGCCAGGAGGAAGCAAAGCAAAATCCTTTCTGAAGGATTTCTATAATGTTTCATCTATGATGTCTGCCAATCAAAAATGCCCAGGCAGAGGGGCACCTGGTTGGTTCAGCCAGTAGAGCATGAGACTCTTGATCTTGGGGTCATGAGTTGGAGCCCCATGCTGGGGTAGAGATTACATTAAAAAATTAAAATCTAAAAATAATAATAACCGGGAATAAAAGAGAAGAGATTTGACAAATATCCAGGAGGATAAAAGAGGCATTGGAAAGAAATGTACAGGGTATCCAGTTGTTGGAGTTACCTGACAAGGAGTTTAAATCACCACGAATGAAATGTTTGTGGGGGCGCCCGGGTGGCTCAGTTGGTTACGCGTCTGACTCTTGATTTTAGCTCAGGTCATGATCTTACTTCATGAGATCAAGACCCACATCGGGGTCTGCACTGACAGCATGGATCCTGCTTGGGATTCTCCCTCTTCCTCTCTCTGTCCCTGCCATCCCCCATCAAAAATAAATAAACTTTTTAAAAATTTTATTTAAAAAAAATGCATCTAAAAGATGTATAGGATATACTGAGATATATATTGCCAAATTATCTTCCAGGAATTTTGTAGTCTTTTGCTCTTCTACTAAACTATATTTTTCTACTGCCCCATACCTACCACTAACATCGAATATCTTAATATTTTTAAATCACTGTCAACATGGTAAAATAATCTCTACTTTGAAAAAAGACAAATCCAATTTGCACTCATGCAGGATGGAATCTAATATCAATTTACCATGCTTGTACAAGATTTCATTCTCCTGACTATGGCCACAACTCAAATTGGAAGGAGATTCTACATAATAACTGGCTCGTATTCTTTAAAAAATGTCAATGTCATGGGGCGCCTGGGTGACTCAGTCGGTTGAGCGTCTGACCCTTGATTTCGACTCGGGTCACGATCTCACAGTACATGGGATCGAGCCTCGTTTTGCGCTCCATGCTGAGCATGGAACCTGCTTAAAAGACTCTCGCTTTCCTTCGCCCCTCCACCCTGCTCATGCTCTGTCTCTCTAAAAATTAAGCCAATGTCATGAAATACAAAGTGAGATTCAGGAAGTGTCCTTTATTAGAGAAGACTAAGGGGTATGACAACTGAATGTAGCATATTACCTCACCTCTTTTTTTGCCGCGAAGTATGCATTTGGGACAGTTGTGAAATTCTGAATAAGGCTTGTGAACTAGATAATAGAATTATAACAATGCTAATTGATCAAGAGATGAATGGATAAAGAAGATGCGTCATATATATAATGTAATATTATTCAACCATGAGAAAGAAGGAAATTCTGTCATTTGAGACACCAGGGATGGATAGTGACAGCATTATGCTAAATGGAATAAGTCGGAAAGAGAAAGATGGGTAGTGCATGATATCATTTTTATGTGGAATCTAAAAACAATCAAAATCATAGAAATATGGAATAGAAAAGCTGTTGCCAGGGGGCGTGGGGTGAAGGAAATAGGGAGAGTTTTATAAAAACGTACAGACTTCTAGTTATAAGATGAATAAGTTCTGAGAGTCTAATGCATAACACGGTGACGACAGCTGGTAACACCATATTGTACAATTGAAATTTGCTATAAGAGTTGAACTTAAATGTTCTCACACACACACAAAAAGATAAATGTGTGAGGCTGAAGCTGTATTAATTAACTAGAATGGGGGAATCGTCTCACAATGTACATGCATATCCAGTCACCGTATTGTACCTTTCAAATGTCTTACAATTTTGTCAGTGACACCTCAGGAAAGCTTAAATTTTAAAATATTTTTGCTTAAAAAAAACATGATTACAGTTTGATTGAGGTGGGATTTAATCTACAGATGAATTTTGAGGTAACCAACTTTGACAATATTTAGTATTTTCAACTCATTTATATGGTGTGTCTGTCCATTGTTTACATCTTCTTTAATTTCTCTTGAAGATCTTTTATGTCTTTGATTAGCTTTTCTCCCCAGTATTTTATGTTTTGATCTTTTTGTGAGTAGTACAGCTTTTTATCTATTTTCTACTTATTGATACTATTTATTAAGAAAATTATTTTTTGCATATATTTTGTGCATGGGCTTGTACTTAGCAATGTTATAGTTAGATTATAACTTCTAATAATCTAACTGTAGATTCTCTTGGGTTTTCTTGCAATCATGCAGTCTATAAATAATTGTTTTGTTTCTTCCTTTCTAATTCTTACACTTAAAAATTTTTTGTGCTCTAGTAAACTGTTGGATAACAATGGTGATAGATATTAATATCATCTCTCTCATCTGAGGGAAAAATATTTCAGTATTTCACCATTAAGTGTGACATTTTCACCAGATTTTTTTAATGAGGCCTTTGTAGACTGAAGAAAGTTCCTTCTATTTTCAATATGCTAGGAGATGTTCTCATGCATCGTTCTCAAATCTTCCCAAGCCTTTTCCACATCTGATGAAACGATTACATGGTTTCTTTTTTGTTTAGTTTTGTTAATAGGTATATTTTACACTAACTTTGCATTTCTGGGAAAACTCTGTTTGCTTGTGGTGCATTCATTTTTGTACATCTCTGGATTCAACTTGCTAACATTTCCTTCATGAATTCTGCATCCCTATAGAGAAATGGTCTGTAATTCACCTTTCTTCCAATGTCCCAGATTTTAACATTTATGGTTCTTGCAACTTTTCTGTAAGTTTGTGTTCATTTAAAACTAAAAAGTTTAGGGGCGCCTGGGTGGTGCGGTCGGTTGAGCGTCCGACTTCAGCCAGGTCACGATCTCGCAGTCCGGGAGTTCGAGCCCCGCGTGGGGCTCTGGGCTGATGGCTTGGAGCCTGGAGCCTGTTTCCGATTCTGTGTCTCCCTCTCTCTCCGCCCCTCCCCCGTTCATGTTCTGTCTCTCTCTGTCCCAAAAATAAATAAAAAACGTTGAAAAAAAATTTAAAAAAAACAACTAAAAAGTTTAATACATCGGAAAAAAAGAATTAACACTCAGTCTTCCAAATAATTAAAAAGAGAGAGAGGATAACTCCTACCTCATTTATGAGAATTGGAAAAATGTATACGTGGGAGGTGGTGAGTTTAGCAACTTCACATGTCACCATGTTGGACTCGATCATCAAGCTATTTTTTGGTGGAAAATGACAAGCTAATTTTAAAAGTTTATATGGAAGGGACTCCTGGATGGCTCAGTTGGTTGAGTGTCCAACTGTTGATTTTGGCTCAGGTCATGATCTCACGGTTCATGAGATCAAGCCACCCATTGGGCTCCATAATGAGCGTGGAGCCTGCTTGGGATTCTCTCTCCCACCCCCTGCTCACTCTCTCTGTCTCTCTGTCTCTCTCTCTCTGCCCCTCCCCTACTTATGCATGCCCTCTCTCTCTCTCTCAAAAATAAACATTTTTTAAAATAAAATATATATGGAAAAGACCACAAATGATCCACACACTTGAGAAGAAAAACAATGAAGTTAAAGGAGTAACTTTACCACTTATCAAGACATACTACAAAGTTACAATAATTATGGAATGGGGGCATTAATGCCAGAATAAACAAGGATACAATAGAAGAGAATGGAGTCCAGAAAAAGACTCAGACATGCGTAGACTCATTATGACAAAGGAGGCACTGCAATGGGGAAAAGTGTCTTTTCAGGGAAGGAGTCTGAGTCTGTTGGGTATCCTGATAAAAATATGAAATTTGACCCCTATCACACATGAAAATCAATTCTAGGACCATACAATTATATGTGAAATAAAGGTAACTAAACTTCTATAAATACCATAGAGGAATATCTTCAGGATCTTTAAAGTTCTCTTTAAAAGGACATAAGAAGGGGCACCTGGGTAGCTCAGGCGGTTAAGCATCCGACTTCAGCTCAGGTCGTGATCTCATGGTTCATGAATTCAAGCCCCACATCAGGTTCTGTGCTGAGAGCTTCAGAGCCTGGCGCCTGCTTCGGATCCTGTGTCTCCCTCTCTCTCTGCCTCTCTACCGCTCACACTCTGTCTCTCTCTCTCAAAATAAATGAACATTTAAAAAAAAATTAATAAAAGGATATAAGAAGCATCGTGTGCCAAAAAAAAAAGTTGACACACTAAACCTTGTTAAAGTTAAGAACTTAGCTTATCAATAAACACCATTAAACGAGCAAAAATAAAAAGACAAGAGTTAAACACCCAAAATAAATACATACATATTTGCACCACAAGTCACTGTCACAATTATCTGTAACATCACTATTTGCAATAATTAAGAACTGGAAATAGATCAAAACTCCACCATCAGTTGATGGATCAATACCTGGTCACATGGTCAATCAAAGGAACGCTTTACAATAAAAAATGAAGGAAGCACTGCTATAAATAACTCATGCATGAATCAAAAACATAGTATGGAATCAAAGAAGTTAGACACAAAATGAAACATACTATATGATTTTATATGAGGCTCAAAATAGAAAAAACTATCCTATAGCATAGAAGTTAGGGGACTGGTTTTCTTCAGGCAGGAGGGCAGGGATAGTGATTGGTAGGGTATGAATGTGGTTTTTGGGGTGCTAATGATCTCTTTGTTGATCTGGGTTGGGGTTACACGGCGTTCATGTTATGACTCATCGAGCTACACACTTACTACTTAACATACTTTCTCTGTAAATACTCAGATGTATTTAAATAATAGTGCTAATTTAATTTTTTTTAATGTTTATTTTTTGAGAGAGAGAGAGAGAGACAGCGCACTAGCAGGGAAAGCAGAGAGAGAGGGGAAGAGAGAATCTGAAGCAGGCTCCACAGTTTTAGCACAGAGACCAATGAGGCTCGAACCAGCGAACTTCGAGATCATGACCTGAGCGAAAGTCAAACACTCAATCGACTGAGCCACCCAGGCGTCCCAACAGTGTGTTAATTTTAACAGATACCCCTCTTAAATTCCTTGCCTTGACCTAAAGGCAAATAGCAATGAAAAGAACCATATTTTATCATGGATTTTCTCACTTTTAAAACAATTTTTCCACACTCTTTGCTCATAGGGACATTTCACTCAAAAAGCATCCTGAGTAGCAGTTAGCCCTTCCCTCTCTCTTACCTGAGCAGATCACAGAGGCTGTGTTTCCATGAGCACAATCAGGAATGCCCAGGGCAGTCATAGGACAATTCCACAAGAAAGACTCAGCCCCCAAGCAGTGAAATCGAGCTTTCCAAATCTGATCACTTCCTTCCACAAAGTATGCTCCTTTTGGAGCAGAGATAGCAACTCCACAGCCAAGCTGTTGACAAACAACATTGGCATTTGCCATATTCCAGTGTGAGGCACAGAGGGCTTTCCAATGTCCAGAAATATTCATCTCCACTTGTCCTTCACACTGAGAGGTGCCATTTTTCATGAGCCGGACTTCCGTGTATGCTAGTAAGAGAAGACAGGGTTTCAGTGAGATCTCATGTTTTTCTTACCCCAGCAGAGTACGCAGCGAGGTTGAAGTCCTGCTCTGCATCTCACCTGAACAGGAAACTTGAACAGCCCTACGGTGGCAAGCACCTCCTGGACAGCACACTCTAGGGCAGAAGTGAAGCTCAGGTTCATCCCCCTTACACCGGAATTCTTCAGGCCACACTTGTCTATCTGACTCCCTGAAGGACACATCTCCCAGGAAAGACACAGCTTTGCCACACCCCAGCTCTGCACAGATGATCTGGGCAGTGAGGAATGTAAAGTTCCCATCAGATACTAGAGTCCAGTCTTTTCCAGAATGCACTTCTACCTGCCCTGAGCAGGGTCCATCCCCACCAGCTAGACGCACAAATCCTAGGAGAAAAAAACAACAACAACAAATACAGGTAAATATTCATGATTCTGGCTTGGCAATTAGAAGTGACATGTCATGGACAATGGTGTATGACAGTGACATGTCAAAGTAAAAAGTTTTTCTTTTCCCAGGCATTGGCACAGAGGAAAGGATTTAACAGTTGGTGGCAGAATGGGACCTCCATGAGTGAGTTTCTAAAGACAGACTATTTGGAGTAGGTGAATACATTTTGGGGTTGGTTAGAGAAGTGAATTCCTCATCTACAAGTCTTGGCCCAAGGAAACTGCATAATACATAGGCATTCAGACTTAAGTACAAAGGTATGAAGAACAGAACCAACCCAGCGGGACATGGGCTATGAGACAGTAGAGATGTATCAGCCAGACAAGGTTAGAAAGTCATCCTGAGACTTGCGGGGCTCAAATTCTGGTCAGCTTTCTCTCCTAGGAGTCAATCCTCAAGTGGCTGAGGATAGGGAAAATCATGAGGGCTGTATCCATGAATGCATGACAACCGGTTGACAGACTGATGGCTCAAGATTAGAAATATAGACATTATAACCGGTCCACAGTTATGATTTCAAATTTTATCTTTCTGATAATTTTGGATGCAAAATATTCCATGAACTTCTTAGGTAACCTACTTGGGAAAGAAGATGAGTATGGATGTTAAGAGAGCTCAGAGAGTCAGGAGAGGAAGGGTGTGGTTCTAGCCAACTCTCTTGAAACCCTAGGATATAAGAATAGCCACCTTGCAGGGCGCCTGGGTGGCTCAGTCGGTTAAGCATCCGACTTCAACAATAGCCAAATTATGGAAAGAACCTAAATGTCCATCAACTGGTGAATGGATAAAGAAATTGGGGTTTATATACACAATGGAGTACAACGTGGCAATGAGAAAGAATGAAATATGGCCCTTTGTAGCAACATGGATAGAACTGGAGAGTGTTATGCTAAGTGAAATAAGCCAAACAGAGAAAGACAGACACCATATGGTTTCACTCTTATGTGGATACTGAGAAACTTAACAGAAACCCATGGGGGAGGGGAAGGAAAAAAAAAAAAAGAGGTTAGAGTGGAAGAGAGCCAAAACATAAGAGACTCTTAAAAACTGAGAACAAACAGGGTTGATGGGGGGTGGGAGGGAGGGGAGGGTGGGTGATGGGTATTGAGGAGGGCACCTTTTGGGATGAGCACTGGGTGTTGTATGGAAACCAGTTTGACAATAAACTTCATATATTGAAAAAAAAAAAAAAGCGTCCGACTTCAGCTCAGGTCATGATCTCATGGTCCATGAGTTCGAGCCCCATGTCGGGCTACGTGCTGACAGCACAGAGCCTGGAGCCTGCTTCAGATTCTGTGTCTCCCTTTCTCTCTGACCCTCCCCCATTCATGCTCTGTCTCTCTCTGTCTCAAAAATAAATAAACATTAAAAAAAAATTTTTTTTAAAAGAATAGCCACCTTGCAATCCATGAACCCAAGATGTCTTTTCCATTTATCTGTATATCCTTTCATTTCCTTCATCAACGTTTTAAAAATATTTTAATTTTTTTAATGTTTATTTATTATTGAGAGAGAGACAGCATAAACATGGGAGGGGCAGACGCAGAATCCAAAGCAAGCTCCAGGCTCTGAGCTGTCAGCACAGAGTCCAACGCGGGGCTCGAACTCACAAACTGCGAGATCATGACCTGAGCCAAAGTCGGACGCTTAACCAACTGAGCCACCCAGGTGCCCCAAAATATGTTTTAATTTTTAAAAGAGTAAGCATTAAGACCAGATACAGAAATTAGAGAGATGATTGAATTAGCTGACAAAATATTTAAATGACTTATATAAATATACTCAATGAAACATAAAACAGATTTTTACAAACTAGAAAAAAATAACCAAATGGAACTTCTAAAACTGAAAAATCCAATATCTGGAATGAAAAATTATATAGATAACTTAATAAGAGATTAGATGCTGCAGAATAAAAGAACTGTAAAGTTAAATGCAGGGCAATAGAAGCTTTGTCTTTGAAGCACAGAGAGAGAAAAGATGGAAAAGTGGTGGGGCGTCTGGGTGGTTCAATCAGTTAAGTGGCCAACTCTTGATCTCAGGATTGTGAGTTCAAGCCCTACACTGGGTACGAATCCTATAAGAAAGAAGAAAGAAAGAAAGAAAGAAAGAAAGAAAGAAAGAAAGAAAGAAAGAAAGAAAGAAAAATAGTAATGGAAATGCAATCACATATGGGTTAATATTAACCCATATTTTAAAATATGTATTTGGAGATTCAGAATAAGGAATGAGTAGAAAAAAATATTTGAAGAAATAATGGATGTAATTTTTTCAAATTTAATGAAAACTACAAACTCACTGATCCAGGAAGCTAAACAAATTCCAAACAAGAGATAAACATAAAGAAAACTACCTCAGGGCACTTGATAATGTAATTTTTGAAACCCAATCATTACAAAAAAGTCTTTTAAAAAAGTCTTAAAAGCATCCAAAGGAAATTGGTACATTATACAGGGGGGCATAAAAACAAAACTTCTTGTTGGAAGCAATGCAAGCCATATAACAATGTAAAAACATTTTTAAAGTACTGGGAGGACACCATCAACCTAGAATTCAATTGCCTGTGAAAATGCAGTTCAAAATTGAATGAAAATAAAAACGTTTTCAGATAAATAAAAAATGATAGAATTTGAGGCCACCAGAATTGCACTACACAAAAATGTTACAGAAAGTTCTTCAAGCTAAAAGAAAATAATAACAGATGAAAATGTGAATCTACCCAAAGCCATAAACACTACTGTAAATGATAAATCTGTGGGTAAATATAAAAAAACTTTGTCTCATTTTTAAAATAATAAAATGGCTAAGGCAAAAATCACAGCAATGTGTTATAAGATTTATAATATATTTATAAGTAAAATGTATGACAACAATTGCACAAATGACAAGAACAGGGAAATGGAAGTATACTGTGTTCAGGTCTTACATTCTCTATTAAGTGAGATAATATCCTTTGAAGGTAAAACATAATTAAAGAGTAATAATATCAGCATTATGGTAAAATCTAAGAAAAGCAATATATCTAATAAACCAATAGGGTAAATAAAAGAGAATACTAAAAAATACACAAAGACACAGGAACAAAGAATACATAAGACAAATAGCAAGCTAGTAGACTTAAATTCCAGCATATCAATAATTACATTAAGTTGAAATAATTTAAATACTCCAAATAAAAGCAAGATAATCATACTGAATAAAGTAAGGCACAACTTCAATTATATCTCAATAAAACTAGGGGGAAAAAAGTAACACATCATATGCTATCCACAAAACATATGTACATTAAATATAAACATAGAAACATATGAAGTGTCAGAAAAGATAAACCATGCAAGCACTAATCAAAGAAAGCTATTGTATCTATGTTAATATCAAAAAAAGTAAGACTACAAGACAAGTAATATATTCAGAAATAAGAAACATTTCATGATGATAAAATACAAAAGAAATCATGCAATATCAAAATTAGTGGGATATAGCTAAAGCAGTGCTCAGAAGGAAATCTAGAGCCTTGACACTTCCTTGATGCATACATTAGACTAGAAAAGAAAAACTAAATATAAATTATCTAAAATTCCAGCTCAAGAATCTATAAAAATAACAGCAAATCATAACAAAAAAATGTAAACTAAGAACCAAAACTTAATGAAATAGAAAACAAATACACAATAAGTAAAATCAACAAAGTTCATTGGTGAATCCCTTAAAAATAAAACTGATAATCTTCTAGTAGACCTGAGCAAGAAAAAATAAAATACACAGATTAACAATATCAGGGATGGAAAGGGGGTTATCATTATGGATCTTACAATATGCAAACGATAATGAGATATGAACAAACTTTGTCCTAATTTGAAAATTTTACTTATAATAGGATGAATCCTTGAAGACTAATTACTTGAAAAACACAATTTATCCAAAACGGATACCAAAAGAAATGGAAAATATAACTAGTCCTATATTTGTTAAAGAAATAGAATGCATATTATAAAAACTTCCCACAAAGAAAATTGCAAGTTTCAAATACCAGCACTTCTACAGAGCTCAAAAACTACATCAGCATAGAGGAAGAGAGGGAAGGAAGAAATGAGAACAAGAAGGTTAAAAACAGAAGCTGTAGTGAATATATGAATTAGCATGGATTTTCAGTCCCCAACCTCCCCTCCTTCAATTAATTGTATCTTCATCCCCTTACCATTCTGTACCTCAGTGCTGTGGCCCTTCCCAATCTGTGAAGCCCCTCCCCAATCTTTCTCCCTGAACCCTCTGAAATTCCCTCTTTATTTCAAACAAGCTCCTCTATATTCTTCAGAGATCATTCTTTCTACCTCTGAATTTCTCTTAAACACAATATTGTATTTCTAACAATCTACTAGAGGCTGAAATGTCTTTTTCATACCCCTTTCCTAAAATTGAGAGAAAGGAAATTCAAGAATTCAATTTAAATTTGAAAATTCATAAAGGGCATGGTTGCCTGTTCTTATCTAGACTGCATCATTACCACTTTGACTTCCCTTTACACACTAAAACATGTTCTGGAAAATATAGAAACAGACCAGAGGGAATAAACTTCTGACAAAGAGATTAGAAGAAAATCGAAACAGTTCATAAAAATATGAAAAGTTAAAATTAAAGCGATGGTAATGGTGGTCAGGGAGTAAAAAACAAAATCAATGTTTAGATGCCATATCACTCTCAAACTCTTTTTGTCTTTAAGCGTATCTTAACTGGAATTAATATCAAAAGCATCCATTTTCTTAAGGTAGTAATAGAAGTTCTGACATCACAGACTCCATTTTTCCTCAGATACTGATTTATCAAACAAAGTAAGTCAGGTCCTCCTGTAGTGTTTACACAAGTTGATCTGCAGTTGATACCATGATTAGGACCTCACGACAATAAGGAATGTTACCTGAAATGCAAGAAAACAAGCTTTCTTCAAAAACCCTAACTGAAGGTAGTAAACTCAAATGCCCCTTGAAAATAATTATTTTTTTAATAATAATAAAGAGGGTGGGAGGAAACTTTTGAGATGATAGATAGCTCTTATGGCACAGACTGTGATAGTGCTTTCACAGATGTATACTCACCTCCAAACTCATCAAATTGTATGCATTAAGTATATACAGTTTTTTGCATGTCAATCATACTTCAATAAAGTAGTTCTCAAAAAAGAAAATAACTGTGTTTTTTAGGGACCTGAATTAGTATCCTCAAAGATCTGCCAAAGTTACAATTTGAAAAGATCCACTTTTCCACCTCTCCCATGTCCCCTCTTTTGTCTGTACCTGACTGACCATCTCATGAAAGCAAGCAAAAGAGCTACCATGATGAAACTTATTTCATCAATTGCTGGGTTGTACCTGTATGAAACATTTGACTCCACCTTCCTACTTCTTATGACAGATCATTGAGCTCTGAATGGCCCTGTGACCCATAGGTCTGGAGCCTTCACTGTCCAGGGCCAAGCAAGTCCTTATGCTTCCTTGAACACCTAATACCCTAGGAGTCACTATGTGAGTGGAGTCTTCGCCCAAATATGTGATCCTGCATTGTTAGTTATTCTGGGAATTAAACCAAGGCTACTCCTACTGGAGACCCCTCACGAGACCACACAGGCCTTACCTGAGCAGACTACTCCAACACCATTACTGTGGAAATCGTTTTTCTTTCTGTAGTTTCGAATACGAAAAGAATTACACTCATTGAGAGTTGATTCTGTACCTTTACAAACAATATATGTAAACCAAATAGGCCCAACCCCTGATCCAAAATGAGCTGCCCTGGGAGCATCAAGAGCATGTCCACATTTCAGCTGTCTGCACACCACATTTGCATCCTTCAAGCTCCACCAGTAATCATCCACTGTGCCCCATTTTCCTTGGTATTTCACTTCCACTCTCCCCTCACAGTGGTGTCTCCCATTCTTCAGACTCAGCTCCACAGCTGCAAGAGAGACACATACACAGAACACAGGACACAGGAGATTTTAGGAGACCATGCAGTGGTATTCTGGTAAGTATGAAAAAATGAGCTCTCTGGGTAGGGTGGAGGGGTGAGGGGGACCTTTCATGTATAACATTTGTCGATTTCTGTATTATAAACACTGTGATCAATTTGAAGCTACCAATGTGGCATCACTGAACATGGAGTTGGAAGAGATACACAATTATTTCTCACAAGCCAGTAAGACTCAGCTCCATGCATACCAATGAGGACAGACCTTCAGATGACTCTAGGTGCTACTGCCCTCCCAGTAGATTTGCATAAGGCTGGTAGGGGCCCAAATTCCTCCATCTCAGTTACAGTTCACAGTCCCCGAGGTCAGTGGAAGAATCTTCCCTTTCCTTCTCTGTCTCATGCAGAAGACTCTCATCTAGCTTTAGAAGAGAGGACCATGGTAAGCAGCCTCTAAACTGTCCTGATTATTCCTGCTTCCTGATATTCACACTCATGTAATCCCCCTCACACTCGAATGTGGCCTGAACGCAGTAACATTCATCTAACAATGGAATTTGGCAAAAGTGATGAGATGTTTCAAGAGGACGCTGGTTTCTCTCATTGACCCATCTTGCTCTCTCATTTGTTTGCTCTGATGAAGCCAACTGCCATATTTTGAGCTGCATGTGGAGAGATCCACATGACAAGAAACTGAGGGAGGTGTCTAGTCAAGAGTCAGCAAGGGACTGAGGCTCTAAGTTAGACATTCCACCAGTGGCTGAATGCTGCCAATAACCAAGTAAATAAGTTTGGGTGGCATTCAGTCTCATTTGAACTTTAAGGTAATTGCAACCTTGTGAGAGATCATGAGGAACCAGATCAGAGATCAGAGATCAGAGGAACCAGAAAAGCCATGCCCAGATTCCTGGCCCATAGAAACTATGAGATCCTAGATAGTTGTTTTAAGCTTCCAAGTTTGGCAGTAATTTGTTGTACAGCAATATACTACTAATTTAGGGCTTCCCTCCAGGGTCAGAAAATAGCAGGGTGGACAAAATGGAGATTTATATGAGTGGCTTAATCATTTCATCCAAATAAGACTTCTTCCTAAGTGACCAAATCTGTGATCTTGGTCCTACTTGGAACTGGGACCCAAACCACCTCTTTCTTGTCATTATCAGCTTGTCATCTAGTAGACTAAGTTCCTGTTCTCCTGTCAGGAACAGAGAAGTGGGTTTTCTGAGGCCAAGAATCATCTCCATTAGCTTTGAATTGGGGTTAGCAAAATGAGAATTTTTCTCATAATATAATCAAGGCTTTGTCCCTGGGGTACCCATTTGCACTGCTCAGGTCTATACCTGGCTCCATATGCTTCCACTCTGGAAGTTAGAAGTGGTGTATCAAAAAGGGAAACATCTGGGAAGATGCTGAACTTGGAAAGATTCCTAGTGTGCTAGTCTTCTCAGGCAGGCTGCCATAACAAAACACCATAGACTAGGTGCCTTAAACAGAAATTTATTTTGTCATAGTTCTATAGTTTGGAAAGTCCAAGATCAAGGTGTTAGCAAGGTAGTTTTCATTCTGAGACCTCTTCTCTTGGTTTGTAAGCCACTGCATCTCACTGTGTCTTCACATGACTTTTTCTCAGTATGTGTACACAGGGAAAGATGGAGCTAGATAATTCTGTCTCTCTCTTCTCTTGTTATAAGGGTGGATTAGGGCCCCACTCTTATGACTTAATTTAACCTTAATTACCTCCTACAGACCATATCTCCAAAGACAGTCACATTGGGAACTAGGGTTGCAACATCTGAATTTTGGAGGGGCACAATTCAATCCACAGCACCTGTGGAGGTCCATTCTAGGAAGGAAATGAAGGTAAATGGGAATAAGGTAAATGAGTAGAAGAAGGGAGACATCCTATGAAGCTTACTCAGTTTTTTAAAAAGTCTGACATGAGGTAATACATTGAAATAGGATTCTAAAAGTATACAAGAAACTATTATTAATAGTAACATCATAAAAATAATGATGATGATGATGATGATGATAACACTGATTGAGAGGCAGGTCCTGTGCTAAATGCTGTAAATGTAGAAAATAATAAGATAATGTTTTTGCCTTCAGGTTGCTTATATCTAGTTGGTGACACAAGCCAGTGGATGATTTCATGACTGTAAAAAATTCCAGAAGACTTTCTCAGTAATAGTAAGCTTGGTTATTTGAGGCTATCTCTTCTGCTGAAAAAAAGAAAAAGTGGAGTAAAGCACACTAAAAGTGATCTTAAAAGATTAAAGACCTGATAAGATAGGAAGGAAAAATCAGGCCAAATCTGAAGGGAAAATGGGAATTCATTGTAACACAGGAGTGTGCAATGTTTTTGCCTGGATAGAATTACCCTATACAAGAAAATGTGGCTTTCTCACGGCCTTTGATGGTGAGGAGGCATAAATCAAATCCAAACCTATACCCAGATGAGACATCTAACAGTCTCCACAATAAGCTGGGATACCAACTGAAATAGACATGCCCTTGTATAAAATTATATTTAGTATTTGAATCTCTAGATTGTCTATATAATATCAGTTTTGTACTTGTATTAAGGTGGCCCACCACTAATAATGCTATAAAATCATGGGAAAAATAAAATCCTCGCAGAAGAAATTGTCTTCATGCTAGGCCTCAAATCACTTCTATAAATAATTTTCATAAGTAAAATGGCCAGTACATTGTCAAGAATAAACAGACACACAAAGAAACAAAAGCCCATTAACAATAACCAAGAGAGGGGCGCCTGGTTAGCTCAGTCGGTTGAGTATTCAACTTCAGCTCAGGTCATGATCTTGCAGTTTGTGGGTTCAGTCCCCATGTCAGGCTCTGTGCTGACAGCTCAGAGCCTGGAGCCTGCTTCGGATTCTGTGTCTCCCTCTCTCTGCCCCCCCCCACCCACACTCTTTCTCAAAAATAAACATTTAAAAAAATTTTTTAAGCAATAACCAAGAGAAACTACTGAAATGGATAAATACTTCTAATATTAGATATGTCAGATATAGGCTATATAAAAACCATACATACTATATTTAAAGAAATAAAAATACACTCTTAAAGAATCTTCAAGGAACTAAAAAAAAAGTGTAGAAAAAAATTTTAAACCCAAAAGAACTTCTATAGGTGAAAAATATGTTTGTTGAAATTAAAATTTTTTCATCAGATTAAATTCAGGTACAGAGAATTATTGATGTGAATAATAAGTCAGAAGAAATTATCTAGAATACTGCACAGAGAAACAAAAGAACAAAAAATACAGAAGAGAGGATCAGAGATATAAATGGAGCAAGAAGGTTTACACTAAGTTAAAGTGAAATTGGGAGGGAAGACAGGAAGACAGAGAAAGACACACACACAGAAAGAGAGAGAAATGAGCAGAAGCAAAATTTGAAACATATTGCTATAAATTTTCCAGAACTTATGAAACACACTAATGCTTAAAGTGAATAAACCCAACAAAACTCAAGTAAGACATAAAAACGAGTTTATCTGTAGACATATCATAGATGTGGTAGACATGACTAGTGTTCAGCAATATTTCTGGTTTTCTCTGGACACATGTAAATATCAATACTTCCTTGCCTGTTTGAAGTTAAGCATGACCTTGTGATCTGCCTTTTGAATGAAGTGTGAAAAGAATGATGTGTGGCACTTCCAGAAAGAAATATATAAAAGCTTGGGGCACCTGGGTGGTTCTGTCAGTTAACCGTCCAACTTTAGCTCAGGTCATGATCTAGCAGTTCATGAGTTCGAGCCCCATGTCAGGCTCTGTGCTGACAGCTCAGAGCCTGGAGCCTGCTTTGGATTCTGTGTCTCCCTCTCTCTCTGCCCCTCCCCCATTCACACTCTGTCTCTCTCTCTCTCTCTCTCTCTCTCTCTCTCAAAAATAAATAAACGTTGAAAAAAAAATTTTTTAAGTGGTGGCATAAGAGAGTGAGGCATTCAACAACTTGAGAAGTTGAACAATTATAAGCAGAGGCCCAGCCAAACTGGACAGAATGCATAGTGTAAGAATAAATAAATTTTGTTTATTTAATTCTTCTGAAATTTGGATTATATGTTACTACAACATAACCTAATTATTTCTGTTAAGATATGAGAAATAGTAGAAACCTGACAAAGAAAAAATGTTTAAGAGAATTGGTACACATTACCTCCAACTGAGCAACATCTATACTAACATTTAAGTCCTCAAAAACAGAGAGATACAAGTACAGAGTACAATGAAGCTTTAGATGATCCAAAAGAAAAACAAATTGCCAATCTAAATTGCTATACTCAAGAACACTCTATTTAAAAACAATGGTCTCGGAAGTGACATCACCAAAATGGCAAAGTAGGAGACTCTATTCCCACCACCCCACAAAATGATCAACAATTGAATAGCTTTCTATGAACAACAGCACTCTCACAAAGCTCAGAAGTCCACTTAAGAAATTTTAGAAACATTAAGACTGCATATTTTGGCAGTATCATCCCATCCCTCAAGCCAGCATTGCTTAGCACATAGAGGGAACTTCCTAGCTAGAAAGGGTTCCCCTCCAGCCCTACCTCCACCTAGCCTGATCCCTAGCCATTAGCCCTAGAAGCACTGCTGAGGCTCCAGCAGCCCTTGCAGCCACTGCAGACCCTCTGCAGTGCTTGCTAAGATCCATGCAGTTGTCAAAACTATGGCCCTCAGGAGCCTGAGCTGGAGACATCATGCTCCCCAGACCTACTGCTGCCACACACCCCTGCATCACTAGACCTAGGTTATAGCATGCTATAGTATGCCCCCACTCACAGGTAAAGGTCTTCTCCTACCAAAGTCAGTCTATAATATCTGGAAGAGGTTACTGCTCTTAAAAACACACAAACATATGTGCAAGGCTACAGGGATTAAGAAAAAACAGGGGGAAATGATTTTACCAAAGGAATACAGTAAACGTCCATCCAGTACATGGTCCCAAAGAAATGGAGACACAGGAATTATCCAACAAAAAAATTCAAAATAAATGTTCTAAAGATTCTCAGAGAACTACAAGAAAACACATATAAACAATATAACAGTATCAGGAAAATAATACACAAATAAAATGAGAATTTCAACAAAGATATAGAAAACATTAAAAAGAACCAAACAGAAACTTCGGAGCTGAAGAATACAATGACTGAAATGAAGAAATCAATAAAGAGCTTGAATAGCAGTCTTAACAAAACAGAAGAAAGATTCAGTGAGCTAAAAGACAGATCAATTGAAATTATCTAATCAAGATGAGCAAAAGAAAAAGGAATAAAAAGGAGTGAAGAAAAGCCTATCAGACTTACAGGACACCATCAAAAAAAACTAGAGAAGAGTTAACATGGGGGAGCAGCATGGAGACCCTGAGCCTGTCTCATCCCTGAAACACAGGTAGATCAGCACCAAACCATTTTGAACACCTAGGAAATTGATCTGAGGATTAATGCAACAATCTGCATAACTTGAGCCACAGAACTCAGCAGGTACATGGTGCAAAGGGGTGAATTGGAGAAGAGAAAAGACGCAGAGAGTAGGGAGCTATTTTTGCTGAGAGAGGTCAGAGAGAGAAAGAGAAAGGGGGAGAGTGCTGCGCATTGGGATCATGCAAGAAAAGCACTCTCCTTGAAAGTAGCTAGAGAGAGAGAGAAAGAGTGAAAGTACTCACAAGGGACTGAACAAGAAATCTGTTACCCAAAACCATTGACAGGGAGAAAGGAGAGGGTTTCAATACCACCAGGATTCTATAAACGGTGGATCACAGAGTCTGAAGTTTTGGAGCTCAGTGCCCGGTGGTGCTCTGGTGAGGAAGTAGAGTGAATCCCCAGAAGCAGGCAACACAGACTGAGGGGTCCACCTGCCACACAGGGAGAATTGGTTCCCTTGGAGTGCATTTGGAAGAGACCATGTGGCCTCCCCACAAGCAATAGTCACAGTGTATCCTGGATAGCAGCCATGATTGCTGGTATTTTGTCCCCATACAAACATGCCATGGTGTGGCAAAACCTGGCGCCGGATGTGTGTTGTGATTTGCCATAATCTCTGAAACTCTGCCACTGCACAATAACATGAACATTTTCTGGGGCAAGCCAGCACCCAGCCATTGCTCGGCGAGACCCTCCCCCAGAGAGTTGGTGCAGATCCAAGCTGCAGGGGTCTCTTAATTGTGGGGTTTGGAAATACAACCCCAGCTGAGAAAAAACTCTGGAGGGAGGTGCCGCCTGGCAAGGGGACAACTTGGACATGGACAGGGTAGAGGCAGGGAGTATAAGAGGCCTGAAACAAAGGAGAGGTGCTTGATCATGGGTCAGTGAGAGCACGAAGTTCCAGCACCAGAGACTAGGGAGCTGGGTGAAGCCATTTCCACCACTCCCATGCACACACATGCATGCGCGCACACTGATCCACCACAGTAAGTTAATCAGTGCTATCTAATGGAGAACGGAGCTGTTACACCAAACCCCAAAAACCCCAAACTAGGCCCTGCAAGCACATCCCCCAGAAGACCAGCACAAGTCACTCCACCTACTTAGTGTATGGACTAAAGAGTGGTTCACAGTTTCAATTCTAGGGGAAACTGGATATAACTTCATTCAGGTTTCATTCTGTTTCCTGGCTCATTTATTTAGTCATTTTCTTTGCTTCTCTTTTTTACCTAAATTGGGTTTTTTTTCCTTCTTTCTTTTCTTTCTCTTTCTTGGATATAGAAATATTTTTTTTTTACTTTATTTTTATATTTTTTAAATTTTGTATTTTATTTTATTTTATTCTATTATATAATTTCTTTTAATTTTTAAATTTCCTCTTAGCTTTTTTTCTTTCATTTCCCTTTTTTCTCTATCCTATCAAGTTTCTTTCAACAAGCAGATGAAAACATACTCAGGATATAGCTTCCTTTATTTGATTCTTTGTTTTATTTTTCATTTTTTTATTAATTTTTTTCTTCCTCCAAAATGACAAAATGAAGGAATTCACCCCAAAGGAAAGAACAAGAAAAAATGACAGCTGGGATTTAATCAACACAGATATAAGTAACATGTTGGAACTAGAATTTAAAACCATAATAACAAGAATACTAGCTAAGGTTGAAAAAAACATAGAAGACACCAGAGAATCCCTTCCTTCAGAGATAAAATAAATAAAATCTAGTCAGGCTGAAGTTAAAAATGCTATAACCAAGATGCAATCTCGAATGGATGCCACGATGGCAAGGATGGATGAAGCAGAGCAGCAAATGAGCAATACAGAAGATAAAACTGTGGAGAAAAATGAAGCAAAAAAAAAAAGAGAGGAAAACAAAGGCAAAATATCACAATACAAGGCTTAGAGAATTTCAGTTACTTATTAAAAGGAATAACATCCAAATAATAAGAGTCCCAGAAGATGAAAAAGGGGCAGAAGGTTTATGTAAACAAATTATAGCAGAAAACTTTCCTAATCTGGGGAAGAACACAGACATCAAAATCCAAGAAGCACAGAGAACTCCCATTATATTAAAAAAATAAATAAAAAACGACCATCACCAAGGCATATCATAGTCAAATTCACAAAGGAAAGACAAGGAAAGAATCATGAAAGCAGCAAGGGAAAAAAAGTCCTTAACCTATAAGGGAAGACATACCAGATTCATGGCAGACTTATCCACAGAAACGTGGCAGGCCAGAAAGGAGAGGCAGGATGTATTCAATGTTCTGAATTGGTAAACTATACAGCCAAGAATTCTTTACCCAACAAGGCTGACATTCAAAATAGGAGTTCATGACCACTAAACCAGGCCTGCAAGAAATTTTAAGGGGGACTCTTTGAGTGGAAAAAGATAAAACAAACCAAAAAAGAGCAAAAGCAACAAAGACTAGAAAGGACCAGAGAACATCACCAGAAACACCAATACAATGGCACAAATTCATATCTTTCAGTACTCACCCTAAATGTAAATGGACTAAATACTCCAATCAAAAGACATTGGGTATAAGAATGGATAAGAAAACAAGACCCATCTATATACTGCTTACAAGAGACTCATTTTAGACCTAAAGACACCTGCAGATTGAAATTAAGGAAACAGACCCATCTGTCATGGTAATGGTCATCAAAAGAAAACTGGAGTAGCCATATTTATACTAAAATAAAGACTGTAACAAGAGATAAAGAAGGGCATTATATCATAATTAAGAGGCCTATCAACTGAGAAGATCTAAAAAATGTAAATATTTATGCCCCAACATGCACCCAAATATATAAATCAATTAACCACAAACATAAAGAAACCCATTGATAATAATACTGTAATAGTAGAGGACTTCAACACCCCACTTATAGCAATGGACAGATCATGTAAATAGAAAATCAACGGGGAAACAATGGCTTTGAATGATACACTGGCTTGCATGAACTTAACAGAACATATATTCAGAACACTTCATCCTAAAGAAGCAGAAAACACATTTTTCTCGAGTGTACACGAAACATTCTTCAGAATAGATCACAAACTGGGTCACAAATCAGCCTTCAACTAGTACAAAAAAATCAAGATCATACCTTGCATATTTTCAGACCACAACGCTATGAAACTCAAAATCAACCACAAGAAAAAAATTAGAAAGAACAGAAATACTTGGAGATTAAAGAAAATTCTACTAAAGAGTAAATGGGTTAACCAAGGAATTAAAGAGGAAATTTAAAAGTACATGGAAGCCAATGAAAATGAAAACAAAACCATCCAAAACCTTTGGGATGCCATAAAGGTGGTCATAAGACAACAGTATATAGCAATCCAGGCCTTCCTAACAAAGGAAGAAAGGTCTCAATTACACAACCTAACCTAACACCTAAAAGAGCTAGAAAAAGAATAGCAAATAAAACCCAACACCAGCAGAAGACAGGAAATAATAAAGATTAGACCAGAAATCAATGCTATCAAAAAAACAAAACAAAACAAAACAAAAAACAAACAGTAGAACAGATCAATGAAACCAAAAAGCTGGTTCTTTGAAAGAATTGAGAAAATTGATAAACCCCTAGCCAGTGTGATCAGAAATAAAAAGTAAATGGCCCAAATAAATAAAGTCACGAATAAAAGAGGAGAGATCACAACCAATACCACAGAAATACAAACAATAGTAAGATAATATTATGAGCAATAATATGCCAACAAATTGGGCAATCTGGAAAAAAATGGACAATTTCCTAGAAACATATAAACCATTGAAATTAAAACACAAAGAAATAGAACATTTGAATGGACCCATAACCAATAAAGAAATTGAATCAGTAATCAAAAACCTCCCAAGAGTCCAGAGCCAGATGGCTTTCCAGGGTAATTCCACAAACATTTAATGAAGAGTTAACACATATTCTTTTGAAGCTGTTCCAAAAAATAGAAATGGAAGGAACTGAAGCCAGCATTACCTTGATTCTAAAACCAAAGATCCCACTAAAAAGAGAGCTATACACCAATTTCCCTGATGAACATGGATGCAAAAATCCTCAACAAGATATTAGCCAACAGGATCCAACAATGCATTAAAAAAATTATTCACCACAACCAAGTGGGATTTATACCTGGGATGCAGGGGTGGTTCAATATCTGCAAAACACTCAGTGTGATTCATCATATCAATTTAAAAAAAGGACAAGAACCATATGATCCTCTCAATAGATGCAGAGAAAGCATTTGACAAAATGCTTGATAAAAACTCTCAAGACAGTAGGGATAGAAAGATCATACCTCAAGATCATAAAAGCCATATATAAAAGACTCAACGCTAATATCATCCTCAATGGGGAAAAACTGAGAGCTTTCCCCCTAAGGTCAGAACAAGACAGGGATGTCCACTCTCACCACTGTAATTCAACATAGTATTGGAAGTCTTAGCCTCAGCAATCAGACAACACAAAGAAATAAAAGGCATCCAAATCAGCCAAAAGGTCAAACTTTCACTCTTCACAGATGACATGATACTCTATATGGAAAACCCAAAAGATTCCACCAAAAAAACTGCTAGAACTGATCCATGAATTCAGCAAAGTTGTAGGATATAAAATCAATGCACAGAAATTGGTTGCATTCCAATACACCAACAATGAAGCAACAGAAATAGAAATGAAGAAATCAATCCCATTTACAATTGCACCAAAAAACATAAAATACCTAGGAATAAATCTAGCTAAAGGGCTGAAAAATCTATACACTGAAAACTATAGAAAGCATATGAAAGAAATTGAGAAGACACAAAAAAAATGGAAAAATATTCCATGCTCCTGGGCAAATATTGTTAAAATGTCAATACTATCCAAAGCAATCTACATATTCAATGCAATCCCTATCAAAATAACACCAGCATTCTTCACAGAGCTAGAACAAACCATCCTAAAATTTGTATGGAACCAGAAAAGACTGAATAGCCAAAGCAATCTTGAAAAAGGAAACCAAAGCTGGAGGCGTCACAATCCAGACTTCAAGCTGTATTACAAAGCTGTAATCATCAGGACAGTATGGTACTGGCACAAAAGCAGACACTCAAATCAGTGGAATAGAATAGAGAACCCAGAAATAGACCCACAAACCTATGGCCAACTAATCTTTGACAAAGCAGGAAAGAATATCCAATGGAATAAAGACAGTCTCTTCAGCAAGTGGTGCTGGGAAAACTGGACAGCGATGTGCAGAAAAATGAACCTAGACCACTTCCTTACACCATACACAAAAATAAACTCAAAATGGAAGAAAGACCTAATGTAAGATAGGAAGCCATCAGAATCCTTGAGGAGAAAGCAGGCAAAAACCTCTTTGACCTTGGCCGCAGCAACTTCTTAGTAGCACGTCTCTGAAGGCAAGGGAAACAGAAACTAAAGTGAACTATTGGGACCTAATCAAAATAAAAATATTCTGCACAGCAAAGGGAACAATCAGAAAAACTAAAAGGCAACCAACAGAATAGGAGAAGATATTTGCAAGTTATATATAAGATAAAGGGTTAGTATCCAAAATCCATAAAGAACTTATCAAACTCAACACCCAAAAACAAATAATCCAATGAAGAAATGGGCAGAAGATATGAACAGACATTTCTCCAAAGAAGACATCCAGAGGGCCAACTGACACATGAAAAAATGTTCAACATCACTCATCATCAGGGAAATACAAATCAAAACTACAATGAGATACCACCTCACACCTGTCAGAATGGCTAACATTAACAACTCAGGAAACAATGGATGTTGGCGAGGATGCGGAGAAAGAGGATCTCTTTTGCAGTGGGAATGCAAACTAGTGCAGCCACTCTGGAAAACAGTATGGAGCTTCCTCGAAAAATTAAAAATAGAACTTCCCTACGACCCAGCAATTGCACTACTAGGTATTTATCCAAGGGATACAGGTGTGCTGTTTTGAAGGGACACGTGCACCCCAATGTTTATAGACGCACTATCAACAATAGCCAAAGTATGGAACGAGCCCAAATGTCCACCGATGGATGAGTGGAAAAAGAAGATGTGGTGTTAGAGAACAAGAAGCCAGAGGCACTGTAAGAATGTCCTAAAGGAAAGGGACAGAGCAGCAAGGAACTGAAAGCAGTTTCATTCCCAGAACGGAAAGCCACCAGGACTGTTCATTCTCTTCAGAAGGACATCATATGGGCGTCAGGCTTAGAATAAGAATGTTTTGTCTGGCACCAGATGTACTCAGGACCCAGTATGGAATATACTGCAGGTTCATGACCTGTCAAGATGCCAAATACTATGTTGCATGTCCCTGCTGTTATCAGACAATTTGCAAAAATAAAAGAGGCTTGAGCCAGGGGACCGATGCTTCAGCTCCAGGAGAGTCTTAGCCCCTTGCTTTCCAATTCTCTCGTCACTGCACCTTTAGGACCTGTCTATCTACAATGTGGTATATATACATACAATGGAGTATTACTTGGCAATCAAAAAGAATGAAATCTTACCATTTGCAGCTATGTGGATGGAACTAGAGGGCATTATGCTAAGCGAAATTAGTCAGAGAAAGACAAATATCATATGACTTCACTCATATGAAGAATTTAAGATACAAAACAGATGAACATAAAGGAAGCAAAAATAATACAAAAACAGGGAAGGGGACAAAATATAAGAGACTCTTAAATATGGAGAACAAACAGAGGGTGACTGGAGGGGTTGTGGGAGGGGGGATGGGCTAAATGGGTAAGGGGCATTAAGGAATCTACTCCTGAAATCATTGTTGCACTATATGCTAACTAACTTGAATGCAAATTTAAAAAATAATTAATTAAAATATTTTGTCTCAAAAAAAAAAAAAAAAAACACCACAGTGAAAACAACTAAATGCCCCAAACAGGTGATTAGGTAAGTATATTGCATTTTGGTCATACAATGAAATAATTGGAAGCAATTAAAATTTTCCATATTACCCTTGTAACAGTCTACATTTTTGTAATACTACCATAAAACATTTTCACTGTGTACAAGAATAGGAAGATATCCAAAATATATTGTTAACTTAAAAAAAAAAGTTTATAAAACAATAAATACTGAATTATCCCATCTTTGAGAGTCTATATTTATGTGTATAATGGCATAAACTGTGTTTCAAAGAACAATCTTTTGCCAATGCCCATCATGGATTTCACAGTGGAGACTGCTGTAATGTGTGCCCAACTCACAAATGATCAAATGCTTAGAAGGACGAGGACTATTGTTTTACACAGAGCAAGGTCAATGTTGTATGAAGTAGAATAAATTTTAGTAGGACAACACTGAATGGTGTTTTTTTTTTTCTGGGAAAATAAAAAGAACACTTGTTTTGGCGAAATGTTCTTGCAACTTAAGTTACTACTGAGGAAATGTCCTATAGTCTTTCTAGTAAGAAGAGGGGGCCTCATATCAGAACACTCATTGCCTCTCCCCCTCGTGGGACCAAAACCCCTATCTGCCCTTCAAAGTCGTCAAGAGAAGGATTGTCATTAGCATCCAGCCAACACTCATGGAGCAGAAACTTAGAAGGTTGGGGTCTTCCAAGGAGAGTTGGGGAGGGACTGAGAGACTGAGTTCTAGGAAGCAGACGATGAGCACCGAGAGGAGTCAGAACTGGAAGAAGGCTCATCCTGGACCAGCACCCAAATCTGAAAGAGTGACCTCCTCCAGCCTGAAGGCTGGATTTTTTTGCAGCCCTACCCCTAATGCCTGCAGTCCTCCGAGTCAAAGGCACAGTGGAAAGCAACCTGCAGAGAGGGATAGAAGAAAGCAGAGAGAGAAAATGTGCCCTGCAGGATTCACAGCAGATGAATTCTGTAGGGAGTGAGAAAGGACCAGTCCAGGATCCCGGCAAGTCAGGAAATGACGCGCGAGGACTGCGGTGGGGACCCAGGAGACTTAATGTAACTGATACTGTGCACCGGCTAATGCCTTTTATTTTTTTAATGTTAATTTATTTTTGAGGGAGAGAGTGTAAGTGGGAGAGGGGCAGAGAGAGAGGGAGACACAGAAACCGAAGCAGGCTCCAGGCTCCGAGCTGTCAGCACAGAGCCCGATGTGGGACTGGAACTCACGAGCCTCGAGATCATGACCTAAGCCAAAGTCAGACGCTCAACCAGCTGAGCCACCCAGGCGCTCCATGGCTACTCTCTACTAACAAGAGGCCTCCTGTTATGGCTGTAGGCTCCTCTGCTCTACAAGAGACACTTGGTAGGTATAGGTGAGGCCAGGAGGCCAAGCCTCTCACAGAACCCCGTGCTCAGCAAACACTGCAGTCAAGCAGAAAGAAGGCCAGAGGACTGAAGGAGAGGAGCAGGTGCGAGATTATCTATGATCTGGTTACCTACAGCTGATGTGACTCTCCAAGTAGTGTGGGTACTGTGTGCTTCACAGAGCAACAGACTCAGTCATTTCTCAGTCGCCCTGTTCCTCTCCCGCTGACAGTCTTCTCATATTGTTCATACCCCCCTCACACCCACTCTACACACACACACACACATACACACACAAGCGCATGGCCTACAGGAACATAAACCTATAAAACATAGAAATCCTGATGGGGTGGCCTCTGCAAAGCAGGCAAATGGAATGTGCAAGGAGCAGCCCACAGATGCAGCGGAGGTCAACCGCTGGTCCTTCCCACACACGGGGAGCCACCGGGACTAACCAGATGCTCCCCGAAAACAAAGGAGACATTGGAGAGGACTGTCACGGACTCATCTCAGTCTGGCCCCACATCATTTCTCTGAAAAATCTGCCACCATGATCAGTTAACCCCACAGAGAAGAGCCAACATCCAGGGGTGCCTGGGTGGCTCGGTTGGTTAAGTGTCCAACGTCAGCTCAGGTCGTGGTCTCACGGTTCGTGAGTTCGAGCCCCGCGTCAGGGTCTGCGCTGACAGCTCAGGGCCTGGAGCCTGCTTCAGATTCTGTGTCTCCTTCTCTCTCTGCCCCTTCCCCGTTCACTCTCTGTCTGTCTCAAAAATAAACATTAAAAAAAAAATTAAGAACCAACATTCAGTCAATGTGGTCCCTTTTTGGCCAAAAACACATGGCTTACATTGAGGTTCTGGCTCCCTGACTTCAGAAACCTTTCCCTTCACCAAGGTGTCCACTCGCTTACTGTTGATCCCAGGAAACTCTCACCTGGAGCAGCCGCCATGGTGCTGAGGAGAAAACAGAGTCCCTGAAGAGGGAGATTCGAAGCCATCCTGATGTCTTCAAGGTCACAGTCCCAGCTGCAAAATAACCCTGCAAGGAGGTATCAGGATACCAACAAAGGTCTACAGTAAAGGGAGGGGAGAATATAAACACATCCTCTGACATCCTCCCTACTGCGAACCAATAGAGACACATTTTACCATTTAAGATACGATCGGAGACTTCATCTGCCACTTTCTGAAGCTCAAACACCAATTAGATTCTGAATCTCCAAAATCTCCTTATATGAACAACATGGCCTTTGGACACCATGTTTCCTTAGGTCTCTGAGAACCAGGCCCCCATGACGGGGGCTGGGATGGAAAAGTTGCATCAAAAAGCACAAATGGCTTTCTCTCCCCTGAGGGTTTTGGCCGATCGCTGCAGAGTGAGATCTTTCAGGGTCAGAGTGCTGCGATCAGTTACCACTTGGCCCGTGAGAGGAAGTTTTTGGTTCAGTCAGGCATTGTTCTTCTCAGTGACTTAGCTCATGGCCGAAGCAGAGAACCAGCAACAAGGAGGTTTGAAGTGTAAGAACAATCATCAGGCCAGCAGAAAATGAGGACAAGCAGCATAGGAACTCAAAGGTGAATGTGAAGGGCTAAGGTGGGAATCAGTAGGTGGGGGAGGTGTGATTATGGGTCTTTCTTCCCTTCTCAGAACGGTCTGGAGACTGGGGCCCTGGAGCACAGAGGGGCTCCTAATAACAAGGAGCTTCGACAGAACCTAACTTTACCCCCTTGGGGATCTTTCGTAGCCTTTGAAACCATCCTGCCCAGACCACACATGTCACCTGGGGTTAAATTCTCCCTCACCAGGATGAGGAGGGGCTACAATCGATATTTACAGGCCTCAGCTTCTCCTCTCTGTGCAGCTGCCTAGGGCCAGCAGTCCTGCCCAGAGAGCCAGGCCAGTGCTCAGGTCTCACAAAGGCCAGAGCCTCTCTGTCCCCTACAACCCCTTCTTTATCCCAAACCAGTCCTTGGGCACCCCTCACTTTCCCATTTGCTCCAGCCAAATGACTGATCCACTTGTACCATTTTTCTTCCTGCATCCACCACCCGCGCCCCCACATACACCCTTTTGGAATCTCTCTAAAGTCATAGTTTGGTGTAGTGCAAAGTTTAACCCCGAATCCACCTTATCCTTGCTATCTCTAATACCTGTGTCTCCTGGCTTTCCATTTTTAATGGTTTTACTGTTAGTCACACCGGAGAAAGAAACAAGGGGAGACAGAACCAATAATCACTCATAACGTCTGAGTGCTCACGGAGGTAATATTTGTGAGTTACTGTGCACCATGCATAACATACCGTCAACTAGCATTTGCTAGCATCAACTCTACACCATCACATACACACACTGTGCCACGGGCTGGGAGTGATACAACCAACAGGACAGACACTATCCACGCACTCGTGGGGTTTACAGTCCGGCCGGTGGCCAAAGAGGTTATACAGATAAAGTTTATAGCAAATTGTTTAACAACAGATGTGCAAAATCCCTAAAGAGAAAAATACCATGAGTAATGAGAAGTTACAACATGGAGGCTGTGGGGAAGCCAACTCCAGCCAGGGGAAGCTTCTTTCCGGAAGAGATAGTTCAGCTGATACAAATGAAGGAGTTGGAGTTTACAAGGAAACTCAGGTCCCTCAACTCGACCCTCACAGCCCCTCCCTGGACTCTGGCATTCCTGGTAACCCTTTCAGGATTTTTACATAGCGAAATTTTGTTCTTTGAGTTCTTGTCCTTATTGCAACCACACCTGTCCTTGAACTCAGCAGCACCCCTCCTCCCTTGGATCTCTTGCTCTACTTGAGATAGAATGCACTAAGGGTTGGAGAAAGAAAGATTAGATCACCAAGAGGCATATTTGAGTTGACTGGGACATAAAGCCCCACGGGGCTCGGAGTTTGAAAAAACGAAACTGATATTGTTGAATTTGTGGGGAACGCTGAACCAGAGCAAGAGGGACAGGGACGCTACCATAGCCTTCAAATGTGTAAAATACCACGAGCAGCAGTGTCACTTAACTGGCCCTACTATTTTCATGTTTTATTGTGAAACATGACTTCCAACAGACCAATGTCTGGACGCAGTAATGGGAGTGGAGATTCAGGAAGCTCCAGCCTATAGGAGCCTAAAGGAAGGGGGGAAAGCCATGAAACTCTCAGGGTTGAGGCAGAAACTGCTAGAGAAGACAAAGACAGCTGTAAAATCTGTACAGTCTGTCCCCCTCCCCAAAAAAGGAAGATTTCTCATCAGCTCCGTACCCCTTACAGGAGTACTTTCGAACCTCGGGCCCATTGCTGGTTCTCTCACGCTCCAGTATCAATGCAGGGGTCATCCTACATCCTCCAGGATTGAACAGTGACTTCCTGCACCACCATTCCTGCAATTTTATTCTTTCTGGATCCCTCCTCAACACTCCCCTGCTCCCCACCGCTGCCTCTCAATCTTTACTACACTTGATCTTAGCCAAAAGGCCGAGAAGCGATGCCTCTCAATCTTTACTAACTGGTGTTCACCACTATTAATCCAGGACCCTCTGAAAGTCACTGAGCCAGGCCTGTGAGAGGCTCACTGTCAAGACTGGGTCAAAGGCAGAAAGACCCACGGGCAGTCAGACAGCAGTGCCAGGCTTTCCTCTCCCCCTGGCCCACAGAGTTTCAGGGTGGGCCCCAACACCTTCACGTCCATCCAGCATAGAAAGTTCCAATTATGCACCTCCATCTTTCCACCATTTTTCCTCGGCAACCATTTTTTCTACACTCAGTCAAGAGAAGAGTATAGGAAGGTTACCACACCACACTGGTAAACGTGAGCATTCTCAGGATTTTGTAAAGATTCCCGTGCAGGGTCACTTCGCATATGCGACGGGATACGCGGGGTCCACGAGGCCCTCAGAACATTCTGCTTCTTACAAACTTCTGTGGAGTAGGCGGCACCAGGTTAGGCCCATTTCCTCGTGTGGTTCCTCAAGGGATTGAGATCTAAAACAGAAGCAGAGACGGGCCTTGAGCTGAGAGAAAATGACTCTTGGGGACAAGAGGGATGAAAAAATCCCGCTGCTGCTGCTGACAATTGTAGTGAAGGGAGAAGAGAATTTATTAAATCCTTGTCTGGTAACTTTACTTCTCTCGGTGAAACAGAAGACAAAACTACGGGAAGGAAGGAAGTGGTTAGCAAAAGGTTTAGAGAGAGAACCAAGTCTGCAATTGCCCCTGATGGGAATGAAAGAGAAACTCAAGTTGCGTTATTTCAGTTACCTGTCAGAACACAGAGCTTCCAGAGTTAGGAACCCAGAAACCCACCTGCTGACGAACAAAGTGGGTTGGAAAGACCTAGAGCAACGTATTGAGCCATTGGGTATGGAAGCTGGGACTACCCACTGCCAGGAGTCTCTGCGTTGACCCCTCAGCTGTTCTTGCCCGGTTCCATTCTTTTCTACTGCAGACCAATTCTATCGCATTCGTACCCCAAGAGGCAAAGGGGTCTCCCCTTCTGGCTGCAGTTTGACCAACCCAGAAGAGGACACCGGATGGCCTGGCTTAAGGCTTATGTCCATCCCTGAAGCAGGAGCTATGGAGAGCTACTCTCCCTGGCTCTACCTGCCTCAGGTGTGCAGGGTTTGGAGTGCATTACCAAAAGTTGAGAAGAGTACGAAAAGACAAGTGAATGGTTGGGGGCATTCTGTGCACAACACAATGCCAAAGTTACTCTTTTGGTTCTTGGACTCACTTCTTACGGGGGTTTAGGGGGTTGCGGGCTTCCGACATACCCCCAGGCAATTCTCTCAGGCCAACCAGCAGGTGTCTAAGAATTCAACTCAATTCTGACACTGTCTACCCAAAGAGAGCACCAGATTCCACAGATTAAGGGTGTAGTCCCACAAGACTACCCCCCAACACACACACACACACACACACACACACACACACACACACACTTCAGATGCCAGTCCCAAGGCCAGGTTGTTACCTGTGCTTCGTGGACAGACCAACAACAGAGGAGGTTTACACGACCTCCTCCCTGGGTTCCATTAATTTGCTAAAGCAGCTCACAGAACTCAGAGAAACATTTTACCTACTAGATCACCAGTTGATTACAAAAGGGCACGGCTCAGGAACAGCCAGATGGAAGAGGTGTGCAGAGCAAGGTACGTGGGAAGGGATGCTGAGCTTCCATACACTCTCCAGGTGGGCCACTCTCCCTGCACCTCCATGGGTTCACCAGCCCAGAATCTCTCCGAACTCAGTCCTTTGGGGTTTGTAAAAACCAATAAAGGGAAACCTCACTAAAATGGAGTTGGGAGGTTCTGAAAGGGCAGCTCTCACGCCCTACGACTGGTTGTCAATTACAGGCGCAACAGGAAGAACAGGACTTCCCAGTGGATACCACTTTACTATCCCAGGGAGAAGGAAGGCTTCCTCCTCACCCAGCAACAGCCCAGCCAATGAGAGACAGTTACAGTTCAGCCAATGAAAAGCCACTATGCTTAGAACTCCCCATTTAATCCAATGGACAGTTTGTTTATAACAAACCTCCCACTTTCCTCTGCAGAAGAGTGTTCCTCTCCCTTGTTCGGGCTTGCTTACGGTTTTGCCGTACTTCCCTGGTCCTAGATTCCAATTCTCTGTTATTCCTGAATAAACCATTTCTTGCTAGTAAATTAACTGCCAGGGTCTTACTGTTTAAGATTTATTTTTAGGGGCGCCTGGGTGGCTCAGTCAGTTAAGCATTCCCCTTCGGCTCAGGCCATGATCTCGTGGTTTGTGAGTTCAAGCCCCGCGTCAGGTTCTGTGCTGACAGCTTGGAGCCTGGAGCCTGCTTTGGATTCTGTGTCTCCCCCTCTCTCTCTCTGCCCCTCTCCCACTTACAATCTGTCTCTCTCTCTCTTTCAAAATAAACATTAAATTTTTTTTAAATATTTTATTTTTAAATGAAATCTACACCCAATGTAGGGCTCGAATTTACAATCCTGGAGATCAAGAGTCACAGGCTCCACCTACTGAGCCAGCCAGGCCCCCCAGCAGCTTTTTTTTTTTTTTTTTTTTTTTTTTAAGGTTGACAGGTTTCATGGAGAATGCATTACATAATCATGGTTGATTAAATCACCAGCCGTTGATTCAAGCTCCTCCCCCTTCTTTCTCCCAGTTGTTGGCGGGATAGAATCAAAATTCCAAGCATATGGTGGATTCCCCTGGAAACCCGCTCCCATCCTTGGGTGCTTTCATGAGTTTGAGCCTCAGCACGGAGCCTGCTTGGGATTCTCTCCCTCCCTCTCTCGCTCTCTCTCTGTCTGCCTCTCCCTCATTCAGGCTGTCTCTTTCTCAAAAATCAATAAACTTAAAAAAATTAAAAAAGGAAATGAAAATTATCAGGCCATACCCAGACCTGCTAAATCAGAATCTGGTTGCCACAAACTTTCCAGGCTATTCTTCTGCACATCAAGGTTTGAGAAAGCTTCAAGGCACCTGGGTGGCTCAGCCAGTTAAACATCAGACTCTTGACTTCCGCTTGGGTCAGGATCCCTTGGTTCTCGAAATGGAGCCCCACATGAGACTGCACTGACAGCACAGAGCCTGCTTGGGATTCCCCCATCCCTCTCACAATAAATAAATAAACTTAAAAAAAAAAATCCTCCTTTCTTGACACTATGATCCCTTTAATATCCATGATCTGTTTAATGGGGCCAAGCGCCATGAACCAAATCCAATATATTACCTTTGCCAATTCTGTATTTAGTTGTCTGCCTTCAGAATTTCTTATCATTTACATTTTGATGACTTGGTGACAATTTCAGTTTTAACATTCTACTCCAGAAGCATAAGACAGCTATCAAAAACAAACGGGCTTTCTAAGCCAGAGACTGTCCTTACTGGTCAATATGACGGTCTGGTCTCCTGAAAGACATCTGATACTGTCTCTTTGGAATGGAAGTTACATCCATCTTTGTTGGAAGGATGGGTTTGTCAGTTTTCAGAGCTTGGGGCCATTAAACCTTCCAACTAAATATCCAGCTTCCCCTGTTCATTAACCAGGTTTTCTTTTTTCTTTTCTTTCTTTTTTTTTTTTATTATTTATTTATTGTGAGAGAGACAGAGAGAGGGAGCAGGGAAGGGCAGACAGGGAGGGGGAGAGACAGAATTACAAGTGGGCTCAGGACGGTCAGTGCAGAGCCTGATGGAGGGATTGAATTCATGAACCATGAGATCATGACCTGCACTGAAACCAAGACTTGAACTCTTAACCCACTGAGCCACCCAGACAGCCCAACTAGCCTTTCAATCATCACATACCAGCCCCTCCCCCACCCTGTGGGTTATGGTCAAAAGATGCCTCGGTCATATTCAGGTAATATCCGGCCAGTCTGACAGTTGCATTTCCCAGTGTAAATTAATAACAATGGTATTCTGATTTTTTTTAATGGTATTCTGATTTAAAATTTAAATTGCTTTCTGAAAAGTTGCAGTTACTAGACATATCTTTTTGAACATAAAAACATATTAACAGCTTTCTTAATGGTAATAATTTATCAATAATTATCAGTGAGGAAAAGGAAGAAAAGAATGAGGCATAGGAGGAAGGTGGAAAAGAAAATTCCATATTATTCATTTTCATCTAGCTAATGTCAACATAAAAATCTTTTCACATAAATTTGTCCACATCTCAGATTATTTATCTGCAATAGATGCCCAGAAAAGGAATGATTATTATGACATTTGCAGAAGAAAAATTTATTTTTATTTAAGTGGCAAAAATGTTGTTTCTTACCATAAATCCTTCCATTCTCCTCTGAATCACCCAAACTTCTTGAAGCAGGAGAAAGAAAAACATTAATTTATCTCCTGCATCCCACTCCATGTCTAAGTCACTGTCTCTTCTAAGATTGGCTGGAGTGGGGAGTATTTCAAGCACAGATGTGTTGAGGACTCCCCCAAGGCCCACTGCCCACTCTCCCTTCAAGTAGATATGGAGTCTTTACATAGTCTTTGATGGGTTCCAGGCTTCTGAGTTCCAAATACTTAAATGGTAATTTTTTTTAAAGAAATTTCAAAATCAAACTCTAATCCCCTCGGTGTATCAGTGTACTTGTCCCATGTGTGAAAACATCAGCTTCTACGTGGATGCTGAGGTTCCTGGCTGCAGGTGTGCCATTTATAGGATCGCCACAAGGTGGCAGGGCTGGGAATGACAAGTTCCTGGAAGCAGAAGGAGCCAAGAGAAATGTAATCGCTTGTTTTTTTTTTAAAAAAAGATCACAATATTGGGGCGCCTGGGTGTCTCAGTCCGTTAGGCGTCCAACTTCGGCTCAGGTCATGATCTCACGGTTCATGGGCTGGCGCCCAGCCTTGGGCTCTGTGCTGTCAGCTCAGAGCCTGGAGCCTGTTTAGGATTCTGTGTCTCCTTCTCTCTCTCTGCCCCTCCCTGGCTCGCACTGTCTCTCTCTCTCTCTCTCTCTCTCTCTCTCTCAAAAATAAAGAAACATTTAAAAAAAAATTTTTTTTAAAGATCACAATATCTATTTCATAGTTAAATGTCCTAGAATGGGAAGCACTTGGGTGCCTCAGTCAGTCGAGCTTCTAACTTTGGTTCAGGTCATGATCTCGGTTCACAAGTTTGAGCCCCATGTCAGGCTCTGTGCTGACAGCTGGGAGCCTGGAGTCTGCTTCAGCTTCTGTGTCTCCCTCTCTTTCTCTCTGCCCCTCCCCGCTCACGATCTCTCTCTCTCTCTCTCTCTCTCTCTTCCCCTCTCTCAAAAATAAACATTAAAAAAATTTTTTTTAATTTAAATGTCCTAGAAAATCTATTGACTAAGATATCAGCGTTCTGTTGTTTGAACTATGAAAGAAATTAATGAAGACAGAAATATATTAGTATTTGAGGACAACAAAATTCTCCCACTTAGAAGATAGTTTGAAATAAAATTTATATCTACTCTGAGGATGCCATAGCTATAGAGTTAATCAAGTAAATACTTTGACAAGTGTTGGAACCTACCAATTAGGATAGATGCTAAATTATTCAGATGGCAAGAGATTGTTTCATGGAAACTTCTATGATGTGAAAAAATTTATCACATATTTTAAAGCATTGACACAAACTGTACTTACTGAATCTCAACTGATGAAATCTCTGGAATTCGTAATTAATAGACTGTATAATTAATAATGGTAGGTAACATTTACTGTGGATCTACTAAGTGACAGCAATACTGCTAAGTGACTTACACAAGTAATATACTCTCTGTTGTTGTAGAAAACATGGGCTCTTACCTCCCACACTAGGAGTGTCTGCTCCGGAGATGTGAATTTTCATGACTTGGCTTACAAGAACGACTCAAATTTAGTCCTTTGTTCCACAAATATTTATTGAATACTTAACTATACATCAGGCATTGTGCTAGGTGCTGAGGATGAAAGAGTCATGTTTTTAGGGGATGAAACTTACACAGTTTTATCTACAATATTTGGTATGCCCAGCATCCCCAGGGACCTATATCAGCAGGACCTACCTGGACCAGGAGTGCAAATGGAACTCCGCCTGCTGTTGTCTGAATGTTTAAATGTTATAAGTCAAGCTCACAACCCGTTAAATAACGTATGTTCTGTTCTCCTAAAAAAAATAAATTTTTTTAACTTTTAGAAGAGAAATATAGACACTAAAGAAATGGATTAGATAGATGGTGTGATTGATGATGGTGGTGATGGTGATAGATGATGATGGACAGATAATAATAATAATAATAATAGATAAATAAATAAATAATAGAGGGATACAACATCTAGACATAAGGGGCTTTTTAATGATGCTACCCTTTTCTTTTCTTGTGTTTCACTTTATGTGAACTATCCCTTTCTGTTAGTGACCAAACGATCTTTAGGGGAGAAAGAGGTTGTTATTACAGAAAATAGAGAAAGAAGGAGTCGATATTCAACTCCAGCCCTCCAAAATAGGATTTTTAGGTCCTAAGGAGAAAATAAATCGTTTCCAAAGATTATGGTTTTCTAAAATTCAAATTTTCCCCCTTTGTATATTAAGAGTTTGGTTTGGTAGGACACAGAACACACTTATATTATAAACCACAGCTAAAGAAGACACAAAATATAATTTAAGGGAACTGCCCCAGACAGAAAGGGGAAAGAGAAAGTCTCTTGCTAGGGGGTGGCTGCAAAGCGTAAAGGTCAAAGGAGAGGCATGTGAAACAAAAAATATAAGGGGACAGATGCTGCCTGAAACCACCAGTGACACCCCTCCCCCCCGCCACGTCCTTAGATCTAAGGCCACGAGGAAAGGTGGGGGCAATGCAATGATGAAAGCCCAGATGGGTTGCAGGGAAAGCCAAAAGTGGAAGGGGCTTATGACCAATTTAGCCATTACTGCCTTACTCTGGTTTCCATTGATCAGAGATGTTCCCAAATGTTCCCCCAGAAAGTAGCCCTGGGGTAGGTATGGAGTGAGAAGGGCAAAGAAGGAAAGTGAGAAGGAAAAGCAAAATAGGGCCCCCGCTTCAAAATTGAACCTTGGCAACACCTGCTACCACCCCATTCTTCATGCCCCCTCAAGCTCAGTGCTCCCATAATGCACCCCTGTGGTGCACACAAACCCACCATGTGACCCTCTCACCCTGGCCCTCAGCATGAAAGCACACAGATATGGAAGGAAGCATCCGATGACATCCCCATTCGCAGAATTCCCCCACCCGCACCCCGGAAGCTCAGAGACAGCTTCATGCTCTGCCTCAACCTACACAGGAAGTTCTCCCTGGGGCAAACACTGAGGACAGCCGTGAGCCAGTCCACAGCCTTGCCATGTTCTCCACGAGAAGGACCCACCTCATCCAGGTCAGCAGACACAGGTTCTCTGTCCTTGCCATGCCCACTTTTTCTCCTCGGGATGCAGGTAAATTAAAAAAGAGAAAAAACAATTGAACACAGGCACTTCTCCCCCTAAATATCTTAATATTGACCTATTAATTTCCCAAGAATCACTTACTTGTCACCTGTTCCTTCCACCAAGTCCCATGGCTATACGTGACCCCTGTCTCCTTCTGTGTCGGCAATCTTACATATTAATAATAATAACTGATTATAAATCTCAGACATGGGATTTGAACTCAGGTGCCACAGGCAGGATGAGGATCTGGTCACTCCCTTAGAGTTGATGCTATCCTCCCTCTGGGGCCCAGATTTAAAATTCCTTCCCCAGTTTGAGATTCTACATCATCACCAGAAACCATCTACCAGAAACGAGAACACAGAATACACTTGCTGGAATCCAGACATGCCTTCGCCCAAGACGGAGTGCATTTAATGCAATCCATTTAGTGTAACCAGTTTCACAGGATCTCATTTCCCTCAGGACTGAGATCTCATCCAGAAGGCACTGTTCTGGGCTCCACACCCTGTGATAGGGAATGATGGGCTGGAAAGGAGCATCTCAACTCAGGGCTGGGGTGCTGTCTCCACACAGCACCCTGTACTCGAGAGCTGTACAAGGAAGGTCAACATGAGCCAACTTGTCCTCCAATAAAGATAAGCTCTGCTTTGACACACGAGGAAATATAAGTGTTACAATCTCATCGAAGATGAGAGGGAGGAAAGTTTGAGAGGACACCAATCCAGCTGAGTCCCACATGACCTTGAGAGAGCCAATGCGGTAGTCGAGAGAACAGACCCAAGAGCCAAACTGTCGAGTCTTGACTCCCAGCTCTGCCACATACTCTAAGAGTGACCTTTGTTAAGAAGAAAACCACAGGGGCGCCTGGGTGGCGCAGTCGGTTAAGCGTCCGACTTCAGCCAGGTCACGATCTCGCGGTCCGTGAGTTTGAGCCCCGTGTCGGGCTCTGGGCTGATGGCTCAGAGCCTGGAGCCTGTTTCCGATTCTGTGTCTCCCTCTCTCTCTGCCCCTCCCCCGTTCATGCTCTGTCTCTCTCTGTCCCAAAAATAAATAAACGTTGAAAAAAAAATTTTTTTTTAAAAAAAAAGAAAGAAAACCACAGTCCCAAAATGGCATCTCTTAGGCCAAGTCGCCAAACGGGGACTTGATACCTAATCGAATTGCAGTTTCAACCTCCTCTAGAAATGTAGTCTTAAATGGTCCGTCAGGAATTTTCTGATCAAGGCCAATGATCAGGGCTACTTGGGCCCTCTCCCTTCCAGAAAGGAAAATAAGGAAATCTGCATAAGACCCCTGCTCTTCCCCCTAAGGGGAATGTACCTTTTTTTTTTTTTTTAATATTCATTTATTTTTGAGAGAGCACAAGCAGGGGAGAAGGGCAGAGAGAGAAGGGGAGACACAGAATCCTAAACAGGCTCCAGGCTCCAAGCTGAGGGCACAAAGCCCCACACGGGGCTCGAATCCACAAACCGCAAGATTACGACCTGAGCCAAAGCCAGCACTCAACCAACTGAGCCACCCAGGTGCCTACCTTGGCTGGACCGATCCTTTTCTTTTGCTAATAACTTTCCTGCCCCACCCTCCTTCCTTTAAAAACCTTCCATTTAGGGGTGCCGGGGTGGCATTAATTTTAAATGGATGAATTTCCAGATTCAGCACTAAAGAATATGCCCAGATCAATGGATCCAGAGGATGTGCCTATTTTCAGAAAGGAAAGATTTATATTTCCTGCTGCAGCACTGAAATTTCTTGGATTTGTGAGAAGACAGCTACATTAGTGAAGTTTGAAGATCTGGATTAACACGCATCTTCCGAATTCACGAAGATGTAAGGGACTTGTGATTACGTTCACGTGAGGAAAGAGAAAGCTACCTTATATTAATTCATTTATTGACTTGCCAATTTTACTTCATAAGTTCTAATGTTCTGGGTAAAAGTTCTGTGTCTCATTTACCTCTATATCTTCCATTTAAAAAAAGCATTTAAAAAAATCCCAAATTATATGTATTAAGTGAATGAATAAATAAAATGGCACTCAGGTAGGTGTTTTACACAAGTTATCTCAACTAAAAAGAATTATTTTGAGGAGTACCTGGGTGGCTCGGTGGGTTAAACGTCCAGCTCTTGGTTTTGGCTCAGGTCGTGATCACACTCTTCGTGGGTTCAAGCCCCATGTCAGGCTGTGTGCTGGCAGTGCTTTGGATTCTGTCTCTCTCTCTCTCTCTCCCTCTCTTTCCACCCCCCCGCCATGTGTGCACATTCTCTCTCTCTCTCAACATACATAAATAAATAAACTGGAAAAAAAAGAACTGTTTTGAGAATGTTATTCAACTTGATGTCATCAGGGCTTCCCATCGCAGTGCAAATTATATCATTTGATAGAACGATAATCCAGTAGCATTAAATGCTATTTTATTACCACTAAAAGGTATGAGCGAGGGTTCAAAACAACACACTGTTTCTGCCATGAATACAGTTAAATTCCCAATTCCAGAAACCAAAGCAGCCCATTCCCAGAGCAGCAATGAGACGGGCAGTTTTAAAAATGTACAGTGGAGGGGCGCCTGGGTGGCTCAGTCGGTTAACTGACCGACTCTTGGTTTGGGCTGAGGTCATGATCTCACAGTTCGTGGGTTTGAGCCCTTCCTCAGGCTCTGCACACTGAGTGCCTGCCTGGGTTCCTCTCTCACCCTCTCTCTCTGCCCTTCCCCCATTCACTCTGTCTCTTTCTCTCAAAAATAAATAAACTTAAAAAAATATATACAGATGCTGCAGGTTTCTCTGTGTGCCCCAAGATACAGAAGACAAACCACAACATACTGACAGGTGAAGACCATGCCGCCTGTAACTCTAGCCTTAATCAGATATATCAGATACGGCTAAGTCGGCAGGATGTTATAGATTTATCACTTGGCATATTGCCAGCTAAGCCCACACATGACTGTAACAGGAAGAAAACTGTATTATAAAAAAATATATTCTTTCAGCATCTTCTATACTGAATACAAAATACAGAAGTAAAGAGCAGAAAGAATTTTGTCTTGTTTTGTTTTTTACTTAGGATAGCTGCTTGATTGGCCTTACGGACTGGAAAACAATGCAGTGCGTCCCAACAGTGTCACAACGTAAGATTATAATTCCCAATTTATCCATGGGAAAGTGATTTAAGAGGTTAAATGATCTCTTTTGTGGGAAGTTAATCAGGAAGCATTCTTGCACAAGGGACAGTTCCTCGAGAGCTATCAGAAATAGAGTGACTAAGATATTAGAATTAAAACATTCCAACTAAGATATAAAATAACCCTTATGAATTACAAAATACCTACACAACATCAAAAAGAAATTAGTAATTGAGTTGTTTTAGTAGAGTAATGGAGGTCCACCTCACCAATCTGTGTGCCTCGTGTAGATGGTGCAAGGGTTAGTAAAGGCTCCTTTACCAAAGCCCATTTCGTTTCAAGGGACAAGAGTCGTGAGCTGGCTCAGGTCCAACCCATCATGTTTATTGAGCCTCCTGCCGCCTGTGGCTAGCAACATCTAGCAAAGACCTTGGCACTGAATAGGCCGCATTCCTTTGTCCACAAATCCAATACGGTGCCCAGAAACCAGATCAGATCAGACCTATTAAATGGAAGACAGGTAGATACTTAGGGAAGGAGACCAAGGACGCTGCACTGCCATTCAGGTAACAAGCCCCTTGGTCCCAGACACCACCTCTGGAAGGAGAAACAGAAAAAACGCTTCCTGGAAAACCCAAACCAACTCCAACAGAGAGTTGCAGTCTAGAATTGGCAAAGTATTTTACTGCGCTGAACCTGAGCTAACTTGAAGAAGACATTTTAAGCAGTAGAGTATGAGTTAATTCTATGGATATTTTTAATCCACACAAACACCTCTTGCTAGTGGGCATGACGAGATGAGTTATAAAAATAGAAAACACTACATTTGTGCAGATTTGAGTTCCACAGGACATTCTTAAGTCCACTAAAGATAGATAATTCCTAAATCTACCTGAGGTTTTTTTCTTTTTCACTTTACCTTATTTCTTCATCCTGATAAGTGTACTCTTTAACCCCCATCCCTTATTTTCCCCACCCCCCTATCTGGTAACCATCAGTTGGTTCTCTATAGTTAAAAGTCTGTTTCTTGGTTTCTCTCTCTCTCTCTCTCTCTCTGTCTCTTCCATTTGTTCATTCGTTTTGTTTCGTAAATTCCACATATGAATGAGATCATATGGAATTTGTCTAGCGTTCTCTAACTTACTTCACTTATCATAATACTCTCTAGCTCCATGCATATTGTTGCAAATAGCAAGATTTCATGCTCTATTGAGGACGAATAGTATTCCTTCCATTGTGTATGTATACCACATCTTCTTTATCCCATTCATTTCTCCATGGACACTTGGGGCTGCTTCTATATCTTGGTTATTGTAAATAATGCTGCTATAAACATAGGGGTGCATGTATCCCTTTGAATTAGTGTTTTTGTATTTTTCGGGCAAATACACAGCAGTGTCATTCCTGATCCTAGGGGTGTTCTATTTTTAAATTTTCTGAGATACCTCCATACCGTCTTCTCCAGTGGCTGCACCAGTTTGCATTCCCATCAACAGTGCACAAAGGTTCCTTTTTCTCCACATCCTCACCAACACCTGTTGTTTCTTGTGTTTTTGATTTTAGCCATTCTGACAGGCGTGAGGTGATCTCTCATTGTAGCTTTTTGTTTCATTGGGGTTTTGTGTGTGTGTGTGTGTGTGTGTGTGTGTGTGTGTGTTTTAAGTAAGGTCTATACCCAGTGTGGAGCTTGAACTCATGACCCCAAGATCAAGAGTCATGTGCTCTACAGACTGAGCCAGCCAGGTGCCCCTCGTATTGTAGTTTTGATTTGTATTTCCCTGATCATGAGTCACATGGAGCATCTTTTCACATGTCTGTTGGCCGTGTGTATGTTTTCATCAGAGAAACTTCTGTTTGTGGTTTCTGCCCATTTTTAATCGGATTATTTGTTTTTTTGGGTATTGGGTCATATCAGTTCTTTAAATATTTTGGATACTAACCCTTTATCAGATATGTCATTTGTGAATACTCTCTCTCATTCCATAGGTTGCCTTTTAGTTTTTGTTGAATGTCTCCTTCACGGTGCAGAAACTTTTTATTTTGATGCAGTCCCAATAGTTTCTTTTTGCTTTTATTTCCCTCGCCTCAGGAGACATATCTAGAAAAATGTTGCTGTGGCTAATGTCCGAGAGATGACTGCCTATTCTCTCTTCAGGGATTTTTGTGGTTTCAGGTCTCACATTTAGGTCTTTCCTGAATTTACGAATGCACAGAGCTGTCATCTCTGTGAAACACTTTCTACTCCCTCCAGCCAGAAATTACTGCCGTGTCTCCTTAACCTGTACAAACTTGCTTACCGTCTCCAAACTGGAAGCTTCCTGAGAGCAGGGACTATGTTTTATTCTTCAATGTCTCTTTAGGGCCAGGTAAAGGCACATTGTAAGAGATTAATAGATATTGGATAAAGAAATGAATGCATGAACGAAGGATGAAAACAACACTGCAGTTGAGAACTGCTGATATTCACAGGAGGTAAGGAATAGGGAAGACACAAGTCTGTCTAATCACCTCTGGCACTGACTAAAGTGGAGGTGAGGAGTTAGAGACTCCACCAGTCAAAGGAATCACATGTAAAATGTCTTCCAAACCCACTCTGGGGAAGTTCAAATCACGTTCAGTTTCTACCCAAAGCTGGACCTCACAAGCTTCCCCCAGAAACAGCCAACAGCATTGCTATCAAATGTTTGATTGAAGAATGTGGCATAGAGAGTAACATACTCACCAAATATTCATTTTCCTAGGCCCAGATGACTAGTTCTGGCCAGTGAAATGTGAGTACGTGTCCCATGTGTCCCTGCCAAGTGGAGGCGATGAAAAGCCCAAGTGTGACTCTCTAGGCTCTCTCTTTCTTGCCCCGGAAGCTGCATGTTCCAGATGGCCCACGTACAAAATGGCGGAGCCTTCAGTCAGCCTGGGCCCCTGAGTTACTAAAGAGAGCAGAGCCCTCTATTGACCACATGGGGATAGACAAACCTCTGTGCATGTGAACTACTGAGATTTTCGTGTTAACTCGTTCCAGCGGCATAAAGTAGTCTGTTCTGACTGATGTCAAGGAGAAAGAAGACCTGGAAAGAAGATAGAACCTGTCACATGAAGAAGGCGCTTCTCAATAGTTTCCTGCATCCAGGCGTCCTTCTGTGTGTTCATTCCAAGCTGCTCTCTCGGATCTCAGTGTGCTTCCTCTGTTGGACTTTGCTGGTTCCCAGTCACCATTTCTTACTTTCTGACAACTGGGACTAAAACCCTTTTAAGATCAGCTAGACCCAGGGGCACCTGGGTGGCTCAGTCAGTTGAGCATCTGACTCTTGACTTCGACTCAGGGCACGATCTCACAGTTTCACGGGTTCAAGCCCCACATCAGGCTCTGTCCCAGCAGTGCAAAGCCTGCTTGGGATTCTTCCTCCCCCTCTTTCTCTCTCTCTGCCCCTCCCCCACTCATGTTGTCTCTGTCTCTCTCAAAATAAATAAACTTTAAAACAGAAAAAAAAGAAAAGCCACCGAACCTGGATGCATCTCCTTTTCCCTTTTACATCGGTCTGTGCTAACAGTCACACTCCCCTTTCCGGGCTTGCTGTCTCTTAGCATCTTGACCTTAATCCATAACCATCTCTCCTTTCCTCCAGGTTAATCAAGCTATCACCTTTGACTTTATTTTTCTCCTTCCACCATTCCCATACTGATGAAAAGGCAGCATGTGCTTTAAACCTCTTCAGTCACTCCTTAGTTTCCTGAGCAAACCTGATTCCCAGATTCAGGGCTCCACGCTCAGTCCCCTTTAATTACCTTGTTGGCCTTTGGGTAAGAAATAACCTCCCTGACTTGCGTCTTTTCCTCAACCCAAGAAAATGGCACATGCAAAACATATGCCTTTGTGACCACAGTGTTGGGGCCCCCTCCCAGGGCCTTGGAAGGGCCGGTGCAATGCGAGGCCATGACATTAGGCTTTGTTAGTTTCGTGATTCCTCCACCACTGATCAGAGTTTATGTGATTAACAACTCCAGAGCAATTTGAGGAGTTCTTGTGGGTGGTGATTCTTTCTTTTTTTTTTAATGTTTATTTATTTTTGAGACAGAGAGAGAGAGAGAGACAGAGCATGAGCAAGGGAGGGGCAGAGAGGGAGACTCAGAATCAGAAGCAGGCTCCAGGCTCTGAGCTGTCAGCACAGAGCCCGACGCGGGGCTTGAACCCACAAACCGTGAGATCGTGACCTGAGCAGAAGTCAGATGCTTAACTGACTGAGCCACCCAAGCGCCCCTTGTGGGTGGTGATTCTTGAGCCACTTAAGTCCAAGGTTAGTGCTACCAGTTTGTTCTCTAACACGGAAGAGAGTTCAAAGCAACTTAAAAGAGGAGTAGAATTTGGGGGTCTGAGCCATCTATGGCTGGCACTCAGATCTCAAAGCTAGATGCTCCCACATTGGTTGCACATGGAGCTTTGGTGCTGCTTTAAGTTCTGCCTGCAGACCTGCTTGAAAACACTGAAAATACAGAAAAATCTGTTATTCCTTTTAACATCTAAAAAGTCTGTAAACAAACTCTCTTCCTTATCATTAAATCCTTCCCCATCTGGGCATACTAAGACCCCTGCAGGCTACAGACATCTGCTGAGGCTTGGGAAGAAACACGGTAGGGGTAAAAGCTATACCTCCTTCATGCCCCGTTTTACCTCCCAGGTACTGCTACCAGAGTGCCTGAAAATGTTACCTCATTTGTTTATGTGCCACTTAATCTCCTAAACTCGATTTTGAGAGGAGCAGCTCTGTATTTCCAATGTCTATAACTTACTAGATGCTCAACTAACGCTTATTGAATGAATAACACTGTGCTGGACATTTAAGAGAAATGATCTTATGTAAGAAGAACCATTTCTGAGAATACTACTTGGTAATTGATATTTTAGCTCCAAAGGCATAAGATTTCAGCAATTAATAAAGCAAATTCCAATTTAAAACCAGAAGCAGCTTGTCACCACAAATGTATGACATCAAACTCTGCCAATCTCTCTGTCTCCAAAGATACACAGGACAAACCACAACTACTAACAGGTGGAAACTCTGAGTCTTCATATTAAATCTTAATCAGACACAACGGAAGAGATAGGATATTTATGTATGTATTTATCATTTGGCTGATTTTCAAGTAAAACCACACAGGAATACAACAGGAAGGAAAGAATGTTACTAAAAATGTTCTGCAACACTGAAGAAATTAGTCATGCAGAACTGAAATTAAATGGCCATCCACAAATGTGTTACTACATGTTACCCCATCGGCTCCAGTAACATAGCAAGGTGTCACCTTAACAGTAAGAAGGGAAGAAAAGAAATCAAAAGAAAGGATGGAAGAAGACTAAGAAATAGGGACTCATAGGTGCCTATCTAGAGGGAAAAAAGGCAATAGTATAGAAAAGTTAATAGATGATCTGTTCCATCCTCTAGATATCACAGATGCTCATGATCAACTATGAGAAGTTTGGGTCCTTTGGAACATGAACTGTGTCTCATGGCTTTCCAAATGTGAGACAGCATGGTGGCTTTTCCACATTGGCTTTTCCAAGATGGGCAAACTGTAATATGCCAACAAGAAACTAGCTCTCCTGGTCAAACCACTCAATAGAAAATACCAAAGAACCCACCATTGTGCCACCTAAACTGTTAACAGAATGGTACCTGGTGGGGATGGGAGTGGGGGGCTGCCAAGGAGATTCCCTACGAACAATTATGGTGCTAAGAATAGATTCTCAGAGAAAAAGGAATTGCATGGGTGGAGAAAGAATCAAGATATCGGAACCCAGAAGAGAGTTATTTCCAGAATCCAACTAGAAATCCAGAACCATTGTCTATTATATGAATTCACTGGAATGATGCCTGCAGGAATTGTCCCCATTAGAAAGAGTGGAGGAGAAAACCCATCGAAATCCTCACGTCACTCAACATTCATTTCTTGAAGAAAGTTGTATTCCTTGAAGAAGAAGGAAGATCCATACACGATACAGTTATGTTCATGGAAAGTCCTTTGGCACGACCTGCTGTGGCTTTAGGATTGGTAATAGCAAATGGTTTGGATTTCCTATACAGCTGATGTTTTCCTCTTCTTATTGGAACATCTGCGTATGATGTTTTCTTCTACTGTTGGGTCATTTATTGTAACAAAGATTGAGATTACTTGGATCTTTTTTAAGCTAAAAAAAAAAAAAATGGCGCCTTGAACTAGCCGATGGAGAAGAAGCAAAACGCAGGGAATGAGGACTCCAGGATGAGTTCACCTCCCTTTGACAACTAGGTCCTGACTTGCGCTTTCTTCTAACAGGATCCGAACAACTTAGGGTAACTTTGGCTGAGAACCAGCAGAAAGTAAGAGAAACTCAAATATCTGATAGCGGTAGCAGTCATTTTTGCTGCATGGTGGTGGTTGTCGGATGTTGTTAGTGGAGTCAGCATAGGAATTTTTTGAACTGATAAAGCCTGTGCAGTCAAACTGAAAGGAAAAGTGGTTTAGACTCTGTCTTCTTGGAAACTTTGTAAATTATTTGGAAATTTTAATTATTTCAATAACCCAATTTATTAACCCAACTTGAGACGAACAAGTTCTCTCTTTGTGACACGTGAGATTAAGCCATTCAGCGGGGATCAAAGGATAATAGTTCCCAGGCTACCAGGAAACTTTGGCTAGAGCAGAGCTTAAAGGAGAACAAAAGATATGGCCCTGGGGGCCGCCCTTCGTCAAGACCAGGGGCCTGCTGCCTTAGAAGTTGAATGATGTGTGGGTTGCTGGAAATCCTAGAACAAGCTGATTAGGTGTTTTTTTCCTGAGTTTATGGATGGGATTTTCCCCCATATCTAACTATTTCTTTTCTTTCTCTTTCTTTGAAATACACGGCTACCGTGAATATCTAGTGGGACTGAACTTCAATGATTATCCTCTTTTGTTTGAACAAGTGGATTATTTTTTTTCCATATGAATGCCCAAGAAAACTGAAAGATGGTGAGTAAAGAGTCCAAGATGATTTCAGGATCCCAGGGAAACTCCAGCCTTTTGATTCAGAGGCTGTGTCTGCTGTCTAGTTCTGGAAAAAGAACTGGGCAAATTGAATGAAACCAGCCAGAAGAAACTTTGATCTAGATTAGTGTGCCCATCTACCGAATATTCCAGAAGGACAGACAGTATCTTGACTGCAATGGATTCCGACTTCAGTTGCTGTAAGAAAGACTACTAAGCATTCTACATAAATCCTGGGAGGAATCTTAATGGCTGCTGTGGTAAATCACTGTAATCACAGTCCTCAAAAAGGCCCACGTCCCTGAATCTGCATCTCTTTGTGAAGCATCATTTCTTCTCTTCCCGTCAAGAGATGAAGTCTATTTCTCCACACCCTTGATCCTGCACTAGACTTAGAAGTTTGCAAAGCAAATGGTTTGTCTTACCCGATAAAATGTTGCAGAAGTGAGATTGTATGAAATCCAAAGACTTGATCTTAAGTCGCTTTGTTGTTTCTGCTCTTTCTCTTTTGACACCCCGAGGCCACCACCATGCTGTAAGAAACCCAGTCCAGTCAACTGGAGAATACCAGATCACCTGGACGACTGAAGAGGCCCACCCAGCCAGACGCGTCAGCCAGACCTTCTTGGAACCTCCCCATTGGGCTCTGTGCTGACAGCTCGGAGCCTGGAGCCTGCTTCGGATTCTGTGTCTCCCTTTCTCTCTCTCTCTGCCCCTCCCCTGCTCATGCTCTTCCTCTCTCTCTCTCTCTCAGAACATTCTTAATTGGGCCATCAGATGACTGCAGGAAGTCCCACGAATGATCCCAGGTGACTACAGCCAAACCTGTAGGATTGGCAACCCACACGATCATGAGAAATCACTAATCGTTGTTGTTTTAAGCCGCTAAGTTTTAGGGTGGTTTTTATGCAGCAGAAGATAACTAATACACCTCCCAAAAGATCTAAAAATCACATCAAACTCTGAATGCTTTAAGTACACTAGCCCTAAGAAAAACTTTCCTACTTGAAAATGAAAGTAACAATCTTCGTTGTCACTATTCTAATCTGTCGAAATGTATCCATATCCCCATGAACTAATAGTTTTTAGGACTTTTTTTTTTTGCACGTGTATAAAAAAGCTTATTGGGGTTTTTTTTTTTGTTTGTTTTTAAATAACAAAGCTAGCATAGATACATTGCAGATACCGCAACAAAAAAGCACTATAAAGATAAAGAGCATCTCTTTGTACTTCTGAAAGGTTTACTTCATCAAGAGGATATTACAGTTTTAAACTTGTAGGCACTCGATAGCATGCATTCAAAATATATAAAGCAAAATTTGACGGGACAATAAGGAAAATAGACCATCTACAATCATAGGAGATTTTAACATATCTTTCTCAGTAATGGTGGGGGTTTTTTTTATAACAGTTTTATTGAGTATTTATTGGTATTTATTCATATACCATACAATTCGCATATTTAAAGTGTACAACTCAGTGGGCTTGAGCGTATTCACAGAGTTCTTGCAACCATCACCACAGTCAAAACGGTGATTTTCTACTTGGGTAAGGATTTTTCAAATAAAGCATGAAATTTCAAATAAAGCATGAATTAGGGGCCCCTGGGTGGCTCAGTCAGTGAAGTATCTGACTTTGGCTCAGGTCATGATCTCGAGGCTGGTGAGTTCAAGCCCCGCACTGGGCTCTGTGCTGACAGCTCGGAGCCTGGAGCCTGCTTTGGATTCTGTGTCTCCCTCTCTCTCTGTCCCTCCACTGCTTGTGCTCTGCCTCTCTCTCTCTCTCTCTCTCTCTCTCTCTGTCAAAAATAAACATTTAAAAAATTTTAAATTGCTTTGAATTACAAGTCCTTTATTTAAAAGTAAATATGTATATGTGTGTATAAACTAATAAATTATTAATAAAAAATTAAACAATCTTTTTTAAAACTTTTTAAAATTTTTTTAATGTTTTATTTATTATTTTTGACAGAGAAAGACAGAATGTGAGCGGGGGAGGGGCAGAGAGAAAGGGAGACAGAATCCAGAACAGGCTCCAGGCTCCGAGCTGTCAGCACAGAGCCCAATGTGGGGCTTGAATTCATGAACCGCGACATCATGACATGAGCCGAAGTCGGACACTCAACCAACTGAGCCACCCAGGCGCCCCAAGAAATTAAACATTCTTATTCTATAGTAAATACAATTGATCCCTTTAAAAAGGATTTTGGATGAGAACAAAGGAAATACTATTTTGGTTTATTACCTTCAGGTCCCTTCCATGTTACAAGAAAAAGCACAAAAGAAATACAAATGGACAACAGGCCAATGATAAGTTATCATGAAAAGTCTGAAGAGAAAATAAAAATAAATACAAAACATTCCCTGGGGACTCCTGGCTGGCTCAGTTGGTTAAGTATCCGACTTCAGCTCAGGTCATGATCTCACAGTTTATGGGTTCAAGCCCCACATCAGGTCCTGTGCTGACAGCTCAGAGCCTGGAGTCTGCTTCAGATTCTGTGTCTTCCTCTCTCTCTGCCCCTCTACCACTCGTGCTCTGTCTCTTTCTCTCAAAAATGAATAAACATTAAAGAAAATTTTTTTTTAAATACAAAACATTCCAGGTCTAAATTCCTTTCCAATATGTTGTTACAAATTGAAAGATACTTTATTAAAAATTTTTCTTGTCAGGATCCTAAGACCTTAAAACCCAAAAATAGAAGTTACAAGGGCAAAAATAAATATGAGAGTTAAATTTTAATACAAATTTACTTGGATTAAACTGATGTGTGAATCTTGGACATACAAGATTTCTATATACATTCCTCCCATTTTTCCCAGTTTAAAATAAAACTACAAATGTGACATTATAGCTTACGTAAGACTGGATTTTTCCTACTGAAGACTGGATTAAGGGATGCCTGATGGCTTAGTTCAGCGTCCAACTCTTGATTTCGGTTCAGGTCATGATCTCATGGTTGGTGAGTTCAAGCCCCACATCAGGCTCTTTGCTGACAGCGTGGAGCCTGCTTGGGATTTGGATTCTCTCTCTCTCTTTCTCCCTCTCTCAAAATACATACATACATACATACATAATAAAAGACTAGATTAAATGAAACCTACTAAATAACTTGCATTTGCTTAAAGAGAAGGTAAGTTGAGGGCACTTGGCTAGCTCAGTGGGAGAGCATGCAACTCTTGATCTTGGGGTTGTGAGTTTGAGACCCAAGTTGGGTGTAGAGATTGCTTTAAAAAAATAAAATCTTAAAAAATAAATAAATTCACTTTAAAAAGAGAGAGAGATAGGGGCGCCTGGGTGGCTCAGTCGGTTAAGCATCCGATTTCGGCTCAGGTCACGATCTCGCAGTCTGTGAGTTCGAGCCCCGCGTCGGGCTCTGGGCTGATGGCCCAGAGCTTGGAGCCTGCTTCTGATTCTGTCTCCCTCTCTCTCTGCCCCTCCCCCGTTCATGCTCTGTCTCTCTCTGTCTCAAAAATAAATAAACGTTAAAAAATTAAAAAAAAAGAGAGATAAAGTAAGTTGCCACCTTTGCCATTACTTAACAGCATGTAAGTGTTTATATGTACAAATGGATGTTTACATACTTTTATGTAATTAATATTTAAATTTAATAATTGAAATAATTAGTATCTTTATAAAAGGAGTTTTCTTAATCATAGTCATTAGTACAAATTATGTAGACTGCAGAGTTACCTTATATCCACAATCTGAGTAAAATTTTAAGATGCCATATTTCTCTGATAAATTCAGATATCAACGGTCATTGTATTGTTCATTGAAGCTAGCTTCAATATAATTTCTAACATCCCAAAGTGACTTTAACTTTGGAATGATAATGGTAATAGTTAATAGTCTGTATTTATTTGAAGATTTCTAAAGACATTAAATTCAGTGCCCCTTTGTTGCATCCACATGACTCCTGAAACAGAATGCTACGGCACCAGTGACAGTCACAACAAAGTTTATTGCAATGAGAGTCAAGGCCGACCGATCGGGACCAACAGTCTTCATCAGAGTGCGGCACCGAACAGCCGGGGTACAGAGTTTTTATAGCCGATCCCATCGTTTTATCATCACCTGGGAGCAGAACAAAGAAACAGTTCCCAGGTGAGTTAGCAACAGTTCCTGGATGAGGTGATCATTTTAGACTTTCTGCCTCTAAGTTGCAACCAGTGGATCTCCTTGACCCTGCCTCTGATGCTCTTTTCTTTGAACTTTTGTTTCCTTAATTGGGGAAGCCTAATTTACAAGAATATCAAGTGTAATTTACAAGAGTAAAGCAAGGCTGTTATCTCTTAACCTTCAGTGTCAAAACAAAGCTGTTATCTCTCAAGCTACACGTTAGCGCTACACTACAATTTAACCCTTACACCTTCATGTTTTTTAAATGTAATAGTCACAGGTTTTTTTTAAAAGCTCTTAACAAATGAGGAAGCTTCCGCAAACTGATAAATTGTTTTTACCAAAAATATTACAACAAAATCATTCCTGCTTGTGAAAAATTAGAAGCATTGCATGTATGAACAAGAACAAACTCCTTTTTTTTTTTAAGATTTTATCTCTACACCCAACATGGGGCTCGAACTCACAACCCCATATCAAGGGTCACACTCTCTGCTGACTGAGCCAACCAGGCACCCCAACAATAAACTCTTATTAAATATTATGTTGGCGGCTCTAGGTAGTACAGTATGGTTTAAAAAAGAGAGTAATTACAAGGATTGAAGAGGAAGAAATAAAAAGGTCATTGATTTTATATGATACGATTCTCTCTGATTGTCAAAAATATAAAAGAATATATTGTAGATTAATTAAACCTACTGAATTTCGTAAGAGAATTTGACAATTGGATATAAGATCATTATACAAAAAAAAATCACTTGCGGGGTGAGTGGATGGCTCAGTCAGCTGAGCGTCCAACTCTTGATTTCAGTTCAAGTCATGATCCCAGGGTTGTGGGATTGAGCACCATGTTGGGCTCCACACTGAACATAGAGTCTGCTTGAGATTCTCTCTCCCACTGCCCCTTTCCCCTGCTCGCGTTGTCTGTCTCTCTCTCTTTCTCTCTAAAAAAAAAAAAAAAATCAGTTGCATTTTCATACACCAGAAATAAACAATTTTAACACATAATTGAATAAACACAATAATAATAATAATAGTAATAATAATCACAAGTACCTAGAAACAAATCTAACAATTCTAAAACCTTACGTTAAAACAATAACAGAAGAAAGCACCTGGGTTAAAAATAATAATAATAATAATAATAATAATAATAACAGAGATCTAAGTAAAGCTGAAAGATATTTCTACAAGTTTTACAGAAGAATCATTTTAAAGATGTCAGCTCTCCCAAAATTGATCTACAAATTAAATGCAACCTCATTAAAATCTCAATAGGTTTTTTCATGCACCTTTATAAACTCTTTATATATAATAAATATAGATACGAGCAAAGTCATGAGAAGTTTTTTAAAATTTTTTAAGTGTTTATTTATTTTGGGGAGATAAAGACAGCACAAGCAGGGAGGGAGCAGAGAGAGAGGAGACACAGAATCCGAAACAGGCAACAGGCTCTGAGTTGTCTGCACAGAACCAACGAGGTGGGGGGGACCCCCCCCCCAACTTCCCACCTCGTTGGTTCTGTGCAGACAACTCACCAGGGTCTTGAGGCTGGAACTCACCAGCCTCAAGATCGTGACCTGAGCCGAAGTTGGACCCTTAACCAACTGAGCCACCCAGGCGCCTCAGTCATGAGAATTTTTTTTTTTTAACTTAAAAAGAATAAACTGACAAAAGAGACTTTCTCTGAAAGAAACAAAGACTATGAGAAAGTTAGATAATGAAGGCAATGTAGTATTAACATAGGGATACACAAAAAGATAAATGAAACCAAATAGAAAGGCAGAAATAGACCCACATGTATGTGGGCTCTGGGTAGACAATAGAGGCAACATTATAAATCGCTAGAAAAAAAAGTCGTTCAATGTATGGTGCTGCAGTAATTAATTATCAAATAGGAAAAAAATTTAATTTGGTCTTTATCTCACACAAAGTGTAAAACTCAATTTGAAACGGGTTAACGTTTTATTTTTAAGTTTCTTTATGTGTTTGGGGGGGGGGGGGGGAGAGTGAGTAGGAGAGAGACAGAGAGAGAGAGGGAGAGACTCCCGAGAGAATCTGCACTGATGGCAGAGTTGGATAAGGGGTTGGATCTCACAAGCTTCAAGATCATGACCTAAGCTGAAATCAAGAGTTGGATACTTACTCAACTGAGCCATCCAAGGCACCCCAACATGGGTTAAAGTTTTAAATGTGAAAATCAAAGCATGAGAACTTACAGGATAATATATAGGATATTTTGATGACCTTGAGGTAGGTTAGGACTTTTTAAATTTACACACAAAGTTTTTCAAAAAGCATGAGAAATCCAACTACATTAAAATTAGGAACTTCTGGGGCCCCTGGGTGGCTCAGTCGGTTAAGCGTCCGACTTCAGCTCAGGTCATGATCTTACACTCCATGAGTTCGAGCCCCGCATCAGGCTCTGTGCTGACAGCTCAGAGCCTGGAGCCTGTTTCAGATTCTGTGACTCCTCCTTCTCTCTCTGCCCCTCCGCCTCTCGCGCTCTGTCTCTCAAAAATAAATAAACATTAAAAAAACATTTAAAAAATAAATAAAATAAAATAAAGAACTTCTGTTAATCAAAAAATACTAGAAAGTTAGTGAAAAGACAAGCCACAGGCTGGGAGATTTTTGTAATACATTTTTATAATATAACACATTTTTGTATTATACATTATACATTATATTATATTATACATTATTATACATTATACATTTTGTATATTGTATAATATAATACATTTTTATAATACATTAATCTCCAGAATATAAAAAATCTTCTTAAAAATCAGAAATAAAAAGATAACCCAATGGGAAAATGTGCAATAAACATAAATTAGGCAATTCACAAAGGGGAAATATGAACAAAGGAGGATGCTCAATCTCTTTATTAATCAGAGAAATGCAAATTAAAATCACAATGCAATACCATTTTGAAATCACACTAATGTAAAAATAAAAATTCATGTCTAACAATACCCGAGTTAGAGAACAAGTTGGAATCCAACAATATTAAGTGTAGGAGTGATATAGATCAACAGGAATTCTTATAAACACTGACGGGTGTATATGCTAGAATGGAAATCGGCACACTCACTTTTGAAACAATTCAGCATTAACTTATAAACATTCACAATTCTGCTCCTTGGCACATGCCCACGAGGAGACAGCCACAAGAATACTTAAGCAATGATTTGTTCCTTATAGCCAAAAGTAGAAACAATCTAAGTGTTAATCAACAAAAGAATGAACAAATAATTTGTGGCATATTTGTAAACTGCAGCTGTATACAGAAATATGAATGCGTCTGAAATAAAATGTTAAGTGAATAAAAGCAGATCCCAGGAGACTACAACAGAATGATACCGTTTTTAGAAAACTCGAAAATAAACACACTATTGTTTAGGGAACCATGCCTGTGTGATAAAAGTATTTTTGTAAAAAGCAGAATAGTGGTTACTTCTGAGAAAAAGGCAAGGAGAGAAAACACAGGAGAAGCACAGAGTTTCAATGTTACTGATAACATTCTGGGCTGTGAAGTTGAAGGGAATGAATTTCATTATTGTGCTTTGTAAATTACATGTTAAATGTATTCTTTGTATCGAATGTTATGTAATAAATGATTTTAAACAATGAACAAGAAAGGTTCAGTTACAATTTAGTAACTGATGAGATGTGGGAGTGAGGGGGAGTTGGGAACCAAGGTTTGCAGTCTGGGGAACTAAAAGGGGCTGATGGTGTTTGTAATAATAACTAATTGTATTAGTCCGAAAAACCTAAATGTTGAAAAACACATCACATGAGACCCATTATGAGAAGGACTTGGGCCTGGACGCCATTTACTTCTGACTTCATTCACTCCCCAGTATACCAACCAAGATTATAATGGCATTAAATCCCCTGAAAATCTGGGTATTCTCCTTTCCCTAGTATACAGTTACTCTGGTATGTGGCCGTAGGTCCCATCAGAGAGGATTTGGAGAATATTTATTAATACACTTGTGGTGGCGTTGCAAGTTTCCTTTTGAAAGGGACCTACCCTCTCTTTGAATCAGTAACTGACACAGGTCTGGAACCTGGGCAAGGGATCATGATTTTCCACTCCCTCTGCAATGCTTTCATTGACTACCCATCTCTTGCTCTTAGGAACACCATGCCTAGCAAACTTCAGTGTAGTTTCCTAGGGGTCAGGGTCCCCTGATTCCCACTCCAACCTTACCGTCTACTATGGTAATTAGGCCCACCTTGCTCTCATGCTTAAGTGCTTCCACATGGCTTCTGCTGGTCTAGAATCTTACCCCATTGACACTAGCGAACCTAGCCTTTTTTTAATGTTTATTTATTTTGCGAGAGAGAGCATGTGGGGGAGGGGGAGAGAGAAAGGGGGAGAGAGAATCCCAAGCAGGCTCCACGCTCAGCACCAAGCCTGACACAGAGCTCGATCTGCCAACAGTGACATCATGACCTGAGCTGAAATCAAGAGTTGGATGTTTAACGACTGAGCCACTCAGGCGTCCCGGTAACCTAGCTTTCTATGACTCAGTATAGCTTTTCAATCAAGTCTTGAGCCCAGGCACATTTCCTATTATTCGTTTATTTGAATGAATCTGTTCTTCTTTTGGAAGTTCTGTAAGTTTTGTGTATTAGATTTCCTAGATCTGTCCCCCTAATCCTGTTTTCCCTCATGTGCATTTCTATGTGTTTATAGGTATCCATGATTATTGTTTGAGTTTCAGGTCATTAATTTAGTTCTCAGTGGGGGTTCATCCTCTTGTTTGTCTCCCCATTGCATTTTTTAATGTTTTTTTAATTTATTTTTGAGAGAGAGACAGAGCTCGAGTGAAAAAGGGATGGAGAGAGGGGGAGACACAGAATCGGAAGAAGGCTCCAGGCTCTGAGCTGTCAGCACAGAGCCCGATGTGGGGCCCAAACTCACGAACTGTGAGATCACGACCTGAGCTGAAGTTGGACGCTTAACTGACTGAGCCACCAGGTGCCCCCCTATTGCATTTGTACTTAGAAAATCATGTCTATTGGTTCTAGAAAGTTCTTTTGTGCTCTATTGGCATTTTCTTGAGAATTCCTGTGTGTGTGCATGCGTGTGTGTGTGTGTGTGTGTGTGTTATTTGCCGAGGATCTCTTCTGACTCTCTTACCATGTGGCCACGGGCTATGGTTAAGTTCTACCCCAATACTCCCTCCTCCCCAGCCTGTTCTACCCCAATACTCTCCTCCTCCCCACCCTGGTCCTCAAAAGCAGGACCAACTCGAGCACCCAAAAGCAGTTCATCCAAACACTGGGGGCCTCTGCAATGCCACTGGTGGTCAAAGCAATCACCGCTCAGTCACAGTGTGGTTCCCTGCCACTGTCACCGTCTCTCTCGTGCTGCTCTCCTCTGACACAAAGCATCAGGGTCCCCTCACTGATTACTCACGAGCGCTGTGGCCAAGCTGCAGCTTGCAAAGAGCTCCCCTCCCCCATGCCACACAACTGCTGCCACGTGAGCCTGGCTCTGTGACACGCCTCTGTGTGGGACATATACCCCATCCCCTGCAAAGGTCCCTCTCCGGGAGCTGTGCTCTCCCTGCCAGGACAAAAGCAGTTGAACAAGGTCTCTGGCTCACTCATTCAATGGCTTTGTTCTGAAAGAGAATACACCCTTAAGAGTCTCTCCTTTAGCAGAGCCCTCCAGAAAAGTACCTGTCCTATTAGGACACTTTCTCTTGACCAGGGGTAGGCACAGTGACCAAGGGTTTCAATTCATCTTCCCCAATTAGGGAGGGATCATAACATCTATCTCCATACGTGCTGCAGCTCCTCTGGTGTTTCCTGATTCTCAGCCCACCTTACCAGGAAGTATTCAGTTCCTTCAACAGGCATTGATGAAACTTCTATGGCAAGCACAACTGTGAGACGTCAGAGGCAGTAGACAGCAGGTCCTGCCTAGGAAAATACGTTAGTTTCAGTGGTGAGGGGTTGTGAACAAATGAAATGAGAAACACACACACACACACACACACACACAGCTATTGAAGTAATCTAAGATACATGACATGCCCCTAAAAGAAAAGTAATAGCAAAACTACTGGGGTAGAGTCCCCTCCCTAAGGAATGTGGTGAGAAAAAACCTCAAGATAAGGGAAGGCAAGCTGACTACATGAAATCCCTCACGCCCGCCTGTGTGACATGAGACCACCCAATCAGACTGTCTGTCTATACATTTCCCGTATACGGGAGACAAAGAAGTCGAAAATGCATAAGAGACTATGCCAAGTAGCGTTCAGGGCTCAGGTTTTCGGGTACAAACCCAACTGAGCCAGTGCCGGCACAAATCAGGCTGCTTCCTGGAAAGAAAAGCCTCGGTGTCACAACTCTCTGGGCGAGACTCCTGCCACACTACGGAGACCAGAACACACTTGCAAGCTCTGTTATGGGTGACGCCTATGATACCGGGTGACTGGAGGTGTACCACAAGACAATGAGAAGGAGTCATCCAGAGCCACTCACTGTTCTCTCCCATGATGTCTCCAAGAGCGTACAAAACAAGGAGCAAAGTTTGGAAGCAAATTCCTGTTTGGAATGTGTTGAGTTCCTTGGAATGTGTTGAGTTCCTTCAAATGGAGGAAACAGAACATAAGGGTGCGATGTACCTGAGGCTCGGGATGGAGAGCTAGGTTAAATTATCATCGACATTCAAATGGCAGTTCCAGCCACAGGGGTGGAGGAGGTCAGCAAAGAATCCTGTAAAGCAAGGAAAGCAGGGAAAGGACAGAGCTCTGAGGGACATCAGCATTTAAGGAGCGAATAGACACATAAAGGAGACTGAGCAGAAGTAGAATCTTAGAAGAGAAAATATAAGACAAACTGGGGGGAGGATTTACGACAAAAGAGAGTCATCATGAAGCACTTGGGCGACTCAGTCGGTTGAGCCTCCGACTTCGGCTCAGGTCACAAACTCGCGGTTCGTGAGGTCGAGCCCCGCGTCGGGCTCTGTGTTGACAGCTCAGAGCCTGGAACCTGCTTCAGATTCTGTGTGTGTCTCTCTCTCTGCCCCTCCCTCATTTGCACTCTGTCTCTCTCTCTCAAGAATAAATCAACGTTAAGCATTTTTTTTTTTTACAAAGAGAGTCATCATCAATGCATCCATATAGATTGTTCACTGCACAACACTGGCTAGCATCGGCCACGTGGGCCACATTAATGGTGCCCCCACCCCCGCCCCCCAAGAATTGTGCAGTGTACCATCTGCACAACGAGGTGTGGCAGCGCGGCCTTAGGATCAAATGCCACAGTTAGGCCAAGAAAGATCAGAAATGTCCACAGGCTTTGGCAATAAACGGAAGTCACTGGAGATCTCAGCAAAGCGGGTTCAGGGGTGTGGTGAGGGCAGGAGACAGTACAGTGAGACGTGAATGAAAGAGACCTGGAGGCCGCAAGCATGGCCCACCCCCTGAGGAAGCCTGGCTCTGAGGAAGGAGGAACGTACTGGTAGTGGTGGGCTCACGGCTGAGAAAGGGTTATTTTGTTTGGTTGCTTGATGGGTGGATCCGGTGGATTTGTATCTGGTTCAGGACGGGAAATAGTTGAGCATGTCTATTTAATGAAGGGAAAGGGCCTGTAGGGAGGGAGACATTAAAGATACAGGGCAGATGAGCAATCCTGCCGAGACAGAAAGTTGAAAACCAGAATAAGGGATTATCCTTGAAGAGGAGGAAGGTAGGTGTTCCCCTGAAACACAAGGAAGGCGGAAGGACCCAACGGATGCAAGTGGAGATAAACTCATAGGGGGCAGGTGTATAAACACGTATACAGTGTGTTCCTGATAACCTTGCAGGATCTCTGCTGAGAGGGAAGAGAAGGAGTTGCCAAGTAGAAAGCTGTCATGTAAGGCCTCCAAGTTCAAAGGAAGAATAACCGAAAACTTAGTTTAAGGTTTTAAAGAAAGTGTCTAAAGATACAATCATCGGGAAGAGAGATCGTAGTCGGGGAAGCAGAGCATACACCTCCCCCAAGAAGATACACGGACGGCAAACAAGCGTATGAAAAGGTGCTATACGTCACCTGTCGCTGGGGAGATGCCAATTAAAATGACGAGGGACCACCACACGCCTATGACAATGGCCTGAACTCGAGACACTGGCAACACCATATGCCAGTGGGGATGTGGAGCCACGGCAACTCTCACTCGCTGCTGGTGGGACTACAAAATGGTACGGCCACCATGGAAGACAGTTCGGAAGTTCCTTACAGAAATAAGCATAGTCTTACTGCACAGTTCAGCAGCCATGCTCTTCGGTTATTTACCCAAAGGACGTGAAGACTTTTGTCCACACAAGACCCTACACACGAATGTTTGTAGCAGCTTTATTCATAATTGCCAAAATTTGGGGGCGACCGAGATGTCCTTCCGTAGTGAAGGGATGAACAAACTGTGATACATCCAGTTAGTGGACTAACACTCAGCACTAAGGAAAGTGAGCCAACAAGCCATGAAAAGACATGAGGGACACTTAAATGCATATTACAAAGTGAAAGCAGCCAATATGAAAGGATGCATACGGTATGATTCCAACCGTATGACATTCTGGAAAAGGCAAAGCTATGGACACCAACGTTTAGCACTTGGGGGTGGGGGGGTGGGGGGGGCACATGAATGGACAGTGCAAAGAAGATTCTTAGGGTAGTGAAAATACTCTTATGGTGCAGTGATGGATACAATCGTTATACATTTGCCTAAACCTATGGACTTTGGGTGATTATGAAGTGTCAACATAGGCTCATGCTTGGTTAAAAAAAAAAAAAGTACCACCCTGGTGATTGATGTTGTTAATGTGAAGAAGCTGTGCCTGTGTGGCAGCAGAGGGCATGTGGGAAATCTCTGCACCTTCCTCTCGATTTTTTATAAACCTAAAACTACTCTAGAAACTTTTTAACTGAAATTAAAAATTAAAAATAATTTTTTAAGTGGGGCGCCTGGGTGGGTGGCTCAGTCAGCTCAGATCACGGTCTCGCGGTTTGTGAGTTCGAGCCCGTCAGGCTGTGTGCCGTCAGGTCCTCCGTCTCCCTCTCTCTCTGCCCGTTTAAAAAAATAATTATTTTTGTAAGTTAGAACAAAAGAGGAGCCTCAAGGAGGCATTCAATGCCCACGCAAGCCCCAGTTAAACGGGTGACTGAGATGCTTCTGTGTTTGTTTGGTTGACAGGATTGTGGAGCTAGCCCATCAGCAATACCCTGAGGCCATTAACTCAAACTAATTTCCCTCGCTCGCCAAGCAGCCTTTTAATTATTCACCGATCGGTTTACTTATGGAGGGAGAATGCCCTGGTTTTATTGAAATGAACACACAGATCATCTGCCAGTTACACTTCTTCCTGGAAACTGGAAAACTTGGATTAAAAGTTAAACTGTTTCTTTAAAGTTGCAGGCCCACATTTATTTTTTGTTTTCCTTTAACAAGGTGGCCCTTTACAGATTTGTATCAACCAGGAACAAACAGCTGCTCTGATGGATCCTGCACGCCTGGTAACCAGTGCCTTTTGCAGCCTTACACCCTCTTTGTCTACATTCTCTCTTTAGGCAAACCTAGACAGTTCCATGGCTTTAAATACTATCTATATTTATACACCCAGTCCTGAATTCTCACCTGAGATTTATATATCCATTTTATCTACTTGAGATCTATTTTTGGAGATCTCTACTTCCAATCTAATGTGTTCAGTTCTAGAACTTCATATTTTCCTTCCCAAACCCACTCTGCCCACAGCTTCCCCTTTGTCAGTCAGTTAAGGGCTCGCCATTCTTTTTTGTTGTTGTTTTGTTTTGTTTTTAATTATTATTATTGAGAGAGAGAGACAGAGCGTGAGCAGGGGAGGGGCAGAGAGAGGAGGCAGACACAGAATCTGAAGCAGTTTCCAGGCTCTGCACTGTCAGCACAGAGCCTGACACGGGGCTCGAACTCACGAACTGCGAGATCATGACCTGAGCCAAAGTCAGAGGCTCAACTGACTGAGCCACCCAGGCAAAGGGTCTTTAACACTAAATCGCATCACATCATTTCTCTGTCCCAACTCTCCAGTGATTTCCCGTGGAACTCAGAATGTAATTCCAACTCTTCACCATAATCGAAAAGGGCCTACCTGCCGGGCTCCTGCCCACCCCTCCACCCTCTCTCCTGCTAGTGCTCCTCTCCTCTCCACTGCAGCCCTCTTCCTGTTGGGGTGTACACAGCTCTTTTAAGCTCAGATCACAGCCTTCACATTTGCCCCCCGGGACCTGGGCTGTGCTTCCACCCAAACCTCCATGGCTGGATCCTCACACCCCACAGCCCTCCTCTTTACTCGTAGTGCAATGTGCCATTTTGGTTTCTTCTTAGAAATTAAAACACATAAAAATTACACAAAACTAACTGGTATTTTCTCATTAACTTGTATATTCTCTCTTTAGTCAACTAGTACCTAAGCCATGAGAACAGGGACCCTTGTCTGCCTTGTGAATTGTATCCCTGAACAGCACCTGGCACATGCTAGGGGCTCAATAACTGTTGGATGGATTTGATTTGGGTTCAAGAGATGCCTAGCCCTGGCCGTGCAAGAAAAGCATCCTCTTGGACATCTTCACGTCCCCAAAGGCAGGCAAAGCAGGTAAACCTGGAGATTTCAATTAAACCAGAAGTTAGCTTGACCCTCAAGCCAGGCGGCTCTCCTTGTATCTATCTACACATTGTAGAAATTGCTGCCTCAACATGCCAGGCCCCAGTCAGGCCTCTGGCTTTGCACTGCCTGTCCTGTGGAGCCCAGGACACCGGGTGTCCTGAGGTCACCCAGGTGGTGACAACAAATGCCTCACCCTTCCCACCATGTTTTTTTATTGGAGGGGGGGGGGTCTTTCCTATGAAAGTATTACCCATCCATGCACTAAGAAAAATTGAAAATTACAAGTATGGCAAAGCAGGAGAAAAATCACTCGCATCTTCACACTCTTAGCATACTGGGGTATTCCCTAGTCTCTTTTCAGGACATGTTTTTGAGATAACCTGTAAATAGTTTGCTAACCTCTTCTTTCTCATTATATTGTTAGCACTTATGGTCATTGGAAATTGTTCCATAAACAGAATTAGACAGCTAAATGATATTTCACCGTCTGGATAATTTACTGAACGCATTTTCTTTTAGACATTTTTTCCCCAACACTAACATGGCCATGAACATTTATCTCCACATATAAATATGTTTATCTTTAAAAACTTTTCCCCACGGATAGATACCCGTCTTTATATGGCCCTTGATACAGTTCCTAATAAAACCAGGGAGAGCCAGATGAAAACCTTTAGAAAGCGTAAGCGTTGAAAAAACTACCAAAATCCTCCCATGTAATTCACAATGAAAGCAACACCAATTATATCACACCCCGTGTTTCCCTTTATAGTATCATCATTAAGTATGAAAAATGCACGATTGTTAACCATCAGTCTCTCCTGCTGAACCGTAAGTTCCACGGACACAGGGACCTTGTACATCTTATTCATGGTACCAGGCATGTGTTAGGTGCTCAATATTACTGGATGGATGGATGGGCAATCAATATACTAGTGAGAGTTTGAAAGGCAAAGAGAGAAGAAAACTGAATGCCAATCCTCCAAACACCAACCCACCTCCCACACCCCAACTTCTCCCCTGGCAGCAGAACTCACACCCATGTCAGTTCCACTTATTCTTCATACAAATTTTATTCATACAGTTTTATTTTTAAATCATTTACACATATTCATACAAAGAAAAATAAATTTCAGGATGGAACCTTGGGACCGTGGTAGTTTAAAAAAAATCTCTCTGATCATTAGCTAGTGAAGACAAGGCAAGAGGCTTAGCAGTCATTTCTGGGGGTTAGTGGATCTCCCCACGCAGGGGCAGCTGAGGACATTCCAAGCTGCTCCCTCACGTTCCCTCAATCTACACCTTGTGAAGGTAATATGCGGGAAGGGGATTTTTCAATGCTCTCCCCTAGAAACATTTCAAGAAGTTCAGCAAAAGGCTTACGGTAACACTGAACCGCCTCTCTGCTAGGAATCTGGCAAGACTGCAATCTCCGGGCCAACTTTCTAGAAGAGCTGGCTCAACTCCTACTCGCACGCCTTTCTAGGAGGGGGGCTTGCTGCCCTCACCACACCCCGCGGCCCACTTGCTCTGTCCTCCCACCAACGGCCCCAGAACAGAGCCCTCAATCTGATCCCATCTGGTCCCTTCCAGGTTCATTCCACAAACAAGCATCCTCCTACCCCACACACAAACACTCTCTGTACAGTTGACCCCAGCCACTCCCGGGGACCCCTCAATGATGACGCCAGCCTTACTGCGTACGGCACCGCACCCAGGCCACCTGACTACAGTCGGGAGAGATCCAGGCACAACCAAACTGTGGGCACCCCCATCAAAACTCACCTCTGCTGAGCCAAAGCAACACTTAAATCCAACAGGCCGACTCCTAACACCCCATCCCAGGTACAGTCATCACAGAGGTGCACGGTAGAAGAACCTGCCACCCACAACTGCCCAAGAAAGCTGCACTATCACCAGTTCCCAGTAAAAGGGGGGGGGGGGGGGGAAAGGACGGACATTACAAATGTGGTTAGACCCTATCAGAAATGGCAGCTGATGACAACAGTTACCCTAGATCTTTGGGTCCTACCCAAAAAAGCAGCACCAAGAAAGGGCATGATGAGCAGAGAGATCTGTAGCTGGGGTGTACAGCCCCTGAATTACCAAGGGACTCAGAGTCGACACAGCTCATTTTCCTACAGTTACGTAGGAAGGACACAGACTACCCCCCACCCCCTACATTGAGGCAGCTCCTGAGAGGCCATACCGCTTGTGGTCATCAGCCCACCCCCTTGGTAGGCCCATTTGGGGAGAGGGAGTCACATCCAGAGCAGGGACCCCTCCAAGCAGACACTCACAGGGCAGCCCATCCCACTGTCACTGGGGCAGGCCAAACATAGTTAGGAGCGTGGGCAGATCCCGGGCATCAGCTGCCCCATAGGCATCACTCTGGCCTAACATAGACAATGCCAAACGTAGGGTGCTCCAGATATTCTCTGACATGGCACCCCCTTCTCCCCGAGGGCCCCGGCTTTTCCTCTGCATGTTCAGGGCCTCCAAAAAGTGCTCCACAGCCTCCCTGTAGGGAAGAAAAGTGAGAGATGGTGAGCAGAACATCACTGGAAGGAGACAGGTCAGCCGGCCTGGGGAGAAGGCTAGGACTAGTCAGTCAAATACAGGATCAAAGAATGAGGAGCCGGGGTCAAAGGCGGGGGGAAGGAATTCGCCCATTAATTACTCAAGAGCTGCTCTCACCGATGAGCTCCAAGGTTGATGCAGCTGATGCCCAGGTTGTAGCGGGACCGTATATAGCCAGGCTGTAGCTCAAGGGCCCGACGGTAGGCAGCTACTGCTTCTTCACTCTGGTTTCCGTTGGCCAGGGTGGCCCCTAGCTTATTCCACAGCAAATAGTCCTGGGATAGGAATGGAGAAGGGTTAGAAACAAGAGCCAGGCGCTCCAATTCTGCCCGTCCCTCTCCCTGGTTCACCATTCTGTTTAGCTAATACAGGTTCCTTCTGTTCCTCTGTCCTCCACTGTTCCCCGTGTGCCACAGTGCAACCACTCTCATCTCATGCAGACTCCCCGACGTCCACATGACCCTGTACTCCCAGCCTCCTTTTCCTAATTCTCCCATGGCAACCAGTCTCCGGAACGAAATCTCCCGTGACTCCGAAGTTCCCAACAAATGATTCTTCAGTAAGACACAGTCATGTTCTATTTCTATTCCTCCCGAGGCTCACATTGGGACGGACGCTGAGGGCAGCTGTGAAACAGTCCACTGCCTTGTCATACTCCCCACTCAGGTTGAAGAGGACTCCCAAGCCACACTGCACATCAGGGTCAATGGATGTAGGGTCCAGGCGCACAGCAGCCAGGAAGAGCTCCTTCACTTCAAGAAATAGGGAGCTGGATAAGTAGGGGGGAAGAAAAAAAAAAACAAAAACACAGACATAGGTGGATGGATGTGTCTATATTCCCACCCTCCCAAAATATTTCCTTAGTCACTCATACCCTTGAGATTCATCAGTCTATCAGTCATCCTCCGACCCCCAAACTCCACTTTAGAAACCTGCTCTTCTGTTTCATCCCGGCACTGCACCATGGAGTGCGGACCTCCTTCAAGTGGATCCTGGGTTTCCCATCCCACTCTTTTTTGTGTGTCATTTTTTTTTAATGTTTATTCATTTTTTGAGAGACAGACAGAGACAGAGCATGGAAAGGGGAGGGGCAGAGAGAGGAGACACGGAACCCGAAGCAGGCTCCAGGATCCGAGCTGTCAGCACAGAGCCCGAAGTGGGGCTCGACCCACAAACTGCGAGATCGTGGCCTGAGCCGAAGTCGGACGCTTCACCGACTGAGCCACCCAGGCACCGCCCGCATCCCACTCTCAAACCACTGAGTCTAAGTCCATCCCAGCTTCCCAAATCAAGATCCTCCCTCTCCTGGGACTCCCGTTACCATCTGTCCTCCCAAGAATCCCTCGCACTCACTCCGACAACAGGGATCCCAGGATGCGCTTGCTGGGGCCCTGTCCCGCCCCACCAGCCCCTTCTTCGCCGCGCACGACCAGGTGGGCATAGGCCGGCGTGTAGCGCAGCCAGTCTCGCAGGGTTTCGCAGGCCTGTCGCTGCAAGGACTCGTTGGTGAAGCTCACAGCCAGCGCCATCAGTGCCGTCCGGTTATCTGGCTTTAGCTCCAGACACCTGTTTGGACAGAGGTGGGCAGAGCTGGCACCTGCAGGACACTGGAATACGGTCACGGAATGCAGAGTCATGACAGCCTCACCTGCCAGCTCCCTCAGATTACGAGGCAAGGGACTCCTCCACACGCGAGTTACTAACAAAATTACAGATATGAGAAGGCGGGATGTTTTAGCAGCCAAGGAACCAGTAAGGGTCCCACATATACAATTAACGGCTCGTGAGGAAACGTAACCAGGTGTCTCCAATTCCCTCCAAACCTTAAGAGTTTCGCCACAAGAACATACTCTTGCTAGTGACCGGAAAGAAGACAAGGATCTGGGGCTGGGACGCTAGCGTTCTAAAGGCTATCTGGAGGGCCTCGGAAGCACCTCACCCCACCTTTCACGCACTCACCTCCGCAGCGCACTGATGGCTAACAGTTCTTGTTCATTCTCTGCCTGGGTGGTACCCAGATACTGCCAAGCCTAGAAAGAAGGTGCCAGATCCCATTACTCGTGTATTCACCTTGCCACCCTCCTTTCCTCTGGCTTCCCCCTCTCCACCCTTACCCCCCGACCTCAGGCCACCACCCAGGCCCGCATCCATCCGCACTGCTCTGTGGGGCTTCCCGCAAAACTGAAGGAAGCCGTGTCTCATGTGAAGGCAGACCAGTGAGTCACTCACTTCCGTGTGCTTGGGATCCTGCTGCACAGCTGCCTCAAAAAGCAGCACTGCGTTTGGCAGGTCCCCCTCCTGAAGCCGCCGGAGGCCTTCCTCAAAAGGCTGGGGGTGGTCACGCAGGGGGTTCTCCTCCTCAAACTGGTACCCCTACAGGGAAAGGAAGCCAAGTGAAAACCTCTGGGACAGAGCCGTCGCAGGCAAAGCAGAAGAAATGGGAGAGGACAACCCACACAGAGGTGGAGAAGTTGAAGGCCTCCAAAAAGTATCCGAATTAAATGCCCACAAATTTTCCAAATTATAAAGGGGATCATCGAGGACTACAGTAAAATCATTCGGTATCGTGCTCATGCTGCTGTCTCCTGTTCACAATAACTGAAAAGCGAAGGTCTACACACTGGGATCCATGCTGGGAGTAAGCTTATTTTAGGAAGTCTTTAAAGGCCTGTATTTCTACATCCTTGACTCTCACTACTGGACAGAACACATTTCTTACAAGATCCGCTTATAGGAATGAGATAAGCTCTCCTTAGCTATTCAAAGGGCATTTCTTGGGGCACCTGGGTGGCTCACTAGGTTGGGCTTCTGACTTTGGCTCGGGTCACGATCTCGCATTTGTGGGTTCGGGCCCTGCACAGAGCTCTGTGCTGACAGCTCAGAGACTGGAGCCTGCTTCAGATTCTGTGTCTCCCTCTCTCTCTTCTCCTCCCCCACTCACATTCTGTCTGTCTCTAAGAATAAATAAACATTAAAATATTTTTAAAAACAAAGGGCATTTCTTGTTTTCCTGCAGCAATGTGATAACAGATAATGGAAATGCAATTTGGAGTCAGAGGTCCTGCCACTCAAATCCCACTCTTGCCTAGCTCAGAGAATCACTGTGTGCACTGCCTGGATAACATGTGTTCAAGCACTTGGAAAACTTTAGTTGTTCCCTAATTTCATTCTTGAAAGTTACTAATATTAATCTGTATCTCACAGTAAATGAAACCTAGATCCCAAAATCCTGACGGCAAAAAATGCTTCAGAAAAACACCGTTCTCTTCTGGCTGAGGATTTCTCATTTCAGGGAAGGATTATGATGCTATGTGCAAAGCTTTGTCTACTGGTATTTCATGTTAGGCAAAGAGGTAATAAGGTAGAAGGGAAGTCTCTAGTAAGCCGCATGACTTGGGACAAGCAAATAAAACGTTCCTCTTTGGGGAGTAAATAGTTACCATCACAAAACAATATACCAGAATGAAAAGATGCAAAATACCAGGCAGAGCCCTTCTAAATGTAGCTAAGGACAAATAAGAATGAAACCGTCTACAATAAAGACGTGAGTGAGGCCCTTTTTCACTATTACTACGGAACTGCTAAAGAACTGGAAACACGTAAATTTTACCAGCCAAGTTCTAAACCATTATAAGTCATCAGATGAAAATTACTTGTGACAGACAAAACTTAAATAATTACAGTGGAAGTCTCAGAAGCAAGATATATTACAGGAGATGGATTAGGAATAAATGTATTAAAAGTATATTCATGTTGAGAATAAGTAGTGCTCCTGGGATGTCTCTGTACAATATGAAAACTCTGAAGGTAGAAAATGACCTTCGAGGGGTGCCTGGGTGGCGCAGTCGGTTAAGCGTCCGACTTCAGCCAGGTCACGATCTCGCGGTCCGGAGTTGGAGCCCCGCGTCAGGCTCTGGGCTGATGGCTCAGAGCCTGGAGCCTGTTTCCGATTCTGTGTCTCCCTCTCTCTCTGCCCCTCCCCTGTTCATGCTCTGTCTCTCTCTGTCCCAAAAATAAATAAATGTTGAAAAAAAAATTAAAAAAAAAAAGAAAATGACCTTCGACCAGGGATCAGCAAACCTTTCTCATCAGGGCCAGATAATAAGTAATCTGTCACTAGTCAACTCCACCTTTGGAGAGAGAAAGGAGCCACAAATATGTAAAACACATAAGCATGACTGTGTTCCAATAAAACTTTATTTATGGACACTGCAATTTGAATTGTATATAACTTGCACAGGTCACAAAATATTTCTTTTCATTTTTTTCAACTGTTTAAGAATGTTAAAACCACTATCAGCTCATAGGCCAGGCAAAAACAGTTAGCAGGCCAGATTTACCTGTGGGCCATAGTTTGCTAACCCCCATCCTAGACATAAATCCCTCCACAACCAACTTCAACTATCGTCTATCATCGATCTATGTTTTAAGCCACCCTGTAGGAAACAGAGATCATTGTCATCTATAACATAATTTCCTAATGAAATCAATTCCTGCCTCTCAGAACTACAGAGTTCTGAGATTATTAATTACAGAGTTCTGAAATTATTAATAATCAAGTGAGATTATTCACCTAAGTCTTATTATCAAAAAGCATAAAATACTATTCATAAAATAGGCATTCTCCTCAAAAGACAATGTAACAAATCAATGCCATCAGGAGGTTCTCCAAATACACTCTTGTCCATGCTATCTATCCTCCTTGCCATTTTATCAACTGCTGATCAAAGAGGAATTTTTCAAAATTAGAACATTTGCATAAATGGGAAAAAGAATATGTGGGAGGAAGCTTCAAACCAAAAGAATGCAGCATGAGCTTATGATCACTGTCGCAACCTAAAAAGTCTAAGCCGAGCCAATCAGTCTGATCCACTGTCTGGTCTATTCCAAAATCTCACAGGATCATGCAGCAGAAATAGGATACTATTAAGAGTCTAGCCCATCAGAGAAACTTCTTTATGCTAAAGGGATGCAATATGTGCTTGAGCTACAGATGTTGTCTTGAAAATTTAAGGACTATCCAGTAAAAAAAATAGTATATTCAGAGACCCATGAATTTATATGACAATCAAGATCAGATCCACATTCAAAAACAAAAAATGCACTATTGACATATAATTCAATAATAGTTAGCATAGGGGCGCCTAGGTGGCTCAGTCAGTTGAGTGTCCAACTCTTGATTTCAGCTCAGATTACGATCCCAGTGTTGTGGGATTGAGCCCTGCATCAGGCTCTGAACTGAGCATGGAGGCTGCTTGGGATTCTCTCTCTCTCCCTCTCTCTCTGCCCCTTACCCCCTCTTAAAAAAGAAAAAAAAAAAGCATTCAAGAAAATGTTATTCCACCTAGCATGTCATTAATATGAGAGTAAAAAATGCTAAGAAATGCTACTCATACAAAATCAATGATATATCTATATTTATTAAAAGCATGGAAATTTTCATCTAAAATATATAATTTGCCACTTGTAAGATGATGGAACTCTGCAACTTATCAAATTGCTTATACAGATTAATAAATGTATCATGTGCAGGTACTTCCTTCAGTTCTTCCTCCTCAGAATTCCACAGAAGAAACTCTTATTGTGGCAAAACATAGGGCAGGGTCCAAGAAGTAAGCTCTCTTCCCTATAAGAGGATAGCTCTTAAAAACTAAGACTGAAATAAACAGTAAACAAAATCCCATTTTTCCCAGTATTAAGTTTTTCACTGGCTTTCAAAAGCTAGCCTTTTCTTTTTTTCTTTTCCTATGTGAGAGAGCAAGAGTGCACGAGCAGGGGAGAGGGGCAGAGTGAGAGAAAGAAAAAGTCTTAAGCAGGCTCCACGTGGAGACCGACTCAGGACTCGATCCCACGACCCTGGGATGATGACTTCAACTGAAATCAAGAGCCAGACACTCAACCGACTGACCCACCCAGGCGCCCCAAATGCTAGCCTTTTTATAGTTATCTTGAACCTTACTCTTTCCTACCTTTGCATAGCTCCCCTATGTCAAGATCTACCTCAGACATCCTGCTTTACATCTCAGGCCCTGGTTCTAGCCCCAGAAACCTTTCCCAACCAGATCTGAGCTGAGAAGAGGTATTGCTACTCTCCTCCCCAGTTCCTGTTTCGTCTCTTCCAAAACCAAACAGTTCTCTCCCTTCCCCCTCATGCTTCAGCTCAGCAGCTCAATTCTTTTTTTAATTTATTATTTATTTTGAGAGAGAGAGAGAGAGAGAGAGAGAGAGAAAATCCCAAGCAGGTTCCATGCTGTCAGCGCAGAGCCCCAAGCAGGGCTTAAATTCACAAACCGTGAGATCATGACTTGAGCCAAAATCAAAAGTCGGACGCTGAACCAACTGAGCCACAGGTGCTCCCTCAGCAGTTCAGTTATTACCCACATCCCTAAATACCTCACAGTCCCAAAGCAGATTTTTTTCCACAGTGATACCTCTGAAACAGCATAAGCTTCTTGGTCTAAAGTATATGCTATATGCAAAACTAGATCAATTTTCACCAATGACTGCTGGAATATTTTCCTAACATTTAAGTTATTTAATACAATTCTTTGAAAACACCTAAATTGGCACAGGTGGTCAGTACCTACAGGAACAGATCCAAATTTAAAATGAATTTGTGAGTTAAAAAAAGTAAACAGAGGGGCGCCTGGGTGGCTTAGTCGGTTAAGCATCTGACTTCGGCTCGGTCACGATCTCGCGGTTTGTGGGTTCGAGCCCCGCATCAGGCTCTGTGCTGACAGCTCGGAGCCTGAAGCCTGCTTCAAATTCTGTGTCTACCTCTCTCTGTGCCCCTGTTCCCCGCCCCCCCCCCCCACCGGCACTCACGCTCTGTCTCTCTCTCTCAAAAATAAACATAAAAAAAAAAAAAAAAGTAAATAGATATGAAGGTGGGAAGACAGATAATCTACCAATTACCACTCTCTACCAAAGGGGTATCTATCTCCTTAAAAATGTTCTCAATCAACCTCCAAAGCAGAGCTCTTTCATCTAGGTTCTGAATGCATCAGGGGCAAATCTCTATTATAGGTACTATGTCACTGTATTACCATTATTTGACAAGGAGGGTCTATTATTATTAATCCTTATACCCTAAGAATAAAGCATACCTTCAAACACTGGAGAGGAGCGGGGCAAGGGAATGATTTAGACCTCCCTTCGTGGAAAGGGGTTCAAGGTAGTAATTACTTGAAAGTAGGTACCCTCCAAATTCAAGATTAAAGGAGGCACAAAACAAGGAAACCCTGCAATCCGAAAACCGAGTTCTTACCTTATCATAGGAAGCAGACGTGAGATCATCATAGTCAGAAAGCCAGGGATGAGCCTCTGCGTCCCGTTTCGCCATCTCCTCCAACTCTGCCTGCAACTTGTCCCAGAAATCGACATCGGACTGTAAGGAAGGGAAGGCAGATAGAAAAAGGAGATCCATCATGACCACCCCACCTGACGCTCAGCGCCGCTAGGATAGATTCCGTAAGGCAGTAGTTCTTAAATGTCAATGCATTTAAGATCTCCTGAAGAGCTTTTTTAAGTGAAGATTCCTAGATCCTACGCTCAGATCCTGATTCTGCAGTGTGAGCTGATGCCCTACCCCAAGCATTCTGACACAGAGGGCCCAGGAACACTAGGACATACAACATTCGTGGTACGTTTCTTTGCTGTTAAAACACCCACTCTCTCCAAAGGAGTGTTTTCTCTTGAGGTGTCTGCTCCTGTGCTACCTGCTCTCACCTCTATAGCTGACTTGGCTCGTTCAAACTCCGTATCGAGGGCAGCTGTGTTTACTGGTCTTGTGAACTGGTCAACCCAGGCATCTGATGTACCCTGTGACAAAGAAGGATGGTCAGACCACCACCAACTTTCTACTGACTAAATACCCACTAAACACCAGCAACCTGCACACTTCTGAGAACATTCTCAGGATCTCTTTCCCACCCACTCAGGACCTCGATGCTACCAAGACAAGCTGGCAATAAAATCCCTTCCCCGTCTAGGACCACTGAACACTGAACCCAAGGCCTGGGGCACCAGCCGGCTCTCAAGTGGGACTGGGAAGTGACAATGTCCTACCTGCTGCTGTATAAACTCTGCTGCCCACTGTTCTGCCTGAGCTCGGCCCGACCCTGCACCGGACTCCAGGGACACCTGCCCCTCGCCAATCTGCCGCACGAATTTCAGGAACTGGGGCACAGAGACACACATAGGCTACTTGGGAGAGGACTTCCAGGTGTGCACTCTCAACCATGCCCAAGAGAAGCCTGCACTCACCCTCCCCCTGACCATCTCTAGCTGCAGGCAAGATTTGCTAAAAGACCCTGAAAAATGTAGAGAACAAAAGAAAGGAATTTCTGGCTTTAAAGATTTGAGAAGACACAGAAAAGCAACAGGGTGAGTATGCAAGGAAGTGAGGGAAAGAATGCTGAAAGTAAGAGGCAGGATGCGAAGAAGTCTCTATTCTCAAGACAGGAAGGCATGGACCCGGGATCTTATTTCCTTCTCTTTAAACTGGGGTATGAAAAGCTAGACTCTTGGCTTTGAAGGCCAGCTCTGCTGGGCAAAATAGCAGTGGGATGTGGCTCACCTCAGAGTTAGCCAACTTGGGGTCATCCACCTTGGCCACAAAATCACTGGCTGTGTGCTGCAGATCCTCCTCGGGATGATATTCATCATACCTGGAACAGGTAAGGGCAAACGGGTTCCACACACTCATCTGCCACCACCTTCCCCATGCTATTCCCCACCCCCCAGCCCCTGGCATCACAGTTCTTATCAAGGAAAAGACACACATTCTTGTTGAGGTCCTACAAATTCCAATTTACATTAAAAAAGGACACTTGGTGGGGGGGGGGGAGGGGGGTGCCTGGGTCAGTCCCTTAAGCATCCAACTCTTGGTTTCAGTTCAGGTCATAATCTCACAGTTTGTGGGTTCGAGCCCCGCTTCAGGCTCTGCGTTGACAGTATGGAGCCTGCTTGGGATTCTCTGTCTCCCTCTCTCTCTGCCCCTCCCCCACTCACAGTCTCTGTCTCTCTCAAAATAAATAAATAACAAAAAAATTTTATAAAGAAAAAAAAAAGGACACGGGCGGAAGTGGCAAAGTACTAGCTACATTCTTTTACTTCTCCCATTCACAAACACACCTTTGCAGAGAGAAGGAATATAGTAGCAACCTCCAAATTAAAGAGGCAATAGGATACGTAAGGTAAAGTTACAAACTTCTGGTTACGACACTTAGGATTCTTGACTCACTCACACTTTGAGTAGGGGTAATAATACAAGTGAGAACCTTAACACTGAAAATGAGGGGAGGTGCTTAGGTGGCTCAGTCGGTTAAGTGTCCGGCTTCAGCTCATGTCACGATCTCATGGTTCCTGAGTTCAAGCTCCACTGATGGTGCAGAGCCTGCCTGGGATTCTCTCCCTCTCCCCTTCTCCGCCCCTCTCTCAAAATAAATAAACTTTAAAAAAAGGGCGGGGGGGGGGGGGCTCCTGGGTGACTCAGTCAGTTAAGCATCCAACTTCAGCTCAGGTTGTGATCCCACAGTCTGTGAGTCTGAGGCCCGCACCAGGATCTCTACTGGCAGCACAGAGCTCACTTCAGATCCTCTGTGCCCCCCGTCTCTCTTCCCCTCCCCCTCTGGCATGCTCTCTGTCTCTCTCAAAATAAAGAAAAGAAAAGAAAAGAACAGAACAAATGAGGGGACTGCAAATCAGTTTGAGAATGCAGATGTAGGAGGTGAGGGAGGCTGAGAAAACTACCCAATGCTCCTTTCACAGGGATCCATCCAGAAAGAAGTAGCTGGACTCACCAGCAATCAGTGGCAGCTGTTCCCTCAGGCTCTCCCAGCCACAACTTCTCCTCGGACTGTTCCAGATATTCCTCAGCCCAGCGGGCTGGGGACACAGACAAAGGATCTGCAAGGAACGGAGTTGGAGAAATCACACTGGGCTCAGTGAGGGTCAGGGCAAAGGAGAGTACCACACATATTCAACTGACCCTCTTAACCAAGCCAAAGCAGATAAGACCCTACTGAATTCCTCAGAAAGTCCTGCTCAAAAGAAAACACTACTAAACGCTCAATAGCCAACCCACTCCCAAGGGGCCTGGGGCCAAAGTTTACTGGAATGGAAACAGGAAAACAAATGAGGAGACTCAGGAAAGGAGTCCAAACCCTTTTGGTTGAAGTGCCAGAGGCCTCAGTAAGAAATAGCAGGCACCTGGGGCCTCCACCTTCCTCGAAGGCACTGCAAGAAACTGGTAAGGAGCTAAAGGAGAGCGGAAGACCTCTGGTCTGGTCTCCATCGACAGAGTTCACGCTCTCCCAATAAAACGAGCCTCGTATTTCATTGTAATAAAGCTACCAGGAGAACCGGAGAAGCAGAATGCTGGGCTAGAATTAAAAAATACCTAGGGCCACTCTTCCCACTGGATGTTGGTTTCATTTTTTTAGTTGAGATGCAAACATGAATGTACACAAAGTGTACCAAGCGTAAGCATACTGCTTCATTAACTCCACACGTGAATACACACAAATCACCACCAGCCACATCAAGACACAGAACGTTTCAGACCTCCCACAGGCTCCGTCAGGCCCTCCCTCCCCCAAGAAGAAACATTATTCTGACTTGTCACTTTTGATTCGTTTGTTTGTTTTTTGGTTTATTTATTTTGAGAAAGAGTGAGAGAGCAGCAGGGAAGGGGCAGAGAGAGGGAGAGAGAGAATCCCATGCGAGGGATTCAATGCAGGGCTCGAACCCATGATCCATGAGTTCATAATGATCTGAGCCTAAATCAAGAGTCAGATGCTTAGCTGACTGAGTCACCCTGGTGCCCCTCACTTTTGATTCATTTTAGGGCTATGTTTTTTAAGTGTAATTCTAGGAACTGTCTTAAAAGCTCTAGTGACAAAGGGCACTGCCACAACATCATAGTAAAGATTAGCAAGGTACAGATTGAACGAGGGCACTGAACCCTTTCTCAACCTCCAGGACTTTGTCCTTTACTATTTTAGGGCCAGGGGGAAAATGAAAAAAAACAAAACAAAACAAAAAGCACTAAGACATTATTCAAAGGGGCCCTAAAGAGGGGTACCTGGGTGGCTCAGTCAGTTGAATGTCCGACTGCAGCTCAGGTCGTGATCTCATAGTTCATGAGTTCAAGCCCTGCATCGGGCTCTCTGCTGTCAGCCTATCTGCATACAGCCGGCTTCAGAAGCTCTGTCCCTCTCTCTCTGCCCCTCCCCCACTTGCACTCTCTCAAAAATAAATATTTTAAAACAACAACAACAACAAAGGGGCCCTAAAGAATGAGTCAACACAGACAAGGCACCAGCCAGCAGTGTGCTTTCCTTCTGCCCTGCATCCACACTTCTCCACCATCAGTACTGAAATGGTCATGCTATCTTTGTCCCCAGTTTGGAGATCTGTCATTGCTTTCAACACAGAAGGCAGATGTGTCCCTTTGGTATTAAATGTCTACTCCATTTAACTGAGACTTTGCCTGAACTATTTCAACAAAGTAAGCTCAACATGTGGGAAAGTAATGTCAAAATCTGGAGGAGAAAAAAAGGGGGATACAGACTCTCAAAATACACATAACTATAAATATCACTAATACAATAAATTAAGATATGGTTGACATTTTTTTTTTTTTTGTCCTTAATTTCAAAGACTCTCAACATTTTTATCCAGATTCCCTCACTAGTTATTATGGGCAATAGACTGCTGGCCCAAAAGTGGAGACCTAAGAAGGAGACACAAAATACTAAAGTAGACTTTACAGTGCCTTCTGATCCCTTCGTCCCATTCTGTTGAAAATTAACCACCGCTCCTCTTACTCTCCAGCCACTCCTTACTCTCAACTAGAGTGTTTTCCAGAAGCATACTCTGGCCACAAATGCTCCTCAAATTAGAATGCTGTCTTTTGTGAAATGCTCCTTTCAAGGACAAGAAGCAGCGGAAAAAATATAAAGCATCTGGACTCTAAGAGACATGAGGCAGATTAGAAAAAAAATCCCAGGATGAGAAAAGTCATCCTCAAATAGCTGTAATTTGGTATTTGGCCATATTTAGCCATCAGACTCAGAATTTTCTGGCATTGTGAACCTGCTCCAACAGAGTCAAAATGAAAGAACCAGAAGAATTCTGTTTGGCCTTCACACTATTTTTTGAGAAATTCTTACAGAAAATCAGATCTATTTGGATACTCGAGATTGGAGCAATTAAGGCCTGCAGAGGAGAAGGGACTGTCCTAGCTTACGTAAATCAGTAGAGTCAGAACCAACAACCTTGACACCAAATATCCAATTCAGAATGTTCACCTTACTTACTTTCTCGTTGTGTGTTCCTTCCACCTAGGCGCATCCAGCCCAAGCTCAAAAGTCAAAAATTCAGAACTTCCCACCCTCATCCATAAACATTCCTGAGTTTGCTAAATAGCCCAGTGGTAAAGAATGTAGGTTCTACTTTGTCCATAAAAGCCCAGAAAGACTGAGTTCTTACCCTGGTTCTAGAATTACGATTCTCTATTTTATTGGATAAATTATTAAATCTTTCAATGCCTCAGTTTTATCACCTGTTAAATAAATTTTTATGTTTCTCCCTAAAAAAAAAAAAAAAAAAAAAAAAGAAGAATGTAGGTTCTAGAGTCAGCCTCCGGGCACTCAAATCCCAACACCACCTCTTATTCACTGTGCAAGTTACTTAACCCTTAAGTTTCCATTTCCTTATCTATAAACAGATATAAATAGATCTATGAATAGAGATAAGAACAGCTACCTCATAGGGATGGTTGTAAAGACCAAACGAGATAAGGCATGCGTAAGGCACAGGGTAACAAATGTTCTCTATTATTAACATCACTGTCTGTTCACATAGGGAGCAAACCCATAGGGAAAGCAGAAAACATCACGATGAGATCGTTACTCCTTTTATTCCACAGTCTGTTCCTCTGCCACAGGGGGAGATCTCTTGCCACTCATCGTCTGCCACTGCTGCTTGCCTACAGCACAGGTCTCTCTCTCGTAATTACCATAGGAACCTCACACACCAGGTTAGCTGAGGCTGCCTGAATTCAAAACCCCTTAAAGGCGTATCTCATCCCTGCAGCCAAGTCATAAGATGGGGAATTATTTGGCCCAGGAGATTTAGGGGCAGGGGTCGGGGGGTGGATTCCATCAAGAAATATGGCAGACTGAAAATGAGCTTCATGTGGCAAATGGAATAATTCTGTAACTCGACTGTGATGGTAGTTACACAAATCTACACAAGTGATAAAACCGCATAAAACCATAAACACACACACACAAAGGCATGTCAAACCAGTGAGATTTAATACACTCTGTGGATTGTACCAATGGCAGTTTCCCGATTTTGATGTCGGACATAACAAACGGTCATGCAAAATATTACCACCAGGGAAAACAGAATGAAAGATACACAGAACCTTCTTCTACCTTTTTTGCAACTTCCAGTGAAACTATCAATTATTTTCAAATAGAACAGGACAAGACAATAAATGCACATCTAGGTTCTTTGTAAACTTGAGTCTGGAATCTTAACAACAGGGGTTTGAAAATAATAAGGATTTAAAGCATATAACCTTTCATCTTGAAGTCAACTTATCCATAAAGTAATAGGTAACCTATATCATCAATATAATAATATCAGCCACAAATGTTATGAGAATAATAAAAAATGAATGACCAGAAAATTAATTTCCTTTAGCTTTCTCCCAGATCTCAATTCATTTGTTCAATAAATACTGAAGGTCCACTACGTACAAAGCAATAACTAATGCAATTGCACATTTTTATGAAGGCAGGCCCCAAACAGCTCAACTTCCCTTTCCGCCTCTCCCTATCCCTGCCTCCATGAAGCAGGCACAGTCCCAAAAGAACAGACAAAACAGAAGAGATCTCCCAAAGAGAACTTAATGAGACAAGTCCAACGTGTTTTTCTAAAGGTAATCATAACAGAAATCTCATCAATCTCAATGCTTACGGTAGCAATAATTTTTTTTCCTGAGTTATCAAAAATGACGCCCACACATTACAACAGAAGTCTCTCTACAATAAGGCATTTAAGTCTACAGTTTGTATGAAAAACAGTGTTGGTCTGGGGGAGTGTCTTTGTTACAGCTCAGAGCTTCACTTGAGGAAATTCCACGAAGAAGATTCTCAATGATAGTGTAATGGCTCTAAGTATGGAGCCTAGAGTCAGAAAGATAGGAGTCTGAATGTCATCTCTGTTACTGAATGACTTTGGATAAAGTATTTAACCTTTTGAAATCTCAGTTTCTTTATCTACACAATAGGGAAGGAATACCTACCTTGTAAGTATAACTGTGAAGACCAAATGACTTTAAGATTATAAAGTGCAAAGCATGATTCAAGAAACAAAGAACATCTACTGTTCTACCTTAAACTCCAACTTCAGCGCTGGAGGAAAGGGAGTCATGTTAAAAGAGGCCAACAGCTTTTAACTGTTAGATGTGGGGTTTTTTTCCTAAATACAGAAAGCCCTACTTTTAGAAGAATAAAAATGATGGAGGGAGAAAACAATTAGGTCCCTTTAGTGACCTCAGGAATATTTAAAAATGATGACAATGTGAATGCCCTGAGAGTCTATAATCTCTGTAACTTTGTCCATTTGTATCTCTTGTTACTCTTAATTTGTTAAATTGGGAAAAGGCTAACAAGTACTTCCCTTTGACAGCAAAGAAGAAGAGGAAAGCTGAAGAGAATGCCCTTCCCCCATGCCCCTATTCAGACAGGCCTGGGGGAGAGGAATCAATCCCGAGGGACGTAATGAGCATGGACCCTCTCAAAGAGCAAGAAATAGGCTGGGACCCTGAAGAGCTTAGGGTGCAGGCCCACCAGTAGAGCACCATGGTTAAGCCCACAGGGTCTGGGATCATTCAAACCCAGAGTCAAATCCCAACTCCAGCACCTACAAAATTGAATCACCTTTGGCAAGTCCCTTAATCCCAAAGCTTTTGTTTTCTTATGTATATGCTAGGAATAAAAACAGTAGCTACCTCGGGAGTTCTCATGGGAATTAAATAGATAATGCATTCAGAGCACTTAATACAAAATCCAGAACATAATAAGTAAATATTAGCTATTAATTTTTATTATCATCATCAGGATATGGTCTTTGCCCTCTACTATACTTCAGGCCCTTGAACTCCCCAATCCCACTTCCCAAGGCCTCAACTCTTTTCAAGATGACCTCATGCCAGAATCCCACAGGCTGTGCTGAATATTTCTTCCTGGGCAATACTGCCGTTCATCCAATCTGTGGATCCTCACCACCAAATTACAGTAATAAAGTTCCAGATAAGAAAGAAGTACCTAACCCCTCATGTTCTCTCTCCCTGTCCTCTCTCCCATTCTCTTTAAATAGAGAGAGATACAGAGATGCAGAGATATAATCTCCAAAATCTCTTATCCAGTTCAAACCCAGTCCCCTGCTTCATATAAGTTTCAACAATTCCCTATTATCACCTGAGGTTCAGTGCCCTAGAGAAATGAGTCAAGAATCCAGAAAAGTCATAGAAGCTAAAATCGTTCTATATCCTAAGATGAACTGGGGAACCAAAGAGAACTTTGCCCCATGCAAGCCTCACCTGTGACTTCAGAGATGAATTCTTGCGACCAGTCAGTCTCATTATAATCCTGAGTTACATCCACAGCATCTCCAGCTGCAAGAAACTCCTGGGCCCAGTTCTCAGACAAGGCCAAGTCTGCCACACCAGGAGCTTAAAAGAAAGAGAGAGAACTAAGAAAAAAAAAAGAAATACGTATCATTCTATCATGCCTAAGGAGCCCTCAGTGCACATGAAAACACTCTGTCCCTTTTGTCTCCTTCTGCATCTCAATTCCCCAACGCCAGCAGCATCCAAATATGGAACCCCCTTGGCCCTCTGTGCACAGAAAATGGTGCACTCCCCTCCCACCAGACTCTGGACCCACCTCTCTGGGGTGCCTGGCGGAAGTTTGACTGTTCAATCTCTTGCATCTCTGCCAGGAGATCATCCATCTTGAAAGTCTGAGGGGCGCGGGATACAAGTGGTGCATTCTGGTCCTGGAGAAATTCGGCCACCAACTGCCAGGAGAGACGTGATGAAATGAACTCAGCAGGAGATAACGCCCCATGAATGGGGGATGCTAAATACAAGGAAAGGGAAGCAAAGAAACTATAGATTTGCAAACACTCAAAAGAATACATTTTTAAAAGCAAGCAGGTGGAATAAGGCAAATCTCATTTGGTCAGGAAGGTCCACAGGTTGAAATATGGGTGAGCCAAGTTTAAAGTGAAAACGCAACGGGCAAAAGAAAAATGCAACGCAAGAGACTGGTATGTTTACCTCATCTTCCGAGGCTACTCCCAAAGGCTTAGAGACCTAAGACAGAAGAAAAGAAAGGGGGCGGGAGGCAATATGGTACAGTGGTGAAGACCACACACAACTCAGTTAAACAGGGGTTAAAATTCCAGCTCCGGCATGTATAAATGACCTTGAGCAAGTCACAAAACTTCTCTGAGCCTCAGTTTCTTCATCTATAAAACGACGGCCTTCATCCGTCTGAAGATGCACAATGCTTAGCGCGGTGTTAAGTAAACACTCATTAAGTGGTAACTATCATTTGCGACACATCAGAGAGAGCAGTTATCCCCCAGTGTTCCTTTGCCCCCCCCCCCCCATCCCAGGCCACCGCTTGTGTTTCTACATCAAAAATACTCACCGCCTCAGAGGCGGGGGCTCCTGGGGGCCAAGGGCCAGGCCTCAACCCCTCCTGCCGAAGGGCCTTGTCCTGGGTGAAGTGCCCGGCCAGCTTCATGAGTGGGTTGGCACCCCCGCATTCGGCCTCCACCAGCTCCCGCATTGCCATGGTGACCGCCAGCTCACTGACGGGCAAGGGTTTGGAACTGAGGTCCGGCAGCCAGATCCTTCCCCAGCCCACAGCTCAGCATGTATCTGGGGGAAGCGGGCAGACGTCCGTTCCAGCTGGTTAGCCCCTGGCCACGCTCCACCCCTGTGCCTTTTGCTACGGCCCCCACCTCTGCCAGGAGGTCCGAGAGGGGGCCGGTGCCCTCCTGCCGCCCCCGCTCAAAGGCCACCGCTTTCAGTCTGGCCCTCTCCGGCCGCCTCCACGACTGCGGGGTCAGGCGGCGGGACCCGCCGGCAGCCACCCCTTACAGAAGGGCCTGGACCCCATGGGTCTGAGGGGGACAATTCTGCGATCGGGCTGTACCGGAGCACTGGCCGGGCAACGGAGAGTAGGAACGCCGCCGAGCGTAAGCCAGGTTCCCCACACCCCCTACCGACAGGCGAGCTCCGAAGGGAGCCATTCCTTCCCCCGTAAGTCACCTGAGCCCCTCCCCCGCATTCGGCCGGTCCCGGCCCACCCCTCCCGCCCCCGGCCCACCCCTTTCCCCCGCCCCAGTCGCAGCTCCGGCCCCGCCTCCTGGCACCCGCGAGGATCTGGCCAGGGCCGAGGAAGACCGGGAACATGTCCTCGCACCCCCTCGGGGCCCGGCGCTCACCGTCGCGCGCCGCGCCGCGCCGCGCCGCACGACCGGCCGGGGCACCTGGTGCGGGCAGAAGGGGGAGGGGAGGGGAGGGGAGGGAAGGGAATGGGGAACCAGGGGCGGGGCTCGAGCTTAAAGGGGCCGTGGCGGTCGCGCAGCAGCCGCGGCCCGGCGAAAGCTGTTTGAAGGGCGGGGCCTTAAGACTGCGACGCAGCGTGACGGGAGGGGCCGTGAATCTTAAAGGGGAAGAACGCCTTAAAGGGGAAGTCTCAGAGTGGAGACGCAGAACGTTCAAAAAGATCACCGGCGCTAGGACTTGTTTGATAGAAAGCTCAAAGAAGAGTGGAGCCAAGAGGGGCTTCCTGAGCTTTGGGGGAAAGCCAAGGGCACATAATCCTGGACCCAGCTCCTCCTGACCCTTCCTTGACGGCACATTGTGACCCAAGGGGATTCCCTGCCCTTTCTGGGCCTCAGTTTCCTCTTCTAAAAAGGGGCTGACTAGTCTTTTGGTAAGAGAAAGTCCCTAACGCGGGAGTCGCGAGAGTCAAATCCGAGGCCTCCCTCAGCCTTCTAGGGATGCCCACTTCCAAATTGCCCCTACTGGGACATCGTCACAGTCTCCTTGGAGACAGAGGCCTGCCCCCCCCCCCCCCATCCCTCTGCCACCTCTGCGTAATGGGGAAAATAGCACTGGATGATGATAATTCCGGAGACTAAAATTGGACCCAACGCATCCTGAGTCCTAAGCTGGTAACATACAACAAAGGTGCACAGTGAATCACTCCTCTCCCTTCCTTCTTCCCTCATCGCCGTCAAGGTCACCATGGTGGCCATATTCCCCACTGCTCCAGACTGAAAGGATAGACATGATGCAAGAAATGATTTTTAATCACAGAATAAGCCTCAGGCTCACCATCTGCCACAGAATTGGCTCTGGTGTCAAACTTCAAGTTCACTGGGAAATAAACCCTAATATCTCACCTGGCTCCAAGACCAAGAGAGTCCCGGTGCCATAAAGAAGGGCAGAAGGTGCTCAGAGCTGCTGGTAATTGAGCAAGGATGAGTTAGTACCAAAACACGGAAGCACCATCCCAGCCCGGGGTGCAGGAGAGGAGGCAGGTATACAGCAGGTGGCGCTCCGGACCAAGCTTGTTTCCTGGTGTCCCGCAGATTTCAAAGGCCGAGGCACAAGGGGACCAAAGGGGCTTGGCTCGGTAAAACTCATCCCTGGGAAAGTAAAGAGGCTGTTATGACACCTCAGGGGAACGGAATGGCAGGGCAGACCTGAAGATTGTGCAAAATTTCTCCTTTTCCTTACTTTTTCACCATCTTCCAGACCCCCACCCCCTTTTCCCTGGAGAACACATATCCCCGCCCTTGCCTGTTCACTGCTCCCAGGCTGCCCACCCGAGAGGAAGAGAGAGAGAGAGAGAGAGGGAGAGCGAGAGACAGAGCAAGCGTCAGAGGAGAGGGGAAAATGCCTAGTACCTAATAAACTAAACCATGCCAAGGAGGAAGGGGTGCTCTCTGTAAAGTGTAAAGGATCCCTGGAGAGGGCAATGTTTAACAGAAAGCATATGATATGGTAGAATTTTAGAAAATCAAGGCAACCGGAAAAGACTTCCAAGTACCATTCAAACCGTAGCACACACATAACCACCTACTCTGCTAGGAGTTTAGTAACCGATTAGCAATAATTCATTATGTGCCCACCTGCTAGGAGAATGATAATAATGATAGTAACTGATGTTTATTTAATGCTTACTAAAACCCAGGCATTGCACTAAACACTTCATGGGTATTAGTGCTTTTAATCTTCATAATACCCTCTATGAAATAGGAATCACCAACCAACCCCACTTTACAGATAACACTTACCCAAAATCACACAGCAAGGAAGTCAAAATTCAATCCAGACACAACTCCAAATACCTACCCATTATACAACACTGCCTCCCAGTCTTAGAGAAGCCTTGTTTATAAGCCCTGGAGAACTTTGTCTCCCAGGCTATAGAATTCTGCACAGAACCTGGCCCACAAGTTCAAGGGGGACTCTGGTGCTAAGAAAAGACTAATAAAGCTAGTTAGGTGTTCAACATTCAATTTACTGATGTTTTGGATTTAAAATCCCAGGTTCAACTTTAAATTATTATTTTATTCATAAAAGTAATACTTTTTTTTAAAGAGACTTATTTTCTATTTTTTTTTATTTTAGAGAGAGACCGTGTGAGCGGGGGAGAAGGGTAGAGGGAGAGAGAAAGAGAGAGAGGGAGAGAGAGACAGAGAGAGGGAGAGGGAGATTCTCAAGCAAGTTCCACACTCAGCACAGCACCCGACACGGGGCTCGATCCCACAACCCTGGGATTGTGACCTGAGCCAAAATCAAAAGTTGGGCACTCAACTGACTGAGCCACCCAGGCGCCCCAGTAATAATTTTTATAGAATATAAATTTTACTTCATGCTTTAATTTTTAATTCTACATATTCTTTAACTAATGTTTGATTAATTCAAATTGAACAGGTTAAAGCCCCCTTAATTTTAGATATAGACTATATTTACTGTGTGCCAGGCATTGTTCTAAGCATTTTTCAAATATCAATTTATTTAATCCTCACAATAATTTAATAATAGCAACTATAATTAATCCCCACTTTACAGACGAGGAAACTGAGGCACAGAGCGGTTAAATGATTGGCCCAAGTTTATACTAAATAGCAAAGCTATAATTTGAACCTACACCAGGATCATCAAACTTTATCTGTAAAGAGCCAAACAGTAAATATTTTTGTCTTTTCAGCTCATACAGTCTCTGTCACAACCACTCAGCTCTGCTCTCATAGCACATACCCAACCAAAGATAATATACAAATGAATGAGCATGTTTATGTTCCAATAAAAAATTTTATGGACACTGAAATTCAAATTTTATATAATTTTCATATATCACAAAAGAATCCTTTCGATCTTTTTTTTAACCATTTAAAAATGTCAAAACCATTCTTAGATTGCAGACTGTATAAAAACAGTCAGCAGGCCCTAGTTTGCTGACCTCTCTACATAATCTGGTTCCAGAGTCCATGTTCTGAAATGTTATGGTAGACTTTACCTTTTTAAAAATATAAATTAGATTTCCTTGAACATTTTTAACTACCTGGCATTTAATATACATATATTTTTAGGCATTTTATTTTTTTTTAATGCTTGTGTTTTTGAGAGAGAGAGAGACAGAGCATGAGCGGGGGGGGGGGGGGGGGGTTGGGCGGCAGAGAGAGAGGGAGACACAGAATCCAAAACAGGCTCCAGGCTCCAAGCTGTCAGCACAAAGCTTGACACGGGGCTCAAACTCACCAGTGCGTGAGATCATGACCTGAGCCAAAGTCAGGACCCCCCCAGCCGACTGAGCCACCCAGGGGCCCCTAAGCATTTTAAATGCCTAACAGGGCAAACAACCTTTTCAGGCAAAACTTTTCTAAACTTATTCAACCCTGTGCATCTAATACATTAAACTTATAAACATTTATCCAATTCTTTTAATCCTCCTAAAATCTCAAGTCCAAAATTTTACTTCCCAAATGGCAGGCTAATACATCAGATTCTCTTCAACATCAAATATTTTAATTCGTAAAGTCACTTACCTATACCTCTGGAAAGCAAACTTACTGGCTCAGGTAGGTCAAGATTACTAGGCTAAATTTGGAATCACAGTAAAGGTCTTTAAAAGTCATATTTGAGACCAAGGCACAAACCTTAGGAGCTCCATATTCCCAAGACAGTGCTATCTGAATCACGAGTAAACACTCTCAACCCAATTTTAGAGATGAGTTCTGTCTGCTGTGTCATAGTCCCTAAGGCCATTTCCTTCAACTAATGCAGGATTCCAACTCACAGGTTACAGTTTTACCTGTTTTTTTTGTTGTCTCCTTTAGGTGCAACTAATTTCTTTACTCGACTGAAGTTGAGTAAACAAATTATTGTAGAAGTGTTGAATTCTGTATTCCTTTTGGTTGGAAGAGGAGTTGGAAATGGGAACCACCTCCTCTGGTTCGATTCTTTGCTTTCTTAATGCTATAGGATGTAGTGCTATGCCACTGTCCACGCTCTGGAAGTTGCATATCAAGGTACAGTCTTTACACCTGTACATTTGGAAGGGCTTGTTGGCTATGATTTGCCCATCCTCCCTTCCTCTCAGTAGCCATCACTGGCAGAAATAACTCGGCAGAGAAAGACAGCTGTATGTGTAGTGAGACACAGCAAATCCCAAAGCGGGGCCCATCTAAATATACCTGGATAAAAATCTCCGTTTCCTTCAAGTGTTCAGTATAGTGAGATCTAGATATAGCTGGGTGTATCCAGTGCTATCAACCTAGCTTTAGGTACAAAGTACCCAACTCCATCTCCTGGCCACACAGCAGGGAACTCCCCAGGTAACAACAAGGACTGTAATACATACTCCCTCTATCCCTGCTTATAGCAGAATTTTACCACCTTCGGAAATCCGGAGAAGTGTCAGAATAGGTCAGCCTTGCCAAAATCCAACTGGGAACCTTTTGATCCTCTCTCCCTCAAAGAATGGAAGGAAGGAAAGAAGGAAGGAAGGAAGGAAGGAAGGAAGGAAGGAAGGAAGGAAGGAAGGAAGGTAGGAAGGAAGGAAGGAAGGAAGGAAGGAAGGAAGGGAAAAAGAAGTCAAGGTTTTTGACTTGGGGGTCTTTCCCCAAATGAGTTTTGCTCCTTCCTCAGCACTTTTCACCAAAAATCTGTAGCGTACATAGACAAGCAGTGTGTTTGTTTTCAGGAAGAATGGAGTAGATCTACTTTTCTCTATTCCTCCCACTAAGTACAACTAAAAAAACCCTGGACATTGTAGGTAAAATAAACATAAGGAGATTCCAAAAGGTGGAAAAAAGAAAGCAGACTGGCTAGGGACCTCAGTACCCAAGAAACAACATAGTAGTGGGTTCTATGGGTTTCCTTTTTGCCTCTTATATGCCAGACTGGGTGCTAGAAAGGTCAGTAACCTAGAAATACCAACATACACAGATTAAAAAAAAATTTTTAAGCTGTAATAAAAGCCCTGCTCTCCCTGGCCAAAGACCAGGAACGGGGTGGCCTGCAAAGACAAAATCTTTTAGACAGCCACTCTGCTCCAGCGAAACCCTAAATAAAAAACTGTGGGGGGGCGCCTGGGTGCCTCAGTCAGTTGAGCGTCTGACTTCGGCTCAGGTCATGATCTCGCGGTTTGTGAGTTCAAGCCCCACGTCGGGCTCTGTGCTGACGGCTCGGAGCCCGGAGCCTGCTTCGGATTCTGTGTCTCCTCCTCTCTCTGCCCCTCCCCTGCTCATGCTCTGTCTCTCTCTGTCTCTCAATGATAAATAAACATTAAAAAAAAAAATTTTTTTTTTAAAAACAAAAAACTGTGGGGACCATCTGGGTGGCTCAGTCGGTTGAGCATCTGACTCTTGATTTCAGCTCAGGTCATGATCCCAAGGTCATGGGATCAAGCCCCGAGTCAGGCTATGCACTGACAGCATGCAGCCTGCTTGGGGTTTTCTCTCTCTCCGCCCCTCCCCCTCTCACACTTTCTCACTCTCTCAAAATAAAAAATAAATAAATAAACTTAAAAAAAAAGTGGTAGCCAAAATTTACAAAGAACTCTTAAAACTCAATAAGAAGATAAACAGCCCCGGGGCCCTGGGTGACTCAGTGGTTAAGCGTCCGACATCCGCTCAGGTCATGGTTTCACAGTTCACGAGTTTGAGCCCCGCATCAGGCTCTGTGTTGACAGCTCAGAGCCTAGAGCCTGCTTCAAATTCTGTGTCTCCCTCTCTCCCTGCTCCCCCGCTCATGTTCTGTCTCTCTCTCCTTCAAAAATAAATAAAAACATTTAAAAATTGTTTTAAAAAGAAGATAAATAGCCCCAATTTAAAAATGAACAAAAGATCTGAATAGACACATTACCAACCAAGATTTACAGGTGGCCAATAAGTATATGAAAAGATGCTCAACATCATATGTCATTAGGGAATTGCAAATTAAAAGAACAAGTTACTACTAAACACCTATTAGAATAACCAAAATCCAAAACTCTGAAAACACCAAATGCTGTCAAGGATGTGGAGAAACAGGAAGTCTCATTTATTGCCGGTAGGAATGCAAAATGGTACAGCCACTTGGAAAACAGTTTGGAATTTCCTTGCAAAACTAAACATACTCTTACCAAACAATCCAGCAGTAGTGATCCTTGGTATTTAACCAATGAATTGAAAACGTTTGTCCACATGAAACCCTACACATGAATGTTATAGCAGCTTCACACATAATTGCCCAAACTTGGAAACAGCCAAGATGTCCTTCAGCAGGTGAATGGATAAACTGTGATACATTCATACAATAGAATATTATTTGAGGGGCACCTGGGTGGCTCAGTCAGTTAAGCATCCGACTTCGGCTCAGATCATGATCTCCCGGTTGGTTTGTGGGTTCAAGCCCCGCATCAGGCTCTGTGCTGACAGCTCAGAGCCTGGAGCCTGTTTCCAATTCTGTGTCTCCCTCTCTCCCTGCCCCTCCCCCACTGGCACTCTGTCTCCCTCTGTCTCAAAAATAAATAAACATTTAAAAAAAACTTTTTAGGGGCGCCTGGGTGGCGCAGTCGGTTAAGCGTCCGACTTCGGCCAGGTCACGATCTCGCGGTCCCTGAGTTCGAGCCCCGCGTCGGGCTCTGGGCTGATGGCTCAGAGCCTGGAGCCTGTTTCCGATTCTGTGTCTCCCTCTCTCTCTGCCCCTCCCCCGTTCATGCTCTGTCTCTCTCTGTCCCAAAAATAAATAAACGTTGAAAAAAAAATTAAAAAAAAAAAACTTTTTAAAAAAATATTATTTGATGATAAAAAAAAGAAAAAGAAACGGGCTAAAATTTAAAAAGAAAAAGAAATGAGGTATCACCCCTTAAAAAAGAAATAAAGGATTCTTAAGTGAAAGAAGTCAATCCAAAGAGGCTGTGTGCTGTATGATTCCAACTGTGTAGCATTCTGGAAAAGACAAAACTATGGAGACAGTAATAAGAACAAAAGATCAGTGGTTTCTGGAGCACCTGGGTGGCTCAGTCAGTTGAGTGTCCAGCTTCAGCTCAGGTCATGGTCTCACGGTTCATGGGTTTCAGCGTGACATCTGGCTCACTGCCGTCAGCACAGCGCCCGCTTCAGATCCTCTGTCCCCCTCTCTCTCTGCCCCTCTTCCACTCATGCGCCTCCCCTCTCGCTCTCTCAAAAATAAATAAAACATTAAAAAAAAAAAATCAATGGTTTCCAGCAGGGACAGGGAGGAGGGAGAGATGAATTGGAGCACCCTTCTGGGAAGAAGGATTGAATTGATATTTTGCCAAAAATACCAGAAAGATGGCCTGTTGTAGAGACCGCAGGCTAATTACTAAACCTCATTCCTCCTCATCATGGGCACACAATCAAACTACATTTCCCAGCTTCCTCCACTGTAAGGGAGGGGGGCAGATGACCAAACATTAGCTCACAGAACCTGAGCAGAATGATAAGCACTACTTGGAGATCTGGCCTGTGAAATCTTGCCATGTGCCATCCTCTGACTCTTGCTCTTTCCAGCTTGGTGCAGCCATCCGTGCATAGTGACCTTGGAAATCATGTGTTGAAATGGCAGAGGCACCTGAGTCTCTAACGCAGAAGTCATTATCCTAAGCAAGATTTCCCAGAGTCCGGGACAATACACTTACAACCGAGACCTACATTTTCTCAGGTCCACAGTCCGTCATCTTAAACTCTTGGAGGCAGATGTGTCTCACTATTCAGAACTTTTGGGATTTTAATAAGGTAAATACAGTACGTGAATTACATACCTTCCCCAGCCAGCACCCTAGAATCAAACACACTAATACTTCTTTCTGCAAAAATACGTGAATATTTACTTTGAGATGAAGTCTATAAAGAGCCTCACCTGTTCAGGCCGGGTTTTGCTCCCAAATGAGTTTTGGCATCAGACTTATTAAAAACACTTTTGGGGGGGCGCCGGGGTGGCTCAGTAGGTTAAGCATCTGACTTCAGCTCAGGTCATGATCTCATAGCTAATGAGTTCGAGCCCCACGTCAGGCTCTGTGCTGACGGCTTGGAGCCTGGAGACTGCTTCAGATTCTGTGTCTCCCTCTCTCTCTGCCCCTCCCCTGTTCTCTTTCTCTCTCTCTCTCTCTCTCTCTCAAAAATGAACATTAACAAAAATTTTTTTAAAGAGTTGGAAATTTAAAAATAAAATAAAAGATAAAAACACTTTTGCTTTTCAGAGATTTGGGGATTTCAGAATTGGATGCAGCCAAAGCCATAGTAGAAACTTAGGAGTAACTAGAGAAAAAGAGTAATGAGAATAGTGTTTTCAATGTCAGGCTATGCCCATAGCCATGAAATTAAACATCAGTGAGAGGATTCTCCAATCGCAAGTTTGATGTAGTAGAATGCTCACGTTCCATTTGGGCCAATGCTCAGTCATCCAGAAGCTGGGAAATGTAGTTTGGCTGTACCCCATGGTGAGCTGGACCAAGGTTTGGTGAGCACCTGGAAATCTCTATGACAGGCTACCTTTTTGCTCACCAGTAGAACTATGAAATTAAACTCCACTGAGAGAATTTTCCAATAAACAGGTTGGTATAGCTGTTTCAATCTTTCGATCTTGTAATTTCGAGATATCTCATGATATCTCCTATCTTCTGTGGTACAGGACTCCTCTATCTTAGATTTCTTTGGACCCCATCACTGTTTCTGACCCAACAATGACAGGAGGCCCACCCACACGGCGTCGTTGTGAATAGCTACAACATCCAATGTGTGTGGAAGAGACTACTTCCGGTGCTCTGGGTTTTAAATTTAGTATTTAATTTATCAACCTTGTAAATATAAAATCTGGTTTTGCTTAAATCTTTAAATTCAACTTACGAATCCTGACATGCTATATATAAATGTACTGAATGGTACATTTTAATCACTCCTACTTGTTCTTTGATTGGTGTTTAACTCGACTTGAACAGATTTGAATTTCCTTACAATTAGTTCCGTCTACAAATGTACTAAAATTTCCATAACTGGTTTAGACCACATTCATATGCTTAATATACTTGACTTTTTTTATTTTTTTTCCTCATTCACTTCATTTGCCTGACAAGGTAGAGTTGAAATCCTAACATGCAAAATCTTCCTTATAACATAAGCGACGCTTGTAAATCTAATTACTTGATTTACCTTGTTCGGATGTTAGATTTGTCTTAACTGTTCTAACTCTGTTTATAAGCTTGAGAAATACCTTACAACTTTCAACTGAAAGTCATAACTCTAAAATCAACAGATACTCCAAGTTGAAAATGCAAAGCTTACCTTAACTGCGTACAGATTTTTAAACTTCCCTGAAACTTCACATCAAAATATTATGATTCACTGTCTCTATGCTAAATTTTATACCTTCTCAGAAGATCAATTTGACTGTCTCGGGAAGGCTGAGATCATTAGGTCAAACAATTAGTGCCATAAAACTGTTATCGGTGAAGAGCAGGACAGGAACACACAGCGGGGCAGGGACTGGGGGGTTGTGGTAAGGGGCTACCTGATGCCAAAGTAATTTTTACTGGTGAACTCACTGAGCATGCTCCTGGTGGCATTAACCTGTGCGGACAACAGGACTGGGCTTTCAGCTGGACCAGCTCACAATTTGCAATTCAAATCAGGGCATCTTTTGCATGGCACCTCATCCCATCTTGGATAGATGAACTACGACTGTACCCCCACCTAGCTCTCAGCAAACTTCCCTTTACTTATCAGGTCCTCCACTCCTTCTCTGTTTCTCTTGTCTTATCCAATTCCGGAGCCCCATCACTGGCCTCTTTTCTAATCCTCTAATTCAGGGTCATCAGTCCCACAGAAATCTCTTCCCATTCATACCTGCCTGGCCTGGCCTCTGAGACCTCATGCTCCTCTCCTATGTGTCTAGCCTGTCTCGAAAGACCATAAAACCTTTCTTTCAGTGAAATCTGTCCCTTCCTCCAGCTTAATCAGCCTTCTATTTTTCAATTTTCTACCTCTCCAAAACCCTACGTAAAAGCAAATCCTACATTGTTCTGGTGCTGGTGTCGTTTCTCACTTGATCTCAGCCAGGAGGCCAAGAAGCTGTTGTTTTTTAAGCCGTTCTTCCTGAAGACTTGAGCAAACGCGATTCTCAGAGTCTGAAAGTTCCAGACAGAGGCCTTTATTTATTTATTTTTAATTTTTTTCAACGTTTTTTATTTATTTTTGGGACAGAGAGAGACAGAGCATGAACGGGGGAGGGGCAGAGAGAGAGGGAGACACTGAATCGGAAACAGGCTCCAGGCTCCGAGCCATCAGCCCAGAGCCTGACGAGGGGCTTGAACTCACAGACCACGAGATCGTGACCTGGCTGAAGTCGGACGCTTAACCGACTGCGCCACCCAGGCGCCCCATAGACAGAGGCCTTTTTAATCACCTTCTTGAGTCTTTGGGCTTGCTGTAAGTTCAGTTATTTACCTCACCAAGAAAATGGCATGTCCCCTGTATACTAAAGGATCCTCACTTCTTTTTATCTCTTTATTGGAAAAAATATGCCAATATTTTTGGTAGGGAAAGCTGCAGTCTGGGTCTACCTACAAGACTCAAAGTCACAGCCAAGGACTGGATCATTAACCAAAGGAGTATAAAGGTTACAATTCCAGATCCCCCTTGAGATGACAGGAGGTAACTCCAGGCCTCTCCACACTCCATCCCCTTGTCCCATGACACAGCTCACAATGACAGTAAGAGGCTGACTGGGCGCGGCCTACTCGGGCCTACACAAAGTTCACACACTTCCCTCCTTGGAGGTGCGCAACCCAACCTGAAACCCTGGCTGAAAAAACACAGCATAACAAAAAGCTATTCCATCCACCACCACCTTACCTGGAAAGACTTCATAGCTAAAATTCTGCCCATTTTGAAGTGAGACCAAAAGACCCTCCCTTTGGTGAACTAATCCCTGTTTGTGCTTTAACCGCAGTTCCAGGTCATCGTCGCCCATCTAGCCCAAGGTCAGCCGCAGGAGTCGGCACCTGAAAGCCTGTGAGCTCCTGCTTATTAAGACCCTGGCAGCTCATGTTGCTTAAGCCCCCATCTATTAAAAAATAATCCTGTTATTTTAAAACAGCCTGGCAACTGTAAAAAATAGTCACTCTACTTTGGGCATTAGCCACACTAAGCTTCTGCCAGCTGCTAAGGTGAAAGAAAACCCAGGTGTGCCTGACTCCAAGGTATGTGTTCAAAACCATAAGCCTGGGCTTTGGAGGAAAGGAACTTCGGGGACCCTTCCTTCCTCAAGACTTTGTGTTTCTCAAGACCCCACTGCCCCCCGGGGCTGGGGATGGTTTTTTCCATCTCCCGATAATCAGGGATAATGATAGCTAACGAAACATGCTGATTCTGAGTTACTTCAGAGAAAGTTATCTTAGTTAAGCCTCATTCAACCCTTTGAGCAACAATTCGCCTTGATAGGTGATAAACCAAAGCTTAGAGAAGTTAAAGACCAAGACCACTACGGGTCTGGGATGTGAACATAGGAGCCTGAGAGCAAAGCCCACCTCATGCTCTCCTCCCCACCACCTCATCTTGCCAGGTGAGGTTGGCAAGAGACGCCCTTCTGGGCTTTGGGATTTCCCCAAACAAGATGGCCGTTCACAAGTAGAGTCCTGAGGTACAAGGTCATTGGCCCAGCAGTCTGTGAGGGGACGGCTGAACTTTCAGGGGTCACGGTAGCATGAATAGCCCAAGTCCACCTTAGGCCTGGTACCCCGGGGCCTCGTCCAGTTGTTGGGTGAAGGTGGTATTAGACTCTCTTCACTGCTTCGTGCTTTTTGGACTCAACCCTCTCTGTGGTGCCACGGAATGAAGGAAGACTGCTCCCCCTCCAGGGGCCTAGGTAAAGATCAGAGGTCTTCTCAAGTATTGCTTTGGCCCGTTAACAACCTCTTCCCCACCCCACCCCCAGAGCCAGCCACACTGCAGCCCACGGGAAAAGGTCGGCATAATCCCAACATGCACGTACTTGAGGAGAAAAGACCACATATGATGGGGGAGATGGGAGAGGGCTGTAGAGTTGGGGTGAGAACTTCAAGAGTTGGGGTCAGGTCTTTGAGACTGGATATTTGGGACAGAGGTCCCCTTATCCTCCTGAGTCAGAATCCCCACCGGGCACCATGGGCTTCCTACTCCTGTTCTGACACAGCCAACTCCACCACGTCCCAGAGCTGTATCCCCTCCTCCGACCCACTGTTGCTAAATTTACACCCTCATCTGTCCTCTTCCTGTCGGATGTGGGTATTTTAAGGGAGTGACAGCGTGGGGCCGCAGCAGAAGCAGTGATGGCAGCGCGGTGAAAATAAGCGTGCCAGCTCCTCCTCTCTGTCTGTCAGATGAACCTGCCCGCCAGGGACTCGCCCATCTCCCTCCGCACCGAGCCCCCTGCCTCCTGCTCTGACTCTCTCCCAGGAGAGAGCTCACCGTGAGCCCTTAGCAGGGCACTGGGTGAGGAGAGGACCCCCAGGAGGTGGAGTCCAGGAAAGCGGTACCCACAGTACCACAGAGGAACATAATGGACACAAACTCACCTCGGTCCAGGCTCACGGACACCTCCATCAAACACCCCCAGGGTCTGAGGGACACGCGATCAACACACAGCCCAGAGGAGCCCTGAGGTGTGATAAGTCTGGGGGATCTGGGGGATACGCTTTAAGGAGTGCCCAGCACGGAGATTAAAATCTGAAGGGAATAGGAGATCTTCCATAGCTCCTAGAAGACCGGCAGCAAACTCGTCATCCTTGACCTACCCCAACAAAGCCCACGGGGGTGGGGGCTGGTGGGTGGGGAAATGGAGGCCTCCAAATTGGCGCTGATTAGTGCATCCTCCCGAAGGTTGTGGCGACGCCTGAAGTGGCCAGCGTGCCGTGTTTAAATACCACCAATGTGTCTGTGTCCACCTGCTTGGAAGGCACAGGTGAGTTTTCAGGTGTCTGGTCTGGTAACAGGAAGAAGGGCACATGCCACCTATTCTTGAACTAGCGGTACCATATCTGCTTCTACGGCGTGGCTTTTCCCAAGGGCATAGCTTTTCATCACACGCCTCTTAGGAAGCTAATCAATTTACACTGTGGAGAGTGAACTTAAGGGGAAAACAGCCTTCCAATGCAGAAGGAAAGATCTGAGTTAGGCCAAAGGAGATGTGTTTGCTGTTTCTAATTAAGTTGAGAAGAGGCAAATTGGAAACCCTGTCCAAGGCCTGGCATCCTGAGGCTTTGCCAGCTGCTGTGAGGGAGGTTAGGGAACATCCTTCCAGGAGAACTTGAGCAACAAAATAAAAACCCATGTGGACCCCTGCCTGGTGCCCTTTGTCTACATGATTGGAGGTGGCATTTTGCCTCACTCCTGAGTCCTACTGTGTGTGTGTGTGTGTGTGTGTGTAATGGAGAGTGAGGAGGAGAGAGACAAAGAAACAGAGACAGAGAGACTGAGAGAGGGAAGGCAGGCCAGCAAGCAAGAGCAGCAGTTTGGGGCATGTGATGGCATAAGGAGTTCAAGGTCTTCTCCAGGCCTCCAGGCTCCTACTTATACGCTCAGCCTGCCATGACACGTCTACCTGCCCAATTGTCAAACAGGGAGATAATGGTCAGCAAGGGCTGAGGTCTATGGTATCAGACATTGAGGGTAAAAAGGAGAGGAAAGCTTACACCTATAGGACATGGCGGTCAGTGGTTCAGATTCTGGAGGGAGTCTCCAGGAAACGAGTGCAGAATGATACATTTGGGCAGGTGTTAGGAGCAAGACTTCGTGCTGCCACGTGCTTTCCATGCTGCACATGTATGCACATCAAGCGGGGGACAGAATTCACAACAAGGTGGCCCTCTCCTCCCCCTGCTCCCTGGGGCCAGGACTTGAACAAGAGGTCAACACAGACCCCCAAATCACCAGTCTCAGCCACACGGTAGGGGGTCCAAGGGCAAACCCAAGAAAAATGGGATCTACTTGGCTTTCACTCCACTGCATGGAAAGCTGTAGCCCCTGAGACTAGGGCTGGGTGAAGACTGGTAAGAGGGAGGAGAAGGAGGCAATTCACTGAAATTCAAGACCACAGGCTAAACACTCTCTCTTGCACCCCTTTGAGAACAAGGCTCTCAGATGTCTGAAGTCTCTACCTTTGGAGCCATCGCCTGAGCCTCTGAGGGTCTGCAGGCTGAACAGGTAGCGCTGCCTCCCACTTGGTATTGCTCCAGACACGGAAACATCAGCTTGGCATCTGGGGGGGCCCCGCTATAGACAGGCTGCTGCGGGGCACCTGCTAGGTCCTCTGTGCACTGACACCCCAGGCCAGACGCTCCCAGAGCCCCTCTCCCTCAGCTAATAAAGTCTTCTCTCAGCCTGAGAGCCACACACATCACCTCGCGCATTATTTATGGAGCTCCTACCCCGTGCCAGGCACTATGTGAGTTGCTGGGGACACAGCAGACCCAGTGGTGGAGACAGATATCTGCCACAGCCCAGGAGGAAGTGCTGTGATGGAGGCGTGAATAAGGGGCACCAGAGCACAGACTTCCTGGAAGAGGCAATATCCCAACTGAGTCTTCAGGGATACGTGGAAGACCACTAGGCACACCGAGGGAAAGGGCGTGCCAGGCGCGGGGGGAACAGTACATGCAAAGACATGGAGGCAAAGGAAGAGCGGGGTGAGTTTGGAGCAGCCCCAGTGGTTTGTGCAACTGGAGCCCAGGTACATGGGGGTGGTGGAGGCAGAGAGGGCCAGGGAGGGAGGCGGGGCCTGACCCACTGGGTTAGGGAGCCTCCCAAGGTATCAGGACTTAACCCTGGCGGTGACGGGGAGGTTGGGACGGCTGTAAAAAGCAGAGTGGCGCGACCAGAGTTGCACTTTAGAAAGTTGACTCGGGCCCAGAGTTGGGCTGGACTAGAGCAAGACACCCCGGGCAAGAACAGGTAGGAGGCAGGTAGAAGGGTCTGGCAACAGATCAGCAACAGGTGTATCTTGAAGAAGTATCAACTGAGGCAGCAGTGGCAGTAGGGGAAGAGAAAGAAAGATGTATCTGAGAGATGTTAAGGGGTAAAAAGGACAGGGTCTACTCACCGCTTGGACATGAGGTTAAGGGTGAGGGAGAAAGACTGCCTCCCAAGATTCTGGCTTAGGTAACCTCACGAAAGGGCAAAGGGACAGGTAACAGGTACTAGAGCAGAATTTGGGCAAAGGTTGGCTTCGAGGCACAGGCTGCCTGGGCAGAGGCACCAGTACGTAGCTGTGACCGGGGGTGGAGAAAGAGGTCTGGGTGGGAGACATAAATGGGGACGCATCGGCACAGAGCTGCTAGACGAAGCCGTGGGCCAGGACAGGGCACCTGGCAGAAGTCACACCGGGTCCTGGATGGAGCCTGGGAAGGGCCAGTGAGCTTCCCCTTCACCCTACCTGTGTTAACGAGAACCATGGAGAACCACTGATGGTCGGAGCCCCCTCTTCAACAGAAAGGGGTTAAGACGTGGATCCCTGGTCTTTCCTGTGACGGGGAAGGCACCAGAAGGATGCTCCCTCTACAGTTCCCTCTTCTGAAATGAGCTTGTCTTATTACTGCCCCCGACTATGTGGGGAAGATGAACCAAAGCTCGTTCTCTTGCTACAAATAGCAGGGTTTCCTGCCCTCTCGCCCTGGACCCTGGGGCTAGAAGCTACAGGCAGAATGTCCAAGAGATGGGGAGGGACTGGCGGTGTCTCCCGCAAGGCCCAGACATCTGTGGCATCCTCTGAACTGTCCGTGCTCTTCTAGGCGGTGCTGAAGGAAGAAGGCAGTGGGCACCATAGCCGCACATACCCAGTGGCCTGGCCTTCTGGGGATTTATCTGGGGGGGGGGGGGTTGCTTTGATGGCCCTGCCCCCTCACTTCGGCCCTGCCCCCTCACTTCAGCCCTGCTCAGACCCCAAATGGACCCTGAGACCTGAGCTCCTACCACCTCCGTAGCACCCACACAGGATCAGGCAGGCAGGAGGCAGCTCACGGAGCTTTTTCTGGTTGTTTTATTTGAAAACCCTAGGGTGCATCCCCTCCCTCACCACGCCCATCCCCCTCCCCCCTCTCCCCCCTCCCAGGACATGACGATGCCACACACACACACACACAAGGCCGTGAGCTGCACACAGAACACGGGGGCTGCGCTCACAGCAACATGAAAAAATATACATTATATATAATACACCTGGGGCCCCCACTCCCCCTGCCATCCCCACAACCCAGCCTCAACCAGGTCATGTAGGAAGGGGCAGGGGCTGCAGGCCCTCAGGCAAGGAGAAGAGGGGAAAGAGGACAGAAAAGGAAGGAGAGCGGGCAAGGTGAAGAAGCAGGGATCCCCAGAATGAAGTGGAAAGAGAGGGAGGAGAGGACGGAAGATTCCTCCCAGCTGCGGAAGCCCTGGGGAAGACAGGCCTCCGTGGACAGGAGAGTAGGGAAGGGTTCCCCCTTCAATTCCACCCGGGCCCCTGCCACTGCTAGTGACCCCCACTCCATGCAGGGTGTGCCTGGTGGGGGAGAGACAGAGACATGGGCAAGCTAAGGGGCCACTGCCGGGGGGGGGGGGCGCAGAGAAGGCAGCCAAAGTCTTCCAGGGAACAGGAGCCCAGAGGCACAGGAGGGAGGTGGGCTGGGGGCCGGGGGGAAGGCAGACCCCAGCACGGCCCACTGGGATTTGGGGATTAAAGGAAGACTCGTTCCAAAGAGCTCTCTCCCTCTTGGTCTCTTCTCTCAGAAGGTCCTTCTCTCTTTTCTGGGGGGTGTCTCTGTCTCACCAGGGCAGAAATCTCTCTCTGTTCGGGGAAGGGTGCAGCATCAGTAGCGGTGTGGAGGGGTCTCGATGATGCGTCTCTCGTTGCTGCTGGGGGAGTCGGCTGCCTCCGAGTCGCTGCTGTCCTCGTCCTCCTGCTGGCCACCGGCAGCCCCTGCCACAGAGGCCTGCCGATTCTGGTAGGACTGGATGAGGCAGGAGCAGAGAGCACAGGGCTCAATGGTCTGCACACACCCCAGAGCCTCTCCTTTGGGGGCCATGCTCCCCTCAGGCCCCTTGCCCCACCCCCAACCTCCCTTTTAACCTTTCTCCTTCCCACTCGTGGCAGCTCTGCCTGGAGCCTTTTTCCCCAGGGCCTGGCCACTCTGTGCTCCAGCTGAATCTGGACTCTAGGCTTTCCCCCTTCCCACTGCCACTCACCTCCATGGGGTTCACGATAATGGTGAGTGCCGAGTCATCCCAGAAGAGGTCAGGGTCTTTGGGGTCACTGGAGGCCTCTGGAGGCCCGCCAGCCCCTGAGACACGGCGGTGAAGGGAGTGGATACGCACGAGGCCCAGGATGACCATGAGCACCAGGAACCCCACACACACCACAATGATGAGAGTCGCTGCGCTGGGGACCACTGTGGGGAGAGTAAATGGACTTGGCACCGTGGGGCGGGGGGGGGGGGGGGGGGGGGCGGGGATGGAGGGAGACGGGGGAAGAGGGAGTCCTGGAATAAGAGAAGAAGGATGGGAGCGCCTGGGTGGCTCAGTAGGTTAAGCATCCGAGTCTTGATTTCGGCTCAGGCCACCATCTCGCAGTCTGTGAGACAGAGCCCCGAGGCAGGCACTGCACTGACAGTGTGGAGCCTGCCTGGGATTCTCTCTTTCCCTCTCTCTCTCTCTCCCTGCTCACATGCCCCTGCCCCTCCCCTGCGAGCATGCGCTCTCTCTTTAAATGTTCAATAAACATTATTATAAAAATAAATAAATAAATTTTCAATAAACCTTTCAAAAGAGAGAGAGAGAGAAGACAGGATGGTCCCGGAGCGGGGAGTGCCCTGTACGAGCTAGAGGAGAAAGAGACCCCTATTGAGAAGAACAGGACACAGGGAGGGAAGGGTGCTGAAGGGCCGCTTAAGGCCAAAGGGACAGAGAGGCAGAGGGAGGGAGGTATGCAAAGGGGGGCACGGGCAGGGGGAGAAGAGCTCCTGGCCCAACGCTATCAGAACAGCCCTGTTCTCAGCAGGCAGAGGGCCAGGTTGGAGCTCGAGCCCAGTGGGGGAAGGTGAAAGGCGCCACATAGGCTCAACGGTGTAATCGGAGAGAATGTCCTCCCGCATCTTGAGAAACAGGCCCCAAGCTGGCCTGGCAGCCAGGAGAAGCTGCTGGCACCCAAGGCTGGGGGGACACGTCCAAGGGGCCGGGAGCAGCCCCTTCACTCACCCACCTGAACCGCACTCATTCCTGTTCTGTGACTCCTCCCTTCTTCTCGCGGGCCTGGGCCTCCTGGACACCTGGGGCTTCTGCTCCCCCCGAATCTCCCCCTGAGGATTACCTACCTCCCCCTCGGCCCTGTCATGCCTCTGGCCCCGCAGCCTCACTTTGATGCCTAGGCTCAGGGGAGTGAGGACCCTGAAGGGCAGTGAGACAGAGAAAGGCGCGTGCACTCTCACGCGGACCGTGGAGCTGATGGCGGCAAAGCAGACGTGCATGCACCAGCACGTGCCCAGGAGGACCGCATGGGCACACAGCTGAACAAGGACGGCCACCCCCTTCACCCGAGCCAGGACTCTGCCGGTCTGCACACCTGCCCGCACCAGCAGCCTGGCGGCCTGCTCACACAGCAGGAGCAAAGGGCGGCGTCCGAGGGCCTCCAGCAAGGCACGGCAGAACCACACGTGCAGCGTCACCCAGCTCCCCGCCAGCTGGGCACACCAGGCGACCCCCTGAAGGAAGATGTAAACGCCACAGACGTGCGCCGCGAGGGCCACGGAGCCAGCAGCCGTGAGCACAGGGCGGGCCACCTCCCGCACACACGCACACAGCGCTCGGGGAAGCATGGGCACGCAGAGCAGGAGAGCCCGCAGCCCCCGGGACAGCAAGTGGAGGCAGAGACCCCACACACGTGTCCCCAGGCTGAGGGCCCGCGTAGGCAGCTGGGTCGCTGCACCCCACATGGGTGCACACCCCTGCTCACTGTTTGCGCCCGCAGCGGCTCTCCCAGCCACAGAGGCCCCGTGAGGCCCCGAATCTGGAGAGTCCCGTTGCTAAGGGGTGATTACCCGTGTAATCACACTGTGTTCCAGCCCATACATCTACCTCCCAGTCCCCGATTTACCCACAGCCTTTGAGACGTGTTGAGAGACAGAGCGGAACGCAAAGAAGCCAAGAGCACGGGAGCCGCACACACACCCTGTCCCACACACACCACTCCTCCCCGGCAAGCGGCACAGCAGGCTGTCACAAGCTCCGGGGCCAACCAGGTGTGTGCAGAAGGCCCTGCCTGAGCGGGCACACTAGCCTCACACCTCCCTGAGGCCACCCTGACGGCTCCCTGCCAAGTTGGTCCCTATCCTGACCCAACCCATAGCTTGCCTGTGGCCGCTCGCCAAGGAGAGCCAATCCTGTTTGGCAGGGCAGGCAGGCTCCCTGGGCACGGGCTCTAGGGCAGAGATGGGCCTGGCTGGATCAGCACTTCTCAACTGCCTGGGGATGGGGGAGGAGGGAGAAAGGGGACAGAGGTGCTTTTCCCGACCATCTGCAGGAAATGGTCCCTCCCAGGTCCCCATGTCAGTGGGCAAGAGCCAGGAACAGTGACTCTGCCAGCAGGTGGCCCCTGTAGCTAAGCTCAGGCTCTAGAAGGACTGGAGACCCGCCCCTCCACACCTCCGAGTGGAGGCCGCAGCAGGTGAACCTACTCTAGGAGCACACTGATGATGACAGGCCAAAGTTTCTGGTTTGTGCCTTGATCAAATGCATTTGTTCTTCTGAGCCCCCAGCCTGGTGAAGGAAATGGCAAGTCGATTGCCAGGAATAAGAAATGACCACAGGAAAGACAAAATGCAGACACTGTTATCTGCAGGCAAACAAGTAGAGTTAATTAGTTTAAAATGAGGCTGGAAGCCAGCGAGATGGCAGGATTTTTCAATTAGCCACAAACAAAAATCAAGAGTTTAAAAAAGCGCAATCAGCCTCGCTTGCTGCATGAGACCCGAGCAGGTGACTGTGGCCTTGAATGACTGGCACCGCCGACATGAAGGGGTGTTTTATCAAACGGCCCTTGTGCAACTGCTGGTTTCAGGTGGGTGTGAGGACACGGTTAAAGCCCCATCCACAGTCCTGCATGGTGCCCCCTTTATGAAGACCCTGGGGAGAAACTTCTTTCCGCTCTCAGTCCCAGGGCTTCTCTTGAAATACTGGTTGGCTCTCATCACATGACTCTCGTAACTGCTCAGGTTTCCTTTTGCTTAAACTGCAAGGAAGCTCAGAGCCAACATGCTGGCCCATTCTACCATTCTAGCAGCTCTCAGAGTATGTCTTTTATGAACTGACTTTATTCCCCCCCTACATCTTATTCTTCTTTCAGAATCGTCCTTCCCTCCCCACTCCCGAGTTCATTTTCTACGCTAACTCTATTTCATTGTAGGTCTGTCTGCAAAGCTTCAGGTACTTGTAAGAAACAAAGTAGGGAAACAATTCCCAAACTTTGCTGCACATTGGAAGCACTTGGGGATCTTTAAAAACCATCGACGCCTGCCTGGAGCGCCTGGGTGGCTCAGTCAGTTGAGCGTCCAATTTCGGCTCAGGTCATGATCTCACGGTGCCTGAGTTCAAGTCCCACATCAGGCTGGCTGCTGTTAGCACAGAGCCCTCTTCGGATTCTCTGTCCCCCTCTCTCTCTACCCCTCCCCCATCTGCACTCTTTCAAAAATAAATAGACATTAAAAAAAAAAAAGGAAAGAACTGGAAAAAGAGCTAGGAAATTATGAGGGGGAAAAAAAAGCTGGCCCCAAGGGTCTATTTAACAAACAGGGTTAGTTTGCTCACAGGTCTCTAAAAATTGTATGAAGTTTCTATGAACCTTTGCAACTTGATTACGCATTATGCTCCCCTCTTCACCCCTACTTCCCTACTCTCTATACCCCTACCCCCATCTGCTTTCCTATAGTGAGTAAATACTTAAAAAGGCCTCTCTTTTCAGAGAGAGGAAGGAAAAAGGGAGCTAGCCCCAGGGAAAAGGGAACACAAGAGACTCTGTAGTGGTGGCCACCACTTAAGGGGAGGAAGCCAGATGGAATCCCTGGGGATACCAGGGAGCTAGCCTCAGTCAAAAAAGCCCTAGGAAGCCCCCCCCACCACCACCAAATTAAGTGCAACTATAAACTAACAAGAGAAAGAAAGAAAGAGAGAGAGAGAGAGAGAGAGAGAGAAAGAAAGAAAGAAAGAAAGAGGAAGAAAAGGAAGAGCGGGCAAGCATCAAGCATAAATGGAGAAGGTATGGAGGTCAATGGTTAATGCACAGTAATGTACAGGCTCTGGAATCCTGCCACCTAGATTTGAATCCTGGCTCCTACCACTTCCTAGCTGTGTGATCTTGAATAAAATGCTTAACCTCTCGGGGCGCCTGGGTGGCTCAGTCGGTTAAGCATCCAACTTCGGCTCAGGTCATGATCTCACAGGTTTCTAAGCTGAAGCCCGGTGTTGGGCTCTGTGCTGACAGCTCGGAGCCTGGAGCCTGCTTCAGATTCTGTGTCTCCCTCTTTCTCTGCCCCTTCCCCGCTTGTGCTCTGTCTCCCTCTGTCTCTCAAAAATGAATAAATGTAAAAAAAAAAAAAAAATTATGGGGCCCCTGGGTGGCTCAGTCGGTTAGGCATCCGACTTCGGCTCAGGTCATGATCTCACAGGTTTGTGAGTTCAAACCCCACGTTGGGCTCTGTGCTGACAGCTCAGAGCCTGGAGCCTGCTTCAGATTCTGTGTCTCCCTCTCTCTCTGCCCCTCCCCTGCTCGTGCTCTGTCTCTCTTTCTGAAGAATAAATAAACATTAAAAAAAAAAAATGCTTAACCTCTCTGGGCTTCCATTCCCTCCCCTTTAAAAGGGATAATGCTAGTACCCATTTCATTTGCTGTTTGTAATGACTAAATGAGTCAATATGTAGAAAAGCTCATGGCACACACTGATGTGTTCAATATTCTTATTATTGTATGTATTGAAATGAGCTTTTTCAAGGAAGCATTTTCAGAATTCTTTAGGGAATTGCCTTCAGAGCCTGTGATACACCTTTCGGCTTTTTTCAAAAGGGACAAACTTGTGCCCTTTGTGGGTTTGTATATTTAAGAACCTAAAATGATATCCAGAGACAACTCTGACAAAAATGGATGATGAAATTGGGTAAAACTGAAATGGGTCAAAAGCAAAGCATATCTAAGAAGTAATAAACATAAATGCATCATGTAAATAGGCTTTGAAAGCAATTCTAAAAGGGATTCCAAAAATCATTTTTGGCATCAACAGAATCATTTTACAGTGTTTAGTATGTGGAAAAAAACTCATTTCATAATATTATGTGTAAATACCAGGTTAAGTAAAATAGTTTGATCCCAACTTTGTAAAAAGAAAAAAAATAAGGCATAGGAAAAAAAAAAAGGAACATTAACAATGGCTTCTTCTCTGGGGTGGAATTATGGCTGATTTTTCTTCTTCATACTTGGTAGTTTCTAGTTTTTCTACAATAAACCAACTCTTAAATTGGAAATTAAAACTCGCATCACTGGTAAAGTGCCACGGCCAGGGAACGTGAGGGCAGCTCTCCATCTGGATTTAATACTTTGCCAAGTTGCACACTTGGCGTTAGAAAGACTTATGACATTATAGGGGCGCCTGGGTGGCTCAGTCAGTTAAGCATCCGACTTTGGCTCAGGGCATGATCTCACAGTTGGTGAATTTGAGCCCCTCGTCTGACTCTGTGCTCACAGCTCAGAGTCTGGAGTCTCCCTCACTCTCTGCCCCTCCCCCGCTCATTCTCATTCTCTTTCTCCCTCTCTCTCTCTCTCTCTCTGTCTCTCAAAAATAAGCATTAAAAAAAAAAAAGACTTATGACATTATAGATAGCACATAATTACACACGTATTAGCCCCAACTTTCTCCTTGAGGATAGAGACTGTATCTAACCCATAATTCTTTTATGTCCCTAATACCACTTTAGGACAGTGCTAGTACACAGTAGGTGCTTCATAAATACTTGATGGCTTCACTAGGTCCAAGGCTAATTTGATATTCCTGGGGGAGGGAGCAGGAACAAAAAAGGCGCCTAAACCCCACACCGACTTCATGATTCCAGACATGAGCACCCCAGCGATGAATGACATTGACTCATATTCTTCGGGAGGGAAAGTTAATGGTCCAGGGGTTACAGGGATTGGAACAGAGTGATCAGTTAAGTCAGCACAGGGAACAGAACCATAGCTCCACCGGCCTGCCCCACTCCCAGTGGTAGAGGAGAGAGGATGCCCATGCCCAGCCCACCCCCCGCCACCCCCCCTGCCCTGCCTGGCCCTGCGCACTCTTACGTACTGGAGTTTCGGTGGGAGCTGGCCAGGCTGTGTCCGGCCATCTCAGGAGGGGGCTGGTGGCCGCGGTGCAGGAACTGCTGGGAGCTGAGCATGTGGCTGGGGTGGGCGACCCGGTTCATGCTGTGCAGGACATTGACCTGGGGGAGGGAGAGCTCAGTGGGCACCCGCGTCTCCTATTCCTATCCACTAGAGTCTTGTCCCACCTCACTAGAGGCCATCTGCTAACCATGCCCCACAGCTCCTCCCCCTCTGAGCAGACAGGTTCTGGGCTCCTCCGTGCTGCAATGTCCATTCCCGCCAACTATGGGTCTCAGTCCACTCCTCCAGGGCTCCTCGCTAGTGGGGGAGGAGGGGAGGGAAGGAGACTCTCTGAATACCTCCACGATGAATTCATTGCTGGAGTAACGGCCATTCATTTCTGAGCAGGACAGCCGGAATTTCCTAGCATAGAGGGCAGCTCCGTGTCGCAGCCGATAATGAGCCTGCCTCAGGATCTCTTCATACACAGTGATGCTCTCCACCCCTGGGGGGCGAGGAAGCAGCTCAGGGCGGGGAGCCGGCCAAAAGGGCCCGGCAGGCCCCTCTCTCTCAGACTCCCGCCAGCTGAGAGCAGACGCAGCCACAGAATGGGTCGGTCCCGCGCCTCAGCAGGGGAATGACCTGAGTTCTCCCAAGAGATGTACCCCTCCGCCCCCAGCCCGGCTCTGACTGATTGGGAGAGTGTGGCTGGGGTCCATTTCCTGCTCTGCTCTTCTCTGAAAACTCTGCAGCTTCTGGGTAGAGATGGAGAGAAGGCATTAAGGACCCCCTGCAAGACAGAAGGGAGGAGGCCAGCAGGGGGGAAACGGAGAGAGGGGAAAATACAGAAGTCCTCCGTGAGGTTCTGGAAGGGGATGGCAACAGGAGGGAGCCGGTTATGACCAGCTTCTCCCATCCCCACCTATGGAGGTTTCCTTCAGAGAATAGCAGGCTTCCTCTGAAAGCTACCAAGTCATGACCACGATTCACTACGACGTGAGCACACGAGTTAAAGATCTGGTGTGGGGGCGCCTGGGTGGCTCAGTCGGTTAAGCGTCCGACTTCGGCTCAGGTCATGATCTCACAGTCCGTGAGTTCAAGCCCCGCGTCAGGCTCTGTGCTGACAGCTCAGAGCCTGGAGCCTGTTTCAGATTCTGTGTGTCCCTCTCTCTCTCTGACCCTCGTCCGTTCATGCTCTGTCTCTCTCTGTCTCAAAAATAAATAAACATTAAAAAAAAATTTATAAAGATCTGGTGTGTACATGAGATCAGAGAGATGGAAGGTGTAGAGGAGATGGCTAGGACCAAACAGCTAGAGGATTGAAGGCTCGTCAGAGAAGGCTGAGTCACAGGAGGAGGGAGCAGCAGAGGGGAGCCAGGCTATAGAGAGAAGCGGGGAGAAAGAACCACTTGGGAGCCTGAACCCCAGCACACCTCCTCTAGGGGCAATCTGGAAGCCTGAGGAGCTTCCAGTCTGGGGAGGTACAAGATGGCACTTGCCATTATCCTTGGGGACCTGGGAGGAGGACCTCTCGAATTCCTAGATACCTGATACTGGGGAGGGGCGCACACAGAAAAAGAGGACAGGCACTCAGTCCCCACTGACCGGCAATGGTGAGGTAGGCAGACGTGTTGGTGAGTTCCAGCCCTCGCTGCTGCAAGGACGCCATGTCTAGGAGCAGGCTTTCCCGCTCGGGGTCCAGATCATCCCCGACCAGAGAAATCTCACAGCCATCCAGGTTGTGCACGATCTCATCTGACATGCGTGTGTCTGTCACTGGATGGGAGAGAGTCGGGATCGGGATCAGAGCCACAGGGCCCACCTCATGGCCATGCTTCCTCCCTTTCCAGGCTCATTCCCCGAGAGCAGTAGGCAGCAACTTCAAGAACGTCATTACGCAGTACTTTCCTCACACCCACAGGCCTCCTCCTTCTATGTCCCATGTAAGTGGTTCCAGACAAGCGAATGTGGGATGAAGTCACCCCAGTTGCGGACATGAGCCCCTTCTCGGGATGATATCACTCCCTGGAGTCATCCTTACCTGTGCCCTGCCAATTCTCATCCTTTTTGGCCTCCACCTGGTGGGAAATGGAGCAAGTGATTTGAAGATCGGGGAACAAGGGGATCCCCTCAGGTCCCTCAAAGTCCACAGCCGGGCGAGCAAAATGAGCAGTGCCACTCAGCAGGATCTGGGGGGCATCAGGCTGAAGGACCACCACGTACCCCTCCACTTCGGGGATGGAGACACAGGATTCTTCGCTGAAGCACCTGCAGAGCAGAGGGGAGAGAGGCAGCTTGTGACCCCAACACCTCCTGTCTAATGATCCCTATTCTGTTTCATCCCTCCGGGCGTCCATCTCTACAACAGAGCACCCCACGTCAGGGAGGGGAAGGGAGGAGAGAGGGATAGTGTCCCCGTGGCAGCACAACTACCCCCACCGGGGCAAAGCTGGAGAGGAGATACCCTTTCCTGGGAAGATGCCACTGTGGGAAAGGGTCAGAGACAGATCAGGCAACCCAGACCTGCAGGGGTGATCACATCACCAACGCCCTGACCTAAGACTATGGAACACCTATCAAATTTCATTTCACAAACCGAACTTGCCAAAATGTTTACACATACACAGTTCCTTACTCAGGAGATTTGAATTAAGAAGTGTGTTCAGTAAAACACACGGCAGACACATGCCCAAAAAATACTCAACAACAAAAGTGGAGGGGAAGGATGTGGTGGGGGAGCCTATCCAAGGATGTCCTCCTCCTTGGTGTTTCTTCCCTTCAAGATCAGAGAAACCTCCTTTGGTCGGTGAGCTAATGTGACAATCTCGGACCTGCATCCATGGTCCCATGAAGCCTCGTGGACCTTGGCACCAGGACAGACTCCCTCAAGCACTCAGCCAGGCCAACCAATGCACAGCACAGCTGCTCAGGAAGGCGCTCCCAGGGTCACCTCCTGCCCCATCCTTTGCCAATCGATCAGAATGACACCTCACTTTCTCATCACACCTGCTGGTTTCTGAAGCGTTTACACATACTCTTTCATGCAACCTTATTTCAACCTGTGGAAAAGGGGTAAGAAACCAAAGATGATCAAGCATCTTGGCCACACAAGAAATAGGCAACAGGGGCACCTGGGTGGCTCAGTGGGTTAAGCATCCGACTTCGGCTCAGGTCATGATCTTGCAGTTCATGAGCTCGAGCCCGCATCGGGCTCGGTGCTGACAGCTCAGAGCCCGGAGCCTGCTTCTGATTCTGTGTCTCCCTCTCTCTCTCTACCCCTCCCCCACTCATACGCTGTCTCTCTCTCTCTCAAAAAGAAACAAACATTAAAAAAAAAATTTTTTTAGAAAAAGAAATAGGCATCAGAGTCAAGGCTTAAACCCACAGTTCTTATGCCAAGATCCCACTCTTTCCGCTGAACCACAGCCACTATTTGGCGCCTGGGTTTGCACCAGTCTGATTTATTTATAAAGAAGCACCCCCTGGGGCGCCTGGGTGGCTCAGTCGGTTAAGCGGCTGACTTCAGCTCAGGTCATGATCTTGCAGTCCGTGAGTTCGAGCCCCGCGTCGGGCTCTGTGCTGACAGCTTGGAGCCTGGAGCCTGTTTCCGATTCTGTGTCTCCTTCTCTCTGACCCTCCCCCATTCATGCTCTGTCTCAAAAATAAATAAACGTTAAAAAAAAGAATTAAAAAAAAAAGAAGCACCCCTTAAACAAGCAGCCTTCACAAGGAAGTTAGTAGCATAGGAGCAGGGCCTGTGGTCCATATGCTTGTGCTAACTGAAATGCCCAGCTTGACTGCAGGAGCCAAAACGGGAAGGGGTAACCTCAGCAGATACGAAGAACTCAAAGCCCCTGAAGCTGCCAATGTCCACAGCTTGCAGAGTTCCTGTGCCACAAGGGGTGGGGCCCAAGAATCTGCACGGTCATTCTGAGGGGCCCAGATCAAAGCCTCCTGGAAAACCACCTAAGCTGACCTTGAGAGCCCAGACTCCAACAGACATCCCCACTGCAATGAGCAATCCAAAGGGGACCCAAAGGGGAACAGGGCGCCGGCCCTGGCCCAAAGGCACTGATGATCTGGTCTAGAGCTTAGTTATATATGGCACACAACCTTAAAATAAGGGCAAATATGGTCACCATCGTGTAAGTGGAACAAACAAAAAATCACAAGGGTTTAGAGAGGCAAAGGTTATTTCTGGCTAGGATGGGAATGGGGCATTTGGCCAGGGAGGATAGGAATAATCAAGGGAAGTAGCAACTGAGATAGCCTTTGAAGGAGGGTAGGACTTTGCTAGGCAGAAGGTAGACCATAGAATGGGTGGTGAGGAGTGTACCAAGGGGAACGAAGGAACATGAGGCAGAAATCTGGGGTCAGACGGTTGAAGGCTTTGAGTGCAAATTTTGAGCACTGGCCAAGGGGAGGTCATTAAATTCTTCTATATCAGGAAATAATGAGGATGAAAATTCTGATTTATGACCACTAACCTAGCCTCTGGTGAACTTAGAATACTAGAGATAGGTCAACTCGTTAGGAGATTATGGCAATAGGCTAGGCAAGAGGTAATCAGAGACGGGGCTGGAGTAATAACAGCAGAAATGGAAAAAGAGGAGACAGATTCCCAGCACCCAGCACAGGCAGGATCAGGGTGACCTGGCAACGGACGGAGCGTGGAGGATAGACAGGGAGAAATCCAAGATGACTCAGAGGTTTCAAGCCTGGATAACCGCAAGGGCAGAGACACCATTACAGAAATGGAGAATTCAGGGGGAAGGGCACGTTTGGATATTGAAGGCCATTATTCCATCTTGAGCTCATTTCTGTGAGGTGCTGGCAGAACTTTCTAGATAGAGGTTATAGTAAGCAGAAATTTAAGGGCTATGGGAAAAAGACAAAGCTAGAGAAAAAAGATGTGGTAACCATTTGTTCAGGGGCTAATGCCACAAAGGAGGCGGGCTTTCCAAGAAAGAGGTAGGGGGACAAAATACCTTAGGGAAAGTCTGCATTGACCAAATAGTTAGATAAATCTGGCTTTCAACGAACAGAGCTTCAAGAACTGAACCCTGGAACTTGGGGAAGCCACGTGGACTAGGGCAAGGATGTGTATCAGAGAAGAGGAGGTCTCTCTCTCTCTTTCACTCATGTGCATAAGCAGGTGCACGTGCGTGCACATGCACACAGGTGCGCACGCACGCGCGCGCACACACACACACACGCACCTATATTTTCTCCAAAGACCTCAAGGAAGTATTAGGGTAGCACTAACCACATGATAGCTCTACAAACGGAAAAACTGAGAGCTCTCACAAAGAAAACAAGGCCCCCTCCCCTACTAAAGGATCAAAGTCAGGTTCCTAGCTGGTGGATAAGCCTCTCCCCAGGCATGAAAGAGGTAGGAGGAATTCAGCTGAGTCCATCCACAAAGGATGTCACCTCCTCCCACTGTGGGACTCCCCTCCCCTTGCAAAGCTCCACCATAAGCCAAAAGACAGCGCCCTCCCTTGATGTGGCTTCTGAGCCGAGTGAAGGTGAGGAGGCAATTACTCAGTTTCTAGTGGGTTAAACCCTTCATAGCTGCACGACTGCCCTTTTAACAACTTGAGTTCTGGCTAGAACGTGGTGAGCTGCACGCTCAGCTCTGGTCTGTGCCCACATGACCCCAGCTACTTGTGGCCTTCAGCTCCACACTGTGGGCTAGCAGCCCGATTCCCAAAAGCTGCTGCCTCTGCCTTCCAGAGCTGTAATTGTGAGGCCTGATAATCATGCCCAGTCACTGTGTAGGGCTCAGAGCCCTCTCCTCTCTCTCCTCTCTAAAGCCACCCTTCCCAGGATAGGAACAAGCCAGAGATATTTATCTTCAGATTGCTTATGGAGAAACTGAGGCACAGTAGGGGAGAAAGGCATGCTTGCTCAGGAATCTAGTCTCCTGCATTGTGTAATCCGCCCACCAGATAGCAGTATCTCCTAAAAACTGCCCCGCAAACATTCTAGGGGGTGAAAATAGCCAGCATTGGCGGAAGAGGCACCGGGCTAGGTGGTCAATCTGGACTGTATCATTTAGCTCTCAAAACAATCCCAGGAATTAGATTCTATTGTTATCCCTGTTTTATAGCGTTTGCTCAGTGCAAAAAGCCAGTACATAACAGACTCTGTGTCCATAACTATTATGCTTTCATGACCTCTCAGTTATTCTGCATTTTAAAAAATGTTTTCTTTGCTTTCGAGAGAGTGCAAACAGGAGAGGGGCAGAGAGAGAGGGACAGAGGATCTGAAGCAGGCTCTGTGCTGACAGTAGTGAGCCCGATGTGGAGCTTGAATTCACGAACCACAAGATCATGACCTGAGCCAAAGTCAGACACTCACCCAACTGAGCCACCCAGGTGCCTCTCAGTTATTCTGCATGTTTAGCAACATACTTAAACCTTGAAAATAATGTACAACTTTTCTTTTAAAGAATTAAAATTATTTGCTTAGCATTCAAAGGTCAGAAAACTTTCAGTGAAGGGCCAGACAATAAATATTTTTGGCTTTTGGGGCCATACAGACTCTGTCCCAACCGCTAGCCCTGCCATCATACTGTGAAATAATATGCAGATGAATGGGAATGGCTGTGTTCTAATAAAACTTTACTTACAAAAGCAAGCAACAGGCCAGATTTGGCCCCAGGGTCACAGGTTACCAATCCCTAGACTTCAATGATCCTATTTGATCTTGCAAGGGCTTGCTGAATCGAGATGAAAACAGGTGAAACAACTAGAGCTATTTGCTCAAGGTCATCCAGGCGATTAAGACAGTGTCAGAAGCAACATCAGATCTCCCAGCTCCCAATCCAGTACCTTCTCTGTACCACTTTACGTATCAGCAAAGAGGCACAGAGAAAATTAAAACCCCAGGGTCCTGGAAGGGTGGTTAGTGGAAAGAGTAATGAGTCCGTTGTTTAAATCCGAGTCTAGTCCAGGCTCTTCTACAAACGTGGCTGTCAACTGAGCAGGTCAGTTGTCTTTGGGGCCCAATCTCCCCATCCATACGGTGACGGAGGTGCGCCTAGCCCTGGGTGACCTCTGAGACCAAGGAGTTCTGACACCGTCTACCTCTGCGCTGTGATTTGCCCGCCCCACCCAACACTCACTTGACAGCAGTGGTGAGGCGCAGGGGCCTGACGCCAGGCGTGGCAAAGCGCAGAGTGTTCATGTAAGCCACATGCTGCAGGGCATGGTTGAAGGTCTCCACATCATCCCCCTCCAGGGTGAGCAGGGACTGCGAGGGGTTCACGTGGACCTGGGCCCCAGACACAGACAGCTGAGAGCAGGACCAGGAGGTGGGAGAGGAAGGGAGCAGAGGGAGAGAGGTGGGCAGAGGTCGGGGGCAGGGGGCATGCCCGGAAGGACAGGGCTAGAGGAAGGGGCGATACCTTCATGCCTTTGCCCAGGCTCTCGAAATCCCTATAGTCCAGCCCCTCCCGACATGCATAGAGGCACTCGATGACCTCGCGGCTCTCCAGGCGGCCTGAGCGCACGCTGAAACCAGCCAGGTAGCCATGGAAGTAGTGGTGGATCGGCAAGGGGTCTCCTAGGGCAGGAACACAGGGATGGAAGGGAGGTAAGAGCAGGTGAGGGGAGAGGCAGCTGGAGCAGGAAATGAGGCAGAAAGAAAGGGCAGAAGGCTGGAGTAAAAGTGTAAGAAGGAGAAATGTGGAAATGGAAAGGAAAGAAGAGACCAGGAAGTGAGGCTGAGGGGGGGGGGGACTGGAGAATGCAGAAAAAAGGACAGAAGAGGGAATAAATCCGAGGAGAAGAGAAGGGTGAAAAACAGAAGCAACAGAAATGAGAAAAGCCCCCCAGGAGAGGGAGAAAGGGAAGGAGGAAAGTGGGACCAAAGGGAGGAAAGAGGAGCCCATGGAGGAAAAGAAGGGGAGGGCGAGAGGACATGGTCACAGGGCATGCAAGGGGACCCAGGGGAACGTGTGGAGCTTCACAGATGCCCAGATCTCCCTGTGTGGGACCACCTCCTGCCTCCCACGATCTGCTACGTGGAAAGCCAGCAAGAGAACTCTCCCACTTCCTTCTGTGAGCAGGAAGGGACACTCAGGAGGCCACCAAGCTCCCTCTGGCCTTACCTCTCCAAGGGAGCCCTGCCCTGCAGTAGTTCATGGAGGTTCTGCCCCCTGGTGGCATGTGCAGCAGTAACTATGAGGCTGGCTGGGATTTGGGGTTGGGGTGGTGTCAGGAGCATAGCACAGAAAGTTAAGGTGAGAGCTCTCTGGTCTCCAGTTCTTATGCACAGAGTACCTTGTGTGGTGTCTGTACTGTTGTCTCCTCCCTTTTCCTTCTCTTTGTTCTTCTCCTCTGGAGGAAAAAAAAAAAGTAGCAATGAATTCAGTGTTGTGGGGACAGACTGACCGTAAGGAAGAAGGGGTCTTCCCTGTTCTCTCCCCGCCAATGTAGGGCTTGCAACCTGTTCACCAATTTCACATCTCAATCTCTCCAGCTTCTGTTGAAAACCAGCCCCCAAATACATGGCTGAGAAAACACAAGGGCTTTGGTAAGACACACACACACACACACACACACACACACACACACACACACACGCAGGCATGCACCCAAGTTCCCAGAAGGGAAAAAAATGAAAGAAATAGCTTAAGGAAGATTGAGAACTCTCTGAAGTATTACTGGTATTACTGGCCTCCAGCAAGGGAATGCACTGTGGACATCATCTCTTTGATGGAACAATGTGGGCATTGGCCAAAGTTACAGAAAGAGAGATTCTGGTGATGCCTGAGGTAATGACTAGTTGAACAGGTGGGAGATACTGGGGGGGGGGGGGGGGGGAGGGGGGGGTCCTGTGGTCTCCTCCACAGAGATCTCTCTGAGTCACCATGCCCAACTGCAAGGAGAGATGCATGAAGTCAGGCTACCCTTGCTCCTTCATTAATCCTAACTTTCTAAAGGCTCCAACCTTCATTGTCTTCACTGAGAAGCTCAGAGGGACTTACCAGTCCAGCAGGCCCCAATCATGAGAGCAGGTTCCCTTCGGGGCGGGTGGATGAGACCATTGTCATGGATGAGGGCAGGGTCAAATGAGATGCCATCGGCATAAAGCGTGACTGTGGGGAACTCCAGGTTCAAAGCATAGTGGTGCCATTCATCATCACAGACCTGGCAAAGCAGTGTAAGGGTAAAAACCCTCAGGTGCTTTATCTCCAGGGAACTAACACAAGGCACTGCCCCTTCTCCTGGGAGACAGGGTACAGTCCCTTATATTCTCAGCTCTATCAGCAGGGCTTACTAGTGAATTGTTGCCTACCCAGCTCAGGAAATAACATCCCTGCCCAAAATCTATCAGGCACCAACCAAGTAGGTACCTAAAATTCCGTTCTTCAGGCAAATCTCTAAAACTATAAACATTCCTAAGAGAAGTAACACACTATTTTCTGAATAATTTTTTGCCCAAAACTGTATGTACGCATGGCACTGGAAGGTCCACAGTAGTTTGTATCCCAACAGTAAAACAAACCCGCTCTCCTTGGCAGTTTCTCCTAGGGTCAATCAAGATGGGTGTGGGGGATGGTCAGAGGAATGAGGGGTAGCCAGTTCTCTGCCTTATTAGCTTCCAAGTGCTGGAATGCCTCACGGTTCAACCTAGGCCCTTTTTCTCCCTTTTCTCTCTACACACTCTTCCTAGGAGTTACCTCAACTGTTCCCACGAGTTCAGATACCATATTTATGCTGTTAATTCCAGAATCTGCATCTCCAGCCCAGAGCTCTCCTTTGAACTCTGGGCTCTCCACTTGGATGTCTCAGAGGTATCTCAAATTTAACATGTGTAAGACAGAAGCCCACACCCCTTCCCAATTTCCTCACTTTTCCCTGGGGCAGCATCAACACTCCACTGTCCATCCAGTTGCTCAAACGGACGACCTACAGGAAGCCTTTGATCCTTCTCTTTCCATCACCTTACACATCCGACCCATCAGCAGTGCTGTTGATCCCAGATCCAAACAGAGCCAAAAGCTGTGGATTTCTGTGCAGTTCTTTATAATGCCATGCATCAGTCCAGTCCTCAACCTTACCATGGCAACAGTCTTGTCTGGGTCTTTACCTTTTTATGTCTTTTCAATAAGTTCCTCCCATAGTTTGCAAAGGGATCTTCTTAAAATACACATCTGATTAGAGTTGCAGATATAAATCTGATCTGATTGGATCACCTCCCTGCTTTAAACCCTTCAAAAGGCTTCCTACCTCATACAGGACAAAACCTAAACAAACTGGGGCACCTGGGTGGCTCAGTTGGTTAAGTGTCCAACTTCAGCTTAGGTCATGATGTCATGGTTCTTGAGTTTGAGCCCCACATTGAGCTCTCTGCTGTCAGCACAGAGCCTGCTTCAGATCCTCTGTCCTCCTCTCTCTCTGCCCCTCCCCTGCTCACATTCTCTCTCTCTCTCTCTCTCAAAAATAAATAAATAAAACATTAAAAAAAAACCCTAACCTTAAAAAAATCTAAACAAACTACAGCTGGACAAAGTCCATTGCACAACCTGATCACTGCCCAGCTCTCTAACCTCATGCCAGTCTTTCCCCCTTGCTCATTGTATTCCAGCCCACTGACCTTCTTCCCATGCTTGGAACAGGCAAAGCGCTTTCCTGCCTCAGGGCCTTTGCATCAGCCCTTCCCTCTGCCTAGAACACTTTCTTCTCAGCCATTTCCCATCCTTTAGAACAAAACTTAGATTTCACCTCCATCAGGACTTCCCTGAGCATTAGATCTAAAGTGAATTCCCCCTCTTTGTCCTCCCCCACTCTCTACTTCAGTCCCTGCTTGTTCTTTCAGAGAATTCATCACAATTTACCATTTACATATGTTTCCCTACTTTCTAAAAATCTACCTCTCCAACTAAAATGTAAGCTCAAAGAAGGCAAATATTTTCTTTCCCTTATACTCCACTGTATCCCTAGAACCAAGCAGAATGGCAGACACGTACTTGATATTTAACATGTGTCGAATAAATAAAGGAAAATAAAAGAAAAACAGATGTTACTAACATTAGCAACAAGAGGGAAAGATCAAGAAGCAGCAAATGGCAGACTGTCTCCTTCACAGAGTACCAGAGAAAGCAAAAGCTTTTGTAGACAGCCCTCAATTACCCAGTCTGTGGATTTTCTAGGCCCCTCCTTTCTCTTTCTCTCTCTTCCACTTCCTGCCTTTTTGCAGCTATTTGCTTACTCAGCCACTCTACTGGGGCCTGCAAGAAAAGTAGAAGGAGATGGGAACTCAAATTAGTCCCCATTTGTCCTCACGGTCAGCTTACAGAGAGAGTAAAGAAGAGATTGTAACTGTCGACTCAAGAGAGGATTTTACATATTTTTTGTCCGTTTTTATTTATCCTTCATAATCATGCGTAATAATAGTGAAAATTGACATCCTTCCTGCCTACAAGGTCTAGTCCATCATTCGCTCCTGCAACAACCCTCGGATATAAAGTTCATATTATTGGGGCACCTGGGTGGCTCAGTTGGTTAAGCATCCAACTTCAGCTCAGGTCATGATCTCACAGTTCGTGAGTTCGAGCCCCGCATTGGGCTCTGTGCCGACAGCTCAGAGCCTGGAGCCTGCTTCAGATTCTGTGTCTCCCTCTCTCTCTGCCCCTTCCCACTCATGCTCTGTCTCTCTGTCTTAAAAATAAATAAAACATTAAAAAAATTTTTTTTAAATAAAGTTCATATTATTCCCATTTAATAGGCCAAGAAACTGGGATTTAGACATACTAATAGAGATTTCTTGGCTAGTGAGTTCCCCTGGCTGCGTCCCCCAGAATTACTTACTTTCTCACTTACTACAGCATGCTAACTGCTTGAGAGTCAGGGATATGCACTGTGAAGGTTCTAGGTAAGAAAGAGATGAAATCAAACAAGCAGGAAAAGATAGTTGGTTGGATATGGTGTTAGTAGTAATGTGCTCCCAAATTCCTTTTAATCTTGGAGTGCTTCCTGCAGGAGACAAGCTTTGGAAAAGAACCAGAGAACCTAGGAGTAGAATGGTCAGGAACTGAAGGTGGAGCATGAAGAGGGACCCAGGGCAATGCAGAAAATGCCAACCCTGGTCCCGGGACCCTCCTTCCATCCACCCAGCTCTCCCAGGAGCCTGGCACTGGCCTCACCTGCTCCAGCTTCCAGAGGAACTTGACTGGGCGGGCACTCTCAAGCAGAGGCCAGTAGAGGAAGGCAATTCTGCAGCCATGGACGGTCAGCGAGTAGTGAGAGAAGCCATCCTCTGAGGAGAGAGGACAGAGACAGGGGTCAAACACAGGGCCTGAGGCAAGAACAGGTTCTCATTACTCTCTTAGGTGCTCTCCCTCCCGTATTCCCTAGTGTCTCTTCTCTTTCTCTCTGACACATGCACAGAGTCCAGGCCAAGCGATAACTAGGGCTTCTCGAGCATTCTGATCGGCCAAGGTGCGACACTGGGCAGCCTGTTCCCACCCAGATTTCTACTACTCCTTTGGTTAATACATGGGTGACAACCCTTCTTAGGTCAAGAGAAGTGAGCTCGGAGAAGTGGCAGAAATGAGAGGTCAGGTCAAGACTGAGCCCTCCTAGGAAGGACGTGCTATGCAGTCGAAGGAAGATGGGGACTTGGAAACGGAGCCAACTAGCCCTTCAAAGAGGAGGACGGGATAGTGGTAGGAGAGGAAGAATGGGGCACACCACTATCCAGGCTTCTCCACTGCAGTGAACAGGTTTTAATGGGAGTAGACTGGGGAGCAGCCTACCACATGGTGGGAGGCAGGGGGATTGGGCAACTGCAGGTGAGAAGGGCAGTGAGCCGTCCCATTGCCCTCTGAGAGTAAGCAAGGTCTCAACTCATGCAGGCAGTAAACCACACAGCTTCAGGGAGCACCAAAGCCAGCACCACCTCTTACAAATGAAGAAAGAGGCAGTGGCCTGTCCACAGCCACAAACTGGATGGTGACAGAAACAGGATAAAAAGCCAGTTTCCTCACTCGCAGACCAGTGGCCTGGGGAAGGCTCACCATTCTGGACAGTGTTACACACGATGGTTTCCTCTTCCTTCTTGCCCTTGTTGGGGGTCACACCATGCTTCATCCAGAAGGACAGAGTAAAATGGTCACTGAGGCTGTTCTGGGGCCCAGAGCCCAGCCCGGCTGTGCCACCTAGGGGCACCTGCACGGCTTGGGTGCCGTTGAACCAGTAGATAAGGCTGCTGTCCTGGCTGTAGTGCACCGAGAGTCCGGCCGTCCAGTTGGCATTGGGGCCGGGCATGGGCAACAGGTCTACCTCCCCGGTGGCGGCACCTGCAGAAGCCCCAGAAAGCACAAGTGTCAGAGCTGAGACACAGCAGATGGGGAAATGGGAAGCAGCCAGGGAAAGAGCGAATGAAGGAGAGAGGTTTCCCACAGCTAGTCTCACCCCTTCTCCTGGCCCCTCAAAGACACCAGAGGGTAGACCTCTCTTCTAGAAATGGCTCTCCAATGAACTCAATCTCCAACTCGTCATCTCTCCCTACCATTGTTCCGCAACGTACCTGGTGACTGTCTTGTGCTACGATTATGATTATGCACCATTGCCAATGACCTATTGATTTGCTTTGGGGGCCACAGGAGTTAACCACGTGCTACAACCTCTGTGGATATATATATACATATACACCTGTGGGTGGGCAAGGGAAGATGTGAGGCAGATTCTTCGGAAAGAGGCAGAGGAGGGTCAGGCAGAAGCCTGGGGAGAGGAGGGCACACTCACCACAGAGTTTCCGCAGTGCCCGTTCTGAGTAGTTGTCACGGTCACAGCCCTTGGCCACATGGCTCGTCTGTAGCTCTATGGTGGCCTGAATGTTCCAGAGAGGTTCATCACAGGTCTCCAGGCGGATACCAGGGAACAAAGCCAGGCTCCCTGCGCCTGGTGCATATTCAATCCTTTTGTTCCAGCCTGCACGGGGGACAGGGAGAGGGTAGCGGAGAGAGAGGAAGGCAGCCCCTCTTATCCATTCTGCCATTGTCGTGTCCGCTGACACCGTTGGGTAGACAGCCAAGGTAGACAGCTGCAAGCCTGCCCCCAAATCTCTCTCCCCTGGCTCTTAACCTAGCCCTGTGATTGTCAGAAGGGACAAAAGGGAGACCCAGGTGAGAGATGATTTACAAGATGGGTGACAGCACAGCGCGGAGCTCCTCACCTTGCCAGCTGGGTTTACAGGTGGGCTTCACCTGGATCTCCACCTCGGCATCATCCGCTGCCCGCTTCTTCCCGCAGTCGTAAGCTGTCACCGTGAACTTGTAGAGTCTCTCGCCACTGTACTGCAGCTTCTCCGTGTTCTCGATGTTTCCTGGGATAGGTGTGGGGGGAAGACAAAGAGGGTAAGGTGCGCCAGGGAAAGGCTAGGGAGGAAAGGGGAGGACTCGTGAGCCAATTGGGCAACAGGTGAATCAGGCAGCAGAAGACGGGGAAGGAGGTGTCTGGGGGAAAAAGGCTCTCCATTGGGAAGGCGGGTGTGGAAAGAGGATCTGAGGGACACAAGTGGAGAGTTCAGCCCCGGGGGTGTTCGGAGGGATGTGGGCGCCCAGGGGTGGGGCCGCAGAGGATGCACTCACCGTCATTGTCGATGAGGAAGGGCGTGTTGGGGGTGAGGATCTCATAGTAGCAGATCTGACTGTACTGGGGGGAGCAGTCACCATCGATGGCTTCCACCCGCAGAATGCGGTCGTACAGCTTCCCCTCAGTTACCGCAGCGCGGTACAGCCGCTCCACAAACACGGGGGCAAACTCATTTACGTCATTGACCCGCACGTGTACAGTCGCCCTGCACAGTACCCGAGCAGAAGGAGGGACAAGCAAGAGTCAGCCGGCCTCAAAACTCAAAGAGGGGAATGCAGACAGGGAGTCAGAGCACACAGGAGCCAGTGTGTCCCGAGCCTAGGGCTGTGGGCATGCTCATCCCACCCTCCAGGGCACCAGGCACCACACAGGAAGGGGTGACTGATGTCAGGGGTAAAGGACAACCTCAGAGGACACCCTCAGCTGACTTGGAGAACTCCTGTACAGAGTCCTATAGGTTCGGTGCTAAGACAAGGGCTAAGACAGAATTTTGCGTCCAGCTGGTTGTTCCTCCACAACAGTCAGATCCAACGGGATAACCGAGGAAGACACAGAAGAAAAGCCAAATTAAAAGCAACTGGGGGGTGGGGCGCCTGGCTGGCTCGGTCAGTGGAGCATTCAACTCTTGGTGTCGGGCTTGTGAGTTCGAGCCCCGCATTGGGTGTAGAAATTACTTAAAAATAAAATCTTTAAAACGAACCAGGGGAAGGGAAGTGGTATTTATATAAAAGCCATTAAGTCATCCGACACGAGCGTGAGCGGAGGGCTGTCTTCTGTGCACATGTGTGCAACGTGTTTGACAGGTGTGGCCCCCCTACTCAGGGCCCATGGGGCGGACAGCCCTGGGGCTATGCCTTTCATGCGGAGCGCGGCCTCCCACCAAGATCTAGGCACCCGGGGCCCAGAGGCAGGGTCCTGTCTCCAAATGGGAAACTGAGTCACAAGGTGCGGTTTGCCACCGGTGCCTCTTAGCGGCCCAGGAACCCTGACTGCCAACCTTTCTCCCATTCTCTGATGAGAAGCCGGCTGGGAACAGACAGAGGAGTCTCGGGCCCCAGGCTTGGCCGTGCCGGAGCCATTTCCTGCGCACCCTCTCCTAGCATCGTGCATGTGTACATCGTGAGTATGTGAGTGTGGGACGCGCTGCAGACTGGTGGGGCAGGGGGAAGAAATCCGGATGTGTGCTGATGTGCTCATCCTCCTCCTCCTTGTTCCCCTCCTCCTCCTCATGACCCAGGTACTGAGCCTCTCCCGTGCATCAGGCACTGTGGTGCCTGCTTTTTACATAAACCATCGCCTTTACTCTTCACGGCAATCTAAGGAAGGAGGATCGTCATTCGCCCCATCTTATAGAGCAGTAAAAGCGGATCCAGGAAGGCTAAGTAAGTTGCCCAAGGTCATAAGAGGCAGAACTAGGATTAGATCCCATGAGTTCTTCTACATGTTTCTGTCACCTAGAGTGAAAGCTCCTGGAAGAAAAGACCCCGATGAACAGAGGGGGGAGGGGGTAGGTATTCAATGACAGCATGGACAGAGGAGGGTGAGGGGCTTGGGAGGAGCAGGGAGGGCTCAGCAGCCGGAAGCAGGGGACAAGGGTCTCCTCACTTGTGGGACTTCTTGGTGTTGGCCCCGTCGGGGCCCTCGCCACAGTCGTAGGCCTGGATGGTGAAGGTGTGCTCCTTCTGGGTCTCACAGTCCACTGGCTCCTTGGCCCGGATCAGCCCTTCTCCGGTTGCTTTGTCCAGAATCACGGCCTCAAAGGGCACCCCAGACCCATGGAGCCGGAAGCCACAGATCTCACCTGACCCAGGGGGGGAAGGAGGGATGAGGCTCCTTCTCCTTCACCACTTCCAGCACCTTCTGCCCAGCCTCCCCGCCTCCGTGCCACTTCGCCTCTCCTCCCAAACCCCCGTCCCTTCTCTTGTACGTGTGACAGTGTTAATTATCAGACATATAGCTCCAACACCAGCGTCCCCAAGCTGCAGCCTCTCAGAGCTACTGGGTCTGAGATCTGACCAAATCGTGATGCAGTTAACCTCTGCCTGCCCGCGTCCTTCTCGCTGGCTCCCTGTACTCAGCCACCATCCTTAAGCCTACTTCTACCACTTTGCCGAGGCCTCTTCCCCACTTCCTCTGCTCTCCTCTCCCAGGACCTCCCCTCTCCCCACCTTGCCCTCTGCCGGCCCAACCACTTTTCTCCGTCCCACCCACCTTGGCATCCCCCAACCCCAATTACCTGCATAGCGCAGGGGAGCATCCTTGTCCAGGGCAAAGAGTGGTGGGTTCAGCAGGACCGTGTTGTCATTCTCCATGACGATGCCCTGGTATTCTGCCTCGATCCATGGCTTGTGCTTGTTGGCTGACCCCCGCCCAGGGAGAGGAGAGGACGCACCTGTGAGCTGGCCCTCCACTCCTGCACAACCCCGACCCACTTACACTCCACTATTATCCCCCTTTCCACCCTCTGCAGAAGCACGTGCAGGAGGAAGGGCTGAGGTCAAGAAATCAGCATTAAAGGAGTCAGAGGGTCTGTGGGATGTCACAGCCTTCTGCCCAAGGCATGGCAACAGCCTACCCTGGGGGAGGAGGAGGAGGAGGAGGAGAACCACTATCTCCCCTGGGAAACATGGTCAGGGGGTAAAGAATTTTCTTGAGGGATTTCAAGTGCTAGTGAGTGGAGACCGGAGACTCGGAGAGCAGTGGTGGGCCATCAGAAGGCCCTGGGAAAGGGCAGAGTTGAGATTAGAGAAAAAAGATCTAGACGTTTCCTGAGATCCTGCGTGTTTATCTTCTCCACCACCACCCCCACCCCCACCCCCATTTCAGTCCTGATCCCCTCACTCTGCCCTTCTCCAAGCCAAGCCCCAGCCTAAATCCATCCAACCTAAGAGAAGAGAAAATATATAGGACAGAAGGAGGGGGACAGAAAGGGGCAGGGATGGAGGTGAGGAATCAATGCCAAATGACCGGACCCAGCACAGCCGACATCCTAAGGGATTATTGAGCTGGCCTAGAAACACGACAAATCTCCTGCCTGCCTCTCATCCCTACACCCAAGAGAGCACAATCGCAGCCAGCACACTGCTACGTCCCCCACAAGGCCACCAAACCCCACACTCCCTGACCCCCACTTCTTATTCAGACTCATGAGTTAGTCCTCCTTCTTGCTTACCCCTTTCTTCCCTTCAACCACCAGCCAAGCCAGGAAGGATACAGGACTCACTCAGCCTCTAGATTTCCCTACCTCTTGCCAGACTCAGCTCACTTGTGTCTCCTCCCCGGGACCGATCTCCCCCTAGCCCGGTGAGGGGCCTTGGGGAAGGCACAGTATGCTCCCTTCCCTTCTACATCACCTCCACCTCAGCTGCCACCGTTTGCTCTATGTAATCCCACCATGCCAGCCCCCAGACTCCCAAAGCACATTCATGATGGCCCATCAATGGAACATGGGTGGAAGAAGACATATCATCAGAGGGAAACTGAGTCACCAAAAGGAAACTTCCCCAGGATGTCATGGTGAGCAAAAAATCCTGTCTTCCAGTCTTTCCTCCAACTACACCACAAAAAAAAAAAAAAAAAAAAAGGCTTCTGGTATCGGAATGCCTGCCCCTTTCTAGCAGATGACCACCAGAAACCCCTTCTCGAATGGCAGAGGAGGAAGCCACAAGATGGTGCTCAAAAAGGCAGCACAGGAAGTGGCAGGAGGCTAAGAAGCTGGGTTGAGGTCAGACACTGAGGCGAGGAGCCACAGCCTGAAGATGCAAGGGTTGTGGTGCCGCAGGGCCAGGGCTGGGCGCCTTCTCCACAGCTCACCCCCAGTCTCCCTGCTCCTCTCCTCTTGGCCACAGACTCTCCTTGTGTTCTTTTCCTTCACTCGCTGCTGGCTCCCTGCCCTTCCTTCCTCGACTTCCCCTTCCCCCTCTTCTGTCCCTTTCAATCCTCTCTCTTTTTTTGCCTCCACCTTTACCCTCTTCCATCCATCTCCTTCTTACCCCCCTCCCACACCTCATGTCCGTCGTCCTCAGCTTTTTCCTCTCACCGCTCAGCTGGCACCCCCTACACACCCACTTTTGCCCTTGCCTGCTTTCCTCCACCTACCTGAGCCTTAGCCCCTCACCCCTCGCCCCTCGTCCCTCGTCCCTCGTCCCTCGTCCCTCTGATGGCCTCACCCAGCTGAATTTATCTGCTGTCTGCCAGAGAGGGCAGCTCTGGTAACCCTCAGCCCAGCTGTATGCCGGGTATGGACGCAGAGGAACACGCCAAAACATACGTGCTCCGAATTGCTGAGCTGCTGCAAGCAACTGTTTCCATCCAGGATGGGATGGAAATGAACCAGATGGATCTACCACACACCCTTAGTGCGGGCACACCCCAGTGACAACGGAGAACCCCCCAGAGATGTACATTACCCTCCAGGGGCAAGGCCTTCTGAGACCTGAGATAGCTCCCGGAGGTGAAATTGAAGGGGGGGGGGGGGGGGGAGGATGCAGAGAGCCCAGGATAGAAATGAGGACTAAACGGGAGCAAGAGAAGCACATGGGTAGAAACAGACCAGAGAGGATGGTGTGGGGAAGGGGATGTGAGGCCGAGAAGGGGGCAGCTCCGAGAAAACGGGTGGGAAGGGGGATGGTGGCAAGAACCCACACCTGTCATTTGCCCGAGAGCTTCAACAGCCCCTGCCCACCCCTACCCCCACATGGCTCTCCCCATACCCCTCTTTCAGTGGCCCCCTCCCCCACCTCACTCACCTTTGTTACAGGAGCTGGAGGGGAGCAGGGAGGCCAGCAAGAGGGGCAACAGCAGGAGGGTCATGGTGTGGTGTGGGCAGGGCAGGGCAGGGCAGGGCAGGGCCAGGCGATCGCTCTCCCCCGAGAGCCTCTAGCCGGCTGATTCCACCTTGGGGAAGGGAGGCAGGGGCTCTCCAAGCAGTGGGGGGGAAGCTAGGGGGCAGCAGGGCACAGGCAGAAAGGAGCCTGCCGCCCACACTGGTCCATACAGCAGACCTGGGCAGACCTCAACCCGGGTGGCTGAGGTGGGGGACTTGCAGAGGCTTCTCGTTTGCTCTGGAGCCCGGCGTCCTCACTCTCTCCCTCATTCCCAACCCATCCCCGCTACTGCAGGATGACGTCAGCACAGCCAGGCGAGGATTGATGGGGTCGCTGGCCAATCGGGTGGCGGGGGGGGGCCAGGTGCTGCAGGGCGGGGGAGGGAGCCAATGGGACTGGGGAGCAGGGGCGGGAGAATGTGTTAGGGCTTTTTCCCTAGACTGCAATTTGCGGGCGCAAGGGAACTGCGGGGGCTGGGGAGGAAGCTGGAAAGCCGTAGAGGGGGTGGGAAATAAGAGGGACATTGGGAGAATCGAGAAGCTAGATGCCCGGGGGAGGGAAGGGGAGACGTCAACGAAGACCTGAGCGAGGCGAGGAGGGGCACTATTCACGTCACCCCACCACCACCACCACCACCAGCAGCAGCAGCTCTGCATTAACCTCTTTTCACAGCCCTTTCCAACAGCAGGTTCCTGCTGCGTGCCTCCCGGGAGCCCGTGAAGCAAAACCCAGACTAAACCGGAGAGATTGTAGCATTTCAGTTTCTGGCCCCAGTATCTGAGGAAACCATGGGATGGTCAGCAGGGAGGTGGAAAGAGTTCCGGGACTGGAGGAAGAGTGTGCTGTTTGTGTACCCCCCAACACACACAAACCTGTGGAAACAAGTCACTAGCAGGTGGGATTTTTTTCCATTGCCTAGGCTCTCTGCCTCCCTCTCCCTGCTTTTCCCACCTTAAACCATGATGAACCAATCCAGCTGATTCTGAAGCCAAGGAAGTTGGTAGGTCTGAGAGAGAGAGAGAGAGAGAGAGAGAGAAGGGGGTAGGGGGTGGAGGCGAGGTACACAATAATTTAGGCAGCCCCAGCCACGGGAATACATCTGGTAAGCATGGGCTGTCCAAAGGCTGGGAACTGGGGGGTGATGGTTCCATCAGTGACTTCAGAGGGAGAGGGAAACCCCTGGGTCCCAAGCCAAAGAGTAGAAAATTCTCCAAAATAGCTAACCAAACTCCTCCCTCACTTTCTGCTCTGGACTTTGAACCCAATACTTCGCGCTGACAACCCTCTCTGTGCTTGGGAAGAGCACTATTGGACAAAGAGTTTGGAATCCAGAGTTGGGGCCCCAACTCGGTGAAGCTGTCTGAGGGAGTTGTGGGAGGCAGCACTGGAGAATTCTCTTCACGGTGGCTCCTGGCCAGCTGACTGTCACCCCTTCTTTCCCCACCTCTTCCCCCTCATACCTTTCGGGATCCCTGACTCAATCCCAGGATCTCAGGATATTGTTAGAACTCGTCCCTGGATGAGTCTGGAAGCTCCCCCCGCCCCCACCACACAGCAGGACCGGACCTCTCCCAGGGGAGACTCCCCCCTCAGAGCTCTGGAACAGTTCCCAAACCTGCCAGAAATGGGCTGGAAGCCAAAACTGACCTTCGAAAAGGGTCAAGTCTTGGATGACAGACAGCCCCAGATACTACCTCAGGTTCCTTCCTCAGGAAAAGCCGAGGTCAGGCACAAAGCTGCCAAGTTCTTACCCCTCCCTCAGGCTGCAGGCACCAGTCCCAAACTCATCATGGGGGGAGGGGGGAAAGTCTGGTAGGAGCTCTTATTGCACCAGGGCCCAGCCCTATAAAAGCCCTGGTAAGCACAGACCTTTACGCAGCCTCTGTGTTCGAGAGTGTTCTGTGTGTGTGTGTGTGTGTGTGTGTGTGTGTGTGTGTGACTGTGTGTGTGTATAGAGGCTGGCCTGGAGTCTCTCAACCTCACCTGCCAGACAACATCTGCTCCCTCCTCATCCTGTCTGCTGTATTCTCCTGAAATTTCCATCTCCATCTTGGCCAGCCCAGACAATGCCTCCCAACCTCACCGGCTACTACCGCTTTGTCTCGCAGAAGAACTTGGAACATTACCTGCAAGCCCTAAGTAATGGCCTCACCCCTCCCCCAGGCCCCATTCACTCCCCTTTTCCCCTTTCCCTTCCTTCCTCTCTATCCCACTGAGAAGGAGGAGTGCTGGGGTTAGAAGCTGTGGAAAGGCTCAGGTGGGGGCAGGTGAGCTGGGATCCGTTTCTAGCCAGGAGCACTGGTAGGAGAGTCAATCTCTAGTCTTACACCCAGCTAAAGGGAAGCTCACAGCCCCAAGGTACTGCTGCAGGAGGGAAGTTCCTGGCTGGCTGGTGGGACCCCTGCTAAGAGCTAGCCCCCCACAGACATCGGCATGGCCTTGCGGAAGATAGCGCTGCTGCTCAAGCCAGACAAGGAGATTGACCATCAGGGCAACCACGTGATAGTCAAGACCCTCAGCACCTTCCGCAACTACATTCTGGAATTCGATGTGGGAGTTGAGTTTGAAGAAGATCTAAGGATCGTGGATGGACGAAAATGCCAGGTACTTTTCCCGGGGGGTTGGGGGAGGGCATGTGGGAGAGCAGATAGGTGCCTCTTAACAGACTGAGGCAAAACTAAGGGACCTCTCCCAGCCAGAGAAAGTGACCACCACAGCAGGCTGCAGAATCCCCAAGGTAACAGTCTCCGGGTGCTTCCCCCAAACCACTCCCTCCTGCCCCCTCTTATCACCAGCTAAAGGACAAAAAGAGCAGGTCACCTTCAGTCCAAAGAAGAAATATTTGCTCACCCTCTAGCCTGTGACACAGTAGGTCAATGCAGAGTCTCCTTTCCTTTAGCCTCTCTGACTCCACTCTCTTCTATTTCTTTCTGTTTCTCATGCCGTCTTTTTGGTCTTTTTTGCAGACCCTAGTTCCCCTATTAACCCCTTTATCTGGGGTTCCCCCCCAGTGTTTTGTTCTTGACTTTGTCTCTCTTGTCTGTACACAGCCATCAGCTAAATCATCTATACCCATGCATTCTGCTACCATCTGTAAACTGTCCTTAACTTGTATTCTCCAGCCAGATCTGTCTCCCGAACTTCAGGGTGAAGCTTTCGTCTGTCGGACAACGTTTCCATCTGCACGCGCCAAGCTCAAATCCAAATTCATTATCTTCCTACCCAAACCTATTTCTGCTTTTATATTTACTGCCTTTGTTAATGGTGATAACCAGGCAGACCAGAGACTTGGGAATCACAGTCAACATGTTCTGTTCCCTTACCCCTGCACCCCAACACATGCACACACACACACACACACACACACCCCACATCTAGTTGGTCAAGAAATCCTTATAACATCTACACTGTCTGATATAGTTGCTACTAGCCATATACAGTTATTGAACACTTGAGATGTAACTAGTCCAAACCGAGGTGTGTTATAAGTATAAATACATAGTGAGTTTTTTTAAGACAGTACAAAAAAAATGTAAAACATCTCAGTAATTTTTATTTTAATCACGTGCTGAAATTTTAGTGCTTGGGATATTCTAGGTTAAATAAAATATGTCATTAAAATTAGTTTCACCTGTTTCTTCTTCCTTTTCTAATGTGGCTTCTAGAAATCTTGCAGTTACATATGTGACTTACGTTCATGGCCCATTTTACTTCACTGAACATCACTGATCCTTCCTAGCCTTTCTTGCGATTACTACCTTTATTTAAGCCCTCTCTTCTCGCCTGGTGCCCGAAATTGGCCCCCAGGCTTAATCCTCCTCTAATCTACTCTGCATGCTATAGCCACAAGGATTCATCTAAAATGTAAAAGTGACCATGAATTAAACCCTTTCAGTGACAATCCATTATGTTCCAGATGAGGTCCATGGAATACAAGGGTCTTTTCCACAAACACCCTAGTTTAGAGCCTCTTACAACTACTTGACCTTCTCTCTTACCTCTATCTGTTCCTTTCCTTGCTGGAAATGTCCCAGTATCTCCAATCTAACTAACCCCTCGCTTCCTTGAAGACTCAGCTCTTCCCCAGCGCTTGCCTGGCATCATAGACACCTGTTTCCTGCTCTATCTGATCAAGATTCTCAGCACCTTGGTTAGCAAGGCCTATTCTATAGGAGGGTTTAAGAAATGCTGATTGGAATACCAGGCCCGCCCCACTCCGATGGGGGAGGGGGGGTGATTCTTTACTCTCAGGGACACTTCAGCTGTCCTTGAAACTGAGAAAGAGGAGAGATTCCCTGGTGGGACTCCTAACCAATCTCTCTTCTTTCCCAAATGACCTTCCAGGCCAGCTGGAAGTATCCCAAGGACCAAGTCTTTGTTCTTCATCACCCACCACCCAATTTTACCCCTGGTTTATCCTGCTCCATCCCTGCCCTACCCTAGTAGTCACCATAGACAAACTATGGCCTCAGTAGCCTGTAGGAGTTGGCAGTGGGGGTGGGGGGGTCATGTTGAATCAAAACCACCCTCTCACTCAGAATGAAGAGGCTGGAGCAAGACAGTATCTGCTGCAGTGTGAAGCGGGGCAGCCCAGAGTGAGTTGGATGCATTTGGGGTGTTCTGCCTCCAAATCTTCCCTTATTCTTGCTTTCCCTATAGACCATAGTAACCTGGGAGGAGGAGCAGCTAGTATGTGTGCAGAAAGGGGAGGTCCCCAACCGAGGCTGGAGACACTGGCTGGAGGGAGAGAAGCTATATCTGGTAAGCTCGGTGAGGGCTGGGAGAGGGGTTTCATCTCCCTATTTGGGCTAAGACACATCCCCTTGCCCAAATCAAAGCAGTCTCCTACTCCACTCTCTGCCCCCCTCCAAGGAAGGCAAGCAAGAAAGGAAAACAAAAGCACTGGGAAGAGGAGAGAGAGGAGGAAATAGAGGGGCCAGTTGGGCCCCTGGCTACAAATCAGATGAATGTCCATAAATCATGACTGGAGAGATGGAGACTTAGCCGTTTCACATTCTGTGACCCAGCTTCCTTCCTTCCTCTGGGGTGAACAGTTGAAGGTTTGGGACAATGATACAATTCCCCATACATCAAGCACTCCGACTGCTGTATCCTGAAGGATTAAATGGGGCTCCAGGACCTCAAGAAAGGAACTCTGGCTGGCAAGAACCTTCTTTCTCTCTCCTCATTATTCCTACTGTGTCCCCAGGAACTGACTGCAAGGGATGCAGTGTGCGAGCAGGTCTTCAGGAAGGTCAAATAGCCAGAGAGGAGCTGAGGGGCCCTCCAGACCACACCGGTCCCCAGGCTCCTCCTGGGGAGGAGGCCTTGTACCCCTTCAAGCCAGATTGTTCCAGGTCAGCAGTCCCTTTTTTTGGGCCACTTACTCTCCCTCCAGGTCCCTCCTCCCTCCTCCCCATGTTAATCTATAACTTGTAGCCTCCAGGCCAAAGTCTTTTGTCACACTCCACTGCCTCACATCTGGTTCAAGGTCTGGCCTCCTGGATGAAAGAAACAGGCAAAGGGGAAAGACCCCTTGAGAACAGTGGATCTCAACTCTCTTCATTTCATTTGGTTTCTTCTTTTCCATCTAAGAAAGAACTAAGCTTTGAGCATTTGAGGACTAGTAAGAACTCTTCCTGGTGAAACTTCTGGAAAACTGAGTTGGGTTCAAGAATGTAAACAGGAGCTACTGGTAGAGTTGGTTGTTGTTGTTGTTGTTGTTGTTGTTGTCTGTTTCCTTGTCCTTATTCTCAAGAAAGCCTCATGTGCTCAACAGAACCCATCCCAAGGCACAGCCTCACCCACACAGAGTTCAACAGACCACACATACCAATGTCTGAATGAATCCTAGCTATCTTCTATTTCCATCCTTCACTTTGGGGAAGAGGGATGGGACAGAATAAGACCCTTGTTCAGTGCTGGGGAGGCTACAAAGCTTCAGAATAGTGACCTGGCCTCCATGTCTGCTTTGGGAAGGACAGGCAGCAAGAAGGCTAGAAACCGATGGAAGAGATAAGGCTAAGGGCTAGAAAGATGAGGACACAGGGGCGTGAAGGCAACAGTAGGGAGAAGACCAACACGCCTGGCTATCGGGACCCTTTGCTTGAAGGCCAGCAAGGCCGGGACAGAGGATAAGGGGGAGAAGTGAGGACAGTAAGTCCCCTCCTTTAGGGTCCTGGAATCACTACCGGGAAAACAGCCCAGAGGGCAGGGCCTGTTCAGGGTCATGGCCAGCTCCAGCCTCTGGATACCCCCCCACACACCCCCAAACCGCCAGGGGCCTTGGTCCTTTCAGAATAAAAGTCCCATGGGGCCAGAGGGCTGTATGGCTTGGGGACAGAGCCTGACTGTGTGGGAGGCAGGGCTTGTTGGAAAGTCCCTGGCTCATTAGATGATCACCGCTGCCCCTTCTTCCTGCAATGGCCAAGCCCCTACACATTCAAGACAGTCACTAGTGTTGAAACACTGATCCTACTATACACTCTGGAATGAGTTTGGGAAAGAACTGAGTGGAAATGGATAACTTATTCCCTGCCAGCCTCTCTGCAAATGTCCCCAGTAGAGTAGGATGTAGAAAGCCCTCCTCTGGGCAAAGCCAACCAGCAGAAGCTCTGAGGACTGCTGGATCCTACCTTGTCCCTTTCCAAGGAACAGCGAAGGCAAAGGAAGATGTTCCATGTGTAGACACCCATTGCCTAAATCACCAGGGCAATGCAACGTCCTGGTCACTCTGAGTTTACAGTGCATGTCCAAGCCTCTCCCCACAGGACAGTCCCCTGTGCTCTGCATGCTGGTCCAGCACCCCTCGCTGCAGTCTTGCCAGAGGGCCTGACCCAGTAGCTTGGAGTCCTCCATGGCAACTGACAGGTCCAAGCTGAACCCCTCAAAACCCATGTGACATGAATATCCAGCCATCCACACTGCAAGTTCAAATCCTTCACTTGACCTCACCCCTTCAGGAGCCAGAGTCCAACAAGAAGCCTGGAGATCCGCAAAAGAGCACAAGCAGTCAGAGATGACTGAGCAGCTTCAGAAACATCACCAAGGGGGTGGGTGGGAAAGGGGGTGGGTGAAAGCAGGTACCTGAGACTGGGAAGCTGGGGCTGCTGTTTCCCCTGTGGGAAGCAGGGGGCGCCACTCAGTGCAGTGGGAGCTGAAGAAGCACCAAGTTTAATCTTCCCTCTTCTGCCACATTCTCGAATATTCCATTCCCCACCACACACACACACACACACACGCACGCACATACACACCACACCCCCACCCCCATCAATTTTGAACCCACATACTCACCCTGACAAAACCCCAACCCTTCATTCAGATCAGGCTGCTCCCTCTGTCTTCAGATGGAAGAGATGGTTAGGAGGGACACCAACCTGTGAAAGAAGAAAAACCAGGCCAGAGGGAAATAGCCCTCAAGGAAAGTCCCACCACCTGCCTGTCTTGGAGCACACAAAGCTGTGAATCCAGGGGACCAACTTTGACTTTTTTGACCAGAATCTTCGCCCCCAGGGAGGTGATCAGGGATCCAAAATGTTTATTTCCATGTGAGAGGGAATAACTGCATCCCTCTGAGCCAGCCCCATGCAGGGCCCCTACCCCATTCCCTCTTCCTCAGGCCCAGATAGCACCATATGGTCACAAACAACCTCTGGCCTGAAATTCAGATGGTCCTTTAGTCTTGATCCCTTATATCAATACAGATCCTCATCTCAGAAGAAAGTAAGCAACAGCGTATACGCCAAGAGCAGCTGTGTGTCTTCTGAAGCAGAGAGCCACGTGTTGCCCGAGGCCTCGGGCTCCACGTTCTGGTAGGGGACCAGAGAGTAGGCAGGAGCAGCAAAGTCTAGCCAGACGCTCCTCCCCACTGCCCCCTCCCTTCAGCCACTGCTCCCACGTGACCCCCCACTCCACATGCCCAGACCCGCATGTTGAAAAGGAAGCTCAGGAAAAAAGCGCAGGAAGTTCCTCAACTCTTAAAGCACAAAGGCCATCGCAGCCAGGAGCTCCATTCTATAACAGGGTTGGACCCCTTACTAGCAGAAGGGAACCCTTAAAAGGCACTGCAAATCCTGGGAGCCCAAGAGACAGCAGAGGCTTGGCCATATTGACTCCTTTCCCCAACCCAAATGTTATCCCCTAAGAAGTAAAAACTACATCTGGTCTAGACTTCAGTACCCAAAGGCCAGTAAGAGGCCAGCAGTTGCTGATATGGCTGACCCTGACCATGACCTGCCCCTCCCCTCCTGCCTCTCCCTGCTCTTCCAAAGGCTCTTCCTCCTCTTCTGGAACTCGCTGCTCCTACCCAGCCTGGGGACCACCTCCGGTACCTCCATCCAGCTCTCTGACATATCTCCCCCCACTTCCCCCTGGCTCTAATCCCCTCAATCACAGCAGCACCCATGCCATCAGGGTCCCCAGGGACTGATCTGGAGCCATCCCAGGGCTGTGTCCATGATTATGGTCAGGTGAGGATGGGGAGACCTTGTAGGTATAGCAGAAAGGGAAAAGATAGCAGGTGAGGGGATGACGGCTAAATCAAAGGGGCTCTGTGACCTGGGTTTGAAAGAAAGAAAGAAAGAAAGAAAGAAAGAAAGAAAGAAAGAAAGAAAGAAAGAAAGAAAGAAAGAAAGAAAGAAAGAAAGAAAGAAAGAAAGAGAGGAAGGAAGGAAGGAAGGAAGGAAGGAAGGAAGGAAAAAGAAAGAAGGTAGCCAAAGTCTCTGAGGCCAAGCATACAAGCAGTGGCCCTGCCTGACCAGGGGCCAGGATCTGCATCCATCAGGGCCTCCTCCTCCCCTAGATCTCAGCCAACAGGATGGCTCTGGGACAGCTCCACACTGTATACCCACTCTCACCAGAGGCCATTTAGATTCCAAAGGCATGAGATGGAGCTGACCTTCCAGCAAGACAAGGGCACCACTGTTCTCTCAAGGACTTCCTGGCCCACTGTCTAGCTGGGCCTCCTGCCTTCCTCCACCCACCCAGTCCCACGTCTCACTTCCTTCTGCCTTCACTTTTTTGTTCTGGCTCCTCGAGAGAGGGGGCATCCCTAGGAGCCTCTTTTCTGTCCCCCATGGCCAGTGCCCAAGCAGAGGGTCACCAGCGTCGCCAAGCCATTGGGTTCACGGATAAATCACTTGCCTCAGAGGCTCTAGATCAACCTAAAATCGCACCAAAATTGGGAAAGAGTATTCCATAGTGGTCAAGTGAGTAGGGTCTGGTGTCAAATTGCCACATCTTACCAGCTGTGTGAGCATATCCATCCACTAACCTTCAGTAAATAAGACCCATTTGGTGGTCATACAAAGCAATACCGAGTATTTCCTTCGTCCAGGGAATTTTGTGACAATTCCGTGTGAAATCACTCAGCATAATACCTGGAACAGAATAAGAACTGGTGAATATTAGCTATTATTATTTCTATTCTCTCTTACCTCTTGACTTGATGATCGCAATTCTCTTAACCGGAAGCAAAGCCTTGCACTCTGCCGTTAAGGATAAGGCATCCCTGCCAATGCCTGTGAAGTCACACAGTGTCTTATATTTATACCCAAGTGTTAAGGGACTGAGATCAGAGATTCAGAGACAGTATAGCCTTCACCTTGGCTACTCAGGCAGATAAAATGTCTTCCCCGGGGCCGGTGGGGAGATGGAGGGGTGTTGCCTCCCCCAGGCCTCCAGAAAGAGAACCTCTCCCTGTATCCTGTGGTCCCCTCATCCCCATGAGGACAAGTGTGCTGTCCCAGACAGTGCTGCCCTGCAGAGCCCCTGTGCTGGAAACTGGAAAGCTACGTTTGCTCCTGCCTGCTAAACCTGCAAGAGTAACAGCCACTCTTGCCTTCCCATCAAGAGAAGGCTTCTCTGCAGGGAAGAGGGAGCCGATGGCGGGCAGCCGCCCAGCCCCGGCGCCACTGCCACTGAAGCGATAGCTCACACAGAGCCATCAGGCTCCAGCAGCACCCCCGAGTTCCTCAGGGGTCTCTCCCCACAGCACACACTGAAGCCACACCATTTAAGGGACTGGACCCCCAGCACGAGCTCCGTCAGTTACCAGCTGCAGGTGCGACCACTTACCCTTGGCCCTCCTGGTCCTCACTCGTCTTCTACATGGATGCCAAAACCAGCCAGCACCCTGTTTTCTTCCTCGTAAGTTTTTTTTTTCTCATGCTTCCCTCATGCCTGAGAAGCCTTCCCCCACCCCGCCGTCCCTGATCCCCTGCAGAATATCCCCTGGCCTCAGCAACCCCCCATTCAGGCCCCAGTTTGGGCTTCACCAGCCCTGCTGACCCCACAGATGAGCCGGGAGGAGGAGGAGGGTCTACTTAAGTATCAACTACAGTTTTCCTCCCATGGAAATGTGCGTGTCGCTCCTGAGTCTGTCTCACACTCGTCTCTTCCACGTACCGTGTGTGGGGAGAGGTGTGTGTATTGTCCACGTGGCCTTTTCATCCAGTGTTCTGTAAGTCTGCTGACAGCCAGCACCCACCCTTCTCTTTCCTTCACGCACACAATAGCTGTGGGTACTCATTGACCTAATCAGACCGCAAGGCAGAGCTAAAAGCACTGCCTGAAGAGTCATTATTGCTGCCTCGCTGCATGATCTCAGGGAAATTATGTCACTTCTCTGTGCCGCAGGACTGGTCCTGTTCAGCCTCAGTGTTCTATGACTGATCTATCTCGCCTTCCACACCCACACCCTCCCCTTGGATTCCTTTCTTTTCCGCCACTGTTTTTAGAAAAGCTTTGCTCCCTGCCCTTGACCCAGCAGTCAAGAAATTGTCATCCTTAATGTAACTGAAGTCTAGCCTGCAGCGTCCCCACTGGAGAGAGAACCCCAACGTGGGAAGGAACGGCTAGATCACAGAGCATTCTCTCTTTCCATAAGGTGGCTCCCCTAATCTCTACTGCCACTCACCGTCCTGTTTTCTTTCCCCTCCACTCATTTTTGACTGAGTAGCACAGACGGGACAAGGGTGCATCATTTGAACAAGGGTTTATTAAAGTCTTGGAGAAAGCAAAAGCCAAATAGAACAGAGAGTAATATATGAGTCAATTACCTGAGGTCCAAATGCAGCCTCACCCATAAACTCATTGTGAATGGCAGGGATGGTGCGGGATATAGCAGAACTGCCTTCCTATTCACAAGCAAAGCACATACGCAGTATGTTTAAAGAGTTCTTTACTAGAGGACTTTATTTCAGGCTTGAAAGTCCACACAAAGCCCATCGGGTATGGGAGATTTCGGAACTGGAATCTCTAGCCTCTGAACTTGTCCTGTTAGACAATCTGCTGGTGTGGGACCATTGTCCTAGATTCTTAAGACTCGTGCTATGGTTACCCTCCCTTACGTTGGAAAAAGCATTCTATTTAGGGCTTCTCCTTGCTTCTCTTCCTTTATCCTTTTCAACAGCTTCTTGGTCCTTTTTTAACTCTTTGCTATCCTTCCAAAGCCTCACCTCCTCTGTATTTGTTCTCCTGCAGGTCCTACTTTGATCTGTATGGTCCTGCTACTTGATGGGGACAAGTGAAGGAGCCCTTCAGATCTAAGGTGAAGGAGAGGGTCAGAAGCCCCCAAAGGCACTCTGGCTTTAGGGTAATGCATCTGAAATACAACCATGCCTAGCAAAAATAACATCTTACTAACTGATCTTCTGATTTATTGTACTAAAATAATATGTCTATTTCTGTGATACCCAACCAACCTCCAAGGTGGCCCCCAATGATCCCTGCTTCTTGGCATTCCCTTCCTCGTGCATTCTCCTCCTACACTGTATCAGGGAAGGGTCCTGTGAAGAGGGTCACATGGAAGGAACTGAGGCCTCCTGCCCATAGTCCTATAAGGGAGCCATCTTGGAAGCAGACCCTCCAGCCCCAGTCAAGCCTTCAGATGAATGCAGCCATGGCCAACACCTTGATTGAAGCCTTGTGAGAGACTTAGCCAAAATCACTCATCTAAGCTGCTTCTCACCTTCAGAAACTGTGTGAAGTAATACATATTTGCTGTTTTAAACAGCCAAATGTAAGAGTGACTTATTATACAACAGGTAACCAACACATATTCTCAGCTTTGAATTTCAACACAAATGACCCTCCTCCTAGCACCATAGCCTTAGTATTTGCCAAGCTGGCAAAAGGATGTAGATGAGTGAATTAGGGCAGTATAAACCTGTCCAGCCACAAAAAGATATGGCTGTACACCTAAGGGCGTTATAGGCCCTTCCATCCTAGCCCTAAGCCCAGACACCAGCTGCATGCCCAGCACCAGGGACCCACATCTCAGTGTCCCCCTAGAAGTCTAAAGAAAGTGAAGTCCAGAGATAGGCAGGTGCCCCCTTTCCTTCCTCTCTTAGGCCCACCTGCCGGAGTACTTTCTGAGAACCCACTTTTTCCCTAGGTAATTGTTAAAAAGAATGTCCAAATCTTCAAATAATACCCCCCCCACTTTCACAGATGTATAAGTTTACCTTGTGGCTTTAATAGGACAAATGCAGCAGAATACAACTCAATAAACCTCATGTCAATAGAGAGAGTGCATATCCAGGGGCAGGGAGATTATCTCAGATAGCATCAGATCTTTATTGGCAGGAAGCTAATTGACAAATTCTATGATGGCAGAGCATCAGGGTCCTGAATACCAGCAGTAATGAGGGGAAGTTGGTGTCCAGACATACAATGCAATGGAGAGCCACGCCTGCGTGGTAAGCTATCCCTCACAGAGTAAGAAATCTTTGGGGTCCTCCTCAGCCTTCCAAAGCCAGCACAGCAATACCAGAGCCAAAGATTTCTTTGTTGAAAAAGAGGGTGAAATGAAGAAACATAGATACCAGAAGGCTCTGTGCAGAGGCCACCAGGTGTAGCCAAATCTGATGGCTAGAAAGAGGGGGACGCCAGGGAAGGTGTTTTAATGGCTCTCTGCTCTGCTATACTCTCCCCAGCAATCATAGGCTATGGGAAGCCCCTGAGCCTGTCATATAATAACTTCTGCTTTCACCCAACAGATGCAGGACACTCACCAGGCCCAGATCTACCACCACTGCCAGAAGCCCCATTACTTAGTGAAGATCAGAGCAGGTAGAAGCCAGGTCGCCCAGGTTGGGACCAGCCAAGCCCTCTCAAGGGCATGTTGTATTCATACGCCTGCTTTCTCTACTCACATGCTCTCTTCCTCCCTGGGCACCTTCCTTGAAAACTCCAATACCTCATCCATACTCTTCTTCTTTACCTCATCCCATGAATTCATCCTATGGATACATGTACCAGGCATCATGCTCAGTTCTGTGGATATTGAAACCTATAGAACAAGCCCTCCCTCAAGGAGCTCACAGTCTTAGAAGAAAGATAGCCAAGCGAACAGGTGGTTGTCATATATGAAGATAAGTGCTAATGTGCTGATAAGCACAGGAAAGTAATCTAACCCCGAGTCAAAGAGGGCTTCCCAGAGGAGGGGACACATGAAGAGAGAAGTCCTAATATAATGGATGGCATCCATGGCATGATTACTGCATGCCAGACATTCACCTCTCAACTCATTTACTCGTCCCAAGAATCCTATGATATTGTTATCCTTACTTTACAGGTAAGGAAACCGTATTGTCAGGATTCTCCAGAGATTAATTATAAGATATTGGCTCAAGCAATTATAGAGGCTGAGAAGCCTCACAATCTGCCAGCTGCAAGCTAGAAATCCAGGGATGATGATGGTGTAATTGTAGTCCCAGTCTGAAAGCCTGAGAAGTAGGGGAGCTGATGGTGTATATCCCAGTCCAAGGGCAGAAGACCAGCGTCCCAACTAATCCTCCCTTCCTCTGCTTTTTGTTGTGTTCATGTCCTCAATGGATTGGATGATGCCTACCACAGTGGGGAGGCCCATCTGCTTTAGTCAGTCTACCAATTGAAATGTTAATATCTTCTGGAAACACCTCATGTACACACCAAGAAATAATGTTTAACTAGTTATCTGGACATCCCTTGGCCTGGTCAAGTTGACACATAAAGCTCACCATCACAAAAACTGAAGAACACAGAGTTCCTTAGTAATTTGCCAAAGGTCACATATCAAAGGCAGAGCCAGGATTTGAACCCAAACAAATTGGTTCCAGAATAACCTGGCCACCTAAGCCAGAGTTTCTCAACCTCAGCACTGTTGACATTTCAGGCCAGATAGTTTTTTGTTATGGGAGGTGATGTCTAAACATTATTGAATGTTTAGCCGCATCCTTGGCATCTCTCCACTAGATGCCAGTAGCATCCCTGCAGCTGTGAAAACCAAAAATTTCTAGATATTTTCAAATATCCCCTGGGGAGCAAAATTGCTTTTGGTTGAAAACCACTGACCTAACCATTTTGCTATTCTGCCTTTCTAAACAAGTAGTGATATTTATTGAGGGTTTACCAAAGGCTGGGCACTCTCCAAAGAAATTAAATGATTAGCTCACTTAATCCTCACAACACCCCTATGGAAGTGGGTACCACTGTCTTCATCTTTCTTCTATAGGTGAGGATCTTTATGGGCAAGGAGAAAGTGCATGAGCTGCCTGTAGTCACAAAGCTTCTAAGAGGCAGTGCCTGGATTTGAACCTGGCGAGTCTGGTTTAGGAGCCCACTCCTTTAGCCACTGTGTTATGCTACCTTTTGGTCTCTGATGACTGAAAAACACAGAATTGGCCAAAGAGTCACATGTGCAAATGCAAGGTGTTGTTTAAGAAATAGCAAGATCACCAGTGAGGTTGGAATGCATATGAGAGGAGGAAACTGCATGGAATAAGGCAAGCAGAGCCCAATTACCAATGAAAAATCTGCCATGATGGCCAAGTAGCTTGGGCTCCATCTTGTGCATCAGAGGGTGCAGTTGTTAAAAGGTTTTAAGCTGGGAAGGAGCAAGATGCCATAGACAGATAGCTGGCAGAGTAGGGAAGGTAGACTGGAGGGCCAACAGAGGTGGCTGGCACTCCTTTGGCATCGATTTAGCCTCTGCCCAAATATCCCTAACCTATGGATATCAATGTCCTAACTTCCATACCCGAGATGACTTGGGGATAGTGGAGCTTGCAGGACAGACCCAACTCTTGATAGAGTCACTCTCATCCCCTAAATCTCTGTCTACATCTCTAGTGTCCATTAAGGATAGAAGCCCAGGATCCCAGCGCAACTGACTCAGGCCTCTTCCACTCCCTCTGCTCTCCACCTCTTTCCCATATCTGTCTCCTTACCTGATGTGGGGCATAAAAGGCCCAACGTGTCCTAGCCCAGGGCAAGGTGTCTAAAGACAGGAAACTTCCCCCACTCTCTCAGCCCAGGGTCTCCCATGGCTGTTTGGATTCCAAGAGAGAGCAAACGCCTCTCTAAATTCTAGGGTCTAATGAAGGCTGCAGGAAAACCTCCCTGGTCTGGAAAACCCAGCACTATTCCTCACAGGCCCTTCCCAATGCTGGACAGCAGGTGGCATCACGAACAGGAATTTCAAAACTTAAAACTAAAACTCCAAACTGAAAATGGACTCCCGCACTCCTGCACTCACACCATGTATTCCCTCTGCTTTCTCTCGAATCTGTTCACAACTTTGTGGATTGCACCCCTCTCTGCTTCTGCGCTTTGCCCCTCCTCAGTTAAGGAGAAACAAAATTCAATGGACCCAGAAGTAGGTTCAGAAGATATAAGTGAGACAGAGATGCGAAGGTGTTGAGACTACAGGATATCAACCTGTGCTTAGACAGAAGCCCCCCAAGGTTGAAAGGATCTGTGCCTGGCCTGAGTTTGTATCCAAGGACAGGAAGTCCTTCTTCATTAATCACACGGATTAAAGATGCCCCCAGAGCCAGGGTCTAGCATCATCTTCAGGATCCATGGCCTCATCCTTCTAATTTTGCCTGGCCTAGAAAGAGCCATCTGGTCACAGCTATAACTCTAAATACATTCATTCTGTAATTATTAAAGTGGTTTAATAATGTTACAGAAATTTCACTACACAGAGAAACATTTCTTAAACTATCCACATCCCTCTACTCTAAGATGGCCACAGTTATGTTAGATTGTTCTTGTGAGTGTTTCCTACTTTTGTGCACATGGTCTGCTTATACCTTTGTAGCTTGCTTCCCTTCCTTCCTCTATCCTCTTACCTGTCAGGGGCCTACACGTAGCACAGATGTGGTTTTGCTCTTCAGAGACTCACGTTTGGCCAAGGGAAAGGGGGACAAAGTAGCTGATTGAAGGGCTAGAAATAACCAATTGTCCCAATTTGCATGGGGCTGAACCAGTTTTAGTTTTGAAAGTCCTGCATCCCAGGAAACCGCTTGGTCCCCGACCAACCAAAACGGTTTCTAATAGGTCACCCTGTTAGAAACGAGTCCTGCAAAGTAAGCCAGTTCAGAATCCAATTTCAATGTAATTGATAGATTGACCTTTCAGCTATACCTCTGTGTCTTTCTTTTTAACAAACTATTATAGTGTGTGATAATATATTGTATTCGTTGTATTGTATTTATTGTAGAGTATTTTTAGGGGTTGGTTTAGAGACGTTCCTCTTAAACTTTATCCCCTTAAAAATTGAGAACCCCAAAGAACTTTTGTTTATGTAGGTTATAGCTATTCATAGTCACTGTATTAGAAATTAAAACAGGGGCACCTGGGTGGCTCAGTCGGTTAAGCGTGTGATTTCGGCTCAGGTCATGATCTCGCAGTTTATGAGTCAGGCTCTGTACTGACAGCTCACAGAACCTGCTTAGGATTCTGTGTCTCCCTCTCTCTCTGCCCCCTCCCTGCTTGCCTCTGTCTGTCTCTCAAAAATAAACTTTTTTTTTTTAATTTTAAAGAATTTAAAACAGAACTTTTTTTATTAATTTATTTTCAAGTTAGTTAACATACAGTGTAGTCTTGGCTTCAGAAATAGAACCCAGTGGTTCATCTCTTACATATGACACCCAGTGCTCATCCCAACAAGTGCCCTCCTTAATGCTTGTCATCCATTTAACCCACCCCCCACCCCCACCCCAATCAACTCTGTTTTTTTCTCTGTATTTAAGAGTCTTGTGGTTTGCCTCCCTCTTTGTTTTCTTTTAATGTTTATTTATTTTTGAGAGAGACAGAGAGACAGCACAAGTGGAGGAGGGGCAGAGAGAAAGGGAGACACGGAACTCTAAGCAAGTTCCAGGCTCTGAGCTGTCAGCACAGTGCCCAATGTGGGGCTCAAACTCAGAAGCTGCAAGATCATGACCTGAGCTGAAGTCGGACGCTTAACCGACTGAGCCACCCAGGCGTCCTGTCTCTTTTTATCTTATTTTTCCTTCCTTTCCCCTATGTTCATCTGTTGAGTTTCTCAAATTCCACATATGCATGAAATGTGAAACCATATGATATCTGTCTTTCTCTGACTGACTTATTTCGCTTAGCATAATACTCTCCAGTTCCATCCACGTTGTTGCAAACAGCAAGATTTCATTTTTTGTCATTCCCAAATAGTATTCCATTGTGTATATACACCACATCCTCTTAATCCATTCATCAGTTGATGGACATTTTGGGCTCTTTCCATAACTTGGCTATTATTGATAGAGCTTCTATAAACATGGGGGTACATGTGTCCCTTCGAATCGGCATTTTTGTCTCCTTTGGATAAATTCCTAGTAGTGCACTTGCTGGGTCATAGGGTAGTTCTATTCTTAACTTTTGGAGGAATCTCCATACTGTTTTCCAGAGTGGCTGCACCATTTGCCTTCCCACCAACAGTCCAAAAGGGTTCCTCTTTCTCTGCATCCTCTCCAATGTCTGTTGTTTCCTGAGTTGTTTATGTTAGCCATTCTGACTGGTGTGAGGTGGTAGCTCATTGTGGTTTTGATTTGTATTTCCCTGATGATGTGTGATGTTGAACATCTTTTCATGTGTCTGTTAGCCATCTGGATGTTTTCTTTGGAAAAATATATATTCATCTCTTCTGCCCATTTCTTCGCTGGATTATTTGGGGTTTTTTTGGGGGGGTGCTGAGTTTGGTAAGTTCTTTATAGATTTTGGATACTAACCCTTTATCCAATATGTCATTTGCAAATATCTTCTCCCATTCCATCAGTTGCCTTTTAGCTTTGTTCAAAGTTTCCTTTACTGTGCAGATGCTTTTTATCCCAATAGTTCACTTTTGCTTTTATTTCCCTTGCCTTTGGAGCCATGTCAAGTATGAAGTTGCTGTGGCCTAGGTCAAGAGGTTGCTGCCTGTTTTCTCCTGTAGGATTTTGATGGTTTCCTGTCTTACATTTAGGTCTTTTATCCATTTTGAGTTTAATTTTGTGTATGGTGTAAGAAAGGGGTCCAGGCTCATTCTTCTGCATGTTGCTGTCCCATTCTCCCAGCACCATTTGCTAAAGAGACTGTCTTTTTTTCCATTGGATACTTTTTCCTGCTTTGTCAAAGATTAGTTGGCCATATATTTGTGGATCCATTTCTGGGTTCTCTAGTCTGTTCCATTGGTCTATGTGTCTGTTTTTGTGCCAATACCATACTGTCTTGATTACAGCCTTGCAGTACAGGTTAAAGTCCGAGATTGTGATGCCTCCAGCTTTGGTTTCCTTTTTCAACATTACTTTGGCTATTTGGGGTCTTTTGTGGTTCCATACAAATTTTATTGTTCCAGCTCTGTGAAAAATGCTGGAGTTATATTGATCGGGATTGTCTTAAGTGCGTAGATTACTTTGGGTAGTATCGACATTTTAACAACACTTGTTCTTTTCCAATCCATGAGCGTGGAATGTTTTTCCATTTCTTTGTGTCTTCTTCAATTTCTTTCATAAGCTTTCTGTAGTTTTCAGCATACAGGTGGTCTTTTACTTCTTTGGTAGGTTTATTCCTAGGTATTTTATGGGTTTGGGTGCAATTGTAAATGGGATCAATTCCTTGATATCTCTTTCTGTTGCTTCATTATTGGTATATAGAAATGCAAACAATTTCTGTACATTGATTTTACATCCTGCGACTTTGCTGAATTCATGTGTCTGTTCTAGCAGTTTTTTGGGTTTTCCATGTGGAGTATCATATCATCTGTGAAGAGTGAAAGTTTGACTTCTTCTTTGCCAATTTGGGTGCCTTTTATTTCATTTTGTTGTCTGATTGCTGAGGCTAGGACTTCCAACACCATGTTGAACAGCAGTGGTGAGAGTGGACATCCCTGTCATGTTCCTGATCTTAGGGGGAAAGCTCTCAGTTTTTCCCCTCTTTAGGATGATATTAGCTGTGGGCCTTTCATATATGGCTTTTATGATGTTAAGGGATGTTCCTTCTTTTTTTTTTTTTTAATTTTTATTTTATTTTATTTTATTTTTTTAATTTTTTTTTCAACGTTTTTATTTTATTTTTGGGACAGAGAGAGACAGAGCATGAACGGGGGAGGGGCAGAGAGAGAGGGAGACACAGAATCTGAAACAGGCTCCAGGCTCCGAGCCATCAGCCCAGAGCCTGACGCGGGGCTCGAACTCACGGACCGCGAGATCGTGACCTGGCTGAAGTCGGACGCTTAACCGACAGCGCCACCCAGGCGCCCCAAGGGATGTTCCTTCTATCCCAACCTCCTTGGGGGTTTTTATTAAGAAAGGATGCTGTATTTTGTCAAATGCTTTTTCTGCTTTGATTGACAGGATCATATGGTTCTTATCCTTTCTTCTATTAATGTGATGTATCACACTGATTGATTTGTGAATATCGAACCAACCCTACAGTCCAGGAATGAATGTCACTTGATCATGGTGAATAATTCTTTTAATGTACTGTTGAATTCATTTTGCTAGTATCTTGTTGAGACTTTTTGCATCCAGATTCATCAGGGATATTGGCCTGTAATTCTCCTTTTTAGTGGGGTCTCTGTCTGGTTTTGGAATCAAGGTAATGCTGGCTTCCTAGGATGAGTTTGGAAGCTTTCCTTCCATTTCTATTTTTGGAACCGTTTGAGAAGGATAAGTATTCACTATGCTTTAAATGTCTGGTAGAATTCCCCTGGGAAGTCATCTGGCCCAGGACTCTTATTTGTTGAGATATTTTTATTTATTTTTTTTAACCTTTATTTTTATTTTTGAGACAGAGAGAGACAGAGCATGAACGGGGGAGGGGCAGAGAGAGAGGGAGACACAGAATCAGAAGCAGCCTCCAGGCTCTGAGCCATCAGCCCAGAGCCCGACGCGGGGCTCGAACTCACGGACCGTGAGATCGTGACCTGAGTTGAAGTCGGAGGCTTAACCGACTGAGCCACCCAGGCGCCCCTGTTGAGATATTTTTAATAACTGATTCAACTTCTTTGCTAATTATGGATCTGTTCAAATTTTCTGTTTCTTCACATTTGAATTTTGGTAGTGTGTGAGTGTCTAGGAATTTTTCCATTTCTTCCAGATTGTCCAGTTTGTTGGCATATAATTTTTCATAGTATTCTCTAATAATTGTTGGTATTTCTGTGTTATTGGTTATGATCTCTCCTCTTTCATTTGTGATTTTATCTTTTTGGGTCCTCTCTCTTCTTTTTGCCAAGTCTGGCTAGGGGGTTATCAATTTTGTTTATTCTTTCAAAAAACAAGCTCTTAGTTTCATTGATCTGTTCTACTGGTTGTTTTTTTTTTGTTTGTTTGTTTGGTTTTTTTTTGGATTCTGCATTATTTATTTCTGCTCTAATCTTTATTATTTCCCTTCTACTGGCTTTAGGCTTTATTTTGCTGCTCCTTTTCTTTTGACTGTCGTGTTTTCATTTTCATTTGCTTCCATGTATTTTTAAATTTATTCTTTAATTTCCTGGTTAACACATTCATTCTTTAGTAGGATGTTCTTTAACCTCCATTTTTTCTTGTGGTTGATTTCAAGGTTCATAGCATTGTGATCTGAGAGTATGCATGGCATGATCTCAATCTTTTTGTACCTGTTGAAGGCTGTTTTGTGACCCAAAATGTGATCTATTTTGGACAATGTTCCATGTGCCCTTGAGAAGAATTGTATTCTGCTGCTTTAGGATGAAACGTTCTGAATATATCTGTTAAGTACATCTACTCCAATGTGTCATTCAGAGCTGTTATTTCCTTACTTATTCTCTGCCTAGATAATCTGTCCATTGTTGTAAGTGGAGTATTAAAGTCTCCTACAATTACAGTTTATTATCAATAAGTTTGCTTATGTTTGTGATTAATTGATTTATGTATTTGGGTGTTTCACGTTGGGGGCATAAATATTTACTATTGTTAGCTCTTTTTGATGGATAGACCCCTTAATTATTTTATAATGCCCTTCTTCATCTCTGGTTGTAGTTTTAATTTTTTTTTTAGTTTATTTATTTATTTTTTGAGAGAGAGAGAGAGCATGAACAGGGGAGGGGCAGAGTAAGAGAAGACGACACAGAATCTGAAACAGGCTCCAGGCTCCAAGCTGTCAGCACAGAGCCCAATATGGAGCTCAAACCCATGAGCCACGAGCTCATGACCTGAGCCAAAGTCGGATGCTTAACCGACTAAGCCACCCAGGTGCCCTAGTCTTTTTTTTTTAATCTAGTTTTCCGATAAAAGTATGGCTGCTCTGGCTTCCTTTTGATGTCCATTAGCATGATAGCTGGTTCTCCATCCCCTCACTTTTAATCTGCAGGTGTCCTCTGGTCTAAAATGAGTCTCTTGTGGCAGAATATAGATGGTTCTTGGTTTTTTATCCATTCTGATACCCTATGTCTTTTGACTGGGATATTTAGTCCACTTACATTCAGAGTGATTACTGAAAGGCATGGATTTAGTGTCATTGTGTTATCTGTAGGTTTCGTGTTTATGGTGATATCTCTGGTCCTTTGTAGTCTTTCCACTACAAAGTGCTGCTTTCCACTCAGAGTTCCCATTGGGATCTCCTGCAGGACTGGTTTAGTGGTCACGAACTCCTTTAGTTTTTGTTTGTCTGAGAAAGTGTATCTCTCTTTCTATTCTGAACGACAGCCTTGCTGGATAAGGGATTCTTGGCTGCATATTTTTCCTATTCTGCATATTGAGTATTTCCTGCCATCCCCTCTGGCTTGCCAAGTTTCAGTAAATAGGTCTGCTACTAACCTTATGTGTCTACCCTTGTAGGTTGAAGACCATTTGTCTGTAGCTGCTTTCAGAACTCTCTCTTTATCTTTGTATTTTTCCAGTTTCACTATGATATGTCATGGTGTTGACCTGTTATTGTTGATTTTAAACGGAGTTCTCTGTGTCTCTTGGACTTGGATGCCTGTTTCCTTCCCCAGATTAAGGAATTTCTCAGCTATAATTTGTTCAAATAAGCCTTCCGCCCCTTTCTATCACTCTTCTTCTGGAATTCCTATGATATGGATGTTGTTTCATTTCATGGAATCACTTAGTTCTCTAATTCTCCTCTTGTGATCTAGTAGTTTCCTTTCCCTCTTTTTTTCAGCTTCATTATTTTCCATCATTTTTTCTTCTATTTCGCTTATTCTTTCCTCTGCTTCCTCCATCTTCTCTGTCACTGTATCTAGTTTATTTTGCATCTCAGTTATAGCAGTTTTTAATTTATCGTCACTATTTCTTAGTTCCTTGATTTCTGCAGCAAGAGATTCTCTGGTGTCTTCTATGCTTTTTTCAAGCCCAACTATTAGTCTTATAACTGTTATTCTAAATTCTTGTTCAGATATATTGTTTATATCTGTTTTGAGCAATCAAAACAGAGAACATTGTAAAACACAAGGATACACAAATACATCTTCCTTTAGTTGTCAGGAGACTATGTCTCCACACCTCACGTGGCCTCTGCTAACTCCATGGTACTCCCATGAGAAAAAAGCAAATAATATCTTAAAATTATTATGAAAATAATTTTGACCTCACAACCACCCTGAAAGGATCTCAGGGACCCCCAGGGCTTGCCAGACCACAGGTAGAGTAGAGAGCCACTGCCCCAGAGAGAATTTCTTCTCCACATCCTTAGCTTTTTCATCTCCTTAGAATTAATACTGCATGAAGAACTGTAGTCCAACTCTCTCCATTATGCTATGGTTTTCATGTATATTACATCTACATATGTTATAAAACCCATGATACAATGTTATAATTTTTGCTTTCAACAGGTATATACATTTTTAACTTAAGAATAAAACATAGATGTTTATATTTAGCTACAAACTTACCACTTCTCTTTATCGCAACTCGCAGCTTCCTCTTCCACCTGGATTCCTTTCCCTTCTGCCCCAGGTGCTCTCGCTTGCGCTCTCTCTCTCTCTCTCTCTTTCTGTCTCTTGCATTTCTCATCCTGTAGGTCTGCTGATGACAAAGTCTCCAAGATTTCTTTTATCTGAGAATGGTTTTATTTCATCTTCATTCTGGAAGATTTTCATCGGAAAGGCAATTCTGAGTTGACGATTTTTTTTTCTTCCAGAATTTTAAAGATGTTGCTCCACTCACTTCAGTCTGCGTTGTTTTTGATGAGAAAACAGGGACATTGAAAATGTTGTTCTCTGTGTGCAGTGTGGTTTTTTGGTGTTTTGTTTTGTTTTGTTTTGTTTTCTCTGGGTGTGTTCAAGATTTTCTCTTTACCTTTGGTTTTTAGCAGTTTGACTATGACCTGCTTAGATGTGCCTTTTGTGTTTTTAATTTTCCATTCTGCTTTGAGTTTTACCAAGCTTCTTGGATCTAAAAATGTTTGGGTTTGTTTTTTTTTTTTTTTTTCACCAGAGTTGGGAAATTTCCAGCATATTTCTTTGAATACTTTTTTCTGCCCCATTCTTTCCTCTCCTTCTGGTACTCAAGAACACATATAGTAGAGGGGTTTTTTTGTTTTTGTTTTTGTTTTTGTTTTTGTCCCACCGGTCCCTGAGTTTCTGCTCATTTTTAAAAAAATTTTCTCCTGATCTTCAGATTGGATCATTTCTATGTATCTATCTGCAAGGTCATTGACTCTTTCTTCTGCCATCTCCATTCTTCTGTTAAGCCTCTCCAATGATTTTTCTTTAATTTCATAGAGTATTGCATCTTTCAATTCTAAAATTTACACTTGGTTCTTCTTTAAAGTTTCTGTTTCTTTGCTTATGTTTCCTTTTTTTTTTTTTTTTCTGTACCATGAGCATATTCCTCTTTGCATCTTTGGGTGCCAAAAGCCTGTGTACTGATTCCAACATCTGGGTCATCCTGGGAAATGCTCTCTGGTGTCTTTTCTCTTGAGTGTGGTTTGTGTTTTCCTGGTTCTTCATATTTGGAGTAATTTTGGATTGTATCCTGGACATGGCAATAATACATTATAAAGACTGTGGATTCTGTGATGTTCTTCCAAAGAGTATTGATTTTTTTTTTCAAGTAGGCAGTTAACTTGGCTTAACTCAAACTGCAGACTTTCTTGACAGAGGAGAAGTTCAAATTTAAGTTGAATTCTTTCTGTCTTAGCTAGGCTGCCTGGAGTCTGACCCATGCATTCATTGTTTAGGGATACGAAGGTAGAAATCTCTGAGTCACTCAAGTAGCTGACAACCTGATTATGAATCAGACGTCACAAAATGAGAGAACAACACATTGTCGAACCAGAAGCTCAGGGAGGTGGTTCAAAGGCTCAGGGCTATAGCCCCACAGCCAGTCCCAACACCTGTGCCCCTAGAGAGAGTAAGGGAAGCAAAAGTGTCTCATGATGACAAAATTAAGAAAATAGTGCTAGCTTTCCCTCAGACATGTTCCCCTCCCCAAGGCTCCTGAGCCCAAGTCGTCAACTCCTGGCATTCTTTCTGTGTCCCTACTCCCAGATGTGAACAAGGGAGCATCCCACATGGCACCAGCCCTGAAGAGCCCCTGTACCTGTGTTAATGCCATAACTGCTTGGTAGCCACTTCTGCTCCTCCTGCCAGGCTACAACCTGCAGAGCAAGATCACTTCTATCTCTCTCTTCCAGCCAGAGAGGGAGCCCCAGTGCAGGAGAGATGGTCCTGAAAGCAGGATGGGGGCATAACTACCTAATCCCAGCTCCACATGGGCCTGCATCAACCAGCTGCACAGAGAACCATCAGGCCCTTTCTCCAGTCCCACATCCCTGGAGGCTTTGTCCTCTGACCCCAATGCTCACTGCAGCCACACCACCTATATGGGACCAAGGCAAGCCTTTATAGTCAAAGTGTCGGATTTTTCAAAACAGGGACCACGTCTGGGCTCAAGACCGCTCAAGGCATCAGCTGCAGTGTGGCCACTGCCTCTTCACACTCTTAGCTCCCTGCCTCTTTCCCACCCAGCCTCCACCCAGCACTTGAACCCCTGTCCGTTAGTGGAAATTATCCTGGTTCCCTCAGAACTTGCCTAGTGTTAAAACTGAAAGGCCCCCATCCCAGGAAAGCCCTCAGTCCCAGGCAAGTCTGAACAGTTGGTCATCTGATGTGCCCTGGAGTTTTCTTCTAAGGCTCTTCTCTTCCTCTCCTCCAGATCATCTCAAGAAAGTCTTCTCTGATGGGCTAACCTAGGGACTCTGGTATGTGCCCCTCTTAGAATGGAGTACAAGCTTAGGGGCACAGTACAATCCTACCCATCACAGACTATCAAAGAGAATAGGGAATGATGCTCTGAAGGGAAACGAGGGTGGACTCCCAGCTCTGGCTGCAGCCTTATCTGATTTCTTCCCACCAGATGGGTCATAGACTAGGACCGCTGTTCACTCCTATGGATGTGTCTCTGGCTTCTCAGATGTTCCATGCGATTCTAAGGGTTATTATATAAGAGGGCAGGTGTCAGTGCTCCCAGGAATGGGGAGAAATCCTGGCCAGAGGGGCCTACTCCTCAACATATGGATATGGGAGATTGTTCCCAGGTGTGGTAGGTGTTGGGTATGGAAGACAGGTAGACTGATACCAGGACTGTGTCTGGGAAATTGTGTATGACTTGGCCATCTCCCTTCTGTCATCCCTTTCAGAACCATGAACCATAGTTCTCCTGAAACTTTCCAACTTGGGAAAGCCAAAGATCCAGAACATACCCTGTTTGGGTCTATAACTTACTACATTTGTGAGGATTCACATTACTGCTTGCAAAATGGAAGAAACAATGGAGTCTTCTATGAAATGGTGTGTGTGTGTGTGTGTGTGTGTGTGTGTCTACAATGTAGGACCAAATGGAATGTAAGAGTTTGCATACATTCCACATACTTACACCTGGCACATAGCAGACATTCAAGAAATATTGGTTGAATCAGGGCGTCTGGGTGGCGCAGTCGGTTAAGCGTCCGACTTCAGCCAGGTCACGATCTCGCAGTCTGTGAGTTCGAGCCCCGCGTCATGCTCTGGGCTGATGGCTCGGAGCCTGGAGCCTGTTTCCGATTCTGTGTCTCCCTCTCTCTCTGCCCCTCCCCCACTCATGCTCTGTCTCTCTCTGTCCCAAAAATAAATTAAAAAAAAAGTTGAAAAAAAAATTTTAAGAAATATTGGTTGAATAAATGAATGTGTTTACATGTGCATGTCTCAGGGTCTGAATGGTAAGTTCTTTTTTTTTTTTTTAATGTTTATTTTAAGCAGAAGCAGGGGAGGGACAGAAAGGGAGGGAGAGAGAGAGAATCCCAAGCAGTCTCCATGCTGTCAGCTCAGAGCCCAACGAGGGGTTTGAACTCACGAATCATGAGATCATGACCTGAGCCAAAACCAAGAGTTGGATGCTTAACCGACTGAGCCACCCAGGCACCCCTGAATGGTAAGTTCTTCTTAGGCCTGATATTCTCCCATCCATATGAAGAATTCCTTCTACAACAATCCCCAAATTCCACATGAATTATTTCACTGAGTAATCTGTGGGCGAAAGGCTTCAGCCTCAAACCCCCACTCTCCGATGACTGTTTTGGACAGGGCAGCCTATACTGCCCCCGACAGGCAGAATGAAGCACAACACTACTTCACCACATTGGACCTCACTCCAAACACATTGAAAATCTCTTCCATGATCTTTTTTTTTTTTTTTTTTCTGTTTTGAGGACTCCCCCCAACCCCTCCCTTCCTTCCAGCCACCTTGGCAGGGTGGAAATAGAAGAGTCCTTTGGGGGATATTCCCAGCCTCTTTCTCATGATGAGTTCTTAGGGGCTAGTAGACAGACCTCAGAACTTTGGGACAAACCCATCCACAAACACCTTTCAGGCCTGAGTACATTAAGATGACATTTTTTTAAGTATTCAAAAAAAAAAAAAAAAAAGGAAGGCTCTGATTTTGGTGGAGAAGGAGAGACCAGAGGTATGTTACTGAGCACATTTCCCACATGTTATTCCAGGAGAGTATCGTGTTGCTCATGAAAGCATGCTGACCGATGCAGTGGGCGTGGAGCTGCCAGAAAGTGCTTCAGGTACCCAGAGCTCAGCCTGGGGTAGTGACCACAGTGACAAGTGACCACAATGACAATGACAAGGGCTGGAGAGAGGAAGGAAGGTCTCATGCAGCATACTGAAGTAGCTGCAAAGCACTTTGCACAAGGATGACGATATAGCTTATTGTCCAAACCAGGACTCCTTTGAAAGAGAAGAAGGGTGCTATTAATAACTACACCAGGACAACCAGAGTAAACTGGGACTGTTCCAACCAAACGGGGACATATGCTCTCCCAATGGGTGACCCTAAAGAGTGTTCTGGAAGATTGGATAAAGTTGGTCCACCAAAGCTACAAAGAGAGAGAGAGAGAGAGTTAATACCCTGGTGGGTAAAGCACTAACAATCTTATTAGGCCTATCAGACTCACTCAGGGAGCTGATGACCATCATGGGGAGGTAGGAACACTCTTGCCTCTAAGAATTTCTTAGAGGCAATAAAGTGAATCAGGGCGGGTGAAAACAAGTGCTAAAGTGGCCAATATTGTTCGGGCTGATAGGTGGTTAGATGGGCGTATGAGGAAGGACTGGTATAGTGAAGCGACCAAAAGAACGTCAGAGACAAAGAACACAGTACCCAGCCCGTAAGCCTTGTGATCCAGTGGCTGGTTGGGCACCCCTTCCTTCCAGGGCAGATCCCTGGGGGCTCATGTCATGGTCCCCTTCCTCCCAGAGGAGGTCTCTTGGGGCTCGTGCCATAGTCCCTCTTATTCATGGGCAGTTGCTGCAGGTCCCAGCTTTTTACCTGCAGAGGGCAGTAGAAGGCTTCCTCCTCTGCGGCTCCATTTGCCTCCTCCTGCTGCAATTGGCACCAAGTGACCCAATCTGGACGTCCAAGGCCCATCATGCTTCCTGCCCATGGGCGAAGAAGGCCACAGTCAGCTGCCTTACGTACTCTGACACCCAATAAGAAGGCAGGACCTCAGACAGCGGCTGTATCTCAAAATTTCCTCTTCAAGGCCTGGTGGAAGGAAGAGTACAGGCCAGGATGTGAGGAGGAGTCCACGGAGGTGAATTCTACTCACTTCCACCAGAGTCTTCCTTTCTCCACTGTGAGGTGGCATCCTGGGGCCTCCACATGGCCATTGGTCTTCTCCCCAGAGCACCCGGTATGGAAAGAAAGGGCACAGAGAGAGACAACCACAGTCCGGGGAGTGATTAACAGAGAACCAGGAGCATAAAGAAATAGAAATAGTCTTTGAAATAGAGAAGCTTTTAAAAGTGAACACCTGGCAGCATCCCCCCAGAACTTTCCTTCAGCTTCTCCTTCAAGTCAAGTCTGGGTGTTGGTGGATAAGAGGTCTTCTCAATCTCAGAGATATCAAGCCTCAATTTGGGCAAAAACTATCTCCAATATTTTAGCCATTCCTGAGCCAGGTAGTAAGTTGTGTCTACTCTAGAGATTTTTTTTAACAGTCATTCTGGGAATTACTATATTTCCAGTGATCTTCTGTTCCTCCTGCTTCTCCAGGCCACAGCCCTCACTTGGGCCAAACCTTCTCACTTGACCTGGAGTAAGATGGACCTGTCTTCCAATTGTAGATGAAAACCAGAAAGTATTTCATATGCCATTTGTCAACTTTCTCTTTTGTACATTTTAAGCTTCTCAGGCCTGCCTTTTTTACCCTCTAGATACCCTAAAATGAAATTCTGGTGCCTGGTTTTAAAAAGCAAGCCCCACAAATACTAACAAAATAAATCTCGGTGAGATGAGGAGACTATATTCCCTCTTATCCTAGAGTTGCAGAAAATCAGACACAATTCTGCCTCATAGAGTTGATTCTGATAAAGTGGTAAATCAAGAACATTCAGTCCCACTGGTGTGAAAACATGCAATCCTGTTCTATGTTATATTTATATCATCTTTGGAAGTGTAATTTGTGCAAAGGAATCTTTAAGACATTCAGCTATCAGCGATGATTGCTATATGACCAATACAATGTAATCTATAAATCTTGAAAGTCTGCAACTCTGGTTGGCTGTTGATAACTTATTACTCTGAAAACAATATTTAAATTAACCTCTTCGGTTTTCAAAGGCATAAATACTTGTGAGATTGATGTTTGTTTTTTTGTTTGTTTGTTTGTTTGTTTGTTAGACCTTTGGGACTCTCTTGTCCTTTCAAGCATAAAGGTAAAATCCCATTTCTCTGTTTCAATTTCTTTTTCAAAGAGTTTTAGAGTCTGTGACAATTTGACAAGCACCTGGGTGGCTCAGCTGGTTGAGCATCTGACTCATGATTTCGGCTCAGGTCATGACGTTGCAGTTCTTGGGTTCGAGCTCCAAGTTGGGCTCTGTACTGACGGTGTGGGATTCTCTCTCTCTCTACCTCTCTCTCTCTCTGAGCCTCTCCACTCATGTTCTCTCTGTCTCTCTCAAAATAAATAAGCTTTAAAAAAACTTTTTTTAAAGATCTGTGATGATGTTTTTTTAAGTTTATTTATTTATTTTGAAAGAGAACACAAGCAAGGGAAGGGCAAAGAGAAAGGGGGAGATAGAGAATCCCAAGCAGGCTCTGCACTGTTAGCATGGAGCCCGACACGGGGCTCAATCCCACAAACTGTGAGGTCATGACCTGAGCTGAAATCAAGAACAGGATGCTTAATCAACTGAGCCACCCAGGTGCCCCAAGGGTCCGTGATCACTTGAAATAACAAGAAGAATCCTTGCCCAGTAAAGATAGGAATCAGCCTTGTGGGAAGAGCTGGAAAAAGAAACAGGGGGGAGCAGCTTAACCCCAAGTTCAATTAACTTGAGGGGATTTGGAATTTGTGGCCCACAGCACCCTTTCCCTGGGGGTGATATAAGGAAGACAAATGCTCTGACCATGATATTTGGGGGCACCATCTCCACTGCACCCCTATTACTTGGGAGCAATACAGCTTCCCAAGTACAATAGGAAGTTAGTTGCCTTCGCAAGTCAGAGGCTCCCCAGAAAGGTGGGGTGATGTGAGGCTCAGAGGAGAGGAAGCTGTCAGAGCTAAAGCTTGGATGGGGGAGGAGGATCAAAGGCCTGGAGGAAGGGAGGAAAGCAGTGGGGGCGAGGGACAAATGAAGGAAGAAGTAACGAGAAGGAGAACACATGACCAGGGACCTGAGTGGTGTGCGTGGGCCCAGAGTAGACGTTCCTTCTGAAATGGGGGTGAGAGGGATTGCCTCCCAAGCTCCCCCTTGGACTGAAGGTGGCAGAGGGATGCTCCAGGAGAGAGGGTAGCCCAGAGGGATGGCGCTCGAGAAGGAGCCTGGTCATGTGGGATGACCCAGGGAGAGCCTGGAAGGAGCTGCTTGTTGCTATCACAGGATTACAAAATATCACAGAGGTATACCATTTTTAGTATGTTTTATACCTTTAGATTTTTCTTACTCTCTTACTAGGGCTCTGTTACAGCCCTGTGTGTTTTGTTGCCTGTGTGGGGTAAGGGAAGGATCCTGCAAAAGAAGGGGAAGCAGGAAAAGTCAGGTCCCCAAGACTGGTAGCAGGAAAGCACTTGGCAAGGTGATAGTGGGGCTGGAAGAAGGGGAATTTGAGGGTTAATGTGGAAGGGGGAGAGAAGAAGCCGGCTAAGGGACCTTCTACCCACAGAGTCAAGTTTCAAGAGCACGGGTGGGTGGCGTGTTAGCCATCAGGGACGGTGAGCCAAGTAGCCACAGTCCCTGCCTTAATGGAGCTAGTAGCTGGCCCAGTGCACGGCTTGGGAGTGTCCCTAAGGGTTTCTGGAGAGCGTCTGGAAAGCAGAGTGGACCAAGAGCACTGGAGTGAGTGAGGAACCATTCTCGGCATATGGCAGCCTTTGCGGCTAGCAGAATGGAGGGGGAAAGGGTAAGTCCAACTATTGGACAAAACCATCATGTTAGTTATAACTCTGAGCCCCAGAGGTGTGCGGGCGTGCCTAGACGGGGCACACACACACAGAGGTGTGCCCTCCACGGGGCTGGAGTCCACGCCCAGCACGGGACCCTGTGCTGGTGCTGCAGATTCACCCCACATCTGCCTGCCATCCCCCAACCCCTCCGCTTTGGGATCACAGCGGGGCTGCTCTGAGCTGGTTTTGAGGGCGGCAGGGCTCTCCACTGGGCAGCCCTCCCTGGTCAGAGGGAGTTGTGTCCTCACATACTGGCCGTCCACATACCTGCCTCCTTTGAGGACAGGAACATTGGCCTCCACAAGGGCTTCCCGCCCCCCACCAAGCCATGGGTGAGTGTCCCTCCTGGAGGCGCAGGGAGGGCGGGCTCTGCCGCCAGCCATGGCCTCTGGCGTCTGTCGAAAGAAGCGTGAGTCTGGGCCTGACCCCAGACCTGCCCCAGCATGACCCCACTGGACAAGCAGCTCCCAGGGGTTGTGGGCAGAATTCAAAAGACAACCTCAGCAAGTGCCCCCACCCATCCTGGATGAGGAGAGAGGAGGAAGGAGTAGCTCCAGTTCATGGGTCACAAACTTTCATTTCTACAAGATGCAGTCTGGTAACATAAATGAGTGGAAAAATCAGGGAGGGAGACATATGGCCATTAAAGGTGACAGCCCTAACTCAGAGGGAGCGACCCTACCGTGTGATACATGCATGAGGCAAAAATTAGTTTTAAGTAGTACACAAGACTCAAGAGTCAGCACCTTCCCCAGCCCCCGATGTCTTCTGAGGGCAAATATGGTTTTTGGAGAGGTCTTTCCTCTAAATCGTGGTGGGCAAACTATTCCCGAATCAGACAGCAGGTGGCGCGCAACTCAGAGAATTGAAAAAAGAACTGCGGCATTTACTTAACTCATTTCCAGTAACTTCTCCCTCCTCCCCCACAAGGCCTTCCCCAGCCCCACCTCCTGTTCCCCGGCGTGGGCCAAGCCTCCCAGATGTCCAGTTCCAGATGCCTGGTCTCAGAGTGGGGAAATTACCTCTGGAGAAGCCCCCACTCCACAAGCTGCCAAGGCAAGATGTGAGTGTGCCCTTGAAGAGGCCTGGAAGAAAGGGAAGTGGCCCTGGGGCGGGGGAGGGGGAGGCAGACCCAAGGACACACACACACACACAACACACACACACACAGCCAATTAATGCCCAGGGAGCTGGAATTTGCCTGTAGCCTCTAGCAGCCTTCCCCAGCCTTCCTGTCCGAGCCAGGAAACTAACATATTGAAATGTCCCTCCCTCCTACCACCATTGCTCCCTCAGATCCCGGGGGGGGGGGGTTGAAAATTGCTGAAGCAGGGAGCAGCCCCCTACTTTGAGACTGGCCAGGGAGATGAGCAATGGTGGAAAACTCACAGTCCAAGCTCAGGCTGGCTAGGAGGCTCAGGGTGAGGAGGGACGATGAGGGAGTGGCCAGCAGGTGCCGGGGGCCCCAAGGACTGAGGCCACAGCTCTGTGGCCACATGTTGCTCTCACCCACGCACAGGTGGTGGCTACTCCTCTGGGGAGTCCTCCAGGCTTGCCCCACACAGGGCTCCGTGCTCTTGGCCCAGCGGCTACCCCAGCAGCTGACATCCCCCGGGTATCCAGAGCCATATGTCAAAGGCCAAGAGAGCAGCAGTGACATCGAGGCTCCAGAGGGCTTCGCCGTGAGACTTGTCTTCCAGGACTTTGACCTGGAGCCGTCCCAGGACTGCGGGCAGGACTCTGTCACAGTGAGCTGTGGTGGGGGTCCTGGAGGGACTCTGGGGAGGAAGGCTCCCGGCCTGGAGCCCAGAGGCAGGGGGGTGTGGCTGTGCCCTGAATGGCAAAAGATGGCTGACGAGTCCAAGTCAGGGGCTCAGGCAGCTTACCTGGGAGGCCAGGATCTGCCCCAGGGCACAGCCTTCAACCAGCGGCCCTGTCCCTGCCCGCGTTACCGTGTGGGCCCCACAGAGCAAAAGAGCAAAAAAGACTTCCCTGCCTTTGGAAGTCGTACAGAGGGACACACAAGTACCGCCAAACCCTGGAGTAAAAGAGCGGGACTCACGTATCAGTCGTTTAAAGATCCATCGAGTATTGGTGGAGCGCAGGCTCTGTCAGATCAGGAGGCTGGGCGTAAATAATCACAAAAGACCAGGTGACGGTTCAAGTTGCAGAATAAGAACACTCTAGAAACGGCCCCTTATCTTGTCTCTTGGGTTAAATTTTATTCCTATCGAAATAATACCGTGCACATAGTTCTTTTTAAAAATGAGTATCGTCCAAGGCTTATCAGGAAAACAGCGTCTCCAGCCTTCTTCCCAGCCCCACTGCCCCTCCCGGGGAAGCACCTACAGTTCATGTAGCTGCTCCGTCTGGCATTTACGCCCATATGTATAAATAGCATGCTTATTATGTTACTTTTTGCATCTGATCACTTAATATCTAACTATAGAAGATGAGGACTCTATTTACCTCTCTTAGACCTTCCACATGTCCCCACCCCCATCATCCCTGTCAACCACCATTAGCATTTCTAGTTAACTCTGTACTCATTATTTGCATTCTCTTGACTTTAAAACATTCACTTCAGGGGCGCCTGGGTGGCTCAGTCGGTTAAGCCTCCGACTTCAGCTCAGGTCATGATCTCATAGTTCATGAGTTTGAGCCCCACGTAGGGCTCTGTGCTGACATCTCGGAGCCTGGAGCCTGCTTCATTCAGATTCTGTGTCTCCCTCTCTCTCTGCCCCCTCCCCTGCTCCCGCTCTAACTCTCTCTCTCTCTCTCTCAAAAATAAAGAAAACATTAAAACAATTAAAATATTCACTTCTGAGCATATGGTGTACCATAATTCTATGTCCTTGTTTCTCCAACTTTTGGGTCTCCCAGGAGTCGGTAACCACATGGAATTTTAGGGGGTTTCTGTTTGTTTTTGATTTGATTTTTAGTTTGTTTAGTTCTGTCTGTAACTAATCTCCCCAGACTCTTAGCCAGGACAGTAAATATCCTCTCTATATAATCGACACAATCAACCACACATCTCAATCTCTAGTCCTCCTTTGTACTGGTGACATCCCCCTGAAGAGCTCTTGGTGATTCATCTCCTCAGTCTGAGTCCCCTGCTGTCTAGAGCCTCAGGCATTCTGGGAGTTCCCTACCCTTCCTTCTGGGCATTTCCTTTACGTGTCCTGTGTTGGAACTGAATCCCGTATCATTCTCTTCTTGGTATAGTACCCCATTTGGGGGAGAACATTCTGCTCCAGAAAGAGCAAGAGAAAATAACTTGTAAAGGATCGTACATACCCTGAATGTCCCAGCTCTACCCTCACCATTGATGGACAATTGTTGATATGAGTCTTTTTCTACTCATTGTACAGGTTTTTTTTTAACCTAGAGACTTTTTATTATTTTTATTTGTGTTTGTTCACTTTATTTATTTATTTAGTTAGTTTCAGCGGTGGCGGGAAAGGGCAGAGGGACAGAGAGAACCTTAAGCAGGCTTCATGCCCAGCATGGAACCCAACACGGAGCCCAATGCAGGACTCGATCTCACAACCGTGAGTTCATGACCTGAGCCAAAATCAAGAGTCAGTCACTTAACCAACTGAGCCACCCAAACACCCCTAATGTAGGGACTTTTTTTTTCCTTTTTAAATGTTTATTTATTTTTGAGAGAGAGACAGAGACAGAGTGTGAACGGGGGAGAGGCAGAGAAAAGGGAGACACAGAATCCAAAGCAGGCTCCAGGCTCTGAGCTGTCAGCGCAGAGCCTAATGCGGAGCTCGAACTCACAAACCATGAGATCATGACCTGAGCTGAAGTCGGATACTTGTCTGAGCTACCCAGGCGCCCTCTAACGTAGAGACTTTTTAAATCTAATTCTTCAATTCTGGGAATGTTCTTACATTTTTTTTTTTTTTTACTGAAGTATAGTTGTCATACAATGTTATCTTAATTTCAATTGTACAAAATATTGAATACACAATTCTGTACATTGCTCGGTGCTTATCCCAATAAGTGTAGTCACCATCTGTCACCATACAATGTTATTATAATATTATTGATTATTGATTACATTCCTTGTGCTGTACTTTTCTTCTCCATCACTTAATCATTTTTTAAAGTTTTTACTTAAATTCCAGTCAACATGCATTGTAATATTAGTTTCAGGTGTACAATATAGTGATTCAACACTCAACATACAACACCCTGTGCTCATCACAACAAGTGCCCTCCTTAACCCCCATCACCTATCTCCCCACCCACCAGTCATGTATTATTTGTTAAGTTCCAGATGTCTGCTTTCTGTATTTTCTCTTTCTGGAACTCCTGTGATTGAGTTGTTGTAGATTCCGGACTGATTCTCTCGTTTTGTTAATCCATTCTGTTCTGTTTTCCGTCTCTTTTTCTTTTTGTTCCACTTTCTGGAAGATCTCTTCATTTTAAATAACATTTTAATCAATTTTTTTCTGCTAACATTTTTTCACGTCTAAAAGGTCATTCTTCAAAACGTGCCTTTTTATAAAATACTGTTCTTGTCTCATTGAGGCCATATCTACTTCTTTCCCTCTACGGGGATTATTTTTAAAGGTTTCTTCTGTCCCTTGTATTATCTCTGCCTCACCCAAGTTCCCTTTTATTGTTCATTTGTTTTGGTCTCTGTTTTTTGTGTTAGAAACCATCCTATAATGTCTGATAATCCTTGGCTCTCCATTCATATTTAAGAGTGAAATACTTGGCTGGCACTGGGTTCTCTGTGTGGGTAGCTAAAACTTGTGCAGTGACAGTTTCAGAAATAGAGTTATCAACACGGTGACCTATTTGTGCTATTGGGCGCCTCCCAGATATTAGCTCGCAGAAGTATTTTCCTTGGGGACAGCCGACCTCAGATCAGAATCCTCTGGCCTCCTGCTCAGGGTTGCTGACATTCTGGCAAACAAGCAGAGAAGGGAATCTCATTGTTTGCCACGTGGACTTCCACCTAATCCCTCTGCTCTCAGTTGTGGTTTTCACCTCCTCCATCAAGTGGGCTGGCGGACCCCAAGTCCAGGCTGTCTGGCTCACGCTCAGGTCATCTGCCAGGATGAGCCAGAGGAGTTGCCCGGATGCACAGGGTGGGCAAAGGGATCCAGAGTTCTGAGGTCTCCCCGCATAGGCTTTCCATCAGCCCTTCCTTCGTCCTCATCCTCAGGGGCTCCTGGTTACCCCAGTTTCTGGAACCTCCCTGGGTTGTGTGATGAGAATCTGCCCGCTCTGTGTTGGTTTCTATCCTTGCAGACTCATTGCCATGGTCCATCTCCATTCTATCTTCCAAAGTGTGGACAGCTCTCATCCGCTGTCACGCCGTCCTCTCTCTTTTTTGTCCTTGCTCGCGTAATACCATTTTATCCCTTTGCTGTCACGTTGGTGGGATTTGAGGTGGGAGAGGAGATAAATGCGTGTGTGTAGTGCTTCAGATTTAACTGGCAGTCGGGACTATACTTCCTTCAATTCAGCCTTTGTCCGTTGAGCACCTACCGTGAGCCCCGCTCTTCTCAGTCACGGACAGTTGTGATCTTGGCCTGACTCTTCCTTGTCAATGAGGGACTTTAAGCTCAGGAATAGGACTCTTCCCTCCTCTCTGTGTCCAGAGCAAAGCACACAGACACCTCAAATGCAGAATTCAACACCCTGTAGTTCAGTTCCGTTTTTACTTGTCAGTGTACTCAGCCAGCCTGTGGGCTCCTCGGTAGCAGAACTGTGTGTTTGTATCTATACCCCCCCCCAACACCTAGCACGGTGTTCTATTGCCTAGCACATAGAACATAGCCAATAACTTTTTATTAAAAGAATAAATGAGGGGCGCCTGGGTGGCTCGGTTGAGCGTCCAACTCTAGATTTCAGCTCAGGTCATGATCTCACGGTTCATGAGATCGAGTCCCGCATCGGGCTCCATGCTGTCAGCGTGGAGCCTGCTTGGGATTCTCTCTCTCTTCCTCTCTCTGTCCCTCCCCAGCTCATGTTCTTTCTCTCAAAGTAAATAAATAAACTTAAAAAAATAAATAAAGGATTAAACGAAAGAATGAGTGGAACCCAAGCCTCTGTAGAACACACAACAAAATGAATTTTGAACGAGCAGGTGGCTCCGCGTGAAGATGCTGGACAGCTATCATAGGGCGTGATGTTGTCCTGGCTAGAAGAGGACTTACGGGCCATTTTATAGGAGGTTTCGCTTTATAGGAGGAAACTGAGAGCTGGAGTAGTTAAGAAACCACCCCCCCCCCGCCATGTCACACGGGGAGTCGGGGCAAAGTCTGGAATTTAACACAAGTCTGATGACTTGCAGCGGGTGTTCATTCTACGTGCTAGTTAGACTCTTAAGTGACTTTAGTTAGCCAACAGCTCGTAAGGAAGAGGAAGAAGAAAACTGGAGCATTTAACAACCAAGTATATCAGTAAAGGACCATTTTCTAGGGTAAAATGCTTCTTCCCCAAGAGGTAGGTCTCTGAAATAGGGAGATTAGTTTTGTTGATGTTCTAAGGAAGCAAAAGCATTGGGACAAAACTTTTCTTTGTGCCAACTTCCACCCAGCTGCTGTGACCATGAAGAGACGGGCTGGATGGGGTCTTAAGGGAATTCGAGATTCGGAGAGAATGAGGAAGCAGAGAGCTAGCAAGAACCCAGAGTATGTGTGTCAACATGAAGGTTCAGAAATCAAATGAGCTGACCAGTGAGCGGTGCACCAGAACAGAGATTAGGCACGAAGCATGGACCGGGGGGACTCCTTCCAAGGTGCCCTTCCTTGGATTGGGGAACCCACAGGAAGGGATTTGAGCCGGGGGGAGGCAGCCAGAAGGGACAGAAACAGAGACAGCCTGCTCAACGAACATATTAAGCACAATAGCCAACGTACACACACCATGTCCATAGATTTCACCCCGTGTCAGTGGCCACCGTTAAGTTTATGGAGTATAGGCAGAGGAACATTCCAAAAGAAGAAGAACAGGAAAGCGAGGAACCCAAGGGGCTCAGTCTTTGCAAAGGGTCTTTGCCTCACAGACGTTGGTCCTAGGAAGTTACTCGAACTGGAAGGTGATGGGAGTGGAGGAGGCTGGATGGGAAGGACTTACGTCTGTATATTGTTTGATTCAAGGCTCTGGCGCTCTATGTACCATTTGGAGCGTCAGAGAGTCAGTGGTGAGCAAAATAGATGTAATTCCTGCCTTCTTAGAATTGAGAATCCAGTGGACTGTTTGGAGAAACCCTGAGGTTCCCAAGGAGCTTCTTGAAAGGAGGTAACTATGGTGGGCTTTGAGGTAATTATGGTAGGCGAAAGAAATGTGCGAGGTATCTGGTCATGGATGAAAGAAACCTGGGTGTCAGTAATGCAACAGAAAGCTACTTGAGGAAATCTCCCCGAGGGACAGCTTCTGGGCCCCAGAGGTGGGCAGACCTTCTAGAATCTACGCCCAGGACGTGACCCTGTGGTGCAGATTCACCCCACACCTGCCTGCCCACCCTCCCCTTTCCAGATCACAGCCAGTGGGATGGACCCGAACCGGTTTCTGTGGGCAGCAGGGCTCCCCGCTGGGCAGCCCCCCTGGTCAGAGGGAGTTTGTGTCCCCAGGGAATCGATTGCGGCTGACTTTCCGAGCACCCGCCTCCTCTCAGGACAGGACTACTGGCCTCCACAGGGGCTTCCTGGCTCTCTACCAAGCTGTGGGTGAGTGTCTGTCCCGGGGGTGCAGCCTCTGCCCACGGCCATGGCCCCTAGTATCCTGAAGTGACATGGGGAAGCTTGAGTGACTACTGAGGCAGGGACCAGTGATCCCTCCCGGCCCCACCTGTGCCCCAATTCAAAGAGCAGCCGCTGCTCGGTTCCAGCACTCCTTTTCCATGCAGACTTCTAGGCCAAATGCATACAGATCATCTCATCCTTCAAACGAAGCCAAAAATTCCAGATTTTTAAAAAATGTTTGTTTATTATGGAGAGACAGAGAGAGATAGAGCACGAGCAGGGGAGGGGCAGAGAGAGGAGGAGACACAGAATCTGAAGCAGGCTCCGGGCTCCGAGCTGTCAGCACAGAGCCTGACGTGGGGCTCAAACTCACAGATTGTGAGGTCGTGACCTGAGCGGAAGTCGGACGCTTAACCGACTGAGTCACCCAGCCACCCCCAAAATTCCAGATTTTTAAGTGAAATTCTAGATTTTCAAATGGTAACTCGGATTTTTTTTGGAAAGATAATGCTAGCACATGGTAATTTTTTTTAAATAACATAATATGGTGAATACAAATAATGTAATACGGTAATAATATAAGAAGTAAGTCTTCCTCTGATCTCTGGCCCTTAGTCCCTGGCTACCCTGTCCAGAAACAGCCCTGTTGTCCACTTCCTGGTATCTTTCCAAAGACATCTATGCCATTCAATTATACATATTCTTACAGGGAAGGAAAGGATTGCTGATGAAACGTCTTAAATGTAGTATTTTTCACACAATAATATGTCTTAAAGATCATCCCATGGGGGCGCCTGGGTGGCACAGTCGGTTAAGTGTCCGACTTCAGCCAGGTCACGATCTTGCGGTCCGTGAGTTCGAGCCCCGCGTCAGGCTCTGGGCTGATGGCTCAGAGCCTGGAGCCTGTTTCAGATTCTGTGTCTCCCTCTCTCTCTGCCCCTCCCCCGTTCATGCTCTGTCTCTCTCTGTCTCAAAAATAAATAAAACATTGAAAAAAAAATTTTTTTTAAAAAAAAGATCATCCCATGTACATGTGGCTAGCATTGCCTAATTCTTTTGAATGACCACACAATATTCCTTTGATTGATGCATGCAATGGATTTAACCAGCCCTCCACTGATACTTTGCTGCCACAAACATTGCTGCTAAGGGTATCCTTCCTTGTTTATACACCTTGAGCACGTGTACGAAGGTGAATTCTTAGACGTGTACATGTCAGGTGAAAAAAAAAACGCTTGCAATTTAAATCTTGGTATTGCTAATTTCCCTCCAAAGAAGTCTTGTTCATATATACTGACTAGCCATGTCTGAAACTACCTGTTTCCCTATACCCTATTTATCATGGTTATTTTCAAAATTTATCATTTTTTATGTTCATTGCTTTTTGAGAGAGACACATAGACCACGATCAGGGGAGCGGGAGGGGCAGACAGGGGGAGACACAGAATCCGAAGCAGGCTCCAGGCTCTGAGCTGTCAGCACGGAGTCCGACGCGGGGCTCGAACTCACGAACCACAAGATCATGACCTGAGCCGAAGTCGGAACGCTCAACCGACGGAGCCACCCAGGCGCCCCATTTCGGTTGTTCTAAACAAAAGATTGTGCAAGTCAGACTAAAATATGGCCGTGGGCCAGAATCGGGTCCCGGGGTTGCCAGCTCTAGGTCCTTATGACCACTGTTTTCCTACAGGGGTGAACCACAGTCGGCCCAGTGGGGGCTCTGAGGCCATCAGCATAGCTGAAGACAACTCCTCCAAGATCCAGAACCACTGCCAGGAGCCCTACTACCAGGCAGTGCCGGCAGGTAAGCCCCCACCTGCTGGGGAACTGGCTCCTACTTGCCTCACTCCCACCAGGAGGCCTGAGGCCTTCTGGCGCCCGCCACCCCCACCTCCCAAGGCTGAGCCTGTTTCTTTGCCTCCTGTCTTTTCACTCCTCAGGGGCACTCCCCTGCACAACCCAGGGCCTCTGGAAGGAGACACAGGATAGGGAGGAGCTTCCTCGCTGTGAACCTGGTGAGTAGTGACCTGCCATCGCCCCTCCGGTGGCCACTTCCCAAAGAAGTCTCAGCTGCACATGGGGCCTGTGGGAGCAGGACACGGAGGTTTAAGCCTTGGGGTAGAAAGGGAGAGATAAAGGCAGAAGTGCAGGGGAAAGGGGAACCAGGAGGGCGCAGAGAAGGAGAGGCAAGGATCTTGTCTCTTTTTCTTCAGGATCAAGAGATAACTGAGAAAGGAGGGGCGGCCGTGTGGCTCAGGCGGTTGGGCGTTCGACTTCGGCTCAGGTCCTGATCTCACGGCTCGCGGGTTCGAGCCCCGCGTCAGGCTCTGTGCTGACAGCGCAGAGCCTGGAGCCTGCTTCGGATCCTGTGTCTCCCTCTCTCTCTGCCCTCCCCGGCTCACGCTCTGACTCTCTCTCTCTCTCTCAAAATTAAAGAAAACATTAAAATTAACGACAACAACAAAAGAGATAACTGAGAAAGGAAAAGCAGGAAGGAAGTTCATCAAATGGGACAGTACAGGAGAAGAGGGGTCCGCAGAGTGGAAATAAGGGAAACCCGTCTCTTGGGATGGTCTGCTTGAAGCATATATAGACAGGCTCTCTGTCCCCAAAATATCTCCCTACCTAGATGTCACAGTGCCAGAAAGTCCACCATTTTTTTTAAAGACTCTTTATTAAGATACAATTTACATAACATAAGATTCACCAACTTCACCGTTTAAAAATGTCCAATGCAATCATTTTTTTAAATTTTTTTTTAACGTTTATTTATTTTTGAGACAGAGAGAGACAGAGCATGAACAGGGGAGGGTCAGAGAGAGAGGGAGACACAGAATCTGAAACAGGCTCCAGCTCTGAGCTGTCAGCACAGAGCCCGACGCGGGGCTCGAACTCACCGACCGCGAGATCGTGACCTGAGCCGAAGTTGGCCGCTCAACCGACTGAGCCACCCAGGCGCCCCTGTCCAATGCAATCATTTTTAATATGCTTGCAAGCTCGTGCCACCATTCCCACTAGTTCCAGAACATTTCCATCACCCCAAAAGGAAACCCCGTACCTCCATCTACCCTTCCCCGTCCCGTGGCAACCACTAATCTCTCTGTCTCCATGGATTTGCCTGTTCTGAACGTTTTCTATAATGGGAATCCTACAGTATGTGGCCTTTTGCCTCTGGCTTCTTTTACTTAGCGTCACGTTTTCAAGGGTCAGCCATGTGGGAACAGGTATCGGGATTCCATTCCTTTTGGTGGCTGAATGGGAGTCCGTTGTCGTGGGGATGCCCTGCCTTTTGCTCACCCATGCATCACGTGAAAGACATTTGGGCTGTTTCCACATTTTGCCCTTTATGGATCGTGCTGCTATGAGCCTTCGTGGGCACGTTTCTGTGTGAACATATGCTTCCTGTTCCCTTGGGTCTATCCCTGTGAGTGGAATTGCTAGGTCCCATCATACTTGTATGTTTAACTCTTTGAGGACTTGCCAGACCGTGTTCTGCTGTGGCTGCCTCATTTTACACGCCCACCAGCAAATACAAGGGTTCAAGTTCACCGTTTTGAAACCCACTTTTTTGAGTCCAAAGCACTGCCTTTCTAACCCAGTCGGAACAAACTTCTCAGGTCTCACTCCTGACCCTCAGAAGGCTCTCGGGCCAGCCTGAGCACTGTTTTGGGGGGTGGGTGGGAGGGCCGGTGATAGTGGAAGATGTTAAAAATGAAGGAAGGTCGGGACGCCTGGCTGGTTCAGTCGGTCAAGGATCCGATTTTGGTTCAGGTCATGATCTCACAGTTCGTGAGTTGGAGTCCCACATCAGGCTCTGTGCTGTGACAGCTCAGAGCCTGGAGCCTGCATCGGACTCCGTGCGTCCCTCTCTCTTTCCCCTTCCCCCGCTTGCACTCTCTCAAAAACTAAATAAACATAAAAATTTTTTTAAAAATGGAAGAAGGGGGCGCCTGGGTGGCGCAGTCGGTTAAGCGTCCGACTTCAGCCAGGTCACGATCTCGTGGTCCGTGAGTTCGAGCCCCGCATCAGGCTCTGGGCTGATGGCTCAGAGCCTGGAGCCTGCTTCCGATTCTGTGTCTCCCTCTCTCTCTGCCTCTCCCCCATTCATGCTCTGTCTCTCTCTCTGTCCCAAAAATAAATAAACGTTGAAAAAAAATTTAAAAAATAAAATAAAATAAAATAAAATAAAAATAAAAATGGAAGAAGAATATGCTAACTAATTTGGATGTAAATTAAAAATATATATAATTAAGTATTATGTTGAAAATAAATAAATAAAAGTTACCAAAAAAAAACTGAAAAAAAATAAAATAAAAAAATGAAGGAAGGGCACAGAAAACAAAGACAACAGACGCTGAGGACAACCTCGGCTGGCTGCATGATTGTGCTCAGGCTGGCCCCACCAAGAGTCTAGAGAAGTGGCTTTAAAATAGCTGAGGGACTTGTTGGGAAAGCACTGGGTGTTGTATGGAAACCAATTTGACAATAAATTATATTTTTAAAATTTTTTTTAAAAAATAGCTGAGGACTCTCTCTGTCCCAAAATAAATAAACGTTGAAAAAAAAATAAAAAAAAAAATAGCTGAGGAATGGGTGAAAGCGGTGAAGGGGATCAAGAGTACAGTTCACCACGGTGAGCACTGAGTAATGTGTAGAGTTGTTGGATCACTATATTGTACACGTGAAATTAATTACACTGGAATTAAAATTTTTAATCCCATTATTTTTTTTTTTAGCGTTTATTTATTTTTGAGACAGAGAGAGACAGAGCATGAACGGGGGAGGGTCAGAGAGAGAGAGGGAGACACAGAATCGGAACAGGCTCCAGGCTCTGAGCTGTCAGCACAGAGCCCAACGTGGGGCTTGAACTCATGAACCACGAGATCATGACCTGAGCCCAAGTCAGACGCTTAACTGACTGAGCCACCCAGGCGCCCCTTTAATCCCATTATTAAGGTAAAATAAATAAGTGATTTTTTTTTGAGAGAGAGAGACCAGGGGAGAGGGGCAGAGGGAGAGAGAGAATCCTACACAGGTTCCACACTGAGCATGGAGCCTGACACAGGGCTCAATCCCATGACTCTGGGATCATGACCTGAGCCAAAATCAAGACTGGGATGCTCATCACCCCAAGAGTGATTTTTTTTTTTAAAGTATCTGTGGAGACAGGAGAGAGAGCACTTCACAGAAGCAGGTCTTTCACAAGTGTATCTTTTTTTTTTTTAACGTTTATTTATTTTTTGAGAGACAGAGACAGAGCATGAGCAGGGAGGGGCAGAGAGAGGGAGTCATGGAATCTGAAGCAGGCTCCAAGCTCTGAGCTGTCAGCACAGAGCCCAACGTGGGGCTCGAACTCACGAGCAGTGAGATCCTGACCTGAGCTGAAGTCTGACAGCTTAACCCACTGAGCCACCCAGGCGCCCCATTCAACAAATGTATCCTGATGCAGCTGCTGATGACACCCGTACCCCTCTTCTCTTCCAGTCTGTGGCCGGCCACTCACCCCCATCGCCCAGAACCAAGAGGCCCTCGGTTCCTCCAAAGCCAAGTTGGGCAACTTCCCCTGGCAAGCTTTCACCAGTATCTACGGCCGTGGAGGGGGGGCCCTGCTGGGCGACAGGTGGATCCTCACCGCCGCCCACACCATCTATCCCAAGGACAGCGTCTTTCCCTGGAAGAACCGGAGGGTGGATGTCTTCCTGGGCCACACAAGCCTAGACGAGATGTTGCGGCTGGGAAGTCACCCTGTGCGCCGTGTGGTCGTGCACCCCGACTACCGCCAGAACGAGTCCCACGACTTCAACGGGGACATTGCCCTCCTGGAGCTCCAACACAGCGTCCCCCTCGGCCCCAGCCTCCTCCCGGTCTGTCTGCCCGACAGTGAGACCCTCTACCGCAGCGGCGTGTTGGGCTATGTCAGTGGGTTTCGGCGTGGAGAGGGGCTGGTTAACCACCGAGCTGAAGTACTCCAGGCTGCCCGTCGCCCCGAGGGCGGCCTGCCAGGCCTGGCTCCAAGAGAAGCAGAGGTCTGAGGTGTTTTCGGACAACATGTTCTGCGCTGGGGATGAGATGAGGCACCAGAGCGTCTGCCAGGGGGACAGTGGTGGCGTCTATGTGGTATGGGATGAGCACGCCCATCACTGGGTGGCCACGGGCATCGTATCCTGGGGCGTCGGGTGCGGCAAGGGCTATGGCTTCTACACCAAAGTGCTCAACTACCTGGACTGGATCAAAGGAGTGATGGGGGGGAAGGACTGACCCTGGGGCGCTTGAGCAGTGACCCTCAACTCTGGAGGCCCCCACCCCGAAAGGAGAGGGCTGGGAGCTCAGACTGGGCTCGGGGACGGGGATGGGGGCAGAGAATCTCTATTCGAGCTCCTGCTGCCCTATCCCTCATGCGACAGAACTCCTCCTCCTTCCCGAGGCCCCCCTCCTCCTCATCCTCTCCCTTCCTTCCAGTTTGCGAGTTTGTGCTCCACCCAAGGAATCCCTGTACATCTCAGCCGGTTGCCTTTAAACTTCATCTTCTGGGCGCTTGGGTGGCTCAGTCTCTAAACTTCATCTTCTGGGCGCTTGGGTGGCTCAGTCTTTAAACTTCATCTTCTGGGTGCCTGGGTGGCTCAGTCATTAAGTATTGGATTTCAGCTCAGGTCATCATCTCACGGGACTCCATGAGCTCCAGTCCCATATGGGGTGAGCTCCAGCCCCATCTCTCTCTCACCCCCCCCCCCCCCCCCCCCCCCCCCCCCCGTCCTGGGATTCTCTCTCTTTCTCTCTGTCTGTCCCTCGCTCACTTGCGCCCTCTCTCTCCCTCTCAAAAAATAAAATAAAGCCTGGGGGGACTCAGTTGGTTAAGCGTCCGACTTCCGCTCAGGTCATGATCTCACAGTCCTGGAGTTCGAGCCCCGCGTCAGGCTCTGGGCTGACAGCTCGGAGCCTGGAGCCTGCTTCAGATTCTGTGTCTCCCTCTCTCTCTGCCCCTCCCCTGTTCTCTCGCGCGCTCTCTCTCTCTCTCAAAAATTTTTAAAAACATTAAAATTTTTTTTCAATAAATAAAGTAAATAGTAATAATAAACTTCATCTCCTGCTGACATGGCTTCTTCTGTACTCTCCTGGGAGTCTGTCACCTTCTCATCCCCCTGTTCACGTGGAGTATGAGGGATGTGGTCCTAAATGCTTTCATTTCTGAAACATTCCAAAGCCCCTTTCCTGGACCTTCCCGCGTTCAGAGTTTCGGCTTCACCCCTCACCCTATCTCCTAGCTGCAGTTACCGAAGTGAATAGTTCGTTCTGTTTGACATCTGCCGCACACCAGGTGCTTCTCATGTTATTTCATGGACTCCTCACACCAGGTTTGCCATGGATGTGTTACGGGCCACATTTCACAGATGAGGAAACTGAAGCCCAGAGAGAGAAAGTGGCTTGCCCCAAACCCCCAGCGGATACCGGACAGCGAAGGCCGTCTGCTTTCTGGTACACCATGATACCTCCTGATTGTCCTCAAGACCTCCTGTACCTCCCCTACCCAGTCCCCACATCCTTACGGACGCCCCCTGGGAGTTCCTGCTTCGGTGAGATGCTCAGCCAACTGAGCCACCCAGGCACCCCAAGAGTGATTTTTTTTTTTAATGTCTCTGGAGACAGGAGAGAGAGAGAGCACTTCACAGATGCAGGTCTTTAACAAATGCATCGTGATGCACCTGCTCACACTTTCCTGCCGGCCGCACCTCCTGTGGACACCAAGCTGAGCCCAGCCCGGGGCTGGATGTTTCTACAGACAGCCTCCAGCACCACGGGACACCCCGGTCCAGGCTCCACCTGAGAAGACCAACTCTTTAACTTGTAGTAAGGACTCGAGGTGATTTACAGTGCAAGACCCGAGTAAAGTACAGTTGTTCACATGGAAATAGGAAATTAATGCCAGAACACAGAAGAGAGCCAATGTGCTAACATGGAAGGTCAAGTTAGCTATGTGGTTAAAGGTTGAATTGATCTTGAAAAACAGCAGGATGCAAAGTTGTACATACAGGTGGTTACGTCGATTTTTTTAAAACCATTTTCAAACCTATAGTATAAAAGACGATTAAAAATAGCCTAAAAGTTAAAAAAAAATACCCAAAAATATTAATCAGAAGTTGTTGTAGCTGGTATAATTTTGGCTGTTTTGTTTTCCCCAATCTTTTGTGTTTGCTAAACTTTGCTAAACTGTATTTAATGAGCATATCTTAGTTTTATTTTATTTATTTTTATTATTGAAAAAATGAGGGGTACCTGGGTGGCTCAGTCGGCTGAGCATCCAACTTTGGCTCAGGTCATGATCTCACAGTTCATGAGGTCAAGCCCCGCGTCAGGCTCTGTGCTGACAGCTCAGAGCCTGGAACCTGCTTCAGGTTCTGTGTCTCCCTCTCTCTCTGCCCCTTCCCTGCTTGCACTCTCTCTCTCAAAAATAAATAAACACTAAGGCTATTATAAATGGGAATACATTTCTTTTTCAGGAACTAGAAAAAGAAGAATAGAGAGTTAGCAGAAGGAAGAAAATAACAAAGATTAAAGCAGAAATAAACGAAATACAGACCAAAACAACAATAAAAAAAAAAAAGATCAGTGAAACTAACAGCAGGTTTTTTGAAAAGATAAACAAAATTGGGGCCCCTGGGGGGCTCAGTCGGTGAAGCGTCTGACTTCGGCTCAGGTCATGATCTCACGGTTCGTGGGTTCGAGCCCCGTGTTGGGCTTGCCAACTGTCAGTGAGGAGCCCGCTTCAGATCCTCTGTCCCCCCACCCCTGTCCCTCCCCTGTTCATGCTCTCTCTCTCTCAAAAATTAAAATAATTTTTAAAATATTTTTGTAAAAAATGTTTCTCCCAGCCAAGCCAAAAATTATATACCTATATCTATATAGAGCCATCTGTCTAGATTTAGATATACCCACAGAAGGAAACTTACCATAACTTTAGGAGAGAAACTTTTCCCCCCAGAATCAAATCCTGAGAGGAATGAACAATAAAATAGACCGTCTTCGATACTGGTTTTTTAGGCCAGGGCAGAAGCAATCTTCATTTGGCTGTTTCTTTCTATCCTTGGTGTAAGTTAGTCAAGGGTTCCTTTCAGTGGTCGGGCAGTGGGGAGGCAGGGCTGGGACTGAGCTGATGCGCCCCAGGTTTGTCACTTTCCAGTCATGTCGTCTACATCAGGACAGAACTCAGGATCCCTGGGACGGATGGGAGAGCTTCAGCTAAGACTTACCTTCTTGGACCACTGCTCCTTAACCCGTAACCTCTGCTATTCTGCCTCCACTGTGAACACCACACGAGACATACGCACAGCGCTGTCAGCCTGCTGACACGCAATTCGCTAAGCAAGGTTCCCCGTCTTTCTTGTCTCCTGATCTGGTCCTTATCCCTCTCCTCTATTTTTTTGCCTTTCCTAACCTGACAAGGTCATGGGTCATGTCAGGGATTAAGTCATGGATCAGCCCCGCCATCAGATCCGTTCCTCAGCTCTGACGTACAGGCCTGCTGGAGGAACCCTCCCGCACCTTGGTTGACCTTGCGTCTTCCCTGTGCCGGCTCTCTAAGTACATTCAGTGACGACTTGGCCACTGCCTAATGGGAAACTGCCCCATCTTTGTGAGTCCTCGCTATCCGTTGCCTGGGAAAGTGCCTGGCACATTAAAATAGGTACGTCCCTACATGGAGGAATGAGTGGGTAGGTGGAGCGGGTAGGTGGAGGGATGGAGGGATTAATCTCATTGGAGAAACAAGCGGGATACACTCCGAAGGTCTAAAAACTCAGACGACTGCTCTGCATGAGCTGCCCTATAAAACATGGTGCCATATTGGTATTTTGGTTTTGCCACATACGGTATTTGAGCCATGGCGAGTTGAGAAAGAAAGCCTTCCACAGAGAGCATACTTTTAAATTAGGAGACTATGCCCTGGAGCCCAGGAAAGATAAGAGTCCCCCACCCCCACCCCAGGACCTGGCTTTCTCTCAGAAAAGGCCAAGTCACTGTTGGTCCACAGCCACACTGTTGTTTGGCTAGCCCTAGGCAGCCATGACTCTCAGGGCCCCAATATTTGACCAGATGCCCAGAAGAAGAGATGTCTCTACCCCCGCTCAGCTTCCCTTGCCTCTCTAAAAGCCAACTTCACTGGCAGGCCTGAGCTCATTGAAGTGGGGAGGAAGCATCTTACAAGAGTCCCTAGTGCTGCTTTAGGGTCACCCTGACACAACAAGCCCTGTTCAGTGTTTGTCATTCAAGGATGAGTAGGCCGGGGCCCCAATGCAAACAAACTCCATTGTCTTCTTTCACTCCTGCAATGCCGTCTTCTACCTTGTTGTTCCTGGACATGAAAATCCTAACCATTCCTGGACCAGGGCCGTTGGGTGACTAAGGGCAGGACGAACCAGATTGATGGAACAGGTGATGCAGAAAAGAGAGTCTCCCTCAACAGCGATTTCCACTGCCTTTGGTGTAGGAACCTTGTAAAGACAACGGCGGTCCCTGAAGAAAATGAAAATTCAGATCAGATTTAGAAACCGCGAGGTCTGGGTTTTCCAAACCAAAGGCTGTCTCCACTGGAGAAACTCAGGCCCGGCTCCCTAGCCTTTCCCCAGATCGGCCAGCAGGTGGCGCCACCATCAGGGATTTCAAAACCAAAACTCAACTGGAAACAGACTTTTTTTTTCATTTTGTTTATGCAAATAGTTCATTCCCTACAACATTCCTCCGGGAATGGTTCCCACCCCCCTTCCCCTCCACGCTCATTCCCTCCCCCTTCCCTCCTCTGCATGACCGCTGTCTCCCTCAACGCAGAGTGGATGAAGACGCTGTCAGGAGAGTCTAGGATCCAAAAACAGGCCTGGAGAAATGTGAGTAAGGCTGATGGGGACCCAGGGAGGGAGGGAGGGAGAAGCCAGAAGGGAGAATCCTGGGCAACTCTGCTCCCAAATTTATTCAGGGAGACAGGAACACCCTTCCCCTCCCCGTATATCTTACCTTATGCCGGTATGCACATGCGGGCACACGCAAACATATACCTTCCATCCCTCCTCATGAGGACAAAAGGAGACCTTACACAAGTGAGGTGATGGCCACGCTCTTCTTCTTCCTCCCAGCTCATAGCAGGGGAGCAGCAAGATGGGGAGACCCACTCTGCCCAGGAGGGGTGCGCTCTGTGTGTGACTCCATATTCTATAGGCCGTTTCTCCCAGAGGCCTTTGCTGGCCCTTGGGAACCATATCAGAGAGCCATGACTGGAAACCCTCACCCTCAGTTAACTGGTCCCAAGCCAGCCCTATTCCAGGAAGGGGAGGGGAGTGTTGCGAGAGGGCAGGGGAGGAGGATGGGGAGAGAGGACAGGGAGTATGATGAACCTTTGGACTGCACATTGCCCCGGGGGAGGAATACCCAATGCAGTGGCTGCAGAGACCAGCCTCCCCTCTTCACCCACCCCCACCGAGAACATCTCTATGAGGTCTAGAATGGCCAGAGTGGAAAATGCCGAGCGGTATGACCATCCCAGCCCCCACCCCAATCACTGCCAAAATGGCAAGGGTGCTGCACCCCTCCAGCCCCACAGACACCCACTTTCTTTTCGGCAGGTGGCTCTTATACCTCCTGGTGATGATCCTGTTCTGTAAGGTGGAAGGCTCCATCCCCATTTCTCAGAAGCTCTTTGGGGAAGTGACTTCTCCTCTGTACCCCAAGCCTTACCCCAACAACTTTGAGAAAACCACTGTGATCACGGTGCCCACAGGATTCAGGGTGAAGCTCGTCTTCTGGCAGTTTGACCTGGAGCCTTCTGAAGGCTGTTTCTATGACTATGTCAAGGTATGGGATCGGGTTGGGAGGGCAGAGGGAGAGCTGGGTGTCTCTGGAAACTGAGGACTTGTGTTCTAACCACCCTGGATAGTATTCCTCACACATGGACAGAGCCCTAGCCCTTCAAGAGCTGATGGCCAAGTGGAGCTCTGAGAGTCAGGTGACACCCTGGATGTGTGTGTGTGCGGGGGGGGGTGGTGTCCACTGGATTTAGAGGCCCTCAGTGAGCACTGAAGGGAGAAACATGGAGGAAGGAATGTATAGGTCCCACTTCCAGGAAATGTACTGTCCATAAGAGTCAGAAAAACCTTCCCCATCTGCTGACTTTCTGGGAGTCTTTGGAAAACAGCTGTGCCTCAGTTTCCCTGTTTCCATGTAGAATATCACCATGGCTGCCTACCTAAACAGGAACATGGAGAAGAGAAATGTATGCAGTAGTAGCTCAAACATAGCCCTCAGCAAAGTCAATGGGCTCAGTCTCCTCACCTTTGAAGCAACCAAGAAGGCCAAGTCTCAACTTTCTATATCCAATAAAAATGAGATTCAAGTTTCAGGATCCAAGTAGAGCCTACACACATCCGATAAATACCATTCCCAGGAGGGTATACCCTCTGGAGGCTATGAGAGAATGATCGGAAAATGATACATCTTCCTAACCCAGAGGACTTGAGAAGTTTGCAGGGTTGGGGGGAAGGGTCTCCAGGGTAGGGATAGAGAGGGATGGGGAGGGGGCAGGATGTCTTCCACTTTTGAGGGGTTAAGGAACCTGTGAAGAAAGAGATAAGGTGGGGGGGGGCGCGCCAGGGTGGCTCAGTCGGTTAAGCATCTGACTCAGTTTCAGCTCAGGTCATGATCTCATGGGTTCTTGAGATCAAGCCCCGAGTCGGGCTCTGCATTGACAGCATGGAGCCTGCTTGGAATTCTCTCTCCCGCTCTCTGCCCCTCCCCCACTTGTGTACACTCTCTCTCAATTTCTCTCTCTCTCTCTCTCAAAATAAATAAATAAACTTAAAACAATTTTTTTTTACGAAAGGAAAGATAAGGGAATCTAGGCGATGCTTGCCGATATGAAGGCTGGAGAGGCTCACTCTCAGCTGAGTCTATCAGGAAGCATGACTGGATGTGAATGGTTTGCATAAGGTGAGGTGGAGTAACTAGACAGAAAATAAAGCAAACCTGTCGGGCTCTCAGAATGAAAGAATGCTAAAGACTTGGGTGGAGACAACCAGGATTCCAGTGGAAGATGAGCACGGGAGGTGGTGGAAATGAAGAAAGGTCTGAAACGTGCTGGGGGACGGAGAACAAGGAAGAGATGATGTACCAGGCACAGGGTGACATGCAAGGAGTTACCCACTGGGAGACTCAGATGCACCATGGAAGTCCCACCAGGGTGGGGAGAAGTTCACAACAGCCAGATCCCGGCAGGCAGAAACCAGGCAGAGGCTGTTGCGCCAGTAGAGTGGAACTCTTTGGGACACTCGCTCTTTGGGACAAGAGGAGGACCTTCACTGACCTTCCTCATGGGACGTGTCTCCTTAACAGCTCCTCTTCCCGCCCCTTCTCCTTCCTCCACCAGATCTCTGCTGACAAGAAAACTCTGGGGAGGTTCTGTGGGCAACTGGGTTCTCCACTGGGCAACCCCCCAGAAGCAAAGGAATTTATGTCTGAAGGGAACAAGATGCTGCTGACCTTCCACACGGACTTCTCCAATGAGGAGAATGGCACCATTATGTTCTACAAGGGCTTCCTGGCCTACTACCAAGCTGTGGGTGAGTGGTCCCTGGGTGCCTTTTTTCCTGGCCTTAGTCATATGGACTAGGGACCAGAAAAGGGGAATCTTGAATCCAAAGGAGTAGGAAGCCTGTCCTTCCTTCCTTTTCCCCTCAAGAGAGCTTTGTCCAAAGGGGGCCTGACAACCTGGGTTCTGTCACCATTGGGGGATTTCCAGAAGACATTATTAGACAGGCCTGGAAGTTGAGGTGGCCAAGAGATGACTTTGTCTTTCGGCCTCCAGTGAGTGATCTCTCTGAGAGCAGAGCCATTACAGAAATCCCCGGCAGGAATTTAACCTCTCCTTCTGGAATCTCTTCCAGACCTCGATGAATGTGCCGCCCAGCGCAATTCGGTTGAGGAGAATCTCCAGCCCCAGTGCCAGCACCTGTGTCATAACTATCCTGGTGGCTACTTCTGTTCCTGCCGTCCAGGCTATGAGCTTCAGAAGAATGGGCATTCCTGCCAGGGTGAGGTTGGGGCACTGTGGAAGGGAGGCAGGGATGGAGCAAGGGCTTGCTGGCCAGCCCGAGAGTCTCCGGTGACCCCCACCCGGCTCTGCTCCCACAGCCGAGTGCAGCAGTGAGCTGTACACGGAGCCATCGGGCTACATCTCCAGCCTGGAGTACCCCAAGCCCTACCCCCCTGACCTGCGCTGCAACTATAGCATCCGGGTAGAGCGCGGCCTCACCCTCCACCTCAAGTTCCTGGAACCTTTCGAGATCGATGACCACCAGCAAGTGCACTGCCCCTATGACCAGCTACAGGTACAGCCGTCCTACTCCCTGAGAGACCCCCTTCCTCTCCTTCCCCTCTTCACCCGGCACCCCTCACCCCTGCTTCCCGCTAGATCCTCTGGCCAATCGGGACAGGAATGACCAACGTCACACATGGGCTAGGCAAGTTCCCACACAACTGGGTGTGGATCCTAGGGATCCCTTTCCCCCTCCAGCTGAAAGCATACACAAAAAGCAGACTTCCCACCACCGCCGCCCTCCTGGCTCAGTGGGGAAATGTCTGAATTAGAGAGATGGCCCTCACCTCTTCCCCACCAGATCTACGCCAGTGGGAGGAATATCGGCGAGTTCTGTGGGAAGCAAAGACCCGCTGACTTTGACAGCAGCAGCAATGCCGTGGATCTGCTGTTCTTCACGGATGACTCGGGGGACAGCCGAGGCTGGAAGCTGCATTATACGACTGAAAGTAAGATTTCCCGGGGGCCTCTCCCATTAGGCAACACTGGGGCAGAATCAGATGGGTAGAAGAGACAGTGGCTCTGACATGAATATGTCCTCTGGTCTCCCCAACAGTCATCAAGTGCCCCCAGCCCAAGACCCTAGACAAGTTCACCATCATCCAGGACTTGCAGCCTCAATACCAGTTCCGTGACTATTTCATTGTCACCTGCAAACAGGGCTACCAGCTTGTGGAGGTAAGAGCCCAAGGCTGAGGGAAAACAGCTGGCCCAGCCTTCCAGGGGCAATTCACACGGGTAGCTCAGCCCCGCCGCCCCCCCCCCCCCATCAGATTTAGGCTCAGTCCCGATTGGACTCACAGATGCTTGAGCTGGAAGGGTCACCTGGTCTACCAGCTCTCAAACCTGACTATACACTGGGAACACTTGGAATGTTATGAATACTGATGTCTGGGTCCCCTGTAAGAGATTGATTCCATTGACCTGGAGATTGATTCCTCGGCCTGGCACCTAGGGCATCAGGATCACTCGAAGCTAATGTGCAGCCAAGTTTATGAACTACTAACCTTGGGCAGTAACGGTAGGATTAGGACCTGAAAAGGCACGGTGCAGTACAAGGAGTGACTCGCTCAGCATCACAGATTTTGTACAGGAGGGACTAGAACCAAATCTCCCGCCTCTTGCCCCAGGGCTTTTTTATGTACGATGAGGTTCTCAGCCTGGGCCCACCAGCCTGTTCTCAGCTTTGCGGGTGCAGTAAAGAACGTGGTTTTATTGGTTAATCTCACAGAATCCGGTAAAGTAAAATGCGGTTTTGAAAGACATGAAAGTTAGAGTGACCCCTGGGCAGGGGCACGGGACGGGACATCCCATCTTTGTTCAATAGATCCACTTGGAAGACCTCATCAGAATCAGAGAGAAGATCTTTGGTATGCCCTCAAATAGTAGTTAATTCATTCAGCAAACATTTTAAGTGTTTACCGAGGGTCAGGCGGTGTTCTAGATGCAGGAGGTCAGTAAAAAGAAACGCGCATATTCACGAGAGCCTTCATGCAGCCTACCTATGAATGTTGCATCAAGCTGAGCTAGCCAGACGAGTTGCTCTGTACCCCTGGATGTCTCCAGCTACGTCATGAGGACTGGCTGTCCCAGGCCCAGAAGACTGGAGACTCCCGTAATCTTTGCTCACGTTACAACCCTCCCTGTCTTCTGCTGCCACCACCCTTACCTTGGCATGTGTGACTCACATCATAGAATTTAAAGCAAGCCACACAGCTTGTCTCCCGTTATTTGCATTTCACTCAAACACCCTTGTTCTCGTACGCACTCTCTTGCGATCTTTTCCAGGGCTAACTCTCTGGGATGGTTGTTGGCCTTAATAAAACTCATTCATAGGGTCTGGTTAATTTTCATCTCAGAGGGTGCCATTTTCTTGCTTTGTGCTTGCTATCTACTCAACTACTATAGCATTTGGCACACATCAGTATCTCAAGCACCCTGGAAAGTGGCTGGGCCCTTGCCCTTCAGAAAACTGCGGTCTAGGGGCACCTGGGTGACTCAGTGGGTTAAGCAACCGACTCTGGCTCAGGTCATGATCTCGCAGTTTGCGAGTTCAAGCCCCGCATCGGGCTCTATGCTGACAGCTCAGAACCTTGAGCCTACTTCAGATTCTGTGTCTCCCCCTCTTTCTACCCCTGCCCTGCTCACGCTCTGTGTCTCTCTGTCTCTCAATAATAAACATTAAAAAAAAATTTTTTTTAAAAAAGGAAAACTGCGGTCTAGGAGAAAGGAAGTGATGCAGGCTGAGACCGGTGTGTACTCCAAAGGAGGAGAAACATGGTTCTACTTCAGGGCACGGTGTTTTGTTCCAACGCAGAAAACACCCAACCAGTCTTGCTGTTTTTTTAATCTAAACCTGTGGAGTCCAAATGGGCCTCCGTGGAAAAAGGCAAGAGTCTAGAGAGAGGATTATTGGGCCTGACAATGAGTCCTTGCTCTGACTTGCTGCTGTGTGACTCGGGGCTCCCCTCTGTAGCCCTGGTCTGAGAAGGACAAAGGAGCCGCACCCACAGAGGTTCTGAGGTCTGCGAGTTTGAGATGTTCTTGCACTGGCTGCTGCTCTGGGGTGGGAAAGGCGGGAAGGGAACCGCAGTGCCTTCTTGTACTAATGACACAGCTACTTCTGTCCCTCTTCTCACACAGGGAAACCAGGTGCTGCTCTCCTTCACGGCTGTCTGTCAGGACGACGGCACGTGGCACCGTGCCATGCCCAGATGCAAGAGTAAGTCCCAACTCAGGAGTATCTGCCCCTACTCCCACCCCCTGGCCATGGGGACCTGGGATGTGAAAGGAAGAGGGGGCCTGGGCTAAGCCTCTCCCCAAAGGACTGTCCCCCCCACTTGTCCTCTGAAGCCTATGGCCCACACCAGGAACCAGTCGGCCCTCCGCTCAGCTGTATTGGGGGGCTCTACCCAGAACTGAATTTCACTCCATCCAGTTCCCATCCGTCATAAGTTCCCCCCACCGACCGTATTGCCCTGAGGTTCTCAGCTTGTTCTGTGGGCAGACAACTCGTGGTCCCTCCGCTGAAGTTCCAGTACGTTCTCAGCTCTCATACGGCCCTGTGTTCTCTCCAAGTCAAGGACTGTGGGCAGCCCCAAAGCCTGACTAACGGGGACTTCAATTACACCACCGCAAAGGGGGTGAACACCTACCAGGCCCGTATCCAGTACTACTGCCGGGAGCCCTATTACAAGATGCAGACCAGAGGAGGCATCAGTGAAACCGAGCGAGGTAGGGACCCATGCAAATGGCAGCCTCCTCCCTTCCATCTTCTCGGGACATCTTCCGAGATTTCTTCCAACATAACCCCTCGAGAACGGATGCATATTACGGTATCTTCCCAGGACACTGGCTTCAGGGGCCTAAAGTACGATGCCAAGAGGCGTCTAGTAGGGTTGAATAAGGAGGCACCGGAGCCGATACAAAGAAAATCTCAAATCTCATAAACGGTCCGCTCCTTCTCACCACAAGCATCATCATTCCCACCTGCGCAAGCAGCGTCACCATCCCGACCTCCGTCACCATCATTTCCACCACCACCATCCCCACCACCTCCAACACCCCCTCAGGCTACTATGTTGCAACTTTTTTGCATTTAGATTTACTAAATGACTCTCAAACTTATCTTCCAAACTTTTCTTTAAAATAAATCAGGAGTGCCTGGGTGGCGCAGTCAGTTAAACATCCGACTTCTGCTCAGGTCATGATCTTCCAGTTTGTGAGTTCAAGCCCCATGTCAGGCTCTGGGATGACAGCTCGGAGCTTGGAGCCTTCTTGGGTTCGGGGTCTCCCTCTCTCCCCGTCCCTCCCCTGCTCACACTGTCTCTGTCTCTGTCTCTCTCTCAAAACTGAATAACCATTAAAATAAATAAAATAAAATAAAATAAAATAAAATAAAATAAATCACATCCTAGGAGCGCCTGGGTGGCTCAGTCAGTTAAGCGTCAAACTCTTGATTTTGGCTCAGGTCATGATCCACAGTTTGTGAGTTCCAGTCCCGCATTGGGCTCCGCACTATCAGCATGGAGCCTGCTAGGGATTCTCTCTCCCCCTCTCTCTCTCTGCTCCTCCCTCACTCGTTCTGTCTCTCTCTCTCTCAAAATAAATAAACTTTTTAAAAATAAAATAAAATAAATGACATGCTTTGTAGGTTAGAAACATCCAAAAAAAGAAACAATCTTATATTGAAATTATATAGTATTATTAAAGAGCTGGGCTTTGAAGTCAGACAATCCTTAGTTTGCATCTTGGTTCTGTAACCTAGAAATTATGTGACCTTGTGCAAACTATTTCAGCTCATTTTCCTCCTCCAAAAAAATGAGGATAGTAATGCATCCCCGAAAGTGTCACTGTGGTGCTTCAAGGAGATAATGTCAAGAAAGTGCTTAGCAACAGGTACGGTACTCCGTCAGCCATCAGAAAATGTAGCCACCATTATTATCTACAAACCCACTTCCAAGGTGCAGTCACTGACAAGATGTTCATATGTTCCTTCCGGTTTTTATGTCTACCTTCACAAACAGGGAGCACATCAAATGTAGAGTTAATGTTCTGATTTTTTTCACCGAATGTCAACACCAAAAAAATATACATAGGGAGCCTCACAACACTTGTGATATTCCATCCTTATGTATTTCAACCTTCCCTTCGTCCGTGTTGGTTCCGGATCTCCCCTCTCCCCATCTAGCGCGCTCTGTGCTTACTGGCCTCTGCGAGCCGCTTCTTTTGCCCACCATCTCCCAGCCTGCTCATCGCCCCCTCTTTCCACAGGGGCCTATACCTGCACCGCCGAGGGCATTTGGAAGAATGAAAAGGAAGGACAAAAGATTCCTCGGTGTTTGCCAGGTGAGTGGAAGCCCTCTGGGGCCATCCCCAGTGCCTTCGGCAACCCTGCGGGGCCTCAGGAAGAGCCTGCACAGAGCATGGAGACAAAGTGAATGGAGAGACACTCCAGCTTGAGGTCAAAAATAGACAGGAGGAGTAAAGGGGGAAGGTAAGGAGAAGGCCCAGGAGAAACGGACAGAGGGACCCAGACAACTGGACTCGGTCCTGACATTCCCGCTTTTTCCCTGAGCAGATGGGGAATCGGGGAGTAAAAAAGAGCAAGAAAACCCCCAGGAAGAAATAAACCAAAGCCAGGAGGAGAGGGTGACAAAGGCCAAAGACTCAGGGGGAGGGTGGGAATGGGAGAACAAAGAGGAAACGCCCCGGAGCCAGAAAAAAAGGCCTCAGGGGGGAACTGCCTGATCACAGAAGGAAAGAGGATGGGCCGGACTGACTTGAACTTGCCTTCTCTGTCTCTCCTCTCCAGTGTGTGGGAAACCCGTCAATCCCGTGGAACAGAAGCAGCGCATCATTGGAGGGCAAAAAGCCAAGCTGGGCAACTTCCCCTGGCAGGCATACACCAACATCTACGGGCCAGGCGGGGGGGCCCTGCTGGGCGACCGCTGGATCCTCACGGCTGCCCACACCCTCTACCCCAAGGACTACAACGGGGAAAATAACGCCACCAGGGATGTGTTCCTGGGCCACATAAACGTGGAAGAGATCACAAAACTAGCAAACCACCCTGTCCGCAGGGTCAGCATTCATCCAGACTACCGCCAGGATGAGTCTAACAATTTTGAGGCGGACATCGCCCTCTTGGAGCTGGAAAATAGTGTCACCCTGGGGCCCAACCTCCTCCCCATCTGCCTCCCTGACAACGAGACCTTCTATGACAGGGGCCTCATGGGCTACGTCAGTGGCTTTGGGATAATGGAGGAGAGGCTTTCCTATGACCTCAAGTTTATCCGTCTGCCCGTAGGTAGGCGAGAGGCGTGTGAGAGCTGGCTCCGGAAAAAAAATAGGAACGATGTGTTTTCTCAAAACATGTTCTGTGCCGGGGACCCGTCTCTAAAGCAGGATGCCTGTCAGGGCGATAGCGGAGGGGTCTTTGCAGTGAAGGATGAGGACAATGATCGCTGGGTGGCCACGGGCATTGTATCCTGGGGCATCGGGTGTGGCAGGGGCTATGGCTTCTACACCAAATTACTCAACTACGTGGACTGGATCAAGAAGGAGATGGGGGAAGGGGAGGGAGAGGGCTGAGCCCACAATTCACTAGGTCAAAATCCAGACAGCAGTGTGTTAAAAAAAAAAAAAAATGATCTGACCAGTTATTGATAACCACTAAGAATCCATATTAAAATCACTGATGCAGAAAGACACTGTGTGAAATAAATGCTCTTTTCTATAATCCCATCCCTGAAACAACCCAAAGGTCACCTTTATTTCCTCCAAGGATTGCAGAAGATGTATTCCACAATCTCTAGTTATCATTGTCCTCTTCCGTCATTATACCCTTGGGCAATTGAAATTCTTTCCAAAGAAAATTTTATGAGAAATGCCAGTGTGCAGAATGAGTTAAAAGTAGTATTTAACCAATATAAAAATATTTAATAAGATCATATTCAAAATACTTAAGGGGCACCTCGGTGGCTCGGTCGGTTAAGCATCGGACTTTACACAGGTCATGATCCCACACTTCCAGGGTCCGAGCCCCGCGTCAGGCTCTGTGCTGACAGCTCGGAGCCTAGAACCTGCTTCAGATTCTGTGTCTCCCTCGTTCTCTGCCCCTCCCCTGCTCGCACTCTGTCTCTCTGTCTCCCAAAAATAAACAGTAAGAAAAAAATTTTTTTTCTTTTTTTTTTTAATTTTTTTTTTTAACGTTTATTTATTTTTGAGACAGAGAGAGACACAGCATGAACAGGGGAGGAGCAGAGAGAGAGGGAGACACAGAATCGGAAACAGGCTCCAGGCTCTGAGCTGTCAGCACAGAGCCCAACACCGGGCTCGAACTCACGGACGGTGAGATCGTGACCTGAGCCGAAGTTGGACGCTTAACCGACTGAGCCACCCAGGCGCCCCAAGAAAAAAATTTTTTAATACTTAAGAAGACAATCAGAATCAAAAATGTTTATGCACACATTTACAATTAGGGTTCTAGATAACAATTTATTTCTAATTTTGTTTTGATTATATAAGAAGAAAATCCTGATTTCCCCACACATGTAGTTGCAAATATAACAGTTTTTTTTTTTAAAGCTCCCTTTCCAGGGGGCCCGGGTGGCTCCGGCGGTTGTCAGATTCCCGATTACAGCTCAGGTCACGATTCCAGGACTGTGGGATTGAGTCCTCCTTCGAACTCCTCATTGAGTCAGGCTCCCAGTGGAAGCGGAGCATGGAACCTGCTTGGGATTCTCACCCTCTCTCCTTCTGCCCCTCTCCCTCCCTCAAGTGTTTCTTTCCTCTCTCTCTCTCAAATAAAAAAATAAAAATTAACAAATAAGAAACATTCTTTAAAAAATAAATTGAAAAAGTAAGCAAATAAAAGCTCCCTTTACAACTTCTACGTGTTTCTTTTTTTGTTTTTTTATTTATTTATTTTTAATGTTTATTTATTTTGAGAGAGAGAGAGAGAGCATGAGCGGGGGAGGAGCAGAGAGAAAGGGAGGCAGAATCTGAAGAAGATTCCAAGCTCCAAGCTGTCAGCACAGAGCCCGACAGGGGTTTGAACCCACAAACCGTGAGATCATGACCTGAGCTAAAGTCAGATGCTTAACCAAGTGAGCTACCCAGGTGCCCGTTGGATTTTTTTAAGATTTTATTTTTACATAATCTCTGCACACAATGTAGGGCTCGAACTCACAACTCTGAGATCAAGAATCACATGCTCTACTGACCAAGCCCGTCAGACGCCCCTCTAAGTATCTCTTAAGGGAGGAGTGGTAATGAGGGCCACCTGGGTGGCTCAGTTAGTTAAGTGTCAGTCCCACTTTAGCTCAGGTCATGACCCCACAGTTCGTGAGTTCAAGCCCCACCTTGGGCTCTGCTGACAGTTCAGAACCTTGAGCCTGCTTCAGATTCTGTGTCTCCAACTCTCTCTGCCCCTCCCCTGCTCACGTCCTGTCTGTCAGTCTCTCTCTCTCTCTCTCTCAAATAAGTAAACATTTAAAAAAATTTTTAATAAATAAACATTAAAAAAAATTTTTTTAAAGAAGTGATATGACATTTTTGTTTCCAAGTTGAAAGATTAACAATATTTTTAGGGGTGCCTGGATGGCTCAGTCAGTTAAGCACCCGACTTCAGCTCAGGTCATGATCTCACAGTCCGTGAGTTCGAGCCCCACGTCAGGCTCTGTGCCAACAGCTCAGAGGCTGGAGGTTGCTTCTGATTTTGTCACCCTCTCCCTCTGCCCCTCCCCCACTCCCACTCTCTCTCTCTCAAAAATAAAATAAAAACATAAAAAAGAAATTTTTTAAAAAAACAATATTTTTAGATAACTTGTATTACTTAAGACATGTTTTTTTAATGTTTATTTATTTTTGAGAGAGAGAGAGCACAGGCGGTAGAGGGGCAGAGAGAAAGGGAGACACAGAATCGGAAGCAGGCTCCAGGCTCTGAGCTGTCAGCACAGATCCCAATGTGGGACTCAAACTCACAAACGGTGAGATCATGACCTGAGCCAAAGTCAGACGCTCAACCGACTGAGCCACCCAGGCATCCCAAGACACACTTAAAGGTCAGGGAAGAACCTGAAACTGAGAATAAGCATTGTAAGTATTCATAATAGAATGTTATCAGGATGTTATTGCACAACTGACTCTTCTGGACTTGTTTGAACAGCTTTACATGAACTGACACACACAAGCCTGAATTTTAAAAAACAGTGCAGAGTTAAAACTTTCCCAAGTAGTGAGAATTTTTTTTTTAACGTTTATTTATTTTTGAGACAGAGAAAGACAGAGCATGAATGGGGGAGGGTCAGAGAGAGGGAGACACAGAATCTGAAACAGGCTCCAGGCTCTGAGCTGTCAGCACAGAGCCCGACGCGGGGCTCGAACTCACGGACCTCGAGACCATGACCTGAGCTGAAGTCGACCGTTTAACCGACTGAGCCACCCAGGCGCCCCAAGAATTTTTAAGTCCAAATGAAGGTCCACAATCCCTTATCTGACACCCTCAGAGCCAACTGCCTTTCAATATTCCAGATTTTACAGATTTCAGAAATGTAGCAGACTGTTACGTCATGCCCCCAGCAGGGTCTAGGGCAACAATCTGCAACAAGAAAAGGGAATCATTCTTCTGAAAAACATTTGAATATTGTCAGCGTATGAGATAGGCAAAGACTCTAAATAGCTACCCATCAGGTCAGGTTTTGCCACTAAATAACTTTTGGTGCCAAATTATTTAAACACTTTCAGGTTTTAAGAGCCCTTTAGAGGAGTGCGTGGGTGCTTCGGTGGGTTAAGCATCTGACTTCAGCTCAGGTCCTGATCTCACAGTTCATGAGTTCGAGCCCCATGTTGAGCTCTATGCTGACAGCTCAGAGCCTGGCACCTGCCTCAGATTCCCTCTCCCTCTCTCTGCCCCTCCCCTGCACTCCCTCGCTCCCACACGCTCTCTCTCTCTCAAAAATAAATAAACATTTAAAAAATATTTTTAAAAAAGAGCACCTTAGATGTCAGGATTGCAGACTTGTAGAGGCAGAAATGACAGGAACACATGTTTTCACACCGTCTACACAAAAGCATACACGGGGGGGGGGGGGGGGGGGGGAGGGTATGCAGTGTTTGAGGAGCACACGTTAATTGCAGTCACCGCGTATTTTTCAGAAGCCAAGTGCCTGCAGGATCCCAATGGAGATGACAGTGGAGTGGGTGGGGTGGAAGAGGCGGAGGTAGTGAGAATAAAACCTGAAACAAAAATGAAAACATTGAACTGTATCATTTCTAAGGTTCCTGGCAAATGTAAGATTCTGAGTCCTTTGTCCTTACTGTAATCATCAAAGGTCATCCCAGCAGAGTCCAGGGACTACTCTGACCTTCCTGGTTCCCACTCCCCTCACCCAAAGTCAGGTGCGGCTTGTCCTTCAGGTGTGCAGAGTTAAAAAAATAAATGCATAAATAAGGATAAAAGCAACGTTCTATGAACAGATCAGAAAAAGAAATACAAATTAAGATTAAGCTGTGGGGCTTAAGCTAACTCATAAAAAGGAAAAGCATTAAGACACCATTTTTTAAATGTTCACGTATTTGTTTATTTTGAGAGAGAGACAGAGGGACAGAGAGCAAGACCCAGCAGGGGAGGGGCGAGAGAGAGGGAGAGAGAATTCCAAGTAGGCTCCGCACTGTCAACACAGAGCCCAACTCGGGGTTCGAGCCCCCAAACCGTGAGATCATCAACTGAGCCTAAACCAAGAGCTGAACACACAACTGACTGAGCCACCCAGGTGCCCCAACCCACCATATTTTTAGCTTTAAGCTTTTTAGAGATAATATACTATGTTGGTGAAGATGTGGAGATAACAGTCACTCATGCATTGCTTATTGGAATGTGGTCCACACCCTGTAAAGAACAACTTGGCAACATGTTATCAAAACCACAAGGGCACATGCCTTTGACCAGCGATTCTACTTCTAGGAATTTTTCCCACAGATATTCTCACATGTGAGATACGTGACATACGGACAAGGTTAGTCATTGCAGTGCTGTTTATGACAGCAAAGTATTAGAATCCTGGATTCTGAAAGGTCTAGCAGCAAAGTTCCAAGCATATCACGGAATATCCAAATAATGAAATACAATGTAGCCATTCGATCTCCAAGATAAATGAAAAAAGTAAAAAGCAGGACCGGGTGTATAAAATACTATTTGTACAAAAAGAGGAGAGGGTATATATCGCTTTTATACCTATAAAATATTGCCGGAAAGATATGCAAGAAACAATGGTGATCTCTCAGAGAGGACAGGAGTAAAAAGAAAAGTTTTCACTGTGTACTCTGATCTTTCCAATTTTAAGCCATGTAGATGCTTTAGTCAAAAAGTAAAGAGATGATGCTCTATTAAAATATTTTTTAATTAAAAAAAAACTTTTAAAGGGGTAACCTTCAGGGTGCCTGGGTGGCTCAGTCACTTAAGCGTCCAACTTTCGATCTCATCTCAGGTCTTGATCTCAGGGTTGTGAGTTCAAGCCTCACGCTGGGCACCATGCTGAGCGTGGAGCCTCTTTAAAAAAAACGGCGGGGGTAACCTCATTGGGAAGGTGGACATTTGGCAAAGAATGAAGGAAGTTAGATATTCAGAGATCTAGGGAAAAAGTATTCCAGGAAGAGGAAAGAGCCAGTGCAAAGGTCCTGAGACAAGAACATGCTTGAACCATTAGAGAATTGCCGAGGCAGTCAATGCAGAGTAATACGAATTCATATTTTCAAAAGCTTGCTCTGGCCGCTGAATTGAGATCAGATTCCAGGTAGGAAAGAGCATAAAAGGGAACCGGTTAGGAAGCAATTATGATAATCCAGGCAAGAAGTGAAGGTCGCTCAGACCAAGTGCTAGCAGCGGAGGTGATTTAAAGTCATCATATTATTGGGGAACCTGGGTGGCTCAGTCAGTTGAGTGTCTGACTTTGGCTCAGGTCAGGATCTCACGGTTCCTGAGTTCGAGCCCCGCGTCGGGCCCTGCACTGACAGCTGGGAGCCTGGAGCCCGCTTCACATTCTGTTTCCCTCTCTCTCTGCCCCTCCCCCGCTCATGCTCTGTCCCTCTCTCCATCTCTCTCTGTCTCTCTCTCAAAAATAAATAAACATTAAAAAAATAAAAAATAAGTAAAGTCATCACATTACGGATAAAATTTGCGGGAGGAGCCAGAAGATTTCCTGAAGGAGTAAATACTGGAGAAAGCTGGATGAGGAAAAGAAAGAAGTCAAAGAGATACAGAAGATTACAAGAGCAGGTCTGGTGAAAAACATGAGGAGATCAGTCTTGCACATGTCAACATTCAGATGCCTATTGGATTAGGGTCAAAACGGAGTAACAGGGATTAAATTTACCCTCCTTCCTGAAACAAACAACAGCAACAATGGCAAAAAAAAGCATCAAATATATGACACGATAGTTCTCCAGACATTAAATTTCAGGGGACCAAAGACAATGATCCCTGAGAGACTGAGCCCTACCACTGCCCCAGCTTAGCTCTTGGAGAGAGTTTCCAAGCTGAGGTACTGGAAGGTGAAAACCAGGTCGTGCCTTAGTTGACTCCCTGAGTTGAGCCGAAAGTGAAGGGAGACCAAGGCCACTCAAGTTCACAGAAGTGAGGATCAGAAAGGAGAAAGCCACAAAGAACGCCAGAGATCCGCGAAAGCTCCCTACCAGTATTCACCCATAAGTGAGGAAATTACTCAAGGATGGAGAAAAAAGCTGTATGACGCGATCGGACGAAACAGTACCAGGCGATCAGCAGGGCTGGGAACAGTGCTGGATCCTGCCAGCCAAAATGAATTCACGGGGCATTGTGCAGGGCATGTGAAAGGGTCTTGCCTCAGTGGTAGGGAACGATTAGCCTTCGATTAAATGCTGCTGCAGTCCTGTCTAACAAATGTTAAAAGCAAGACCCCAAAGGATCAAACTGTTTCCAAGTAACTTAACTGAGTCCCAGAGCAAAGCTCCAGAATATTTATAGAATTACAAAAATATCCAGCACCCAACAAGATAAAATGTACAAAGTCTGGCAACCAATCAAAGAATATGAGGCATACAAAGAAGCAGGAAAATATGACCCGTAATGAGAAGAAAAATCATCAAAACCAGGAAAAAACTGACAGCTGTAAGAATTAGCAGACTGGGAGGTTAAAACAATTGCTATGACTTCATCTTCTGTATTCAGAAAGTTAAATAAATGTCTGTTAGACACCCAACAAAATATGCTGAATACGCTGTTGGATGCATACATTTGGAGTTGAGGGAACAGCTCTAAACTAAAGATGTCAAGTTTGGAGTTACTGGGAGGTGTATTGAAAGCCACAAGGCTGAATGAAACCACCAAGGGAGTGAAGGTAGAGAAGAGAAAAGAACCAGTGCTTATGCCTTGAGGCATGTCATTATAAAAAGTCTGGGAGAACAGGAAAAATCAGCAAAGAGGGCTCAGAAGTTGTGACTGTTACAGAATAAATGTGAATCTCAAAATTCACATGTTGAAGCCCTAACTCCCAATATGTTGGTATTTGGAGGTGGGGCTCCTCGGAGGTAATTAGGTTTAGATAAGGTCATGAGGGTAGGAAAAGAAGAGGAAAATCTCTCTCTGCACATAGGCACCAAGAAAAAGCATGTGAGCCCACAGTGTGGCGGCTGACTGCAAGCCAGGAGGAAGGACCTCACCAAAAGGGAATCTGCCAGCACCTTGATCTTGGACTCTCCAGCTTCCAGGACCGTGAGATATAAACACTCATCGTTTAAGCCACCCAGTCTATAATATTTCGTCACAGCAGCCTGATTGAACTAAGATAGTGACCGCTGAAGTAGGTGGAAAACCGTAGAGTGCAGAATTTTGAACCCAAGGAAAGAAAGTGCATCCAGGCAAAGGACTGATCAATTGATTGACTTAGCCAACGTCATTTCTGGGTCAAGATGAAGACTGAGGATTGATCCTGGGATAGAGCAATGCCAAGGTCACTGGAGAGCCAGGAAAGCACAGTTTGGTGGAATGGTGGGGGGGGTGGGGGTGCGGGGCGGGAAGTCAAACTGGAGTTGGAGTTGGAAAGCGAGTGGAAGAGGAGGAACTGGAGACAAAGAGTATAATCAGTTGTGTTAAGAAGTTTGCTGCAGGGGCGCCTGGGTGGCGCAGTCGGCTAAGCGTCCGACTTCAGCCAGGTCACGATCTCGCGGTCCGTGAGTTCGAGCCCCGCGTCAGGCTCTGGGCTGATGGCTCGGAGCCTGGAGCCTGTTTCCCATTCTGTGTCTCCCTCTTTCTCTGCCCCTCCCCCCGTTCATGCTCTGTCTCTCTCTGTCCCAAAAATAAATAAACGTTGAAAAAAAAAATTTTTTTTTAAATTAAAAAAAAAAAGAAAAAAAAGAAGTTTGCTGCAAAAGGGAACAAAGAAACAGGGCAAGCTATTGGAAGAACTGCAGTAAGAGAAGGGTGGCTTTTTTTTGATTAGAGAGAGAACAGCATGTCTATATGTTGATGGGAGTTACATGATAGAGGGAAAATGATGGTGATCAATGGAGGTAGGCGAGAGATAGAATCCGGTTGGAAGCATGGCTATGTTATCTGTGCTAACAGACAGGCAAGCAGAGTATAAGAAGCTGGTATTTCAGTAGGTGTGGTGACAGAAATGTGTAGTTCTTCCAATTCTTCACTTGTCTTGGTGAAGTAGAAAACAGGGTCATCCGCTGAGAGCGTGAATGGGGGTTGAGGAGAGAAAAGAAGGAATGAAAAGTCATCAAGGAGAGTGGGAGAGAGAACGGATTAGGGAATTTTGATTGCCGGGGAGCATTAAGGGTCCACTTGAGATTCATGGTCACGGATTAAAATGAGATAGCTGTTCTCACTGTTGTGAGACCATTGTATGAGTTCGGTTGTATGTCTTCGGCCGGCCACTATCAGCTGCACCAATACAAGGCATAGAGGGGTTCCTTTTTGCCACGTGAATATATTGAAACCACAGAAGGGCACGGGAGTCCAAGTTGCATGTGAAAGAGTTATTATATTGAATTTAAGCTGGGTAAAGAGGAGACTAAGTACGGAGCGGGTAATGGGCAGTAAATAGGCAGTAGGACTGATGTATTAGTGTTCTGGTATTGTGGGATATAGGAATTGACCTGGAAAAATAGGAGGTGGTGGCAAAAGAATGGGATGTGTGAAGTCAGGATGATAGGAGAGGTGGCAGTTATTGGGAATGAAAAGGTCTATCTAGGCATGACCATGGGAATGTGTGGCTGAGATGAAGTGGAAGATAAAGGTGTGAGAGAAGAAGATTTGTGGAACTACAAGGCTAAAGCTTTAGAGGCATCACCTATCTATAGACCGAAATTGATAAAAACTATGACAGGAATAGTGTTAGAATGACAGTGAGTCAGTTACCACAGTCACTGAGAAATGAGGGGAATGACCCAGGTTCCAGGAATGACCACAACAATGTGTAGGTGTAGATGATACGGTCTGATGATACGGACATGAGCGTCAAAACTAAGAGGCCAGGAGAAGAGCGTGGTCTGTACGTGATAAGGGGGCTCAAGGAAGGCAGTCACACAATGCCAGCCCTGGAACGGAGGCTGGGGAAGAAAAATGCAGTCACCGACTGAGTAAGCTGGAAGAGGTACAGTAGTTCAGGGAGTTCCCTCTTGTGTCAAGGGGGCTGGCCTCTTTCTACCCGTGGTAACTTGACAAGTTTCTTAACCTCTCTCAGCCTCAGTTTCTTTGTCTAATAGTATCTCATGCCAATTTTATACAATAGTATCTCATACAAATATCGAACAGTTAAATGAGAAAATACAGGTAACAGGCCTAACACAGTGTCGGCCATATTGTAAGCTGTACTAAGAAGATGTCCTCCTGGCGCTTTGCTGCTTTAACTTCCACAACCAGAGGGCGAGGTCTTTCTTTGTGACTGTGATCTTAGAATCGTGCTTTTTACCCCTTTACTTTCTCAACACAACTTTCACTCAGTCTGATGTAGTGCAACAAAAATTACTATCATTAAAGGTACAGAAACAAGGATGTGGTATGATTTCTAGGGTCCCGGGAGACTTTTAAGCCCCCCAACTTCAAGTAATCCCTCCCATTTCTGACTGATGACTGAAATGTCATTAACAAGGAGCAAACGTCCTTCAACATTTAGATACAGGTCAACCTGATGAGGTGACTTATATCTATTTGCACCAAAGGATGGTAGTGACGACAGCACAGGATGACCAAAGGGGAACAAGCAGCCAAGGACCAGGAAAGGAGGTTGGAAAGGGCTCACGGCCACCCATGACAAACTAACACAATGCCATAAATTGCTAGGGAAATTTTATTTTAATTTTTTTAAGTGTATTTATTTATTTTTGAGAGAGAGAGACAGAGAGAGTGAGTAGGGGAGGGGCAGAGAGACAGGGAGAGAAAGAGAATCCCAAGCAGGCTCTGCATTGTCAGCACAGACCCTGATGTGGGGCTCGAACTCCCAAACTGTGAGTTCATGACCTGAGCCGAAACCAAGAGTTGGATGCTTAACCGACTGAGCCACCCAGGCACCCCCCCCAAAAAATATTTTTTTAATGTTTATTTATTTTTGAGAGAAAGAGAGAAAGAGAGACGGAGCACAAGCAGGGGAGGGCAGAGAGAGAGGAAGACACAGAATCCAAAGCAGGCTCCAGACTCCCAGCTGTCAGCCCAGAGCCAGGCACTTGGCTCAAACTCACAGACCATGAGATCATGACCTGAGCCGAAGTCGGATGCCTAACCAACTGAGCCACCCAAGCACCCCCCACCCCCCGCAATTTTTTTTTCATTAATTTGTGTCACAAGTAGAGAATGTCAATCACACACCCCCAAATTAGAAGCAGAGTTCACCTAGACCCAAGCTAAATGATTATTGTTTTCCAAAATCTCTCTTAGGGTATCTCTGGCCAGCCTCTAAGGTTCAGCTCTTCCCCACACTCACCACCTCTGCTTGGTTCCATGAGAAGACCAGAGTCTTTCCTTTGGGATTTCTTTGGGACATTGGTCTCTTGTGATCCCAGGATTCTCTTTCTCTTTTATTTTGTGTTTTCTCTCAAACATCTACTCAAGGAATTTTTGCTTTTTACCCTGGCTTCTATAAATTTTTATTCTAAAAATTCTTTTTTGTTTCCTGTTGGAAACCTTAGATTCTTCTTGGTTTGGGGGCACCTGGGTGGCTTAGTCGGTTAAGTGTCCAACTTCCACTCAGGTCATGATCTCGCAGTTCGTGAGTTCAAGTCCCACGTCGGGCTCTGTGCTGACAACTCGGAGCCTGGAGCCTGCTTCGGATTCTGTGTATCTCTCTCTCTCTGTTCCTTGCCCACTTGCACTGTCTCTCTCAAAAACAAATAAAGACTTTAAAAAAAATTTTTTAAAGATTCTTCTTGCTTTTTATCCAGGGAGATCAAGAAACATTTTTATTTTACCCACGAATAGATGGATACCCAGAAAAACCTGAGCATATTATGCCAAAAATATTTCACCAGTCAGTCCCAAGCAGTGAAGACAAAAGAAATAATTTGCTTCCACACTAAACATAAAGGGAGATAGAGATTGCAAACAACCTATTTAGAGGTCAGACAGAATGAAGTGATTAAAATTAGAACCAGTGCCTTACTGGCAGTCGTTGGTATTCTGTGTCTTTTGTATTCCCTTGTAGTAAAACAAGAGATTTTAAAAACAGAAACTACACCCCGGGAAACAAGACCCATTAGGGGACTCTCACTTTAAATTTATGCTCTCCCCTTTTGGGTTCTCCCACTGTGGTTCCTGTTGCCACAGTTCCACTGTCCCCCATCATTTATCTAGTCGCCCTCCTTCTCTGGCTGAAGGGTGGGCACGCCTGAAATTCAATTCCCTTGGCCCCCTGGCACAACTGAGAAAATCTGGATCTTTCAAAATTGTCTTTTTTTTTTTTTCATTGAAAAAGAAAAGAGTGGGGCGCCTGGGTGGCGCAGTCGGTTAAGCGTCCGACTTCAGCCAGGTTACGATCTCGCGGTCGGTGAGTTCGAGCCCCGCGTCAGGCTCTGGGCTGATGGCTCGGAGCCTGGAGCCTGTTTCCGATTCTGTGTCTCCCTCTCTCTCTGCCCCTCCCCCGTTCATGCTCTGTCTCTCTCTGTCCCAAAAATAAATAAAAACGTGGAAAAAAAAATTTTTTTTAATAAAAAAAAAAAAGAAAAAGAAAAGAAAAAAGAAACGAGTGTGACTATAAAGGGGTAGCATAAAGGAATTCTTTGTGGTGATGGAATAGTTCTGTTATCTTGATTGCAGTGGTGATTATGAATCTCCACAAAGGACCACTTTATGATTTTATAACCTCACAGAAGACCATCCACACACATTGTACCAACAGAAGTTTCCTGGTTTTGACATTGTGCTATAGTTACATAGGATGTAACCATTAGAGGAAATCAACGGAGGGGCACACAGGATCTCACTGGGTTACCTTTGCAACTTCCTGTGAATCTATATTTCAAACAAAAATGATTTTTTAAACATCATGTAAAAAAACGACAGAGTTCATGGATTTGAGCAAAATAAATAAAGTTTCTCTACCCGCTTTCAACAACAGATCATCCCTTCAGAAAATCAATAAGGAAATATTAGATCATATGGATCCAAAAAACATTTACGGAACAACCCATAGAACAGCAGCAGAATACACATTCATCCCAAGCATACATGGAACATTCTCCAGGATAGGTCACACGTTAGGTCACAAAACAAGTCTTAATAAATTTAGGAAGATTAAAATGATATTAAGCATCTTTCCTGACCACAATGGTATGAAACTACAAATCAATGACAAGAAGAAAACTGGAAAATTCATTGGTTCTTGAATATAACCAATGAGTCAAAGAATAAATCAAACCAGAAATCAAAAAACATCTTGAGACTAATGAAAACGGAAATACACTGGCGCCTGAGTGGCTCAGTTAAGCCTCTGACTCAACTTTGGCTCAAGTCATGATCTCAGAGTACATGAAAGCAAGCCCCGTGTGGGGCTCTGTGCTGACAGCAGGAAGCCTGCTTGGGATTCTCTATCTCCCTCTCTCTCTGCCCCTCCCTCACGCTCTCCCTTTCTCAAAATTAATAAAGACACTTAAAAATAAAACAAAATGGAAATACACCGTGCCAAAACTTATGGCATGTGACAAAAGCAGTTCTAAGAGGGAGTTCATAGTGACAAATGCCTACATTAAGAAACAAGAAACGTCTCAAATAAACAACCTAACTTTATACCTCAAGGAACTAGAAAAAGAACTAAGCCTGAAGTTAGTTGAAGCAAGAAAATAACAAAGATTAGAGCAGATGTAAATGGAGAATAAAAAGATAATGGAAAATGAAACTAAGGGGCGCCTGGGTGGCTCAGTCGGTTGGGCGTCCAACTTCAGCTCAGGTCATGATCTCACGTTCCGTGAGTTCGAGCCCCGCGTCGGGCTCTGTGCTGACAGCTCAGAGCCTGGAGCCTGCTTCAGATATTGTGTGTGTCTCTCTCTCTGACCCTCCCCCGCTCATGATCTGTCTCTCTATGTCTCAAAAATAAATAAACATTTAAAAAAAATTTTTAAGGGGCGCCTGGGTGGCGCAGTCGGTTAAGCGTCCGACTTCAGTCAGGTCACGATCTCATGGTCCGTGAGTTCGAGCCCCGCGTCGGGCTCTGGGCTGATGGCTCAGAGCCTGGAACCTGCTTCCGATTCTGTGTCTCCCTCTCTCTCTGCCCCTCCCCCATTCATGCTCTGTCTCTCTCTGTCCCAAGAAATAAATAAATGTTGAAAAAAAAAAATTAAAAAAAAAAAATTTTAAAAAGAAAATGAAACTAGGAGCTGGTTTTCTGAAAGGATAAACAAAACAAACAAACCTTTAGTTAGATTTACCAAGAAAAAGAGAGAGAACTCAAATAAATAAAATTATAAATGAAAGAGGAAACATTACAACTGATACCACACAGATACAAAGGATCATAACAGACTACTGTGAACAACATATAGCAATAAATTGGACAACCTAAAAAGAAATGCATAAATTCCTACAAACATACAATCTACCAAGATTGAATCATGAATACAAAATGTGAACAGACCAATTACTAGTAAAGAGATTGAATTGGCAATCAAAAACCTTCCAACAAACAAAAGTCCCAGGACCAGAAGTCTTCACCAATGAATTCTACCAAATATTTAAAGAAAATTAACACCAATACTTCTCAAACTTTTCCTTTTTGAGGGAACACTTTCAAACTCATTTTATGAAGCCAACATCACCCTGATACCAAAGCCAGACAAGACCCTGCAAGAAAAGTTCAGACCAAAATCCCTGATGAGGAGAAATACAAAAATCCTCAAAAAAATAATCAACATTAAAAGGATTATAACAGCATGATCAAGGGGGCTTCATTCCAAGGATGCAAGGATGGGTCAGCATCCACAAATCAGTGTAACACACCACATTAACAAAACAAAGGATAAAAATCATATAAGCATCTCAATAGGTTCAGAAAAAGCATTGACAAAATTCAACATCATTGCATGATAAATACCTCTCAAACTGGATATAGAGGGAATGTACCTCAAAACAAATAAGGCCATATGCAACAAGTCCATAGCTAACATCATACTAAACAGTGAAAATCTGAAAAATTTTCCTGTTTTTTTATTTTTTTAATGTTTGGTTTTTTGAGTATTATATATATTTTTTTATTTTATTTAAATCCAAGTTAGTTAATGTATAGTGTAACGATGATTTCAGGGGTAGAATTTAGCAATTCATCACTTACATATGACACCCAGTGCTCCCAACAAGTGCCCTCCTTAATGCCCAACACCCATTTAGCCCATCCCCCCATCCATCATCTCTCCAGCAACCCTCAGTTTGTTGTCTGTATTTAAGAGTCTCTTATAGTTTGCTTTCGTCTCTTTTCATCTTATCTTTCTTCCCCTTCCCCTATGTTCATCTGTTTTGTTTCTTAAATTCCACATATGAGTGGAAATCATATGATATTTATCTTTCTCTGCCTGACTTTTTTTGCTTAGCATAATACACTCTAGTTCCATTCATGTTGTTGCAAAGGGCAAGATTTCATTCTTTTTGATCACTGAGTATTTTTCATTGTGTATATATATATATATATATATATATATATATACATACCACATTTTCTTTATCTATTCATCAGTCGATGGACATTTGGGCTCTTTCCATAACTTGGCTATTGTGGATAGTGCTGCTATAAACATTAGGGTGCATGTACCCCTTCAAAACAGCACTCCTGTATCCATTGGATAAATACCTAGTAGTGCAATTGCTGGGTTGTAGGGTAGTTCTATTTTTAATTTTTTAAGGAACCTCCATGCGGTTTTTCAGAGTGTCTGTACCAGTTTGCATTCCCACTAGCAGTGTAAGAGGGGTCCCATTTTCCACATCCTCGCCAACATCTGTTGTTTCCTGAGTTGTTAATTTTAGTCATTCTGACAGGTGTGAGGTGGTATCTCATTGAGGTTTTGATTTGTATTTCCCTGATGATGAGTGATTTCAGCATCTTTTCATGTGTCTGTTAGCCATCTGGATGTTTTCTTTGGAAAACTATCTATTCATGTCTTCTGCCTATTTCTTCATGGGTTATTTGCTTTTTGGGTATTGAGTTTGATAAGTTCTTTATAGATTTTGGATACTAACCCTTAATCTGATATGTCATGTGCAAATATCTTCTCCCATTCTGTCAGTTGTCTTTTAGTTTTGTTGATTGTAGAGGTTTTTTTTTGAGAGACAGAGAGAGAGCATGTGAGCACATGCCCATGGGAGAGGGGCAGAGAGAAAGGGAGACAGAGGATCTGAAGCAGGCTCCCTGGTGACAGCGGAGAGCCCAACGCAGGGCTCAAACTCACAAACCATGAGATCATGACCTGAGCCAAAGTTGGATGCTTAACCAACTGAGCCACCCAGGCTCCCCTGAATGCTTTTCCTCTAAAATAAGGAACAAGACAAAGATGCCCACTCTCACCACTTTTATTCAACATAGTACCAGAAGTCCTAACCAGAGTAATTCGTCAAGAAAAAGATATAAAACGAATCCATATTGGAAAAGAAGTAAAATTGCCTCTATTTGCAGATGACATGAAAACATATAGAAAAACCCTTAAAATCCGACCAAAATAAAACTGTTAGAACTAATAGATAAGTTCAGTAAAGTTGCAGGATATAAAATAAATACACAAAAATTACTCGTGTTTCTATACACTAACAACAAATTATCAGAAATTAAGAAAACAATCTTATTTACAGTAGCCTCAAAAAGAATAAAATATTTAGGAATAAATTTAACCAAGAAAGTGGGAGACCTATACACTGAAAACTATAAAACACTGATAAAAGAAAATGAAGAAGATACAAATAAATGGACTAGAAGAATTAATATTGTTAAAATGTTCCTACTACCTAAAGCCATCTATAGACTGAGTGCAATCCCTATCAAAATTCCAATGGCATTTTTCACAGAACAGAAAAAAAATCCTAAAATTTGTATGAAGCCACAAAAGACCCTGTGTATCCAAAGCAATTTTGAGAAAGAAGGGCAAAGTTGGAGGCACCCAAGGAGGCAGTTCCTGGTTTCAAACTATATTACAAAGCTATAATAATTAAAACAGTATGGTATTGGCATAAACACAGACACACAGATCAATGGCAAAAAGTAGAGAACCTAAAAATAAACCCACACGGATGGCCAACTAATCTTGTAAAAAGGAGCCGAAAATTGGGGCGCTTGTGTGGCTCAGTTGGTTGGGCATCTGACTTTGGCTCAGGTCATGATCTCACGGTTCATGAGTTTGAGCCCCACATTGGGCTCTGTGCTCACAGCTCAGAGCCTGGAGCCTGCCTTGGGTTCTGTGTCTCCCTCTCTCTCTGCCCCTCCCCTGCTCACACTGTATCTGTCTCTCTCCTTCAAAAATAAACATTAAAAAAAATTTAAATAAATGAAATAAATAAAATGGAGACAAAAACATACAATGGAAAAGGATAGTCTCTTCAACAGATGGTGTTGGGAAAACTGGATTGCCATATGCAAAACAATAAAACTAGACCATTATCTTACACCATACACCAAAATTAACTGGAAAAAAAGTCTTTAATCCTAAGGACTTAAACATGAGACCTAAAACCATAAACCACCTAGAAGAAAACATAGAAGGTTAGCTCTTTGACATTGGTCTTGGCAATGACTTTTTTTATTTGACACCAAAAGCAAAGGCAACAAAAGCAAAAATAAGCAAGGAGGACTACACCAAACTAAAAATCTTCTGCTCAGGAAAAGAATCCATCAATAAAACTAAAAAGAAAACTACAGAATGGAAGAAAGTATTTGCAAACCACATATCCAATAAGGGGCTAATATCCCAAAAGCACAAGAACAACTACAACTCAGTGGCAAAAAGGGAAATAACTCAATTTTAAAATGGGAAAAGGACCTGAATAGACATTTTTCAGAAGACATACCAATGACCAACAGGTGCGTTAAAAAGTGCTCGGTGTCACTAATCATCAGGGAGATGCAAATCAAAACCACAATTAAATATCACCTCACATCTATTAGGATAGCTATTTAAAAAAAAAAAAAAGATAACATGCTGGCAAAGATGTGGAGAAAAGGGAACACCTGTACACTGTTGTTGAGAATGTAAACTGCTACAGTCACCATGGAAAACAGTATGGAGATTTCTCAGGGAATTAAAAATAAAAATACAGGGGTGCCTGCCTGACTCACTCAGTAGACAGTGCATTTCTCGATCTCGGAGTGGTAAGTTCGAGCTCAACATGGGTGTAGAAATTACTTAAAAATAAACATATTTTTTAGCAAATAAAAAATAAAAATACATATGATCCAGCAATCCCTCCTCGGGATATATATTCAAGAGAAACCAAACTATTATCTCAAAGAGATGTCTGTACTTCAATGTTCTTTGCAGCATTAACCACAATAACCAAGATATGGAACAACCTAAGGGTCAAGAGATGAATGGATCAAGAAAATATGGTGTCTATTACATACAATGGAATATTATTCAGCTTTTTAGAAAAAGGAAATCCTGTCATTTGTGACAACGTGGACAAATCTGGAGGGCATTATGCTAAGTGAAATAAGCCAGACAGAGAAAGGCAAATACTGCATGGTATGGCTTACATGTGGAATCTTAAAAAAAAATTTTAATTAATTAATTAATTAAGTCAAACTCATAGAAACAGAATAGAAAAGTGGTCGCCAGGGGTGAGGTGTAGGGGAAAGAGGGAGAGTTTGGAAAAAGGTAAAAGCTTTCAGTTGTAAGATGAATAAAGTCTGAGGATCTAATGTATAGCATGGTGACTATAGCTGGTAACTCTATAGTGTATAATTGAAATGTGCTAAAAGAGTAGAGCTTAAAGTGTTCTCACCACCCAAAAAATATTTATAAGGGTAAATATGTGAGGCGATGAATTAATTAATGTGACGGTGGGGGGGTGGGGGGGGAACCTTTCACAGCATACATGTATATGAAATCATCACATTGCATACCTTAAATATTTTACAATTTTGTCAATTATACCTCAATAAAGTTGAAAAAATAGTTTTCTCATATTTTTAGTTTAAAAAAAACCAGGTATGCGGGAAGCATAAAGTCACATCTCCACAGAAGAAATTGCTGATTCTAGGAATCATACTAAAAGCAAATTTAGAAGGTCTCAAAATTCCACGAGCACCTTCTGGGCTAGCCCGGTTTCAACTAGGTTCCTTCCATCAAGTCCTCTTGGACTCTGGGCACCTTCTATTCTCCCTGGCGTGAGAAACTGATCCACCAGTCCATTTTCTTCTGACCAAAGTGTGACCATTGACCTGCTTTTATTTTTTTTTAATTTTTTTTAATGTTTATTTATTTTTGAAGGAGAGAGAGAGAGACAGAGTGTGAGTGGGGGAGGGGCAGAGAGAGAGGGAGACACAGAATCCGAAGCAGGCTCCGGGCTCTGAGCTGTCAGCACAGAGCCTGATGCGGGGCTCGAACCCACGAACTGTGAGATCATGACCTGAGCCGAAGTCGGACGCTCAACCAACTGAGCCACCCAGGCGCCCCTGACCTGCTTTTAAAAAGTTGTCTTGTCTTGGGGCGCCTGGGTGGTTCAGTCGGTTGAGCGTCCGACTTCAGCTCAGGTCATGATCTCGTGGTCCGTGAGTTCGAACCCCGTGTTGGGCTCTGGGCTGATGGCTCAGAGCCTGGAGCCTACTTCCATTCTGTGTCTCCCCCTCTCTCTGCCCTTCCCCCGTTCATGCTCTGTCTCTCTCTGTCTCAAAAATAAATAAAACGTTAAAAAAAAATTTTTTTTTTTTAAAAGTTGTCTTTTCCTGGGGCTCCTGGGTGGCTCAGTCAGTGAAGCATCTGACTTTGGCTCAGGTCATGATCTCACAGTTCGTGGGCTCCAGCCCCACATCAGTCTCTGTGCTGACAGCTCAGAGCCCAGAACCTGCTTCAGATTCTGTCTCCCTCTCTCTCTGCCCCTCCCCCACTCACACTCTGTCTCTCTCTGTCTCCCAACAAAATTAAAAAAAAAAAAAAAAAAAAAAAACTTTTCTTTAAGTTGTCTTTTCCTGAGTTTCAGGTGAAGCAGACATACATCATTCCCAAGTGATATGTGAGGCAGTCTGACTGATACCCTTTAAATCACAGTGCATGATTCTCTAGGCCTTGGTGACGAGTCCTTCCTGGCTCTAAAGTCTCTGAGGATGATGCATTTAGAACCCCTCTCTGCCATACACCCGAAGTAATGATCTTGTAGTAAAGTTAACCATGCAAAAACCATAACCATCCTACTGCATAAGGCAGCAACAATGAGGGAATTCTGCCCAGATGAGGCAATGAGGGAATACCCCAGCTCATTAGCAAGGGAAAAACCCAAATAGACTGATGATTCTGGCCTGGATGGGCTTTCTTTGTCTGTTATTTGTCGGATTCCAGGCTACCTGTTTTCCCCTATTATTTCAATTATTTCTCCTTTGATTCTTCAGACCTTCAGTTACAATTCTGGTTACTTCAACATGTGTTAACCTCCAGTCTAAGGTCAACTGTTGAATTTAGCCCTTTTGGTCTATGAAAAACGAAAGTCCTTTCTTGATGGGCCCCAAATACACACCCTTTGTGTAAAACACACACACACACTTTTTGTGTAAAAACAAAACCAAAAAACTGGTCTCCTAAAAGCCTCATGTCCCGTCAAACAGACCGGAGTCTTCCTGAACTACTTTTAACTCTCAGCCTGAGGCCTTCATAAGACACCCAGTTAAGGCAACTGGCACCCTAAGACAGGCCTCCTGTCCACAGTTTTAAAAATACTAGTCTCAGGGGTGCCTGGGTGGCTCAGTCGGTTAGGTGTCCGACTTGGGCTCAGGTCATGATCTCATGGTTTGTGGGTTCAAGCCCCGTGTCGGGCTCCGTGCTGACCGCTCAGGGCCCTGAGCCCGCTTCGGATTCTTTGTCTCCCTCTCTCTCTGCCCCTCCCCCACTCGCACTCTGTCTCTGTATCTCTCAGAAACAAATAAACGTTAAGAAAAAAATACTAGTCTCAATTGTGTGGTCGTTTTTCATTCCTAATCCATCTTGTGGGGAGGAGGAAGGTTGTGTTGTTTTTGTTTTTGTTTTTAATTTTCACTCCCTTGTCAAAGAATAGAAGGGAGAGTCTTTGGGTCCATCCATCCTCACCAGAATTTTCAGCTATAATGTCATGGCACAGAGTTTAATCCAGAGAAAGCATTGTTGCCTGACTGACAACTGATCAAAGCCACGAGGAAAGCAGATAAGAGCGTGTTCAATTTCTTCTTTTCTTCTTTATTAAGCCATAATATTGTATTATGCCAAAAAATATTGTATTATACAAATGAGTATTAAAGGAAAATTAATTTTCAGAGACACAAATAATTCATACCTCAAAATGTTATACTTAAAGATCTTAAACAGCCAATTCTAACTGTCGTTTGTGGACTTCTGCATGAGGTTCGGGTTTGTTTCATGAATTTCAGGGGCGCCTGGGTGGCTCAGTCGGTTGAGCGTCCGACTTCAGCTCAGGTCACGATCTCATGGTCCGTGAGTTCGAGCCCCGCGTCGGGCTCTGGGCTGATGGCTCAGAGCCTGGAGCCTGCTTCCGATTCTGTGTCTCCCTCTCTCTCTGCCCCTCCCCCGTTCATGCTCTGTCTCTCTCTGTCTCAAAAATAAATAAAACGTTAAAAAAATTTTTAAAAAAATTTCAAACGCACCTTATGGCACCTTGTGCTGATGACATTCGTGCTGACCCACAATATTCAATAAATCTCAATTGGAAGAGAGGAGAAAATCTGAATTGCCTTTTCATGACAATTAAATATTAGCTACTAGATGACTGAATTTCCATGACACAACAGCCCTTTCCTCGCCCTTTTCTGGGGCTGAGGTCCTGATGTGGAATAAGTCAAGTCAGCCAAAACTGAGTTTTTAAACATGATTTATTACAAGTAGATAGTAGACACTGAGTATGATAAGGTAAGTGGAACTTCAAACAGTAAAGGGGAAACAAAAAAATCAAGGGTATGCCCAACAATAAATTTCACAATCAGAACCGTAACGCCAGGCAATCATCAGGAGGGGGGAGAGGGGACTCACTAGGGAATAGCACAAGATAGGAGCATCCTTCTCATGTTATCCATAGTCGGTATTCAAGGGAGAGGACCCCCACAGATTCAGACCACACCGAATGGCCAGCACAATGTAATGTTCAAACACTCCTGCCAGCCAAGTACCCCAACAATCAAGTTCTATTTAAATCACACTCCCAGGTCTTTTTTCAGTCATAGTGAAATCGTGGGAATATTGAGAGGAACAGAAAGCAAATGGATTGGTCATAGCCCTTGAAGAAGCTGGTGGTGTATGTATGGATTAGTCCATACTGGGGGGACTATTTTCCTGCATTGTCTTCTTTATCCAGTCAATGTAGTTCTTTACTCGTGTGTAGATTCCATAGGTTCCACACTGAGGGCCCCAGGACACCAGACCAGCTACATAGAATTTGGGGGTCTCTACACTGGGGATCTGTACAGCAAAAGCTCCGCCACTGTCCCCTTCACAGCTATCAACACCCTTCTGTCCTCCAGCACAGATCATGTTATTAGTGAAAACGAAGGCATTTATATCCAGTTTAAGATTTTCCCCTTTCACCTCCCGGCACCTTTCTAAGGGAGCAATGGGTAACTTTGCCCCTCTGAGCTGGCGCACATGATCTTTTTTCTCTGTTCGGCCCCAGCCTGAGATCAGTCCCAGGTCTCCCACTGAGGGATTGTATTCTGAGGAGGTACCTGGCAGGCAGATAGGGGAGACAGTGGGTCCCATTTTCACGGGCTCTTTCAGCTGCACAAGTGCAATATCATTGTCAAAATTCTTCCGTGACTCTGGGTCATCCAACAATTTCCAACCCGGATGAATAATCACACGCTCAGCAGTAAGCATCTTGGTTTTTGTCAGATCTGAGCGGAGTACTGAGGTGGACCCAACGTACATTCCTGGGTTATGGTTTCTCTCCACGACGTGGGCGGCTGTCAGCACCCAGTACTCATCAATGAGAGCCCCACCAGCCCGTGGGTCTGAAAAGAAGACTTGCCAGGGGAAATTTTGAATATCTGCAACAGATCCTCCAAATATCCTCTGTCTTCCTACAAAGGGCTTACTGGGAACACCACAGACTAGGAAAGAACAAGAACAAGGTGGAGAGGGAATAAGAAATAAATTATTGGCCTCCTACAGATCCTCCAACTACTCAAAAACTTGCCGGGCTTCACAATTCTCTAGCACAATAGGGCCAACCCTCCATTTGGTCAACCATCTGAGTATCTGACTCATCCTGAATGTAATCACCAAACATCTCACTTTTCCAAAGCCAGGCAGGCTCATGGGAGAGAGTCTGGTGTGTGAACTGAGGAGTCCAAATGAGCTAGTGCCTCACACTATGAAAACAGCCCTCTAGAGGTATACTTCATCCTAGGTTGAGCACATGGGGACAGCGGCCCAACTGGAGGCAGTGCTGGGAAATTCTTTCCTTATACAGATGATGGAGGAGGCAGGCGTTCTACCTCCTTCTGATGCCCAGACCAAATGCTTGTCGCCTTCTGTACCGAAGGCCCTCCTAGTAATCCATGGAGGTAGGGCAAAGAGAGGGTTCTCTTCTTTCATCATTCATTTCAATTCCCCATTGATTCCAGGCCTGAATATTTTCCCATTACCGAATGCAACTACCACTGAATTTTATTCCAGACCAAGTCAGTTTACCTAAATCCCTCAGTAGTCAGCCTGAGTGGACTCTGAGTTGAGCATAATATCAGGCTTTGGACTCAGACAGACCTGGGTTAAAGTCTACTGCTGCCTGTTACTAACTCTGTGACCTTGTATTCAGTTCACTCATCTCTGAAACGGAACTAGTAACACCTCAAAGGGTTGTTGCAAGGACTGGAATGAGATAATAAATGCGATTAATTAGCTCAGTCCCTAGCTCTCAATAACACTGTTGTTACTACAGGATCATCAGTATTATTCTGGCTTTGCCTGAAAGCCTTCTTCTATTCAACTCTGATCTGTCTGCAACTCTTCCTTTCTTTTATTCCTCTGTATCTTGTTGCCATATAGACTTTTACATAATAACTGAGCTATTCAGCTGGTCTTGTTTCTGCATGCGGAATCCTCACTCTCAATTTTCGGGCCCTGTTTTTAGCAATTCTTTATCCCCTTATTGCATCTACTTTACCGAACTTAACTGGCCCTCCCTCTGCCACCAACTGTCACTGGCTGATTTTCTATTTCCTGTCAGTTGGCCTGAGTCAGGGCGGTGGAGGAATTCCCCAAGGCCCTGGCGGGCCCACAGCCCAGTGCTATCTCCACCTCCCTGGGCTAGACCCAGAGTCTTAAGTCCTTTCCCAAAAAGACTGCAGCTACTTTCAGAGAGTGGGCCCCCTCACCTCCACCTATGTCTGTGGTCTCTCCCCAACCCTGAGCCCTGATTACCTGGAACACATTTTGGTAGCTCGGTGCCCAGAAACTCATTCACCCAGCTCCCGTTGCCAGCACAGCGATACTCCCCTGGAATAGCACAAGGGACACAGGACACACTCACCACCACATCTTCTCTCTTCCATCCCCCCCCTTTCATTCAGAGCCTCCACAACTCTGGCGTTTGAGGAGGGAATCGAATCAAATCAACTAGAACAGAATGTTGAGAACACCCTCGAAACAATCCTTCTGTCCTCTATTCGGCCAAAGGAGGGAAAGGAAGAGTCCCCTAAGCAGAAAGAGGGTTACAGTAGAGATTGGAAAAATGCTTCCAGTGGGAAAATAAATTCAATTAAAAGCAACAAGGTGGTACATATTATGTCTTAACCCATCTTTCATCTAGTACTGCCAAGTCCCCTCCATCAAGAAAGCCAGGCATTTGGGGGCGCCTGGGTGGCTCAGTCAGTTGAGCATCTGACTCTTGATTTTGGCTCAGGTCATGATCTCACAGTTCATGAGTGTGAGCCCCTCATCAGGCTTTGCACTGACAATGCAGAGCCTGCTTCAAATTCTCTCTCTCCCTTTCTCTCTCTCTGCCCCTCCCCTGCTTGCACTCTCCCTCCCACAAAATAAATACATAAACATTAAATATATATATATTTACATATAAGTATGTATACATATACATATGTATATGTATATATATACATATACATGTGTGTATATATATATATAATATATGTGTGTGTGTGTGTGTGTGTGTGTATATATATATATATATATATATTTTTTTTTTTTTAAGCAATCATTTGGTATGGTGACTTGACACTGGAAGCATTACTCCCGTAGGTTCTACATTAAATAATTGGCCAAAAGCTGGATAACCACATGAATATGGATATCATAGGGGGAATTCCGGCCACAGTTGTGAAACCGAGCTAGGTGACCTCTTTGATTCTCTACGCATGATCCTATATCCCATAGGAAAACTGCATCTCTAGACCAAGCCAAGAGAATAAATAAAATCCATCCCATCTCCTTCATTTCTCTCCAAATTCTCTCCAAGCCAGAAAGAGTGCACTATTCACTCTCCAACTCTCACTTTCTCCTCTTTTCCCTAGTCAAAGAAACCTACCACTTTCTTCATTTTCCATGTAGTAATATGGCTCCTCACAAGTATAGCGAATGACAGAACCAAATAAAGTATCTTCTGGATCTTCGACTGTACCATGCTGAATGGGTTCAGGAATTCCACAGTCCACAGCTATCAGAGGAAGGCAGGAGAGTGATGGTCAGGAAAGCCACTTCCTTCCAAAAGGAGTCATTGGAGCCAGTTCTATCCTCCAGGCCATGCTCTTCACTCCTTCCCCACCCACACATCCATAAGGACACCTGGGCTGAATCTCCCCAGGTGACTGAGTCCTGCCAAATCAGATAGCCCCTTGAAAGCTATAAGGAGTAGTAGCTTCTCAGTGGTTGGTGGAGGCCCCTGCAGAAGCCAGGAATGGACCTCTTTGGTGCTACTAAGTCTACCAACCCCACAGCCTCTTTCTTTGAAAGAAGCATGCTAATCTGGCCAGTCTAGGACCAGAACTGGGCTGGCAATTAATTGGCTGGCTTCTCTTCAAAAAATCCAACCCACTCTCTCACAAACCTAAGAGGAAAACATGAATTTGAATCTTGATGAACCCATCTTTCAATTCCCTTGGAAAGGAAAAAAAAAAAAAGTCCCATTTTAAAGAGATACATACGTTGACATTTCAGTTTGGAATTACTCCACTTTCCATCACTTTGACAAGTAGAATAGAAAGATCTCGAGCCAACATTTCCCTGGAGAATAATACACATCACCATTAATTTATAAGGAGAGATATGAGAAGCCAAAATCAAGAATGGAATCTATCTCTGGCCTTGGATCAATGAGGAGTCCTGACCATAAGAAGTTTGGGGACATCTTATCTTAGCAGAATGACCCAAAGCACCCAGGAGTGGAGGCTAAAAGACAACTTTGTCCCAGCATATCAGAATCCCTTCCTCAAGAAGACTGAAAGCAGAAGGAGAATGTCAATCGGGCCAAGGAGCTCCATGACTTACAAGGAGGGACTAAAGATCCTGCAGTATTCTGTTTATGGAAAAGGGGTTATACCTTGCTCAAACAAGGACATTCAGTAAACCATTAGATAATTCCAGTATGCTCATCCTGACTTAGAGATTAGGGAGAAGCCCCTGAATTTGTACTTTACCTGTACGACTTCAAACCCTTCCAGGCAGGTTATCCTCACCACATCTTTGAACACATATTTTGCTTTCTCAGGCTCCCAAACAGAATTGTCAGTGACATCTTTGGGACAAGGGATTGCTTGGAAAGAACAGGGGGAATCAAATTACCAAATAGTTGGAGAATCTCTATTCTATTTCCATCACCTTCACACTTTCTAAAATCATTCAGTCATCCTTAGTTCTGATGCTTAACATTCCAATGCAGATGTCTAAAACAATATGGCCTTACCTACTCCAGAAAGAGTCATTAAGGCAGTTTCATCCTCCCAGCTGTGTTAGTACATACTAACAAACCACCCCAAGTTGTACATACTAACCACTCCATGTCATCTGCACCCGCAAGCCCAGTTGAAGGATTCCTAGAGGTCCAGGCATTTCTAATGACCACTGACAGGTTTAGATCTTGCTGAAGAAGTGACGTATCTCAGGTGAACTATCCATACAACAATCTACCTGTTTGGATTTTACATTGTCCGGGGACTTCGGTAGCACCAAAGAACAACTTATAGGTTACTCACGATCTCCATGGTAACGAAGTTTCCAGCCCCTTTTTTGCTCTGTTTGGTCAGTTTGGAAGATGATATTAAGAGCATTGCTCCTGGTTTCAATATTTAGTGGCCCAGGGAATCCATTACCACAGTAAGGACCAAATTGCTTGTCTCTTGCAACAAACTGAAAAGAAACAAAATGGTGAAATCAGAAGAGAGAAAGAACTAAAAGATACAGGTAGGTAAAATGGAGGGGACAAAAGTAAAGAAAGTAATAAAAGTAACATAAAATAAGAAGGAGAAGAAGAAAAGAAGGGGCAGAAGGAAAGACAATTTGTCTTTGGGGAGAAATTGATCTGTGTGAGTTGGGAGGAAAACTAATCATTCATCACTCACAACTAAACTGTCAGGGCAATAGCCCCCTGAATCAGCTGGTTCCACATCAAAATCTTCTCTCCGCACAGTCACGACCACTTGGTATCCCTCCTCCAAGAGGACCTGATATTCACACCTTGAATTCTCTGGGTATGGATTGGGATAATTGGGACTTGTGATCTCCCCAATCAGTGCCGTGAATACATCCCCACTGCAATTGACTATGGGAGAAAAAGAGAAAAGGGCAATCAAATATAGGGTCAAGCAAAGGAGTTCCTGCTCCATTCTGTGACTCTTCTCATGAACTAACCATCCCTAACTGGAGCCCCCATGCCACAATTACATACCCCATGCAAATCAGTAGAGATACCCAATGCCTACTCAGTTTCCATCACATTGCATATGATAAAGCCTTTCATGGTTATGAACAGCCCCAGGTAGACTCTTTACAGGCATCTATTTCTCCTCTCCAATTCACTAACTTGACCCTGTAGGCTTGTCTTCCTCCACTCTTGGGGCTCCTCCACAGCTTATGGGTAACTAAAGATAGGTGCCAAAGCAAGGCTGAGGCTAGTCAAAATTAGAAAGGCCAACAAAGATCTAACTGAAGCCTCAAACCATTCCAAACCCCAGGGAACACGCACCCCTCTTGATGCCAAGCTCACCTCCACAATTCTTCATATCATCATGGAGGAAGTATTCTGGGGGGCAGGAGCAGTAATAACCACCCATGAAGTTGTTGCAGAAGTGGCTACAAGGGGCATCGGCAAAGTCTGTGCACTCGTTTACATCTAGAAAAAGCAGAGGAAGATTGAGGTCAAGGACAGAGACTTAGAAGGAAGAATGAGTTTAAACCCAACCTTACAAGGGTAAGAAACGGTAGGAATGGCCTGTTACTTAAATAAATGAGTGCATCACCTTTCAGGATGGTATTATTCTGTGTTACTCTCCTGAAATATGATTCGAGATTTGTGCCCTGCCATTCACAGCTATAAGGGAGCTCTCAATGCCAGAGACCGTTGGCCTTTCTCACAGAGCATTTCGGCTCCAGAGACAACACTCTATAGGCTCAACATGATGAAATGTCTTCTTCAGGGAGGAGCAATTAGTACATTTATCACTTTATAGGATTTGGGCACTTGCGTTAAATCTAAACAACAGTTCAGCCTTATGAGATGTTCTAACTTCACTTTAACCTGGAGTTAGGTACAGAAGCACCCAGAATTTGAAGGTTTGTTTGCCATTGGATGGGTTTGAATACCACGCATTCTTCGTGTGATTCTTGGCAAGTTACTTAACTTTCCTAGTCTTCTCTTCCCTTATCTTTAAGTGGAGATCATAATACCCACCTTGAAGAGTTGAGGTGAAGCTTAAGTTAATATAGGTAAAATTCCTGGATTTTAAAATTCCTGGGTTTTAAAATCCCAGTTTATAGTGGTTCTCAATAAATCACTATTTATTACCTATTTTTACCATTATCATCATCACCCCTAAGATACCACGTGTTTGAATTTCACAAAGGCAATTCCTGGAAAGACAGACCCAAATCAAGTCAACACCTCTTAAGAGTTACAAACAGGGGGGCGCCTGGGTGGCTCAGTCGGTCAAGCATCCGACTTCAGCGCAGGTCACGATCTTGTGGTCCGTGAATTCGAGCCCCGCGTCGGGCTCTGGGCTGATGGCTCAGAGCCTGGACCATGCTTCCGATTCTGTGTCTCCCTCTCTCTCTGACCCTCCCCCATTCATGCTCTGTCTCTCTCTGTCTCAAAAATAAATAAACGTTAAAAAAAAAAAAAGAGTTACAAACAGGATCCTTATTCGCTGAATTGCTGTTTGTTCTGCTTCTAATCTTTTAGCTGGACCCATGAGGCACATAAAGAGGGGTGAGCCTTACCTACAGCGACATAGTAGGCAGCAAACCCGGTGAAACGTTCTTCATTGGAGAAGTCTGACTTAAAGATCACCTGGAGTTTATTGTACGGGATTTGGAACTCTTCCACGATGGGAGAGTTGGGACTCTTGCTGGTCCTCTGCCCACAGAGTTTCCCTTCTTCAAAGTCTCCTGACATTATCTAAGAGAAGAATCAAAAGGAAGCTGAGAAAGGGTAATATTTTGGCATGGAGGTCAGAAAAGGGGACAGAGGGAATAGAACATTCCACCACCACCCCCAGCCCTATCCTTTATGCGCTTATTATAATATACCTGCACTGAGTCATATGCGCAGTTCTCCGACAGCTCTATGTCCAGATGGGTGAAGTAGAGGTGGATCCCGTACCCTTCAGGAACTTCTATATCCCAAGATTTCTCTACCTCATTGGGGTATGCCTGAGGATAGTTGGGGGACAGGATCTCCCCATACATAGTAGGCTCAGCATAAGCGGATGCCAAAAGGGAAAACAGGAAGACGCACCTGAAAGAAAAGACATACGGAGACGTGGGTGACCCAGGTACTGGCAGCCTAGTGAAGTGCTCTAGCATTTGTCATGGGCAGAAGGCAGGGGAAAGGAAGAGGGCAAGAGCACATGGAGAATCTCGTTGGAATAAAGCAAAAAGGCCTAGGCTGAACCAAAACCTGGGCTTCAGAGCCGAGCTGTCTTCTTGAGAAGATAAAGGGAATAGAGCCCATGTACGTACATCTCTGTAGACTCGGGATGACTTACCGCATCTCTGGCAATTTGTTCATCCCTGGTGACCGGCGGTACGCCTCTTGGTCCTGGCTTTCTGCACCTCTGGACTTTGGAGCAAAGGGGTGGCAGGCCCGGCTGTATTTGTCTAACAAACACAGGCACCTTCTTTGGTGGTGGGGTCACCTGGGGTTCAGTGTCACCTTCGTGACAATAACACACAAGCTAAACAAAGCCGCACACTGATCACCGCATGAGGCCTGTCCTCTCCCCGCCTCCCTGGTTCTACTTCAATTCATTTTCTAGACTAAAACTAGAGCTAATCCTTCTCCCATTGCTTCTCAGGATCTTCTCCCAGTTTTTCTCCAAAAGAATAAGCACTTTCTCCCAATTTTCTTCCTTCCCTGTTGCCCTCCTTCACCCCTACTCCCCACCCCTGCCCCCTCTCTATCAGCCTCTCTCCTGCCCTCACAAGACAATATCCCCGTTTCCACTCAGGCTTTCGGGCGTCTTTCCCCATCATGACTATCCATCTAAGACATTTCTCCCTCCTCTTTTGGCAAAGATCCCCCTTATCACTTCACGCCAGCTCTCTTTACTATGTTTACTGTCACACATATTTCTCTTGGTGCTCCCGACGACCACTGATGGAGGAAAGAGCTTCTTTTACTAGGGGAAGGCAGTGACCTTGGGAGAAGTGGTCTGACGCAGGGTTGGGTGGGAAATGAGAAGAAGGGCAGCTGAATGACCAGAAACAAAAGGAAAGGAAAGGTATTCCCTCAATTTCCTATGTTAATTTTCCAGGGTTTGGGTTTGTTGTTTGGGGTTTTTTATCCCCCTTTACTAAAAAGAGGAGATCTCTTTTCAAAGTTAACAGGCTTGCCAAAAATGTTTCTAACCCTAAAAACAGTGGTAAGTAGTGTGGGGGGGGGGGAGGGGGGCCAACCTAAGAGAAACAGGTTGCCTCTCTTCTGCCTTCTTTTATTCAGCTCCTTCCAGCACCCCCCCCCCCCATCTTTGCCCGCAACCTTCCTATGTGAAGTTTTCTGCCTTTCTTTTGTCTTCCATCAAAGCTCTGCTCTTCCGTTTTTAAGGTTTTTACCTTCAGCAGCTGATGGGAGCAAGTGGGTCAGTCCCCTCTCTCGTGCCAGCGGGCATGCTGGGCGACCCTGCCGACTCGCAGGGAGAGCAGCTCAGGGCCTGGACGCTCCCTCTGCAGGAACCTCTGCCGGCCTCCCTGTCCTGGTTCTGTTCATATGATTCTCTACCCCAGTGTGCATGTCTGAAATTCCCTGATCTAAACAAACGGGGGAAGGGGGGGGGGGGGCTGGGAGACCAGGACATAGGGAAAGGGTAACTCAGCCTTGATCTTGGAGCTCCCTCTGCTTTTGAAACAAGAACTGCATACTCCGGTCAGGACTGAGGTCCCTGCATCTGGGGCTCCAGGGGGAGAAAGGAGGAGAGGGAAATTCCACCGATTGCCCAACGTTCTTTTTCAGCCAAAGGGTGTGTTAACAGAGTTTTCACAGAAGTCAGGTGACTTGTAGGAAAAGGAGGGGATTAATATGGTGGGGGAAAAGCCAAACCCAGAAGGTCCAACCCTCCAACTGTGTATGAATCACGACTTAAGGGAGAGTACTTACCAAAAATGCCTCTCATCGCTGCCCTTAAAGCAAATTTTATGGTTAGATAATGACTTAGACCTAGACCCGAGCTGGTGTGGGATGATGCTCTTCCTCTTCCTAAAATCCCCTCCAAGCATCGAAATCCTATCCACCAACCAAGCCCCAGTTCAGATACAGTCCGGTCTCTTATCCATAACCCTTGGGTCCCGACGGGTTTCAAAATTCAGAATTTTACAGATTTTAGAAAGGCAGTGCAGGACATGGCCCCAATGTTAGGTAACACCTTCTCCCCCCCCTCCCCTCAAGGGGCTGGGACAATGCTCCATTATCAAACATTAATATTTCTGCAGCTAAACATATTGATCTTCACAGTAAGCGGAATAACTAAAATTATATAATTTGGTTATAATTAAATATGACATTTATACATTCCTTATAGCTATAAATTACCTTACATCGGTTCAGGTCAGGTGTTGCCACCAAATAGGTTTTGGTGTCAAACTTGAAAACAAGCAAACAAACAAACAACAACACACATACACACACACACACACACACACACACACACACACACAAACACAAAAAGGCTTTTGGAATTCAAAGTTGCAGCTAAGGGACCAAGGGACGGCGCAAAGTCTTCCCTGATCTCTCACCTCCTCTTTGTGTCCCTTTTTACTTCCTACCCCTATTTGGTGACTGCATTCCAGTGAATCTATACCTTATCGAAGGAAGATGCTCCCTTCTTTTACACACCACTAGGAATAAACACTTGCCAGTTAAACTGTGATATATCATTGATTATAAGATGAATCTTGATTTCAGGAGCATTCAAATGTTGGGGGAAACCACGTGCCTTGAAATCGATTGCACTGGGCCTGGAATCAAAGGACGGGTCCAGGACCGGTTCATTACCTAACTTCTCAGCTTCTTCAAGTATAAAACAGAGACAGATAACATCAATTCTGCCTACCTTACATGGCTGTCAGAAGACTCTAATGAAACAGTGAAAGAGGGGCGCCTGGGTGGCTCAGTCGGTTAAGCATCCAACTTCAGCTCAGGTCATGATCTCATGGTCATGATCTGTGCTGATGGCTCAGAGCCCGAAGCCTGCTTCACAGCATGCGTCAGCACACGGCGAGAAAAAGAAAGCATCTTACCAAATTGTCCAGGATTCCTTCCCCTTTTCCTTCTGAATTCAACACTCACCAGAAAAGTTAGTGACTCTCTCCTACTCTTCCGTGTTTTGACTTCTCCTTTTCAATTTTGCCATCCAACTAGATTATTTTATTTTCCCCTCTAAATCTCAAGACACATGTGAGGACATCTCTGGGCCCTGCTACCTTCCCTGGGTCAGCAAGAGGTCAAGCCAAGGGCTCTTACAGTGACAGGGGACATGTTACATAATCTTCTCAGTATCCTGGGGAGTCATAAAAATGATGGTGCTTATTGCCATCCTCAGGGCCATCTGAACCCCAGCTGTGGTGACAATGCTAATATACAAACCGCAAATTTAGAACCTTCCGTGTTAGTATCAAATGTAACTAACACACATGGGTATAAACATGAAAAGGACATTTTATCTTGATTGATTGATTGATTGATTCAAGTGGAGTTTTTTTAAGTTTATTTATTTTTGAGAAAGGGGGGGGGAGGGGCAGAGAGAGAGAGGGAGACAGAGAATTCGAGGGAGGCTCCACACAGCCAGTACAGAGCCCAACATGGGGCTTAATCTCGCTAACCATGAGATCATGACCTGGGCCGAAATCAAGACTCAAATGCTTCATCGACTGAGCTACCCAAGCGCCACAAACATGAGAAGTACATTTTAGGATATGAGCACTAGTGCTACTCAGAATCCTAACTATCATATTCACAATGTTAGGGTCTCTAAGGGGCTGAATAATACCATCCCTCTTTGCATTCCAAGTTCTAGAGAGATGGAGAAATAAAACAAAAGCAGCAAACGGAGGCCAAAGTAATATCTCTAATTGCAATAAATGCCAAGATCGAGCAAGCAGCCTAGCGTAAAAGCCAAATAGTGGCTAACTGACTGCCAGAGTTAGAATTACCCTTCTAGGGGCGCCTGGGTGGCTCAGTCAGTTACGCATCCGACTCTTGGTTTTGGCTCACGTCGTGATCTCACGGTTGGTGGATTCAAGTTCCACACTGGGCTGTGCGCTGACAGTGTGGAACCCACCTGGGATTCTCTCTCTCTCTCTCTCTTTGCCCCTCTCGCCCCCCAAAATAAATAAGCTTTAAAAAAAAAAAAAAAAAAAGAATTACCCTTCTAGACACAGACAATGCTAGTCCAGGGAAGGCCTTCTCAAATAGAGAATACATGCTCCCCTTGGACAGCTCACTCCCAAGAGGAAGAAGGGCCAAGGTAAGGACATGCCCACGTATTCTTTCCGCCTTTACCAGGTAGATAAATCACTCTATCTCCCCAGAGCTGTGAGTGATGGAATGGAGTGGCCACAAGAGTCATATCATGGAGCTCTCTCCATCGGGAAAGATCTATCAGAGGTAGTACAAATATTTCCCCCCAACACTCCCAAGGCTTTTCTTCTTTAACCTGTTAGATTTGACAATTAAGCATACAATGAGGTAGGCAGACTACCTGGGAGAAAGGCTCAGCAATCTAATGAGGGCTCCATTCGGCCAACACCAACCACTGTTCCCCTTTTGTGTCCTCCAGCACCACTGGCCCCAGAAGCCCCCCGCCCCAAATGATTCTGAACAATCCATTAACGTTAAGTATATTCCGCACCCAAGGTTGGAAATTCACCTATTCCATTCCCATCCCAGATTACACCCAGCCTTGTCAGCCAAGACAGCTATCAGAGCTCTGCAATGGGATTAAATGACGGTATTAAGAATTCCAACAATAGAAATTCTTGTCCTGACAGCCCGCGCCGTACGCCTCTCTACTCGAGGCCCCGCTCTGGGTGTAGACCTCTGAGTGCCTGCTGGCCTGCGGGGAGCCCAGGGCCTGGGTTCCCTGCAGGACAAGTGCTGACAGGAGAACGTGGCGTTGCTCTCAGGCACAACCGTCCGGGACTACGCCCAGATGAAGGAGCTGCCGCCGCACCTCGGGCCCCAGGCCTGTGGTGCTCCGCTTCTCTTGCAAGCAGATCGTGCATCAGGAGAATGCCAAGAACAAAGAGATCCGAAATTCCCTGAGTACTTCCCACGCCGTAGCTGGTTCGAGCCCAACTTCACGCTAAGTGCCAGGGGAACAGCGCGCAGACGCACCCCTTCTTCACCTTCCTGCGGTAGGCTCCGCCTGCCCCTAGTGACGACGCCACTGCGCGCACGACCCACCCCAAGTTCATCATCTGGTCTCCAGTGTCCCCACCGACGTCACCTGGAATTTCGAGAAGTTCCTGGTAGGCCCAGATGGTGTGCCTATGCGCAGGGACAGCTGCTGCTTTCTAACCATCCACATGAAGCCTGACATCGAAGCCCTGCTGTGCCTAGGGCGCCCCCTACCCCCGCTGCTTGGCAGTCACAGCGCGGCCCTCTGGGGATTTCATCAAGGATGGTGTTTTCTCGAAATCTGCGTGGAGGAACACCTGATGTCCAGGAAAATCTCCTGAGATGGGCGCTTCTTGTCCATCCCAGCATCTGCTCTCCAAACCAAGGCTCCTCACTAGTATAGTGTTGGGTGTCATCAGAGAGGAAAGAAGAAAGAAAGAAAGAAGAAAGAGAAAGGAAGGAAAAGAGGAAGAAAGAAAGAAAGAGAAAGAAAGGAAGGAAGGAAGGAAGGAAAGAAGGAAGGAAGGAAGGAAGGAAAAGGAAGGAAAGGAAAGGAAAGGAAAGGAGGAAGGAATTCCAACAATAAAATGCCAACAATAAAGAGGTGTTGCCAATATGAACAACTATTTTAAAACTTCTCATTATCAAACTCCAAAATCAAAGTCCAAATCTCATTGCAAAAGAAATCCCAAAGGTACTGAAGCCCAAAGTTCTTAAGTTAAACTCATGAAACCATCAGTCCCAATTTGTGTTCAGTTGAGTCTCAGCTATGGGGTTTCCATACCTGAGCGGTGGTGTGGCTCCTTGAGTGGCTGCAGCCTGAGCCACAATGATTTAGTTCCTGCAAAATCCCAGAGACTGTGCAGATAGCTCTGAGGCACACCTTTCCTGAGCCCAGTTTTGGAAAGTCCAAAGAGTTCATGAGACACAAGAATATCGTAACACTAGCCCCACCACCACAAAATTTCTAAAACAAGCCATCCCCAGACCCCAAAGAAGACATCCCAGGAAAAATTAAAATTATATTTCCAAAACCCAGTACTTCATGTTGCCAAAGACTGAAGAAGAAATTCAGTAGCATCTGAGGGAAAGAGAAAATCTTAGTTTTGGGGGTGTTTTTTTTCAACGTTTTATTTATTTTTGAGACAGGGAGAGACAGAGCATGAACAGGGGAGGGTCAGAGAGAGGGAGACACAGAATCTGAAACAGGCTCCAGGCTCTGAGCTGTCAGCACAGAGCCCGACGCGGGGCTCGAACTCACGGAACGTGAGATGATGACCTGAGCTGAAGTCGGATGCTCAACCGACTGAGCCACCCAGGCGCCCCGTCTTAGTTTTTGATCTCACCTTAATGCCCCTTGGTTTATGCCAACTGTTCAGAATCCATATCTTGTGAACTTAAACACCACTGAAAGACATCATCTAGGAAAAGGCTAATCTGGGCATTCTACATTTACCATATGGGGTCCTTCTATATGACACATTTCCCTTCCATTTCCTGCCTTGGTCTCAAGCCTCTGGCACCCAGGGCTGCATTGATAGGTGAGCTTTGCCTACAATCCAGCCTCCACGATGTACAGGACAGATGGTTTCCAACATATGCCTCTGTGACTTTTGCCACTTTTATGGAATCTCTCAGAGCTGAAAAGCCTTCCCACTAAGGAAGGCTTTCTCTTCGTCCCCATGTTTATTTCAGCTGCAAAAAAAAGACACTCAGTAGATTGTTGAACCTGAGGTTCATTGTGAAGGTTCAGAAGCCTGTGCACTTTGGGAAGGACCAATACCTCTGCCAGATACCCTACTATCAGTTTTTCTTCCACTTTTTAATGTCAATAATAGATTATGGTGACTTCACAAATTAGGGCACAGGCAATGCCAGAAAAGCCTACCTACCATAAAGATATCACCTTGAGGGGGTGCCTGAGTGGCTTAGTCGGTTGAGCGTCTGGCTTTGGCTCAGGTCATGATCTCACAGTCTGTGGGTTCGAGCCCCGCATCGGGCTCTGTGCTGACAGCTCGGAGCCTGGAGCCTGCTTCGAATTCTGTGTCTCCCTCTGTCTCTGTTCCTCCCCACTCATTCTCTCTCTCTCTCTCTCTCTCTCTCTCTCTCTCTGTCTTCCTCAAAAAATAAATTAAAAACACATTAAAAAAATATATATATATCACCTTGAAACCCACTCAGTAATTTTTTGAGAATCTGCCGCTCTCAAGCCTGTGAACAAGCTGCTTGAATTCAAGATCAGTCTTTCCAATTTCTTCCTTGGCCCTGAATGTAGACAGGCATTTGCCAGTTGAGCACTCATTACCTTAGCCGGGCACTCACATATGAAAGCTACTCTCCCAGTGCTCTGTAGCACCCACAGAACTCAGCTTCCTTACGGGAGGTATTCCTGTAAGGAAACATCAGGAGTAATGGAAGAAGATCCCACTACTACTACATACAGGGTGTCCGGATTATTGCAAAAATTCGAATATAAACAATGCTTGCCAAAATACTAATTCGTTGTTCAATAAAACCAAATCAAGATCATTTTATTGATGCACTTTTTTGACATGGAAAAGATCATTTAAAAAAAGTGTAGCTACATCAGAATAAAGTGTAAGTGGGAGAGGGGGCTACAAGAAAGTAAACGTGGAAAAGAAGCAGTAATTTCTACAGTCTGCATGATTGTGTCCCCCCCCAATTCACAAGTTAGAATCCTAACGCCCTCTGTGCTAGTGTTAGAAGATGAGGTCTTTGGGGGTAGAGCCCTCAAGAATGGGATTAGTGCTCTTTTGAAAGAAACCCCAGAAAAAGACAGAGAGAAAGAGACAGAGAGACCCCAGAGAGCTCCCTAGCCCTATGTGAGAACAACGAAATTTCTGCAACTCCGAAGATGGCCTTCACCCAACCATACTGTCACCCTGACCTTGGACTTCCAGCGTCCAGATCTGTGAGAAGTAAATTTCTATTGTTTATAAGCCACCCAGTCTGTATTATTAAGTCCAAATTAAGAGTGTTAAATAACGAAAATCTACTTAAGTAATTTTAAAGACCTAATTGGTTTTTTTTAACTTCTTTCTAATGTTTATTTTATTTTTGCGGGGAGAGAGGGGGCAGGGAAGGGCAGCAAGAAAGGGAGAAACAGAATCCCAAGCAGCCTCTAGGATCTGAGCTGTCAGCACAGACAGAGCCTGATGCCAGACTCAAACTCACGGACCTTGAGACCATGATCCGAGCCAAAGTCAGATGCATAACCAACTGAGCCATGCAGACACCCCTTAAAGACCTGACTGGTTTTATTAAACAAGTCATGAATCAGGCAACATCCCATCTAGCAAGTTGAGGGGAACTCCAAAGGGCTACAGAAAAAGAAAGGTTTTTAAAGATACAGAGGGAGGAGTACCTGGGTAGCTCGGTTGGTTAAGCCCAGACTTCAGATCAGGTCATGATCTCATTGTTTGCAAGTTCAAGCTCTGTGTCAGGCTCTAAGCCAACAGCTCGGAGCCTGAAGCCCGCTGCAAATTCTGTGTCTCCCTCTCTCTGCGCTCCCATGCTCACACTCTGTCTCTCAAAAATTAATAAATGTTAAAAAAATTTTTTTTAAATAAACAAAGGTAGAAAGGGAGTGGAAAAAAGGAAATTATTAGCAAAGAATCCATTGTTTTAGGCAAGGTCACCTCCTAAGGAGAGCAGAAGGGGTCCATCAGTGAATTTCCTAGTGCTTATCAGGAAATTCCCATGTTGACTGGCTAAAGGTTACATTATGGGGGGGGGGGGGGGGGGAGGTCAAAACTGCAGTTAGGTTAGGTATTAAGCCTTGGTTTATTGGCTTGAGATCTTAGCCTAAGTGATGCCATTTTAAGCCTGTGGTTTACTTCCAGTGTCCAGAACTGTGTGAAGTAAATTTTTGTTATTTATAAGTCACTCAGTCTGTGGTATTTTCTTAGAGCAGTCCAAATGGACTAAAAGAGTAACAAAGTAAAGCCAATTTGGAGGGCTCCTCTGTTCCCACCTAAACTACATCATTAAAAGTACATGTACCTATGGCTTATGAAATACAAAGCACTATGTTAGTTCTGTTGACATAAATTGACCAGAAAGAACTCTAATATGAGAAGAGCATAGAGTTTTATTTGAGCCCAGATTAGGACAGCTGCCTGGGAAACACAATATTCACTGGGAAGAAAGTGATCCAGGGAATGAACAGTTTTTACAGGGTTATATACTTTTTTTTACATAAAGAGCCATAAATCAATATGTCAGAGGTATAGTCTCTCAAAAAAATTATAAATTAACATGTAGGCGGGATTTACGAGTTTTAACATCATAGACTAAGAAGTAGGAGCATTGATCGACATCTTAAGGACAGGAGGCTTTCCTTCAGGCTGCTCTTTTTTTTTTTAATTAATTAATTTTTTTTTTTTTTTTTTTTTTTTTTTTTTTTTTTTTTTTGGAGAGCAAGTCCGACCAGATGCGAGCAGGGGAGGGGCAGAGAGAGAGGGAGACACGGAATCTGAAGCAGGCTCCAGGCTCTGAGCTGTCAGCATAGAGCCCAATACAGGCCTTGAACCCACAAACAGTAAGATCGTGACCTGAGCCAAAGTTGACACTTAACCAGCTGAACCAGCCAGGTGCCCCCAGGCTGCTCATTTATAAAGCAGATGTCCTACACATGCTTGGTGGGCCTTAAATCAAGTTTTTGGTTTAAACAACGTTTATGTAGTCATGTTGACTTAGATGGAAATCTAAAATGGCCTCCCTCAGGTCAAGACTTAAGAGAGTTTTTCTCTCATCAGTTCCCCCATTTGATCAGTAATTTTTTGACAGAAAGCATTGATGATCATCATTTTGTCCCTTGATGTCAGGGTGATTCCTTATCCACCATGGGGCCATCATGTCCCTCCCTTCTAGGCCTGATTTAGGTGGCCTAGGAGTCTATGGGGGGGGGGGGGGGGCAGTGAGGTCAATAGTATGGCCTTTAAATAGGAAATATTACAACTGATTTTTTTTTTCAATGAGATCAACCTGTCGTGCAAACATTGTTCATGTGCTTTGTGGAGAGTTTTTCCCCTTTGCCTTTTTTGTAACCTTCATAGCATAAATATAGAAATAGTAATAAAAATCCAATTAATAACATTTAAAGCACCCAATGGGGAGTAAGTATAGAATCAGAAAGACAAGAGAAGAATCCAAAAAAATCCAGCACAGGTATTCTGATAATCTAGAATTAATTTGAGTATCTTCTTTATCTACAGTTATTTGTGCTTTGTGATATGTTTGAGCTGATTGGTTTAAAATGGTAATTACATTTTCTGTTATCTGTAAGGACTTCTCTGGCCCATTAGTTTCCATAGATAATACGTCTTGTGGTGGGTGTAATTCTCTCTCCCCATTTGGTCATCAATAACAATATTAGTATAATTTTTGTTAGCATCAGGCAACTCTATTTGAGTTGCAAAGCCAGTATTATACCATATAGCAGTAGTGTTGTGAAGAAAAGTCCTCTGGTTACAAAATAAATCAAGGAGTATTGCAGAGGTGTTTTATAAACCTTCCCAACAAAATCTTCCTTTTCCCGTATACCATATGTTAGTTTGTATAGACATAGCCATTGTAGGCCACGTTGGAATGAATTCAGGATTCCATTGTTGGTTAGGGAATAACCACATATTTTGCCTGAATTCACAGATGTTAGTAGATATTGGAATCCAGTAAGAATCAATGGCTAATAAGGCCCATTTTCCTCCAACGGGAAGAACTCTGGTCATATTTACAACAGTTTTTGTTCCTACTCATTGAACAACATCCTAAGTCTGGTTGACCATAAATTTGCCATAAGTACTAAGTTGCCATAAGTACTAAGGCAGAAATTAAATATTTAATATGAGTTACAGGAGGCTTTAAGGATTTTCTACAGATTAGGAGAGCCATATAATTTCCATAAATGTATATTTATGGAAATTATAAAATTTCCATAAATGTATATTTTGGGTTTCTGCAGTTAATAAAGGCCATTGGCCATAGATACTTCAGATTCATGTGGATTAGCATGTCTAGGAGCCCTCGGGTTAAAGTACATGCTTTTCTCCATTGTTGGATACAAGCATTTTTCATCATAATATGCTGTTTGATTTAGCCATTTTTAAAAAAATGTTCATTTATTTTGAAAGAGAGAGTGCACACGAGCAGAGAAGGGCAGAGAGACAGGGAGAAAGACAGGCTCCAAGCTGTCAGTGCAGAGCCCTACACAGGGCTTGACTTCATGAACCAGGAGATCCTGACCCCAGCCAAAATCAAGAGTCGGAGCCACCCAGGTGCCCCTAGCCATTTTATTAAAGGCTAGATTATCAGCCCAAGCAGATGCAGAATTCCATCCTTTACCTTCTTCCTGAAATAAACATTCTTCTAATTTTCCTTTTTGTCCAAGAGTGTTTTTCCTTTGACATGTCTTTTTTGCTTGTTTGTTTCATTGGTTGGTTTTTTTTGTTTGTTTGTTTTTTAATTGTTTTTAATGTTTATTTATTTTTTGAGAGAGAGAGAGAGAGAGAGAGACAGAGCACAAGCGGGCGAGGGGCAGAGAGAGAGGGAGACAGAATCCAAAGCAGACTCCTGGTTCCAAGCTGTCAGCACAGAGCCCCATACTGGTCTCAAACTCCCCTAACCACAAGATCATGACCTGAGCCAAAGTCGAATACTTAACCAACTGAGCCACCTGGTCGCCCCAGAACTTTTTTTTTAAGTTTTTATTTATTTATTTTGAGAGAAAGAGAGAGTGCATGCATAGGAGTGGGGGTGGGGGACCAGAGAGAGAGAGAGAGAGGGAATCCCAAGCAAGTTGTGGGACTTGATCTCAAGTTTTGTGAGATTGTGACCTGAGCTGAAATCAAGAGTCGGACGCTTAACAGACTAAGCCACCCAGACACCCAGACATGTCTTTATGAAAGGCAAGCTCAGCCTGACTGAGGGAGGATACCCAGACCTGGCATAACGATGCCACCCAAAGTTTTCTTTCTTCACTGGGGCCAGCGCTGACTTATCCACCAAACGTGTTGCTGCCATTGTAAACCAACAGCTTTAGTACAATTAGGATAAAGATTTTGAACCCAAAAGTGTTGGGCTCGCCAGACTAGTGCTAATTGAGTAGTAGGAACTTCTCAATGTAATTTGGTCTGAGTATGCCATGAGGCTTCTCATAATCTTCTGGGTCCTAAGACAAAGTCAGATTTAGAAGGTGGATGAATCCACCAAGTCACTCTGCTAAAGTAGCATCTCTGGGAGATACCCATTGGGTTTTTTGGGTTTTAGTTTTTTTGGCTTAGGCCATTCCATCTACAAAAACATGGTCTGTGAATACATGGGATATTTTGGCGTGTCGGACATGCTGTCACTTGTACCCAAGCTCCCACTGTGTCCAGGAACCTTTCTTAATAAATTATCATCTAAGTTTATAGAGACACAATGGTCAATCTGTTGAGTGTCATACATAATGCAGGTTAAACTTGAGTTAGGAAGTCCTTTTTGAAAGACTTTTCCTAATAAAAGTCCTTTATAATATATATATCCTAAAAATCAAGCGTCAGAAGCTAAAGGAACATTATAGTGTGTCCAAGAGGTCATGAATATGTTATCTAAGTTATCATCATAGTAAAGTACTAGGGTACTATTTGAAGTTACATTAGTTAAATCCGCAGGATATTTCATCAGGATATAATAAAGGAGGAGGTGAAAGCAAACAGGTAGGTTTACTATATTCTAACATTACAAACTGAAAAAGAAAGAAGAGTAGAATACAGGCCTGGTCTCAAATCTTGGGACAAGCTGATGTCATCTATTTCTTATCCTGGTCTGGCATCCATTGCTTAGTTAGTCAGAGCCAAGTGTCAGAGACAAGAGTTGAAGTTCACTCTGGTGAAGGGACCTTTTTAAAGGAGAAATGTGGATGCCTGCATTTAGACCTTTTGACATAACAGCACAAGGGTTATTCAGCAATACTTGATAAGGTCCCTTCCAGTAAGGTTGTAATGACCCTTTTATTTGATGTCTTTTCTAATAAACAAGATCCCCGGGTTGGTCTTTGAAATCTTCGTCTCCTAGGAGTTCACTGTAAAAGAAACTGTGAACAAAATTTTCACTTTGTTTAAGGGCTATAATGAGGCCTTGATAGTAATGGCAATAATATTAATAAGGTTGGTTCATACATTCCTTCATCTAACCTCATAAGCCATGCAATTGTTATGACTTCAAAAGGGGATAATCGATGTTTTTGAAGGGTAGTACATCTCTAACCTGGAAGTACAGTAAAACCTTGGTTTGTGAGTATAACTCGTCCCAGAAGCATGTTTGTAATCCAAAGCACTTCTGTATCAAAGTGAATTTCCCCATAAGAAATAATGGAAACTCAGACGATTCGTTCCACAATCCAAAAATATTCATATAAAATGATTACAACACTGTAATATAATACAAAATAATAAAGAAAATACAAAATATAAAGAAAATAAACTAACTTGCACTTATCTTTGAAAACCTTCAAAGGCTGGAGTGAAGGAGACAAGAGAGAGGAGGGTTATTGTGTTGGACAACTTTCACTATCGCTAACAGAATCCCTGCTATCTATTGGCTCAATGGAATCTTTTCCCACATGGCAGCTATTGTATACACTCACCCGGATGCTGACTACAGGACAGTATTAATAAACTCTTGGCATATATTGTACTTAGTGTAACTGGCAACAAGGCAGCAGAGGAAAGGGTCTGTATCTGCAGGCAGCCTGACCTGGAAAAAGCAAAGCATTCCTAAACTTACTCTTGTATGGAAAAGCAAAAGACTCTCATAGGGGCTTTGCAATAGCAAAAAATACACTAGTGCCAGCTGTGAGCACCTTCCAACGTTCTGAAAAATCACTGATTTCTGCCAAACACTATGGCCTGAGACCAAGCATCCGAGCATGGGAGACGATCACCCACAACTCCTCAGCAAATTAGAGAGAGAGAGAGAGAGAGAACTAATGGCGCAGTTGTGATCATGTGACATTCAGCATATGTACTACCCATATTGCAAGACATCATTCATTTATCAAGTTAAAATTTTTTAGAAATGTTTGCTCGTCTTGCAGAACACTCGCAGAACAAGTTACTTGCAATCCAAGGTTTTACTATACTAGTAGGAGAGGTTTTGGCCATGGAAATTTAAATCGTTCGGAAAATTTTGCCAAATGAATCTTAATGGTACCATTTTTTCTTTCCACCAATCCTGGGGATTGCAGACACTAAGCACAATGGAAATGTTATAGGCCAAACATTACAAATGGTTTTAATTATTTGTCCAGTAAAATAGGAACCTTGATCATGATGTAGTTCAGAGGGAATTCCCCAAACAGGAATTATCCTTTCTAAATAATTTGCCTACCGTTAATGCCATAGCTCTCTTCTGTAAGGAAAAGATGAAAACCAATGTGAAAATCATAGCCAAAACATATTTATATCCTTGAGATGGTGGCATCTGGACAAAATCCAATGGCCATACCTCAAATGGTCCTTTGGGAAGCGAGAGATGTCTTTGTGATCCATGTAATAACTTCCCAGAATTGTGTATTGGGCAAATGGTACAGCGGGCATACATTTGATAGGTTCCATAAACATTATTTACTCCATAAAATCATTTTTCCAGATCTCCAATGAGTCAATTAACAAATATGTGAAAGTAAAAGTATTTGTACTCCGATAGGAACACTAAGTTTTTTGTTAGGCCCAACCCATACCTGAGTGATGGGGTTGAATTTTCTCCCTTTGAGTCCATAAAAGCAGATCTTTTAATAAATTAATATCAAGGAACAATGAGCATTCTTGATGATGGACAAAATTTGTATCTAGAGATACTCACTTAGCAGTTACATCAGCCAAATGATTTCCTTTTCTTCTATGGTATCAAATCTAGAATGCCCAGGTATCTAAATAATGGCAAGTTGTTGTGGTAGTTGTATCATACCTAATCACTTTGCAACCTGCTTCCCACTTTTTATAGGTTGTCCTGAGGACGTTAAAAATCCTTGTTGTTTCCATAACTTTCCAAAGTCATATGCTACTCCAAAGGCATAGTGACTGTCAGTATAGATATTTGTGATTTGATTTTTAGTCAATTGACAAGCTCAAGTTAGTGCAATTAATTCAGATCGTGAAGATTTTATTTGGGGTAAATAAGAACTTTTTTATTTGGGGTAAATAAGAACTTTCAATTATATCTGTTAAAGAAGTAATTGCATATCTAACTTAGTAATGTCTTTGATTGTCTTTATGATCATCTGTAAATTCCATAAACCAAATTAAGTCAGCATTATCAATGGGGTCTCATGTAAGTCTTTTCTAGGAATAAGAAGATAATCAATTAATGAAATACAGTCATGACCAAGGTCTTTTGGCCTTTTTTTTTTTTTTTTTTTGGTAGTTTTATGCCTTTATTTGACAAGCAGCAATTAGTTCTCATCCACATTAACTGTCTGCAGATTTTTGAAAGTGGTGACAGGTACATAAGTCACCAACATATAGAGCTTGTTTGGTGATTCTTCATCCTCATTACGTTTTCTGGACAACTGCATGCGGATACAGTTTGGAACATTCCTTTGCTGAGCCTGGTGTCAATGCACACATCTGGAGTTCCCATTCTCCTTCATGGCAAATTTCCAGATCATTTTGTATGCCTGAGAGGCACACTTCTTGAAACCCACTCCATGGATGTGCTTGTGAACGTTGATGTGTATTCTCTGGTCACTACCTCGTTGGTGGCAGAACGGACCTTCTTCTCAGCACCCTTCTTTTCAGGAGCCATTCTGCTAAAGCCCTGGTTGGAAACCCATGATCAAGGTCTTTGTGTAGATCTGGAAGTAAAGTTGCAGGGTTAAAGTTACTTTGTCAAGCTAGAATACTATTAGGTATGGAGAGTAATACTACTTTTTAAGAAGCTGACTTACAGAATAATGTTAAGATGAGAGTATAGAAGAGATACAACTGAATGTGGAATATAGTTAAGGGGAGCCCATTATTATTTCCTCAGTGGCCTTGCATGTGAGTGTGGTTGCCTAAATTGCTCTCATACAAGGTGGAAGTCCTTTAGTCACCAAACCAAGTTGTTGGCTATAGTATCCTATAGGTCAATGTTGATCACTATGCTTCTGAGTTAATACACTTAGAGCATTCCCTTTGTTTTCATGTACCAAAATGAAGAAAATGGGGTCATAATTGGGGTGTCCTAGGGCAGAACCTTGAGTTAATATGTATTTTAATACATCTACAGGAATACTGAAGAAGGAGCTACACAAATCTATCACTATGAAAAGTAATGCTTATTGGTTGGAATCAAGGAGAGCAAAGTATGTGGATTTGGGACCACTGGATGTCAAGGCACCACAGTATTATTTCTAGATTTCAGGTCTTGAACAAATCTCCAAACTTTTCAATAGATGTATTACAAGGGCTAGTACAAGGAATTATGAGTCCCCTTTTCAGGAACATGTAGGTGGCTATTGTGCATTCAGGAGTTGTTCAGCTTTATTTTTTTTTTAAGTTTATTTTGATAGAGAGAGTGAGTAGGGGAAGGGCAGGGAGAGAGAGAATTCCAAGCAGGCTCCATACTTTCAGCACGGCACCTGATCCTGGGCTCGAACTCAGGAACCATTAGATTATAACCTGAGCTGAAACCAAGAGTCGGACGTTCAACCAACTGAGCCACCCAGGCACCCCTGGGAGCTGTTCAGCTTTAGAGCATGATTTCACATCTTCTTTAGGCTTTTGTTTTAGTATGAAATCTGGACAATTCTCTTGGGAGAGAAGAATATAGTGGGCCAAAGTGTACTATTTATGAGTACACTTCCAGGAGGCTGTGAAACACACTGAGGTATCCGGTGTTTCCCCATTGGTAGCCTAAAACTGCCGTGGGGGCTCCAAGCACCAGATGATCAATCCTTACTGGTGCATCCCCAGACAAGCCAGACTTTATTTACTATGTGAACAAAATGAAATTCCCAATGGGACTGCTGCTCATCTTGAGGAATAACCTCAGATACTTCCATTAGGCTCTCGGTCACCTGAGAACGCCTTTTGGCTAGAAGGAGCAAGTATCCCCTATCTTCAGAGCTAAATAATTCAATCTCTCATTTTCTGACTCGTTGGTATTATCCAGTCTTTAAGGTTTTATTGCCAGACCAAAGCCAAATATGAATTAGCCAACCCAAGTTTTACTCCCTTGTCCAGAGGTTTCCTACCTAGAAAATCTTACCAGTACAAATAAAATCAGTCTAAAACCAGCTTGAATAAAAGTCAGGACTGTCAACTTAAAATAAGGAGATCTGCATAACAGAACTCACTGATCCACTCAAAGGTTGCTGAAAAGCCAGAGGTATACAAAGGGCCCATGCTGGTACCAAGTGCCAGGTTCCAGAAGACCTCAGGTGGCCTCAGGTGGATTTCTCTGATGTCCTGCCAACTAAGCCAAGAAATGTCCATGCAATTTGACCAGAAAGAATTCTAATATGATTTTAAAAAGAGAGAGAGAGTTTTATTCTAGCACAGATCAGGACAGCTGCCCAGGAAACACAATATTCACAGAGAAGAAAGTACTCCAGGGAATGAACAGTTTTTACAGAGTTAAATACTTTTTTACATAAAAATATGACAATCAGTGGGATGCCTGGGTGGCTCAGTCAGTTAAGCATCTGACATCAGCTCAGGTCATGATCTCACTATCCGTGAGTTCGAGCCCCATGTTGGGCTCTGTGCTGACAGCTCAAAGCCCGGAGGCTGCTTCAGATTCTGTCTCCCTCTCTCTGCTCCTCCCCTGCTTGAGGCTCTCTCTCTCTCTCAAAAATAAATAAACATTAAAAAAAATTTTTTTAATCTGTCCATCAGTATGTCAGAGGTGAATACTTTCAAAAGATTATATTAATATGTAGGCAGAAATCACTAGTTTTAACTTCATGAAATAAAGGGAGTTGGAGTATTGATCAATATCTTAAGTGTTATGCCCAGAATTCGTGATCCCCAAAGACCACCAGGGAGCCGAGTCCAATGCAAAAGCAAAAGAGCCTTTATTCAAGCTAGCTCCAGCTCAATCCCCTACCTGCACCGACGCAGCGGTGAGATACCAGGGAGAGAGAACGAGTTTCAAAAGTACAAAGGTTTTATTGGGATCTAGGGGCAGTTGGTGAGGTAATGGCTGTGGCCTCGGCCGATTGGCTGGGGAAGGGTCCGAGTCCTGTTAGGCAGGTGGGGGGGGGGGGGTGGTTACTCAAGGGGAGGAGGCGTGGTCAAGGTGAAGGACAATGAACAAGACGGAGTCGGCCGGCGTAGGCCTGCCCTTTCATTAAGGACAAGATGTTTTCCTATAAGCTACTCATAAAGCAGATGTACAACGCATATTTGATGGGCCATCAATCAGACCTCTGTTTGAAACAAAGTTTATGTACAGTCATGTTGACTTAGAAAGAAATCTAAAATGGCTTCCCTTACCTCTCAGGACTTTAAAGAGTTTTTCTCTCATCAGTTCTACATGGGACACAAAAGTGATAGGGTCAGAATCCTCATACAAGAGAGAGGAAAGTAAGCAACATGACAGAATATAACAAAGTGACAAGGAGAAAGATACTACATCTGGCTAAGGAGGAATCAGAAAGTCTTCATAAAAGAGTGGAGATTTCAGATAAGACACAAACATCTAACGTTTCAACTGTGGTCCTACTCTGCCTTCCCTTTGTTTGTTAATGACCCTACCATTTTCCCTGCCATCCAAATTCAAAGGTTTAATTATCTTTCATTCTTCCGCTCCTCTGCCCCCAGTCTTTGCTGAGACTTGTTTCTACCTTTTCACTGTCTTTCATATCCACTCCTCTGTTCCAAGTCAGAGCCTCATGACATCTCTTGTGGATAGATGCCTTAAAACTTCCCCCCTTCCTCTTTCTCACCATCTCTAAATCTGTCCTACACAGACTATAATATTTATCTTCCTTAATGACAACCCCAACTACACTTTTTAAAAACATTAATGGCTTCCCTATGTCTTCAGAATTCAACTACAGAAGTTGGGCACAGGGTGCCTGGGTGGCTCGATCGATTAAGCGTTGGACTCATGGTCATGATCTCATGGTTCATGGGTTTGAGCACTGTGTCGGGCTCAAACCGACACAGCCTGCTTCAGATTCTGTGTCTCCCTCTCTCTCTCTGCCCCTCCTCTGCCATTGCCCTATCTCTCTCTGTCTCTCAAAGATGAATAAATGTTAAAAACAAATTTTTTAAACAAACAAACAAACAAAAAGTTGGGGCACTAGGTGGCTCAGTCAGTTGAGTGTCCAAATTTTGATTTCAGCTCAGGTCATGATCCCAGGGCCATGGGTTCAAGCCCTGAGTTGGGATCTGTGCTGAGTGTGGAGCCTGCTTAAGATTCTCTCTCTCTCCACCTCGTCCCCTCTCCCCCATTCATGCGCTCTCTCTCTCACTCTCTTAAAAATGTTTTTTTAATTAAAGAACTCAATTACAGATGGTAGTTCCTCCAAATATTTTACTTCTTCAAAAACATTTTTTTAATTTTAATTTTTTTTTTATTTTTTTTATTTTTTAAAAAAAAATTTTTTTTTCAACGTTTATTTATTTTTGGGACAGAGAGAGACAGAGCATGAACGGGGGAGGGGCAGAGAGAGAGGGAGACACAGAATCAGAAACAGGCTCCAGGCTCTGAGCCATCAGCCCAGAGCCCGACGCGGGGCTCGAACTCACGGACCGCGAGATCGTGACCTGGCTGAAGTCGGACCCTTAACCAACTGCGCCACCCAGGCGCCCCTTTAATTTTTTTTTTAATTTACATCCAAATTAGTTAGCATATAGTGCAACAAAGATTTCAGGAGTAGATTCCTTAATGCCTCTTACCCTTTTAGCCCATCCCCTCTCCCACAACCCCTTCAGTAACCCTCTGTTTGTTCTCCATATTTAAGAGTCTCTTCTGTTTTGTCCCCCTCCCTGTTTTTATGTTATTTTTGCTTCCCTTCCCTTATGTTCATCTGTTCTGTGTCTTAAAGTCCTCATATGAGTGAAGTCATATGATGTTTGTCTTTTCTCTCACTAATTTCGCTTAGCATAATACCCTCTAGTTCCAACAAACAAATATTTTACTTCTCACAAACAGAACATCTTTTCCCTAATGATAGCTTATTGAAACCTCCAATATTGCTATGCTAATCCATTCATTCATCTAGCAAACAGTCATTGAATGTCTGCTCTGTGTTGGAGAATCCAAACACTAACAAGAATCCCCAGTGCCCTCAAGGACCTTACTTTCTAGTAGGGGAGGAAGACAAGAAAAATGTGTGAAAGTCCTATGATAGCAGTTGTAGTGGTTTTCAAACATGCCCCCAAATTCTTTGACATTCCTTTGTTTCCTCCTCCTAAATGTGGCTAAGTGCTTATGACTTACTCCAACAATATAGAGAGGACAGTGGAAATGATCCTGCGTGACTTCTTTTTTGTTTTTCAGTTCCAAAGTTATTTATTTTCCTTTAGATTATTTAAACCAATGAAAAACAAACAACTCCTTAAAACATAATTGAACTTTATTCTCTTATATATAAAGAGGAAAAAAACCCCTGAAATTTACATGTCATTACTGAACACTAATACATTTTCTCTTTTTTTCTTTTCCTTCTTTCTTTCTTTCTTTCTTTCTTTCTTTCTTTCTTTCTTTCTTTCTTTTTAATTGTAGTTAACATACAGTGCAATATTGGTTTCAGGAGTGATACATCACTCACATATAACACCCAGTGCTCATCACAAGTGTCCTCCTTAATACCCATCAAGCATTTAGCCCTTCCCTTCTACCTCCTTCCATCAACATTGTTCTCTGTCATTAAGAGTCTCTTGTGGTTTGTTTCCCTCTCTTCTCTTTTTTCCTCCCCTTCCCATATGTTCATCTGTTTCTTAAATTCCACATCTGAGTGAAATCATATAGCATCTATCTTTCTCTGATTTACATATTTCACTTAGCATAATACATTCTAGCTCTATCCATGTCATTGCAAATGGCAAGATTTCCTTCTTTTTGATGACTAAGTAATGTTCCTGAGTATATATATCCATTTTATTCATTCTTTATCCATTCCAGTTGATGGACATTTGGGTTGTCTCTATAGTTTGGCTACCGGTGATAATGCTGCTATAAACACTGGGGTGCATGTACTTCTTCAAATCTGTATTTTTGCATCCTTTGGGTAAATACCAAATAGGGCAATTGCTGGATCATAGGGTAGTTCTATTTTTAGTTTTTTGAGAAACCTCTATACTGTTCTCCAGAGTGGCTGCACCAGTTTGCATTCCCACCAACAATGCAAGAGAGTTCTCCTTTCTCTGCATCCTCACCAAAACCTGTTGTCTCTTGTGTTGTTTGTTGTTGTTTTTTTAGCCATTCTGACAGGTGTGAGATGGTATCTCATCACGATTTTGATTTGTATTTCCCTGATGATGAGTGATGTTGAGCATCTTTTCATGTGTTTGTTAGCTATCAGGATGTCTTCTCTAGAAAAGTGTCTATTCATGTCTTCTGCCCATTTCTTAACTAGGTTGTTTCTTTTTTTTTTTTTAATGTTTATTTCTGAGAGAGAGAGAGAGAGAGAGAGAGAGAGTATAAGCGAGGGAGGGGCAGGAAGAGAGAGGGAGACACAGAATCCGAAGCAGGCTCCAGGCTCTGAGCTGTCAGCACAAAGCCTGATGCAGGGTTCGAACTCACAGACAGCGAGATAATGACCTGAGCTGAAGTTGGACGCCCAACCAACTGAGCCACCGAGGTGCCCCTTAACTGGGTTGTTTCTTTTTTGGGTGTTGAGTTTGATATGTTCTTTATAGATTTTATAGATTTTATAGACTAACTCTTTATCAGATAGGTCATTTGCAAATATCTCCTCCCATTCCATAGGCTGCCTAGGTTAAAAAGGTCATCTTGCATCCACCTGGTCCTCATGACACACTCACTCTTGGAACCCAGAGGACATGAGGTAGGGAAGCCCAGGCCACATGGAGCCTACTCGTCCATGTTCTGGCTGAACCCACTGAGGTTGCAGCTGTCAAATCAGCATCACCTCAACACCAGTCATGTAAGTGACACAGTTTCAAGACGACTCCAGCGCCATCTGACTGTGACTACATGAGACACCCTGGTGCAAACTGCTTAGTTGAGCCCAGTTAACACCCAGAACAATGAGCGATAATAAAGAAAAAAAAGAGTATTTTTGTTTTAAGTCACTGAGTTTTGGAGTGACTTCATTATTCTGCAATAGATCATTGGAACAGCAGTAGAAATGGGATATTACAAGAGGGCATGAAAAGGGTTTCTATCCCAGATTTGAGTTAGGGAAGAAAATAACTCCTGAGTTCCAACATTGCTGAGTCAGGGCCATACATCCTCAGAGAATGCCCATGACCTCGTTATTTTCCCAGGAAGCTGAGCAGCCTTCACCACCAGCCAGCAACCCAATATGCAGTCTGTCTTCCTGATAAAACACTCAGGTGTGGGACCCTGGTCTGGATTTCACAAGTCCCACTTTGTTCCATCTAACACTCTTTGCAAGTCTTTTTTAAGGAAGATCTTTGTTCTTTTTTGAAATTCATTGTCTGAGTTAGAGCACTTTATGATCACTTTGTGTTTTTTTTTTAAGTTTATTTATTTTTGAGAGAGAGAGTGTGTGTGTGCACACGCAAGTGGAGGAGAGGCAGAGAGAGAGAGAAACCCAAACAGGCGCTGCACAGAGCCCAATGTGGGGTTTGAACGCACAAACTATGGGATCATGACCTACTCGTACATGTTCTGGCTGAACCCACTGAGGTTGCAGCTGTCAAATCAGCATCACAAGCTGAAGTCGAGAGTTGGCACTTAACCAATTGAGCCACCCAGGCACCCCTATGATCACTTTATAGGAAGCCCCATTTCCTGCTATCATTCCTAGGAAGCGGTATACACTGCATCCATATTTTCTCTCCTTTTGAAACCGTTGCCAGGCTCCCTGGATCAGCCCAGGGCATCTCTTCAGCTTCAGCGTCTTTATAGCTAACTAGTATTCTCAAAATCTGCAAGGATATCTGATCTTCCATTATCATTCCAAACACCCATGTTGCAAATATATACAGGTATTTATGTTGCAGGACATATAAAATTATTAGTTAGCCCCTGTATTAAATAAGTAGGCTAATGCAATAACAAATAAATCTAAAAAAAAATTTTTTTTGTTCAAACATAATGGAAATTTCCTGTCTACTCACATACACAGTCCAAAATGGTCCTAGATCAGCAAGACAGCAAAGGCCCAGCTATCTTCAGTACATTCTTTCCAGGGCCATTGCAAGAAAAAACATGGGGCATCACACAGTGGGAGATTTCTATGAGCCAGGACTGAGTGTGGCACACATAACTTCTACTCATATTCCACTGGCTAGAACTCAACCAAGAAGTTAAATGTAACTGTGGGTCTTGTGCCCAGAAGGATGAAGAGATGGGGATTTGGTGAGCAGCTAGCAGTCTATGCCACTACCTCCAAATATAACGCCTATTTCCCCAAGTCGCGGATATAAATGGGGTCCCCGTAACATTTCTCTGGCTCTTCCTTCTACCCACTTATACTGGATCTCCAGCCCCATGTTCATAAACACTCTTGTCTGCTATCACCTGGCAACTTCTTCACCATATACTATAGGAACTGTAACATCTCCTGGAAGGAACCTCCTGCTATTATACAGAAGACTATTAAAGCCTAAATCTGCACAGTAATGTAAAGTGAGGAAAGTGAAAAAGTTAATTCATACTATCGGGACCCACAAAATGGAAGTTGCCCCAGTGGTTTGGCCCAGGTCACAAAACTAAACCTAAGTCAGCCTGCCCTCAAAGAAATGCTCCACTGTCAAAGAAACCTAACACCAGTTGCCATCTTCCCAGTCAGCGTTAGCTTACCTTATCCTAGCAAATAGGACCTGCTAGCCTTATGGAAACCGCTGACTTCCGTGTCAATCACAGGTAGCTACCTCTGTTGATGCTCTGTAAAACTTGCTGTTACCCAAACATCCCTTGAGAGTGCTATACTCCCCCAATCCATGGGTTGTTTTCTCTTGAATAAAAAATATCAAACTCACTACTACATTGTCTTACTTTTGCCATCTGACCAAAGTAATGTAAAGAGAGAATAACATTTGCTTTTCTCTTTTTGGTTATTCTTTCTAAGAAGTACCAAGGCAATGTGTAGCGGTACCAACGTCTTACAGAGTTTTCTGTGACACTATTCCTGCAGTTTTTAAACACAGCCTCCTGGACTCAGATACGAATTCATTTAGGCTGAGGTGAAGACCAGTTTGAGTGACGTGCACTGAGCAATAAGAAGAATTCAGTCCGTCTGTCCGTGAGTCAGCAAATACTTATTGAGTATCCACCATGTGCCAGGCTCTGCTAAGCTCTGGATATACAGTGTTAACAAAACGGACACAGTCCTTGTCCTCACAGAAGTCAGTCTAGTAGTAGTCAGTCATATAGCTCTGGCCCTGAGAATTTGTTACTGACTTCAGCAGGTTCCTTCTTCCCTTTGGATGAGTTCTCTCCCAGAAGGCTCCTTGTGAAAATAGCCCTACTGTTACAGCCACCTCACCCATTCACCAGAGAGAAACAGATATGCATGAATGCCAAGTTAGGCTGGCATCACCATGTAGGTGAAGCCATCAGAAAGGATGAGGCCACTGGGAGAAAATATGTCAAAGCAGAGGCTATGAACTAATGGACTATAACCAAAGCGGGTCAGCAAATGTGTTTGGCTTGCCTTGTATTATATTGACCTACACAGCATTTTTTAAGATTTTTTAATTAGTGGTCAATGATGGAGGTTTGGAGTGATGGTGGGGTTCAGAGCTGATGGCCAAGAAAGAATTCTTGAAAACATCTTTGGTGCAAAAAGGTGATTTTAGGGGCGCCTGGGTGGCGCAGTCGGTTAAGCGTCCGACTTCAGCCAGGTCACGATCTCGCGGTCCGGCAGTTCGAGCCCCGCCTCGGGCTCTGGGCTGATGGCTCAGAGCCTGGAGCCTGCTTCCGATTCTGTGTCTCCCTCTCTCTCTGCCCCTCGCCCGTTCATGCTCTGTCTCTCTCTGTCCCAAAAATAAATAAACATTGAAAAAAAAAATTTTAAAGGTGATTTTATTAGAGCCAGGGGACAGGATCCGTAGGCAAAAAGAGCTGCACTGGGGTTGTGAAGAGACTGGTTATATACTATGGAGTTGGGGGAGAGACAAAGTCAAGGGGAAGTTTCTTAAAGGGATTTCCATATGCTAAAGAAGACTCACAGATTACTGGAGGCCTAGCTATTGTCAAGCTAAGGTTGTTTTTCCCTCTAGCAAAGCATTATCCTTAAGACTGTAGGGAGTTACTGGAGATTAGGTTATTGATAAGATTGCCCTTTTCTTGTAATATTACTAAGATATTTATAAACTGATGGAGACTATCAGTTTAACCATTTGTTTTCTGTCCTTGCCTTTGTTCTTGGGCAGCTAGAAGTGCCTGAGAAATGTCACACATATCCCCAGCAAGGATATGAGAGCTTATGCTTTGTCCTCAGCTTGCCTTATGGTCCCCTCATCAGTTAACATTGAAAAACAGAAGGTTTTATACACACACACACACACACACACACACACACACAAAACCTTTATTTCCAGCCTCTTTTGGAGAAAACAGAATATCTAGCCTGAAGTTCCACATAAGGCATCCACTGTAGCTTTTCATAGTCTCAATATTTCCTATTGTCCCTGACTCTGAGGTCAAGAGTCGATTGACATTTGTCACTGTACTTTTCTTAAAGAGTTAAGGGAACTGTGTTTATTTATAGCCCTGCATTTTTATCAAAAGTGGGAAACCAAAAACAAAACAAGTTCAAAATACTAAGAAAAAATGGGAGGGGATCTGTTTCTTCATGGAAATAAAGAAGATACCTACCAGGTTACTATGAAGACACCATTATAAATATATATATATATATATATATATATATATATATATATATATACATATATATGTATATATATGTATATATATTATTTATACATATAAATGTATGTATATACATTATGTTCTATATATATATTATATATAGAATATGTATATATATATATATGACCTACTTCACTTTTTCACATTATCTACCTGACCTCTATACCATCTGAAGTAGAGGGGTTGGGGTCTGATATAAAATAGGGGTTGAGGGATGTGGTATAAAAAATATATTTGGCCTTTGTCCCCAGTTCCAGGTACAAAGCTCTTAAAACCTTTAGAATTTCCTGAGTGATAGAAGTGCCTTTTGTCTCTCATAAAGAGCCACTTTTGACAGTATGCTAATAATGAAGTGACTTAGGGTGGGCCCCTAGACAGCCTCAGGTTAGGGCTGACCACCAGGAAGACCAAGTGATTTAGAGGGCTAGAACTTTTAGCCCCTTCCACCGACCTCTGGGAAAGGAAGACAGGACTGGAGATTAAAGTTATAAAAACTATTGAACGGGAATTTCCAGGTTGGTAAAAGTGAGAAATAAGCCCACTAACCCAATCAAAGGAGGGACATGGAGACTCTGAGCACAGTGAGGTGAGTCAGCTTTAATCAACATTCTTGCAAGAGCAGGTGTCAGATGGACAGGCACACTTGGGGCAGTTCCAGCAGACAATTTATCTCCTAGCATGCAAGTCCCTCCCCTGGCTCCTCATTGGCTGAGTACTACAGAGGTTACGGCCTTACCCGGACATTGCCTATGCCCATGTAAGGCACAAAGTAGTCTCATTGGAACAAATGTACATTCCTTGAAGTGACACAGAAACTTCAGTTCTTCAGCGCCTGCTCATTGCAAAGCCCGTCAAAAATAATCCCTCAAAATGGAGAAGGGAAGAAGGCCAGGAAGTGAAGTGTCTAAGGGTTTGGGACTCCATTGTGGGGAGAGAGGTTCATACATATTGCCAATAGGTTGTAAACCTAATATTAACTAGACACCATAGCTTTTATTTGGTATTTCTGAAAATACATCATCTCACTTCTCACAGTGAGTACATGGAGGTTCTGGAAGACTGTGTCTTCAAAGGCATGGAAGCTCCTTGACCCTTCCCACATGCCTTGCCCTCTGCATCTCTTCCATCTGGCTGTACCTGGTTGTTTCCTTTTATAATAAACCAGTGATCCAATAAGAAAAAAAAAAAAAAAAAAAAAAACCTCTTGAACAATGAGATTTGATGAGCTTCTGAGTTGGTGAACATATCCACATTTAGGGAGGGTAGGGCACCCCAATTTCATGGGGACAGAGACTCCTGCACTCAGGACTCTTCCACACCTCATTCTTTCTTTTTTTTCTTTCTTTTTTTAAAGTTTATTTATTTATTTTGAGAGAGAGCAAGAAAGTGGGAAAGGCAGAGGCAGAGGGAGAGAGAGAATCCCAAGCAGGCTCCAAGCTGTCAGCACAGAGCCCAATTCAAGGTTCGATCCCACAAACCATGAGATCATGACCTGAGCCAAAATCAAGAACGGGACATTCAACCAACTGAGCCACCCAGGCGCCCCCAGACCTCATTCTAGGTACCTTTTCATCTGGCTGTTCATCTGTATTCTTCATAATAAATTGGTGTTAAAAAGAAAACCATGGGCCCAACATGGCATCACTTAGGTTAAGGCCCCACATCAGTAAAAACCAACACTTAATACCTAACCTAACTGCAGTTTTGACCACCCCCCCCCCCTTCCCCGAGGAATGTAACCTTTAACCAGTCAACATGGAATTTCCTGGTCAATTTGCTGACAGACCCCTTCCACTCCTCTTAGGAGGGCAACCTTGCCTAACCCATGTATTCCTTGCTAATAAATTCCCGTCTTCTTTTGTTTGTTTTTTAATGCCCTCTCTCTACCTGTAACACTTTTCTTTTGTTGAGGTCAGTGGAGCTCTCCTCTACTTGCTAGATGGGATGCTGCCCAGTTCATGAATTGCTTAATAACAATCTCTGGGTAGAGAGTCAAAATTGAGTTGAATTGTGAGACACATAGCTGGTGTCAAAGAAAACTGTAGGTGTAGGGAAAACCTCCACATGATTGGTGACCTGAAGTAAGTGTTTTTGTGTGAGTAATAAAATAGAGTCCCCAGAAAGAAAAACACAGCAGGGAAGAACTGGGTTTTCCCCTACATTGGAAGGAAAAAACTGAATTCATCTAATAGACAGGGGATATGTTAACAACGCAAGTGGAGTCACAACCCAGTTATGCTTATGATGATCCACTGTCATTCTCCAAGATGCCTCAGTCTCCTGCACAGGCCAAATATGTGAGTTGGATAGAGATGTGGTGGAAATCAACACCCCTACATCGTTCACGTCTTTGATGATGGGCGGCTCTCATCTCTGCAATCCCCCCAGGAATGGGATGTTGCTTTTGTTTTACTAGGTTTTGCTTTTCTAGTAGAGGTTAAGGCTGTAGGCTCCTTTGGGGAAGGCTGAGAGAAAAATCGACAATATACATTTTTTAAGGTTATTTCTTTATTTTGAGGAAGAGAGAGATAGAGCATGAGCAGGCGAGGGGCAGAGAGAGAGAGAGAGGGAGAGAGACAGAATCCCAAGCAGGCTCTGAGCTCTTAGCACGGAGCCCGACATGGGCTTCGAACCCACAACCCGTGAGATCATGACCTGAGGCGAAATCAAGAGGCAGACACTTAACCCACCAAGCCACCCAGGTGCCCCAACAATAGAAATTTTTGACAGTTTACCAGAGTCCTTCCTCAAGGGACTTGGCCTCTCCTTTGTTCAAGGCTTCTGGGTCTGTAAACATGATTAAGGGGCTGTGGCTCTATTCTTATGATTGAGAGTAGACTTTTGTTCACTTGACCTAAACCTTTTCTGCTTATACAGATGAAGTAAGACTTCAGTTGGCTTCCTATCTATTTCATTTATAGGAACACCCTGATCAACTAACCAATGCCATAGTCCTCTGCAAGTCACATATTTATAACTGTCGCTTTGACTCTGCTGTCCATTATAGTAACCATGCCCACTTTGCCTTTGGTAGTTGATGGCCACCACTTGGCCCCGCCAACCCAAGATTCAATTACTCCCATTGTATTCAGGTTTCTCAATTCAGTGACTGCAGTTCCCACTGTGAGATCTGGCCTACAAAGAACAGCCATCACAGAACTCTTCAAGGATGCTGGGCCTCCACTCACAAACGTATTTCTCTTTACAAGTGGTGAAAGATATGTCTTCCGGACCCTCCCAGTGTGGTGAGTAGGTAGGTTTTCAATGGCAAATCCACTCCAACATCCCAATCTCCCTAAGCCTTTGACTCCCTTCCTCTACATTAAATCAAGGCAGGCCTGGCATTTCTAATTCACTCACTTGTGGGCCACCTTCTGGTCCCTGTTTCAGCCAATAAAACAAACTGTTAGAGCCCTTGCTAACTCCTTGAGCTGCACCATTAAATACAGAATATCTGCTTAATGGGCCTATATTAAATTTGGCCTGATCTAACTTTATGTTCCTTCCACCATTATCCTGCACCCTCAATATCGATTCCCGCACAGGTTTCCTGGATGTCTGTCTGTATAACTTAGAAAACTCAGGTAGTTCTTTTAGAGTGTAAATGCACTTATTCTTGGGTCATACTTTATACTTCACCTTTAGGGGCTTGCCAGGACTTACATCTGGTCACGCGTCTTGAAGCAAAGAGGTATGGTGGGTGTGGATCCTGAAGAGAAGCAACATTGTCTTTCTGTAGCAACTGCCTGAGGAAAAGCCATTGCAGTTTCTTCAGGCCACGCAGAGATAATCCCCTCAAGCAGAGGTGAGGGCTTGGAGGTGAAGAAGCTGCTTCCACGGGGGGCTGAGAAGGCTTTTCCTCTGACAAAGATTCATCAGGATTTAGAACTGCAATGTCCTTAGCTTCATCAGGGTCTTTCTACACATCCCTATTCCAGTTTACGGGGTCCCATTCTTTCCCAATCAATGCTGCCACTTTAACAGCAGACACCCTGAGAGTCTGAGAGTTCAGCTTGCTTTGCAATTCAACAGGATAAGATTCTGCAGTTGATTTTCAGCAACCTTAGCCCCAAGGCTGCCTGGCACAAGGGAGTTTCTCCCGGCAGGGTGGTCATTACATGGTGCTTACACCCTGAGCTCATCTTTTTCTTTCACCACTTTGGCCAGTAATGTTGGGAGCAGCCAGCCAACCTCATCGTGTTCCTTAGTTTTCCAAAAATGTTAGAAAGTATCATATACATAGTGACACACACCCCTCCTTGCCTCTTATAAGTGGTTAAACGTATCCAATGGAGACACTTTGTGTATCTCCATTGTCAGATCACACCATGGGCTGTCAGTGGTCTCTTTTCTACCAGAGTCATTTTTCCCTTTTCATTGTCTTTGTTCATAGGTATCATTTCAGGTTTGCTTGTGTATTTCTCATCTTGGCTCTCAAGTAATATTGGGAAAGGAGTAAGGAAATTCTTCAAGGGAGTTGGCAGTTTCAATGCAATCATGTTGCATCAGGATATTTTCTAACCAAAATGATGAATCATCTGCACTAACACACTTCTTATCATCTCTCTCTTCTTTTTTTTTTTTTCCTCTTCCTCTTTTTTTTGCATCCCCCCCGCCCCCCACTTCTGGAAAAGTACATCATCTAGTCCTCCATGTGGCTTTCAGAGTTTACAACTATATTTTATTTAGATATTTGCTATTTAGTTATCTCTGTTCAACTGTCTAAAATCAACAGCTAATAAAATTGGCTGAGGCAGGCCCTGCTTCCTATCTCTGCCTTGCCTCCAGGCAATTTTTCCCAGTGAGAGTCTGGGAAACAGAGTACCAAATAAAGATGGCACCTGCATTGGCTCCCCAGATGTGGGGCATGCTGGGATTTTGTGGAAGAGTCAACCATGACATACCTGTGCTCCTAATCTTCGTTGCCCCAACAAAGGATGCTTGAGTAGGTCTCTTAGGTACTTCTCACTTATTTTTTCTTTTGGAAAGGGTTTTATTCTTTTTAAGTTTATTTTTGAGACAGAGAGCGCGCACAAGCAAACACAAGCAGGAGGGGGCAGAGAGAGAGGGAGACCGAGGATCTGAAGCAGGCTCTCTTAACAGCACAGAGCCAACAATGCAGGATTCCAGCACACAAACCATGAGATCATGACCCGATCTGAACTTGGTCACTTAACCCACTGAGCCAACCAGGTGCCCCACTTCTCACTTACTTTTGGAGAAATGTATGACTCCCTGGATATCTGGGGAAGTATCTGCTTCAGGTGTCCTCTCTTGTTTTGATTCAAGGTTTCATTATACCTGACAGATATTCCTTTTAGTCAATGATTTGGGCTGTAGCCACATTCTAATTTTATTGCAGATGGGATGTTCTTTTCTAATACTCATTTTATCGTTAATTTTGGTGTTTTAGGAAGTGAATAAACATACTTTACTCAACCATCTTTTATTGAAACTCCCTTACCCTTAAACTCTGTCTTCTCTTGACTTTATTGGTATTACCCTTTCTTGATTTCCTGCTTATCGCTTGTGCTCTTGCTTGGGCTCCTTCTCAAGCTCCTCTATCTGCCCTGTACATTTTTATGTTCTCCAGGATTCTCTCTTTGGTCCTTCTCCATGCCTTCAGTGTGTGTTTTACCAATACCACGAGGCCATTCTCCAATTCTCCACAGACACTGACTAGGCATCCTGCAAAAGTTAACTCAATTCTAATACCATCTATCTGGAGATACTGTCAGATCCTACAGGTGAAGGCTCAGTCCCACAGGACTGCCCCCACTAATTGCAAGTGCAGGTTGTTACCTGCACTTCTGACGGACTGGCTATAAATCAGAGGTTCCCAGGCGCCTGGATGGCTCAGTCCATTAAGCATCCGACCAATTTACGCTCAGGTCATGATCTCACAGTTCATGAGTTCAAGCCCCACTTCAAGACCTGTGCTGACAGCATGGAGCCTGCTTCGGATTCTGTGTCTCCCTCTCTCTCTGCCCCTCCCCTGCTCGCTGTCTCTCTCTCTCAAAAAATAAACTAAAAAAAAATTTTTTTTTAAGTCAGAGGTTACCACATCCCTTCTTGGATTTGATTTATTTTCTAGAGTGTCTCACAGAACTCAGAGAAATATTTACTTCTGAAGATCAGTGTTAAAAAACAAAAGTTAGGGGCACCTGGGTGGCTCAGTCAGTTAAGTGTCTAACTCTTGATTTTGGCTCAGGTCATGATTTCATGGTTTGAGGGTTTGAGCCCTGTGTCAGGCTCTGCGCTGCTAGCCTGCTTGGGATTCTTTCCCTCTCTCTCTGCTGCTCCCCTACTTGCTCGAACACTCTCCCTCTCTCTCTTTCAAAATAAATGGATAAACTTTAGCAAAAAAAAAAAAAAAAGACATATAAAAGAACAAGTTAAAAAACAAGCAAATCTGAAGACCTAATTGGCTTTATTGAACAATCATGAATTGCGTAGCATCCCATCCAGCAAGTAGAGGGGAGCTCCACTGACCTCAAGAAACGTTTTACAGGCAGAGAGGGCATTAAAAAGAAGGAGAAGGGAATTTATTAGCCAGGAAGCATTGGTTAGGTGAGGTTGTCTTCCTAAGGAGAAAGGAAGTGGTTTATCGGTAAATTTCCTAGTATTTACCAATAAATTCCATGTTGACTGGCTACAGGTTACATTATGGGGGCTGGGGGGTGGGGAGAGGGAGGTTTGGAAACTGCAGTTAGGTTAGGTATTGTGTTGGTTTTTACTGACGTGGGGCCTTAACCTAAGTGATGCCATGTTGGGCCCATGGTTTTCTTTTCAACACCAACTTATTATGAAGGATATTATGAAGAATACAGATGAACAGCCAGATGAAAAGGTACCTAGAATGAGGTCTGGGGGTGCCTGGGTGGCTCAGTTGGTTGAGTGTCCCATTCTTGATTTTGGCTCAGGTCATGATCTCATGGTTTCTGGGATCAAACCTTGCATTGGGCTCTGTGCTGACAGCTTGGAGCCTGCTTGGGATTCTCTCTCTCCCTCTCTCTGCCTTTCCCACTTTCTTTTTCTCTCTCAAAATAAATAAACTTAAAAAAAAAAAAAAAGAATGAGGTGTGGAAGAGTCCTGAGTGCAGGAGCCTCTATCCCCATGAAATTGGGGTGCCCTACCCTCCCTAAATGTGGATATGTTCACCAACTCAGAAGCTCATCAAATCTCATTGTTCAAGAGGTGTTTTGTTTTTTTTTTTCTTACTGGGTCAATGGTTTATTATGAAAGGAAATAATCAGGCACAGCCAGATGCAAGAGATACCTCTGGGAAAGGGGTGCACACCTCTCCCAGAGCCTCCTCGTGTTCACCAACTTGAAAGCTCTTAGAATCCCATACTACTGGGATTTTTATGGAGGCTTCATCATGTAGGTGTGATTGATTATTAACTCTATTTTCAGCCCTTCTCCCTTCTCAAGAGATGGGAAGGCAGGGCTGAAAATTCCAAGCTTCCAATGATGACTTGGTCTTCCTGTGGCTAGCCCTCCTTATCCAGGAGTCTTCCAGGAGCCCATCCGGAGTTGCCTCATTAGAACAAAAGACATTCCTGTCACCCAGGAAGTTCCAAGCTCCTATGTCAGGAAGAGAGGTCAAGGATCTTCTCACTCAGGAAATTACAAGGCTTTTAGTTGCTCTGTGCCAGGAACTGCAGAGACCAATACACATCTTTCCTATTATCTCACATCATGGTACCTGGCATGCAGCTATTTATCTGGCACATACTTCTTTGTTTAATACCAGTTAGGAAAGACAACCAGAAGCAGTTTGCTTTATCTGGCAAGGCCAACAATACAACCTTCACTGTCTTACCTCTCAGAGGCATATCAACTCTCTAGCATTATGTCATAATTTAGTGCTCAGGGATCCTGATTGCCTTTCCCTTCCATAACACATCACACTTGTCCATTACATTGAGGGAATTATGCTGATTAGACTTAAGGAGCAAGAAGCAGCCACTACTCTAGACTTACTGCTAAGATATTTGTATGTCAAAGAGTAAGAAATAAATGCAACAAAAATTCAGGAGCCTTTTACCTCAGTGAAATTTCTAGAGGTCCAATGATGTGGGACATTTTGAGACATCCCTTCAAAGGGAAAGGATAAGTTATGTCTGGCTTCTCCTACAATCAAAAAAGAGGCAGAATGCCTAGTGGGCCTTTTTGGATTTTGGAGGCAACATATACCTCATTTGGGTTTGTTTCTCTAGTCCATTTACCAAGTGGCTCTAAAAGCGGCTAGCTTTGAGTAGGAACCAGGGTAACAGAAGACTCTGCAACTGGTCCTCTAGACTGCTAAGTGAGCTGCTCTGCTTTGGGCAGATGACCCAGCAGACCCAATGATGTTTAAAGTGTCAGTGGCACTTTAGTGATGCTGTTTGAAGCCTTTAACAGGTGCCCATAGGAGGATGATAGTGTAAGCCCTTAGGATTTTGGAGCAAAGCCCTGACATCCTCTGTGGATAACTACTTTCTTTTGAGAAACAGCTCTTGGCTTGCTCCCGGGCCTCAGCAGAGACTTAACATGGGCCACCAAGTTACCATACCATCTAAGCTGCCCATCATGGACTAGGTGTCATGTGACCCACCAAATCATAAAGTTGGGCATACACGGCAGTACTCCATCACCAAATGGAAACAGTATATACGTGAATGGGCCCACACAGGCCCTGAAGACATTGGCAAGTTACATGAAGTGGCCCAAATGCCCATGGTCGTCATTCTTGCGACACTGCCTTATCTCTCTTAGCCTGTACCTATGGCCTCATGGGGAATTCTCTATGATCAATTCAAAGACAAAGAGAAGACCTGGGCCTGGTTTCCAGATGGTCCTACACAATATGCAGACACTATATTGAAATGTGAATAGCTACAGCCCTACAAGCCCCTTTCTGGGACATACCTGAAGAATAATGGTGAAAGGAAATCCTCCCAGAGGGCAAAAGATAGAGCAGTGCACCTGGTTGTTTACTTAGCTTGGAAGGAGAAATAGCTAGATGTGCAATACAAACCACTACATGGGCTGTGGCCACTGGTTTAGTTGGATAGTCAGATACCTATAAGGAATGCATTGGAAAATTGGTGACAAGGAAATTCTGGGAAGAGGTATGTGGATAGACCTCTCTGAATGGGCAAAAATATGAAGAAATTTGTGTCCAATGTGAATGCTTACCAAAGGGTAACCTCAGTAAAAGGCTGATTTTAAGGATCAAAAGTAAAGAATAACCCATTCTGTGGATACCAGTCTCTTTCCCCAGCCACCCATCATTATTCAATGGGCTTATGAACAAAATAGTCGTAGTGGCAAAGATGGAGGTTATGCATGAGTACAGCAAAATGAGCCTCCACTCCCCAAGGCCGACCTGGTTATATCCACTCCTGAATGCCCAAACTGCCAACAGCAAAAAACCAACACTAAGTCCCCAACATGGCAGCTTCCCAGGGGTGATCAACCTTCCCAGGGGTGATGGCAAGTGATTACATTCTATCATGGAAGGGCCAGCATTTTCTTCTTACTACAAAGAGAAACCCTGGATATGGATTTGCCTTCCCTACACACAATGCTTCTGCCAAAACTACCATCCATGAACTTACAGAATGCCTTATTCATCATCATGAATGGATAGCATTGCTTTTTATCAAGGAACTCACTTCACAGCTAAAGAACTATAACAATGGGCTCATGCTCATGGAATTCACTGGTCTTCCCATGTTCTCCACCATCCTGAAGTAGCTGGCTTGATAGAATGATGGGATGGCCTTTCAAAGACTTCACTACAGCATCAGCTAGGTGACAGTACCTTGCAGGGTTGGGGCAAAAGGTTGTATTGTTGCGTCCACATGACTCCTGAAACAGAATGCTACGGGCACCAGTGACAGTCACAACAAAATTTATTGCAATGAGAGGCAAGGCCAACCAATGGGGACTGACACTCTTGACCAGAGTGCGGTCCAGGCTGTTATCTCTTAATCTACAGTGTTAAAACAAAGCTGTTATTTCTTAAGGCTACAGGTTAGCCCTACACTACAATTTAACCCTTACAGTATGTGCTTTGAATCAATTTCTGATATACAGTGCTATTTCTCCCATGCCAAGATTCACAGGTCCAAGAATCAAGGGAGTGGAAATGGGAGTTGCATCACTCACTACTAACACACTAGCAAAATTTTTGTTTCCTATTCCTGCATCCTTTTACTCTGCTGGCCTGGAGATCTTAGTTCCAGAGGGAGACATGCTTCCACCAGGAGACACAACAATGATCCCACTGAACTAGAAGTTAAGACAGCCACCCAGTCACTTGGGACTCCTAATGCCTCTAAATCAAAAAATAAGGAATTTACTGAGCTAGCTGGGCTGACTGATCTTGACCACCAAGGGGAAATTGGACTGATACTCCACAATGGAGGCAAGGAAGAGTATGTCTGGAATACAGGAGAGCCCTCAGGGGTTCTTTTAGTATTACCATGCCCTGTGATTCAGGTCAATGGAAAACACAACCAAATCCAGGTAAGATTACTAACTGGGGGGTATCCTGATCAGATGGGGGCCAGCAGCATATGTGGTGAAAGAATTCACCCAGACATAACAAAAGGGATAGAAGTTAATTGAATACACCCATAAGGGAGTGTTGGGCAGGACAGCAGAGAAGAGACTGTGTGCGACAAGGCTGTGGCAGGGAGCCACAGTTATAGGACAGAGTGAGAAGGTATGGGAACTATGGGATTTTCCCTTTTTTTGGTAACTGCTCCTGGTTTAAGTAGCCTGTAGGTTAGTTAGGGCTTGCGGCCATCTTGAGGTGGGTCAATTAATGAGCTTATCTGCATTCAGCTTGGTGATCTCTGTGGGCCCTTTTGCCTTACTCTATAGTCATGGCCCAGATCCTTCAGGAATGAAGGGTTGAGTCATACCACCAGCTAAAGAACTACAACCAAATGAGGTCTTTGCTAAAGGCAAAGAGAATACAGAATAGATAATAGAAGAAGGTAGTTACAAATACCAGCTATGACCATGTGACCAGTTAGAGATGAAGACTGTAATTGTCATGAGTATTCCTCATTTTGTTATATACACATATCAAATCTTTGTTTTCTTCCCTCTATTATACCGTAGTATTTAAGCTTTTTTTTAATTTTACATTATAGTATTTAAGTTATGAGATATCAAGGAGAAGAGTAAACATTTCAATGATTTTACTTCATCTTCTGGTGAAGAGGTTGGTGTGTTTTCAGTTGTACACAGGATTCTTGTACTGAGTTAGATGGAAATAGGACCTTGCTGTTGTCTTTATTTGGAGAATAAGTATGGTTTAAGGAGATGCATGTGAATGCCAAGTTGATGAAGGATGGACTTGTGATGGTTAATTTTTTTTGAAGTTTATTTATTTTTTGAGAGAGATAGAAAGTAAGCAGGAGACGGTCAGAGGAAGGGGGAGACAGAAAATCCTAAACAGGCTCCTCGCTGTCAGCGCAGAGCCTGATGCAGGGCTCGAAGTCATGAACTGTGAGATCATGACCTGAGCTGAAACCAAAAGTCGGAGGTTTAACCAACTGAGCCACCCAGGCACCCCGTGATGGTTATCCTCAGAGGACTCATTAGCTCTTAATTAGTCATGGTGTCTTTTAGACCATGAAGACCTTATTCACCTTTGTTTTATTTATCTTTTTTTTTAATTATTTTTAAATTTTTATTTTTTTAACTAGTCTCCACACCCAACCTGGGGCTTGAATTTGGGGCCCTAAGATGAAGAGTCACACACTCTACCAACTGAGTCAGCCAGGAGCCCCTCCGTGATGGTTAATTTTATGTCAACTTGACTTGGCCTTGAGGTGCCCAGATATTCAGTTAAACATTATTCTGGGTCCCTAAGAGTGTTTCCGGATAAGATCAACAATTCAATAGGTAGACTGAGTAAAACCCCCAAAGGGGGTGGGCCTCATCTACTCCTTTGAAAGCCTGAAATGAACAAAAGGCTGAGTAAGGAAAAATTTGTTCTGTCTATCTTCAAGCTAGAACATCAGTCTTCCCCTGCCTTCAGACCCAGACTCAAACTGTAGTTTATATCATTGGCTCTCCTGGTTCTCAAGCCTTCAGAATCAGACCATTGGCTCTCTTGGGTCTATAGCCTGCTGACTACAGATATTGGGACTTCTTAGCCTCCATATTCACGTGAGCCAATTCCATAGATAGATAGATAGATAGATAGATAGATAAGATAGATAGATCAGTCCTACTGGTTTTCTCTGCAGAACCCAGACTAATACAGAAGCCCAAGCATGTTCCTTAAAGATATAAAACTATCACAAAAATTGATTATCCATAAGCATTTTTTAAAGTAAACCATTTAGATAAATATTTTTAATTTTTTAGAAGAATTATTTTAGGTTTATTTGTTTTTGAGAGAGAGAGTGTGCAGGGGAGGGGCAGAGAGAAAAAGAGAAAGGATCCCAAGCAGGTTCTGCACTATCAGCACAGAGCCAGACACAGGGCTCGAACTCAAGATCTTGAGATCATGACCCGAGCCAAAATCAAGAGTCAGATGCTTAACTAACTGAGCCACCCAGGCGTCCCTAGAAAAATATTTTTAAATCAAAGAGGGAGACTACTGGGGCCCCTGGGTGGCTCAGTCAGTTAAGTGTTCAGGTCATGATCTCGTGGTTCATGGGACCCAGCCCCGTCTCAGACTCTGCACTGACAGTAGAGAGCCTACTTGGAATTTCTCTCTCTTTCTCTCTCTCTCTCAGTAAATAAATAAACATTAAAAAAAAAAAAAAAGAGGGAGACTGACTTACCTAAGATCCAACTAAAATAAGCATGAAGGGTAGAATGGAAAAGATATAAATCTAGAAGGACAAAGTGAAGGTGAAAGAGAACTTCAACTACTTTCATTTTGATCTCAAACTTTCTGAGTTCTTTCCAGCTTATCTCTTAACTCAGGCAAAAGACTCTGTGAATAAAACACCACTTGATGGAAACCAAAACTACCCCCTCACAGACCACCCTGAGCCAGCAAGACCCAGCCCGACGATAAAGATTGACCTGACCTTTACTAACGACCTTTGTCCCACATTTGCCTTATATAAATCTGGAAGCATTTTCAGCACCTTGGGGACACAGACTTTAACCTGTGCCTTCCTAGTGTTGGCCTCATTGAAATAAATTCCTTTTTTATTTCACTACCACACTTCTCTGTGCCTTGGGTTTTGTCAGCGCCAAATGGCTAAACCTGGTCTGTTTAGGACCCCCAGAACCAGGTCCTCTTGCCCCCCTGCACCCCAGTTACAAATAGAAGAAGAGATGCCAGCAGATGAAACATTTAAACATGTTTCTGGATAATGGAAAGAAAATGGGGAGAGGGTAGATGATACAGTGGAGGGGGGTAGCTGGCGAGGAACCAAAATCAGAGGTCTGAAAGCCTAGACTCAAGCCTTCCCACACCCAATCACAGCTAATTTAATACCCAACTCCACCAGCACCAGGCAGGTAATTGATGCTATATTCTGAGAAAATGGATGTGAGAAACTCCGGACTCTGGGACAGTAGGCATAGAAAAGAACAAGGGAGAAATTTGGAGCTAAAAACTCCTGGCAGGAGATAGGCAGCTTCCTCTCTGAAGAAACTGAAGAATTCTAAAGGATAAACCTTCCACATACTGACATTTGGGAGTTTCTGAACAGAAAAGAGAGCTCCCAGACCAATCACTTTCAGTGAAACTCACCAGTCAGCAAGCCCTACCCAATATATATCCAATCATCCCTAGATCCAATCAACTTTGTAATTTCTTGTTCATATATGAAAGAAAGTCATCCTAAAAGAGACCAAAGAAACAAAAAGAAACAGAAACACAGAGGAAAAAGGAAAAATGCGGAGAATAAAAGGACAGTGACAAATTTAAATAAAAGAAAAAAACTTTCCCCATCCCAAATTCCTATTTAATGTTCTCCAGGCTAAAATAGCAGATTGTGTACATAAAACAAGAATGTGCCTGGCTGGCTTAATCAGTAGAACATGCAACTCTTGATCTCAGAGTTGTAAGTTTCAGCCCCATGTTGGGTGTAGAGTTTACTTAAAAATAAAACCTTTTAAAAAAGAAAAAAAAAAAAGAATGCTATGGAGGAAAAAAAAGTATTCCAGCATAAAGTAAGACTTCTTGGAAATGAAAAATATGAGACAGAAAAGGGAAAGTAAATGTAACTATAGTTGCTGGCCAGTGGGTGATTAGTTTCATAAATGGTGAAAATGAATACCAAATTCTAATGGGGATAAAGAGTGATGGGTTAGTGTATTATTAGTCAGGACAAGTTGCAGCAGTAACTTTAAATCTTGTGGTTTAACACCACAAAGTTTTTATTTCCTGCTCAAGCCAAGTCTAGAGCTCTTTCCCCTACCATATAGCTACGCTATACAGAACGTGTGGCCTCCACAAGCTTACCACAGCAAGGGAAGAGAGACGTTTGGGAGTCACTCTGGCTTTTTATCCCTTTGGCCAGGAAATGGCACTTCATTTCTGCTTGTAATCCAATGGCCATAACTAGTCACATGGTCCCGACCTGACTACCAGGGAGTTGAGAAGTCATAGGCACATGGATGGATATTGAATGAGCACCAACCATCTCTACCATCAAGGGAAAGTGAGATTGTATTCACAAAATTATGGTAGGGAGGGAAAGGAAAAAGAGGGCCGTTAACTTCAGAGAAAGCCAAGGAAAGCTCTGCTGATGATAATAGACAGAGATCAAAGAGCCGGTGGGAAGGAAGGAAAGAAGGAAAGGAGGAAGGAAGGGAGAAAGAAATAGAAATAGATACTGAGATTGTTACAGAAAAGGACAGGAAAAGCAGCAATAAGAGAAGAGCGATTTCACTAACATGTTTTGTTTATTTCCATATGAACACTTCCACTTCGCTTTATAATTATCCCTTCACGTCCCTCTTCCCACTAGACACAGAGCTTCTTGAGGGCAGGGACTGTCTCTTCTTCGTCTTTGTATTGAGGGTCCAGCACAGAACCTGACTTAGTAAGCCCTCAATGAGTGTGTTTAATCGCAAAGTGAAAGGCCACATAATCTTAACCTCTTCTTCCAAGCACCAGATACTATAATTGGAGAAAGAGGTGTTGCACTGGAACAGTAAGAAGAATGACAAGAATGTAGCTGGTCAAACCCTTGAGGAGAAAGGAAAATAGGCACTTATGTCAACAGAGACACAGCCTCGGTGCCATGCCCAGCCTTCTCTTGGAACACCAGAAGCTCAAGAAGGGGAAACATGCTATCTAATTGTATAACACAAAGAAAAACCAATTTTCTACATTTTTTTTTTAATTTTTTTTTTCAATGTTTATTTATTTTTGGGACAGAGAGAGACAGAGCATGAACGGGGGAGGGGCAGAGAGAGAGGGAGTCACAGAATCGGAAACAGGCTCCAGGCTCTGAGCCATCAGCCCAGAGCCCGACGCGGGGCTCGAACTCACGGACCGCAAGATCGTGACCTGGCTGAAGTCGGACGCTTAACCGACTGCGCCACCCAGGCGCCCCCAATTTTCTACATTTTTAAATAAGATGCTTAACCAAATATATTTTGCTTATTCAACAAATCAGATATGTTAAAGATCTTTTTTTTTTTAAGTTTATTTATTTGTTTTGAGAGAGAAAGAGCAGGGAAGGGGCAGAGATAGAGGGAGAGAGAATCCCAAGAAGGCTCCACACTCCTGCTCTGCGCTGAGCCCCACTTGGGGATCGATCCCACAAACTGTGAGATCATGACCTAAGCGGAAATCAAGAGTCGGACTGAGCCACCGACTGACTCAGGTGGCTCCCTGAGCGACTGAGCCACCCAGGCACCCCAAGGATCTTAAATAACATCTAGCCAAACACTTCAATTCAGCAAAATCTAATAAAGTTAAAAGTGTACATAACCCGTAATTTCCCTCCTGATTACAAACCCTAGAGAAATCTTTTCTGAGCTGAGGACCACGAACTACCGGTAGGAATTGATATCAAGTTAGTGGATCCTGATCGGCAATTGTTTTTTAAGATTTTATTATTGAGATCTCTTACAGGAGATCTCAGTTAATTAAAAAAGAAAAAGTTTGGAGTCATGGCTCTAGGGAAACTCTCACTGTTGCCTAAAGGAGAATGCCCACTGCAGCAATGTTTGTCATAAAATAAGACATAAATAAATAGGAAATGATCCAAGTATTCTTCAACATGACCATGAAAAATGAACGGTAGTATAATCATACAATGGAATATTACATCACCATAAAATGAATGGATTCGTGCTACATGTAAAAACATGAATTCATCTCAATAAAGATGTTAAGCGTAAAAACAACCTTCAAAATGATCCATTCACTGTAATGCCATTAATATAAAGTTTAAAAGTAGGCAAACAATATGTTCTTTCTAGATGTACACAGTATATAACATATAAAAATAGGCATGGGATTGATAAAAGCAAAGTCCGCAAAGTGGTGACCTCTCAGAAGGGAAGGAGAGAGATGCCATGGGAAGGGATATACCAGGCTCTTCAACTGTGTATAAGATGCTTGTTTCTGAATCTGGGAGGAAGTTCTCTTATTCTCAACTGTTCTGAATATTTCATATATTTTTTGAATAATTCATCTTTTAAACAACTTTTCCTAAAAAGGGAGGGAGGGAAGTGAAATTTAACAGACTTGTTTAAATTCTGTATCTGCCACTTACTGTTAAAGGAACTTAGCAAGTTCCTTAATTTCTCCAAGCCTCTGTGCCTGTAAGACAACATCATAATAATAAACATCCTGTGTCACAGCCAAATTAAGTGAAATAATATGGATATAAGTGCTTTAGAAAGCGCAAAGTGCTATAGAAGTATAAGCTATAATTGTACTAGAAGGTTCCACAAATTCCAGTTATAAGAAACTCTTAGTGTTCTTTTGTTACATAAGAACCTTGCTCCTTTCCTTCAGAGCATTTACTTTTGCTTGCAATTACACATGCATTAACACTAACTTTGGGCTCATCATTGTATTCCCCAGAGCCCAGGACAGTCTCAGGCACATGCTAAATGCTCAACACACCTTTGTTAGCGTAATCTGAACGGTGGTTACCTGTAGGAAGTAAGAATGGGAAACAAGGTGAGAAGAAAGAACTTTTCTGTTTTCTGTTTCTAAACTGTTTGAACCTTTACCATGAACCTATATGAGTCCAATAGCGACGAATTAGTCCGTTTTAAATGAAAATAATACGGACCAAATCGGCATGTTTTAATTTCATCGCCTCTCGGGGGAAGGTGAGGTTTCAATCCGGGAGATTACGTGAAAACGGATGCATGAACTAAAAGGAGCAAACTGTTGTGGGGCGCTGGGCTCTCCCGACACCCTTGCGAAGGGAAGGCGGCGTGCCCAACGGTTTGAGAACCGCCCAGAGGTACCGTTAGGAGGCGCTCGCGAAACTGCTCCAGGAATTCCCGCCCTCCCCGTTACATGCCCCAGTAACCCCGGCGCGCCGGCGACCGAGAGTAACCTCGCGGTCGGGTGACGGACCCCCCCGCCCCGACTCTCGCCTGCTCCCAGCTCAGCCAATGGGAAGGCAGCGCACGAGCCGGCCGGACACTCGCCCTCACCGACTCCTCCCCCAAGCAGTTAGAACCGAGTTGTACAATCACCTCGCCGCAGGCTTTAGACTTTTCCAATCGCAACTCAAGTTCCCGATCCCAAGCCCCGCCCCTTGGCCTGCCCCGCGTTCATTCTCGGCGGGAGTCACCTTTGCTTTACAAACGTTCAGACCCGCCCTCTGCTTACCTTGCTGCGTTAGGCCCCGCCCCCTGCCCGGACGGACCAATAGCCAAGGGAGCCTGGAGCCACTGGGCGGGCCTGCAGCCAATGCGCACGCCGTGGGCGGGCTCCGGGCCGGAATTGGGGGTGAAGCTACAGCCTTGTGCCCACATTCGGGGCGCGCGGAGCTGGGGGGTCCCTGGGGGACGCCCGGAGCTAAGATGGCGTCTGTGGCTGAGGGGGACGTGGGGACGGTGGCGGAGCTGGCGAGGGTGCTGCGGTGGGGTTTCGAGGAGCTGAGCCTTAACAAGTTGGCGACGTCCCTGGGCGCGTCGGAACAGGCGCTGCGGCTCATCATCTCCATCTTTATGGGTAAGGACCCTCCTGCCTCGCTCCGCCCCCTCGCGGAGTCCCCAGGGAATAGGGACGTGACACCCCCCCCCCCCTCCACTTTCCGGAGCCACCCAGGAGGGCTTTGTGGGGTCCGGATGTGAATCCTCAATCACGCCAACCAGCTGTCGAGAGGAAGACAAGTCTTTTCGAGTCTGGGGGTGCCGTGCCCTCTGAACCTCTTCACCTTTCTCTTCGACCCCTGCTCTACCCTTCTGGCCCCTCATTTGAAGCCACCACCGTCTCCTCATGCCATGATCTAATCTACCCCGTGTCCCCACGACCTATCCTTATTTGTCTCTCTCTTGAGTTCTACTCTCTGTCCATGTGTACTGCTGTCTGTTATTAATATCAACTCTCACACATGCGCGCTTCTTGTGGTAGGCAAAGGCCCCCTAACTTAGGTATTAGCTTTGTGGGCCCTTAAGCCCCATATTCTATACTTCCATATTCGGAGCCTTTTTCTGCATTGCCAGCTTCCATTATACTTCTCTTTTCTGTCTTGTTTCTAATATTTTCTTCTTATACCATATTGCTTCTCCCCCACCCTTAACCACTCACCTGCCATTTACCCTGGAATATTATTTTAATACTGGGTTTGGGAAACAGGACTGACAACCCCCTTAAAAACTATGCTACTCCAAGCGTTTATGACCTATATGGTTCAAAGGATGTGATGTGTCTGACTTTATGTCACAACAAGCTATATTATAACTGGTTTATAGGCTTTTTTTACTGCATCTTTCGTCCATGGTTTTTAATACATGGAAACAGCATGGCACAATGATTAAAAAAAAAAAAAAAGTGTGGACTTGAAAGGCAAGCAAGTCAGACCCAGCCCTGCTGCTCCTTGCAAACTGTGGGGCCCTGGGCAAGTCACTTAACTTCCCTGGGCCTCGATTTTCTTACCTATGAAATGAGAATAAGGTGTACCTAATAGGACTGTTGTAAAGCCCTGTAATAGTTCAGAGGTCAAGATCTGATGCATAAATCTTGAGTAGTTGGAAGGTTTTGTGAAGGTTATGGGACTTTAGCTGGTATAGTAGGGGTGGGGAAGAACTAAGCAAACAGCTCTGGGACAAGAGCAGATTAGAGATCAGAATGGTAAGAAGTTTGAGATAAAAGTTGAGCAGATGTGCCTTAAATGCCAGAAAGAAGTTTGTAATGTATCCAGTAGTCAGCAGAGACGTGGACATATAATATTACCTAAGGGTGTTAACTAGATCTAGATAATGTGAGAGGCATCAATTTACGTTTAAACAACCTTGGCAACTAATATAATTGTTACTTGCCTTTTGCATATAAAACCAAGGTGATCTTCCTTTCTTCCAACTGAAGGTCATCTTTTCCCTCCCTTGTGGAATTGTTAAATTTTAGAGGTGAAAAGGACCTCCCGTGTCTCTTAGATCTAACCCAGAGTTGTCAACATTCCAATCTAGAGTTCTTTGCACCACACCAGCTTTGAACTTCTACTCCTTCAGCCTTGTCTCTGACCCAGTTATTTGTTGGGGTTGTAATTGGCAATTAGGAGTGTTTACATTCATTAGTTTGGAAGCTCACTGTTGATTTCTCAACTATAAATTGAGAACGTAACACAGGTAGCAACAAATTATTAGGGGGCAACCTGTTAAATGGAGCTACGGCTGGAATTAGGACTTGGACTTGGTCCCTTTTTTGCTGACATAATTGAATACTGCCTGTGTGCTCCTGGTGGGCCACTGCTCTGTACTGTCCTGGGGCATACAACTGACTGGGACATTGTTTTTTCTCCATGTCCTTCTCTCCTCATTACCAAGCGTTATCAAGTGATAAACACTTGGTGAATACGTCTGCCAAACTCCTGAGGCCCCTTGCCAGTCTACCATTTCCCAGCTCCTCCCTTCCTATCTCACATGTCCTGTTGCCTTCAGTAACTCTGGGTTTCTCATGTTTAGATTGACTTGGGGCCTCATGTTGCTTCCTATCAGCCATAGCTCTTCCACATGGATATATAGGATTGTGTTTTCTAGGTGTGGATTAAATATATACATGCAAACACAAGTTGATAAGCTTGACACATGCCTGGAAGAAAGAGTGCATTCTGGTTGTAAATGTTCTCCTTACAAAGGTATTCTCGCGTCTGTGTATTGTAACCTAGAAACGAGTAGCCTTTCAGTAATGGAGTTCCTGGTTCCGGAACTCCACTGTCTGGGGGAACTGGGATACTGAAGGAAATCCTTGTTAGAGGTACCAAGAAGGCCTGTAGTCCAAAATGATTTCTGACTCCCTTTCTACTACTTCAAGATTAATTTAGGTTAAAAGCACTTAAATGCAGATGCCCCAAGGGAAGAGTCAGGTATATCAAGCATTCACGTTTTAAAGTGTGAATAACTTTTAATTGGATAGTCTCATTGCTCTTTCTTAACATCTTATTTTTTCCTACTTAGGTTCTGTGTACTGATCTCGGGGTGGGCCATAGATCATTAAAGCAGTAGCTTTCAAACCTTTGTGGCTCAGACCCATGGTGAGAAATATGTTTCATATCCTGACCCAGTACACATGTGCACTTATATATGTATTTGAAGCACGTTTCAGAAAACATTACTTATCCTTACATATGTGGTGTGTTTTTCTATTTTGTTTTTTAGTAGTGTTTATGACCTACTAAATTGATTTCATGACCTACTAATGGGTTACAAGTAGGTTGAAAAATCTTGAGTTAGAAGCTGTAATTTTTAATATTCAGTACTTCAGGGAAAGGATAAGCTTATGAGGATTAATGCATTGGAGTATCCTGAACAGCCAGAAGACTCCATTAAAGGGATGTGTCTATCTATGTTTGTCCTTTGTGTGATTGCAAGGAATTTGGTGGAAGATGAATTTTGCTATGGTGTTGGCAAATACTGCCAGAAAACATCTCCCCTTCAACAGCTGGGGTCTCATCACTCCTTAGATACTTAATCACATGAATTGTTCCAAATAAATTCAACAAAATATGCCTACTGTGAGTTAAACCCCATGCTTGAGCCTGCAAGGACAAGGGCATTGGTGCAGTATGAGTGATAGAACCAGGCACTCAAAAGTATGGCTTACGGTCAGTGGGTAGGGAATGGGCTTGAGATAAGTACTCTAATAACCACAATAAAAGGCAGAAGTCTAAGTGCCATGAGACAATTACAAAGGTTATGAGATTGAAAGATTGGCCCTTTAATGAACTTTGAAAGCTGAATAAGGTTCCAGCAGACAGATGGTAAGACACAAGGAATAGAGTGAGCAAAGGTATTGAGGTAGGAATGCGTGGTGACACGGTCAAGGAACAGGAAGTAGTCCACTTGGACTAAAGCAGGAGTTAGAGAAGTGGTGGAAATAAGACTGGAAAGTTAGGTCGTAGAGCCTTGAAAGCCAAGGTAAGGGGGACAGGTAAGGGGAAAGCCAAGAGTAGGGAATCCCTGGAGGTATTTGAAAGGGATATAATGTGACCAGAGCTGTATTAGGAAGATAATACAGTGTAGGGTGATTTCAAGTAGACACAGACAAGAAGTTGGGAAAACAATGAGAAAGAACAATGATCTAGATGGTTATATTGGCTTGGAGGCAAGGTGGTTGCACCAAGAGGGGAACATAGGGTTCTCATGTGAAATATTTTAGGAACACAGAATCTTTTCTTTTTCTTTTAATTTTTATTTTAGAGAGAGAGAAAGCAGGAGCAGAGGAGAGAGGCAGAGAGAGAATCTTAAGCAGGCTCCACACTCAGCACAGAGCTCCATCCCATGACCCCGGGATCATGACTTGAGCCTAAATCGAGTCAGACACTCAGCTGACTAAGCCATCCAGGCACCCCCTGGAACACAGAATCTTTTAAAAGGTAGATTCTGAAAAAATAAATAAATAAATAAAAGGTAGATTCTGTATGCACGTTCATCTACGCAGCTGCTCATGTCAAAAATCTAAGAATCAGCCCTGCCACTTTAACTCTCTCCCCACATCCCAGTCCCCAAGTCCTATCAATACCACCTCCAAATTATGTCTCAAATACATGTACTTTTCTCCATCACCACAGCTGCTGATTGTCACCAGAACTACACGAGTAGCCTTCTGACTGGTCTCTAATTCTGTCCTTATCCCTCCCAAAGCAAAGAGGTCTTGATGCTGTGCCTTTCCTGCTCAGAACTCTTTGCAGGCTTCCATACGTGGCTAGTAAGCCCCTGCCTGCTGTTCCAGCCTCATCTCAAGCAAGTTCACAACTATTTTTTTATAACCTTTTTTTTTTTTTTTTTTTTTGAGAGAGGGGGGCGTGGGGGGCAGACTGAGAGGGTCCACGCTGAGCATGGAACCTGACGCAGGGCCCACAACCTAAGACCCTGACCCTGACCTGAGCTGAAACCAAGAGTCAGACACTCAACCACCTGAGCCATCCACATGCCCCTCACAACTTTTCAGCCTCAAGGCATTAAGCCCTTTCCTACCTTGGAGCCTATGTAGCTGCTAACGCAGGTGCCTAGAATTTTCTTCATTCATTCACCTAACAGACGTCTTTCATCTTTCAGGTCTCAGTTCAAATTGTCACTTTTTCTGAGAGTTCTTTCCTGACTCTCATTTTTTTTTTCCCAATATATGAAATTTATTGTCAAATTGGTTTCCATACAACACCCAGTGCTCATCCCAAAAGGTGCCCTCCTCAATACCCATCACCCACCCTCCCCTCCCTCCCACCCCCATCAACCCTCAGTTTGTTGTCAGTTTTTAAGAGTCTCTTATGCTTTGGCTCTCTCCCTCTCTAACCTCTTTTTTTTTTTTTTCCTTCCCCTCCCCCATGGGTTTCTGTTAAGTTTCTCAGGATCCACATAAGAGTGAAAGCATATGGTATCTGTCTTTCTCTGTATGGCTTATTTCACTTAGCATCACACTCTCCAGTTCCATCCACATTGCTACAAAAGGCCATATTTCATTCTTTCTCATTGCCACGTAGTACTCCATTGTGTATATAAACCACAATTTCTTTATCCATTCATCAGTTGATGGACATTTTGGCTCTTTCCATAATTTGGCTATTGTTGAGAGTGCTGCTATAAACATTGGGGTACAAGTGCCCCTATGCATCAGTACTCCTGTGTCCCTTGGGTAAATTCCTAGCAGTGCTACTGCTGGGTCATAGGGTAGGTCTATTTTTAATTTTTTGAGGAACCTCCACACTGTTTTCCAGAGTGGCTGCACCAATTTGCATTCCCACCAACAGTGCAAGAGGGTTCCCGTTTCTCCACATCCTCTCCAGCATCTATAGTCTCCTGATTTGTTCATTTTGGCCACTCTGACTGGCGTGAGGTGATATCTGAGTGTGGTTTTGATTTGTATTTCCCTGATAAGGAGCGACGTTGAGCATCTTTTCGTGTGCCTGTTGGCCATCCGGATGTCTTCTTTAGAGAAGTGTCTATTCATGTTTTCTGCCCATTTCTTCACTGGGTTATTTGTTTTTCTGGTGTGGAGTTTGGTGAGCTCTTTATAGATTTTGGATACTAGCCCTTTGTCTGATATGTCATTTGCAAATATCTTTTCCCATTCTGTTGGTTGCCTTTTACCTGACTCTCATTTTATATGATGTCCCCTGCTGTGCTCTCTCATATTGACTAAAATTTCCTCCCAAGTGTATATTCCAATTTGTAATTATATATTTGCAGAGAAGAGCAGAAACCATGTAAGTTTTGTTCACAACAGTATTCCCGGAGCTTAAGTACCTGGCTTATGGAAAAGGCCCAAGAAATATTTCATACATTCACACATGAATACGTGAATGAATGACTTGGCAACTGATTAAATGGAGGATAAAGAAGTCGTTCGTAAAAAACTCAGTCCAGATGGGGCACCTAGGTGGCTCAGTCAGTTAAGCAATCTGACTTCTGCTCAGGTCATGATCTCACAGTTTGTGGGGTTGGAGCCCCGCGTCAGGCTCTCTACTGTCAGGGTGGAGCCTGCTTCAGATCCTTTGTCTCCTGTCTCTGCTCCTGCCCTGCACACACTCTCTCTCTCAAAAACAAACATTTAAAGAAAAAAAAACAACAACAACAATGCAGTCTAGGGCACCTGGCTGGCTTAGTTGGTAGAGCATGTGACTCTCGATCTCAGGGTTGTAAGTTTGAGCCCCAGACTGTGTGTAGAGATTACTTAAGAAAATTAAATTTGGGGGCGCCTAGGTTGTTCAGTCGGTTAGGCATCTGATTTTGGCTCAGGTCATGATCTCACAGTTCGTGAGTTTGAGCCACATTGGGCTCTGTGCTGACAGCTCAGAGCCTGGAGCCTGCTTCGGACTCTGTCTCCCTCTCTCTCTGCCCTTACCCCACTCATGGCCTCCCTCCCTCCCTCCCTCTCTCTCTCTCTCTCTCTCTGTCTAAAAAATAAATAAACATTAAAACAAATTGTGTTTAATAATAAGTAAAAAATATAAATAATAAATAAAATCTTTAAAAAAAAAAAAACAGTCTTTCTGCCTGGGTGGCTGGAAAGATAACAGTATCTCACAAATGCAGAGAAGTCAAAAGGAGTGTCAGATACTGTTCAGTGCCAGCAGTGGTCTAGTTTTGGATTTGCTTTAGGCTCCAAGGGCAACTCCAGGTGTCTTAAGGGTTGTGAAACCCAATCTTAAGTTCAGGAGAGAAGTGGGACTAAATATAGTTTTAGGAGTCAATATTGATATCTTAATTAAATCAGGGAGAGAATGAAATGCCGTGGAAAAGCTTATACAAGAGAGAAGAGAACCCAATTGTTGTTGACTGAGTATGTTAACCTTGCCACCCCGTGTCAATAATAACAATTGCTGGCATTTATTAAGGATTTGGTACGTACCAGACATTGTCTGAAGTGCTGAACAATACCCCACCTACACCTGCCAATTACTCATGAGATAATTGTAGTGCTGTGATCATTGCCCTTGTGGAAACTGAGGCCTTCAAAGGTTAAGTAACTTGCCTAAGCTCATACCTGTTTCTACCCAACTCTAAAGTCCCTGTCTTTACCACCCTGGGATTGCAAACTGTGGGGGTGGAAAAGATCAATGCTGTGGGTATCCTTTTAGTTTATGTGCTTAAACCAATATGTAATCAGCATATGAAATACCTCGCAGGGTCTAAAGCTGGAGCTGGCCAAATGGAGCAGATGGCCACCTGCTTAAGTACGAGTATTCTCTAGTCTTGGCCATGACTGTGGCTTGGCTATTAGACTGATCAGAAATTGCACTTAAAGAGTAAGGATTCCTTCCTCAGAGGTTCAGGTTAGCATCACTAAGGTTAACAACCTTTAAAATCAAAGTAGGTCCTACAATTCAGTTCCCTTTGGTTTTTGTTTTTGTTTTTAATTCAGTTCCCTTTGGATCAAAGTCAGGTCTGGTGGTTCAGAACTAAATCTATTATTCAGTGCAAATAGCCTTCTTCAGGTAGCACTGAAATTACAATGTGAAGAGACCAAGGCCAAGCCAGATGGAAATTAAACAGCAATAACTACACAGATGGAACTTTTGACCATAATACAAAGCAGGGTCCAGAAATTCTACTACTGAAAAATAAGAGGGTTGTCTTAGGTGACTTTCAAGCCTTCTTCCAATTCTAGAAGTGTAGATATATTCTACATTTTTAGACTTTATCTTTATTCTGATTCATAGCCACAGATTTTATCATAATCTAACTCTTCCTGTTTGGAGATTTCTTTTAAATATATTTTTCCAATTCCTTTTTATCTGCACTCCAATATCTTACATTGCACAAAACTTTTCTTGAGTGCCAGTAGTACTTTTTTTTTTAAGTTTATTTATTTTGAGAGAGAGAATGCATATGCATGTATGCGCTAGCTGGGGAGGGGCAGAGAGAGAGGGAGAGGCAGAATCCCAAGTAGGTTCTGCACTGTTAGTGTGGAGCCCCATGCGGGGCTCAAACACAAGAAACATGAAATCATGACCTGAGCCGAGATCATTTGATCCACACTGATGGAACAGAGCCTGCTTGGGATACTGTGTCTCTCTCTCTCTCTCTCTCTCTCTCTCTCTCTCTCTCTCTTTCACTCTCTCCCTCTATCCCTTCCCTGCTAGTGAGCACGTACTCTCTCTCTCTCCCTCTCTGTCAAAATAAATAATCTTTAAAAAAATATTTGCGGGCACCTGGGTGTCTCATTTGGTTAAGCATCCGACTTTCGCTCAGGTCGTGATCTCACAGTTCGCAGGTTCAAGCCCTGTGTCAGGCTCTTCGCTGACAGCTCACAGCCTGGAGCCTGCTTCAGATTCTGTGTTTCCCTCTTTCTCTGCCCTTCCCCCACTTGTGCACTTGATCTCTCTCTCTCTCTCTCTCTCTTTCTCAAAAATAAATAAACATTAAAAGAAATACAAAACTCAAGAAAAAGAATGACTCCACAAAAAAATATTTGCAAATCTTTTTTTTTTTTTAAGAATCACAGGGTGCCTGGGTGGCTAGGTCAGTTAAGTGTCCAACTTGGGCTCATGTCATGATCCACAGTCCATGAGTTCGAGCCCCGTGTCTGGCTCTATGCTGACAGCTCAGAGCCCTGAGCCTGCTTTGGGTTCTGTGTCTCCCTCTCTCTCTGCCCCTCCCCCTCTCACACTCTGTCTCTCACTCTCAAAAATAAACAAACATTAAACAAAAAATTAAAGAATCATTTATTTGTAGAGGCATGTGTAAATTTGGGCCCATGAGATTATATGCACAAGCTAATTTAACAAAAATAATTATATACCCACTGACATTATTAAATCCGTCTGGGGAGCCATCAGAACTCACCAGATGTGTTCAGTGCAGCAGCCTTTTAAAAATGGGATTGGTTTTCAAAAAAGAAATGGCATTTCAGCTGAACCTTAAAGGTTATGGAAGATTCTAGTAAGGGAGAGATGAGAGACGAAGCTTTCCAGCTGCAAAGAATAATGAACATATATGTGGAGACCAGGAAAAGTGAGAAAAACCTGAGGAACAGTAAGTGGGCTGGTTTGATTGGAACAATAGAGAATCCGTAAAGGAATAGTGGAGAAGAACCTGATAGACCTCTCAAGTAGGTAAGGGGTGAAATGGTGGAGTAAGGCAGTAGGAGGTGTATTGTCTTTAAACACCTGCAGGCCTAAGTACAAATTCTGCATTAAATATGTACCAGCTGTGTTACAATAGACTAATTATTAAATTTCAACCACCCATTTCCTCATGTTCCCGAGGGCCGATATTACCAAAGAATTGAGGTTAAGGATTAAGCAGTTTATCTGATATTTAAATTGGATTTAATTCCTAACAAGCAACAATATTTCAAAACAGGATGTGAAATTTACATGAATTTTTAAAATAGCGTAGTCATCAAAGAAATGTTTTATTTCTAGAGAACTGCTTAGGCATACCCTTTGTGTGGACACATTCATTCTTCTCTGCTCTGGAAAAGTTTGGGAAGCTCATTAGGGTGTGAGGACTGAATGAGATAAAATGTATAAACATTGGGGGCACCTGGGTGGCTCAGTCGGTTTAAGTGTCCAACTCTTGATTTCGGCTCAGGTTATGACCTCACGGTTCCTGAGATCCAGCCCCACCTTGGGCTCTGCACTGATAGCAGGGAGCCTGCTTGGGATTGTCTCTCCCTCTCTCTCTGCCCCTCCCCTGCTCATGTGTGCACTCTCTCAAAATAAACTTAAAAAATACATATATATATGTAAGCATCTGACCAAGCCTAACCCAAGGTAGTTTTAAATAATTGCTCTCTTCCTTCCCTCAACAAATATTCATCTCCTTCCTTTCCAAGTAGACTCTATGGTCTTGGGACCAGAGTCATGAGCACCTCCTAGCATCTCCTGGCTTGCATCCTAGGAACTTGTTAGAAATGCAAATTCTTTTTTTCTTTTTTTTTTAATGTTTATTTATTTTTGAGAGAGAGGAGACAGAGCACAAATGGGGGAGGGGCAGAAAGAGAGGGAGACACAGAATCCGAAGCAGGCTCCAGGCTGCAAGCTGTCAGCACAGAGCCCGACGAGGGGCTTGAACTCACAAACCGTGAGATCCTGACCTGAACCGAAGTCGGACGCTCAACCAACTGGGCCACGCAGGCGCCCCTAGAAATGCACATTCTTAGGTCTGCCCCAGACCTACTAAAGACGGGGCCTGATGATCTGTGTTTTAACATGTCCTCTAGGTTATAGTAACTACCCTGAGGTTTGAGGATCACTGGTTTATTTCTTCTGGTAACTGTTTTGTAATACTTGGTGTCCCCATAGTATCTTCAGCTTTTTGAAATGGTGTCGTATCCCGTGATCTTTGTAATAAACAAATTTCTCAGATTCTTATTGCTTAGTTTTCCCTATTTGCTAGCATCACTTGTTATTCCTCAAATACTATTATTATTACCAAATTACACTGTTAATGTTATTATAACAATGATACTGTTAGATCATCATCATCTTCATTGTCTAACTAACATCATTATCTCCACCATCTGTTTCACACTTTTGATGAGAAGGTTAAATGTAGAGGAGGTTTTTTTTGCGTAAGGTTGTTAGACTAATAGTTCCATCTTTCCTCTTCTGTCTTGCATCAGCCACCTCCAGCAGTATAGCATTCTCCTAATCGATTGCCTCACATTTCTTAACACAGTTGATAAACTGACTTGTAGCTCTAACAAAAACGAGGTGCCCCAGTCGCGGCTGCCAGGGAAAGCTGTCCTTCCCAAGCACAGAGTTTTTTAAGGTAGAGGTGTGTGTTTGTGTTGACATTTTTTCAGCAATTGGCTGAAGTCCAGGGCCAAGAGATTTAGGGCCCACCTAGAGTTCTCTTGGTGAAGCAGTCATAGCTCCCTAGAGGCCTTCAAAGCCTATCTGTGATTTGTGCAGCCCAAAAGATGATGTTGTATGCAGCTTTATTTCTACCCCGTTTTCAAAATGAGAAGAGTAGGGGGTGTGTAAGACACTAAAAATAAGGATAAGTAATTTCTGGATAAGAATTGCCTTTGGGCTTAAAATGGACTGGTTTTTAAATCCAAGTTCCTCTCTACTCAAGCACTGGCTTTGAAGATAAAGTGAGATTCATTAAATTCTGGACACCTTGCACCAAGTATTCTAAGAACCATATGTACCAAAATTGTTAGTAATAGAGGCTTCTGATAGAAATGCCACTGCATTCTAGCTGTAGGGACATTTGTCAGAAAGTGGGTAGAAGATCAGGCCAAAAATGAGCAGACCCAGGTTTTGTTTTTGACTCACATGAAGTCACCAAGTAGACTATTTAAATGCCCCACTCCAAGCATGGGCTGTGTTTAAATTAAAAATAAAAAGCTCTTGTCAATTAAAGATGCTTTTCAGTACCAAGTATTCATGTTGCTATGGCATTTTCATAAGAAAGGCATACATGGTCATTCTGCTGCATAAAATATAAGTGGTGAGGTAGTAATTTTGTAGGCAGTTTACTAAAAAAAAAAAAAAAAATAGAGGATTCATGTATATATATCGTATACAGATCTGAGGCAGATATGGGATCCCAGGAAGCTAACGTTCTGATCACTGTATATTTGTAAATGCTGTGATGAGAAGTGGCTTCCATGTAGACATGGTAAATGCCTTATAGTTCCTGAGGTTTCCGATTTCTGCTGTGATAGCAACTCTAAACTCAGATGCACTTGGACACCACTCTGGATCACTGTCCATAAATACAAAACTTCTGTTTGTAAGCCAGCAAGCAGAGGCCAACTGGAACGGTGCCCTTTTAAGTTTCTTATGACATATACCTCTGACGAAAGGGAGAAAGATTGATTATAGTTAGCGTACAAATAAAGTGGGGCTCTGACTAAAAATATCAAACCATTAGTGCTACTAGAAATCCTCATTCTTTAGCCAAAGGATAATCTGACTGCACTCTTTAATTCTTCATTGAGTCTTCTGAAAGAGTAGTCAACAAAAGCAAAGCTAGGAACTAGGTGCCATACAATTATATTATTTACACTAAGAACCCAACATAATTATGGGGACCCAGATCCTCATATCACCAGAAGCTCCAAATTTCTTCAAGTCTTACCCTCTTGGTTTATATTCTAAAGTATTTTTTAATTCTAAAATATATAATTTTTAGCTTTTAAAAATCTTCCCAAATATTCAAGTAATATTGAATGTAGAATTGAATATTGAATATAGAAAGAAATCGGTCATTTCCAACTTTTGTACATCCAAGGATACTGCCAAGAAAATGAAAAGATAACCCACAGATTATGAAAATATTTGTAAATCATACATATGGTAAGGATCTAGTGTCCAGAATATATCAAGAATTCTTATAACTCAATAAGAAAAAGACAAATCACTCAATTAAAAAATGGGCAAAGAATATGAATAGACATTTGCCTAAGGAAGACATACCGTTGCCCAATAAGTACATAGAAAAATGCTCAACTCATTAGTCATTAGGGAAATGCAAATTAAATGACATTACGTATCACTTCACACCCTCTAGTATGACTGTAGTCCAAAAACAAAACAAAACAGGAATAAGAAAGTGTCGGTGAGGATGTGGAGAAATTGGAACCCTCGTGCATTGCTGAAGGGAATGTAAAACAGTGCAGCCACTATGGAAAACAGTTCAGCAGTTTCTCAAAGTGAAAGTCACGGTCTGACCTAGCAATTCCACCCCTCGTTTCTATACTTGAGAGAATCGAAAGCACACGTTCACACAAAAACTTGTACAACATTTGCGTCCTATGTTCATAGCACTATTATGATGGCCCAAAAGTGGAAACAACCTATTTGTCCACCAACTGATGAATGAATAAACAAAATGTTATATTCCTATGGTGGAATACTATTCAGCCATAAAAAGGGAAGTGCTGCCACCTGCTACAATGTGGATGAACCTTGAAAACATTATGCTAATGTTTTCATTATGTTACTATTGTGCCAAGAAGTGGCCACATTTTGTATGATTCCATTGGAATAAAATGTTCAGAATAGGGGTGCCTGGGTGGCTCAGTCGGTTAACCGGCTGACTCTTAATTTCCGCTCAGATCACGATCTCGCCGTTTGTGGGTTCTAGCCCTGCGTCAGGCTCTGAGCTGACCATGCAAAGCCTGCTTGGGATTCTTTCCCTCAACTCTCTCTCTCTCTCTCTCTCTCTCTCTCTCTCTTTCTCTCTCTCTCTCAAAATAAATAAATACACTTAAAAAAGTTTTTTTAATAAAATGCCCAGAATAAGTGGGGCACCTAGGTGGCTTAGTTCAGCATCCGACTCTTGATTTCGGCTCAGGTCATAACATGGTTATTGAGTTTGAGCCCCGCATTGGGTTCTGCTCTGACAGAGTGGAGCCTGCTTGGGATTCTGTCTCCGTCTCTGTCTGCCTCTCTGTCTCCCTCCCTCTCTCTCAAAATAAATAAACTTTTTTTTTTAATGTCCAGAATAAGTAAATTCATAAAGACAGAAAGTAGTTTGGTGGTTGCCAGGAGATGAGATGGGGAGGGGGGGTGAATTGGGACTGAGTGCTCAGAGAGGTGGGGTTTCTTGTCAGGGTGATGGAAATGTTCCAGCATTAGACCCTGGGGATGCTTGGACAACAATGAGAATATAGCAAAATTCAGTGAATTCTACACTTAAAAAAAAAAAGGCTAAAGAGGGACTGTGTATGATCACAGGTAGAGCAGAACCCAGCAATTAACAGCTATTCAGATTCATGAGGACAATTACAGGGCGTAATGCTGTTATCTTTCCTTCTGTTAGAATCTTAGATGTAAGAAAGGGTTTATTGTTTCATTTGCTGAAATACCTGCAGAGAAAAAAGTCTCACCTACCTTGTTTGTATTTACAAAGATCAGATTTGACAACTCTAAACTCTGGAGAGAAATTATCATGACCAGTAGGTGGGAGGGGTGGAGAAAGAACAGCTAATTAGCCACTTGGGCCTTGTGACGGGGCAACCCTCAGGCAACCTTAGGCAAGATCAAGTCACCATAGGAGCGAAGGACCCGTTTCTCCACTGAAAACCAGTGCCATAAATTCAAAGGGCGCGGGTGGGGGTGGGGAGGGCCTCACGTTACTACACACCAGTTAGACGTTTTTGAGAGAGAACCATAACGCACAAAATCCAGAAAGCATTAAAAATGGGGGGGGGGGGGGAGGAACACTTCAGGTCTGTACAAGGGAAGGAAGAGGAGGAAGCAATAACAGAAAGGGCAGGAAAGGCAAATAAGAGGCAAGAGGAGGGGGGACCGGTCAGAGAGCAGGGAAGGGGGCTGCACCGTGGGGGTCTGGCCAGCCCGCTGCTTCTCACCGTGCCTGTGATGGGCCTGTTTTCCCAGGTGATAAACATCTATGCTAGATGATTCCTACAGTCCTTTCCTCTCCTGGTCCTACACAGATGCCTCTGCCATCTGAAATGCATAGCCATAGTATAATGAAATACAGGATACCTCACCCCCCACACACACACACCCTGTGGCCCCACTCACTTCGCTTCCCTTCCCTTCTCTCCGCTCCCTTCCCTTCCCTCCCCTCCCTTCCCTTCCCTCCCCTCCCTTCCCCTCCCCTCCCCTCCCCACCACTCCCCTCCCCACGTTCCCCTCTCCTCCCCTCTCTAACCCTGGCTGCATCCCCTTGCCTCCTGTGGTCTCTTGATGTACCCAGCGTTTCAGCCACTGTACGTAAAACTGTTAATGAACAAAGAAGAGCGCTTGTAGGCAACGTGTTGCTCCCTTGCTCTGCTCCCTTACTCCGCATGCTGGCTAGGGGTGACCATGTATCTTGAAGTCCACACCGACAGTCTTTGTGCCCCTTCTCCTCTTCAAAATTTGCTTCCCACATACCACCCTTGCATCCCACGTCCCAGCTGGCTCTCCCTGCCTACCAGTCACAATCCTGTCACAGCCTTCTCAGCCTCACCCCTCCTCAGACCTGTGCCGCCACTGACAGCCGGGATCCTACAGCCACCAACACTGCTGCCAAGCGTCCCCCACCACAACCCCCCACCAGAACTTATTTGGGGAATATGCTTGTCATTTGGAAGATCTTGGATGAAGCCCTGTACCCACGAGATTCTGGGAGTAGAAGAATTTTCTGGCATATGCCTAATTTTGTTGTGGTGGTTGATTTTTTTTTTTTTTTTTTTGTATAATCCAAGATTTGGGGGACCTGAAGCTTATATAATCTTGGGAACCTTTTTTAAGAAAAAGGCTACAAAAATAGCTAACAAGTTTCACAAAAACATATGACCATGTGAACATGCTGTTAGCTGCCACCCCCACCCCCCACCACTGCCCAGAGCCTTAAATGGGGCCTATGCCAAGGACGAGCCTTGAAACTAAAGCTTTATTCGCTTCATGGCCAATGGTCTTCTTCTGGGAGTACCGGGTACAATTTACAGACCTTTATTTTTTCAACTTGCTATAGCCTTAATTTAGTTAAATCATAGTGAGGTGGGCAGAGGCCAAACCAGTTGAAAGAATACTCCAAGTTTAAGGTTAGGTATAGATTATGCTTATATAAAATATTTGCCCGTATGTAAATTTTTTAAATTTTTTTAATGTTTATTTTTGAGGGAGACAAACAGAGCGTGAGCAGGGGAAGGGCAGAGAGAGAGGGAGACACAGAATCTGAAGCAGGCTCCAGGATCTGAGCTGTCACCACAGAGCCTGACACAGAGCTCAAACCCATGAACCGTGAGATCTTGACCTGAGCCGAAGTCCAACGCTCAACTGACTGAGCCACCCAGGTGCACTGACGGGTAGAATTTTTAAGTGGCCCCAAAGAAATCCATGTATGATGTTTCCATGGATATTTTCTCTTTTAATCTATACAACAACCTGCAGATATGGCTGCCAATTTCCCTATTTCGCAGATGAAGAAATTGAGATGCAAATAATCTAAGTAATTTACCCTAACTGCAGAGGTGATTTTCTGAACTAGATTACTCTTGATTCCTGAGTCCAGGGATATTCTAGCTGATCAGATAATTGGCTGCAAGTTGCCACCATGTCGTTTACTAATTTACAGAAAATTAAAATGTGATACACTGTCTTTGCTAAGAAAGGCATTTTGGTGTCTTGACGTGCCTCAAAGTCAGTCTGAACAGCTGTTGACCCTGTTCCACTAAAATGGAGAAAGGCCAGTCAACAGCCTCTTTTAGCTTTAACATTCTTTCAGTCTGTACATTTTTGTAGAATAAGTCGGAGGGGAGAAAAAAAAATTATCTACAGTAACAAAGTAACTATGTGACCATTTGAACAAACCATCGTAGTATAGAAAAATACTGTAACCGGACATTCAAACATATGGATAACGATCTTCACATCCCTTCTGCCATCTAATCAGACTTGAAATACTGCGGAGGGCTTGCCTTGATGGACAGCTAACTCCTGGACTAAGAAGCTAGTGAGAATCTATTCGTGTCCAACTCCTTGTGGCATAACAAAAAATGGTGACATCAAAGTCAGTCCCCTGTTGGGTCTTAACTTTTCAGCCTTTGTAGCAGATTTTACCAGTTTAGCCAACGTGTGGGTCTATCAGCCGCCAGCACTAAGCTTAACATGGCCTTGCTTATTACTAAGAGCACTTGGTTTAAATGGAGCAGTTAAAGAATTACTCTTGGTGGGACTTTGGGGCAGCTCGGGTTTAGGTTGTTGGGTTGGGTTAAGTGACTAAAAAACTAATATGTATATATTTTTTTGAGAGAGAGAGAGAGTGCACGCACAGGGGAAGAGCAGAGAGCAACAGAGAGAGAATTCCCAGCAGGCTCCGTACCACCAGCACAAAGCCGAGTATTTCTTAACCTTCATAGCAAACCCTTTTTCTTTCTCACAAGTAACAGCCATCCACTAGTTTACCTTTGAAATGTCCCCTCTATTCATTGATCCCCAGGACACTTTGATCACTTGTCCCAGTTTTCTTGAATCTTGTATCACATTTGGCAGAATGTTCGAGATACTCAGCTGGAGGACGCTTTGAGAAGGGAACCGCTATATTCTTACTGAGCTGTGTGAGGGAAGGCATGGACGGGGAGTCCCCAAGAATTGGATTAACAAAGAGAGCACAGGAGAGCACCTAGACTTGGCATTAAAATGTAGATGTTAATTGTTTATAGATAGGAGATTAAGCAAACATAAACATGAGTGTGCATGTGTCTGCAGCCAGATGCTTGAATGTAGATTATTGTTGAGCAAAGAATAATACAGCTGTAGCTTTAAAAGCACACAGCTAGGTATTTATTAGTGAGTCGCTAGCAGGTCACTGCCAAGTGCCAAGGCATGTGGCAAGAATATCCGAATGGAAGTCAAGTGATGTGGATTCTAATTTGAGCTGTGCTCTGTTAACCTTGAGCATGCTTGTGATCCCATTTGGGCCTTAGTGTCTTATCTAATGAAGGCCTTGGAGTCAGTGATTTCTAAGATTTCTTCAGGTTCTAAGAATCTGAATATATTATGAATAACCATTCAACACATAACGCAGCCCAAGCTGTACAGGATTGTCAGAGTGTGGAAGATGTGTTGGCACCTTGCCCTTACTATCCGCAGGCCTAATCTGGTGAAGAGAAACAAAGGACCACTTCTGAACAGATTCCAAAGGTGAGAGCTTCGTCCTCACCTAAACGTCCATAATCTACAGGTGCTCTTCCAGCTGACACAGTGATCAGTAACCAAGCATACGTGCCTAACCCGTTACCAGTTGCTTGAATAGGCAGTGTCGGGCAAAGCTTTCCTGTCCTTTCCGTTTGTTTGTCTTCCTTTTCTCTGTATAGTGGTTGGGCACAGGAACTTCCAGTTGGATGGAAAAAAGAAGTGAATGGCAGATCTTTAAAGTAGGAATAGTGACGATAAAATTATCACGTGAAAGTATTTGGTAAAAATAAACAACAGGGGCGCGCCTGGGTGGCTCAGTTGGTTGAGCGTCCGACTTCGGCTCAGGTCATGATCTCGCGGTTCGTGAGTTCGAGCCCCACATGGGCTCTGTGCTGACACCTCGGAGCCTGGAACCTGCTTCGGTTTCTGCGTCTTCCTCTCTCTTTCCCTGCCCACACTCTGTCTCTCTCTCTCTCTCTAAAAATAAACATTAAAAATTTAAATAAATAAATAAATAAATAAATAAATAAACAACAAATAAGCCACGTTCAAAAGCAGTCCTATTTTATATTCTAGTCTGTAATCCTTGGAAAAATTTAACTGAAATTTGGTTAAAAGAACAGATAGCTGTTTGATAGATCCTTCCAACATGGCCCTGCAGTATTGCCCAAAGCAAGATAGACATTATCTGTGGCAACCTTCCATAGACTAGAAAAATTATAACATCCAGGCAAGATAAGAATGAAACTGGGGCTTTTTCCAGCCATCTCTAACTAGAAATTCCAAAGAGCCTCCATAATCTTGTCAGTAAACAGGTCCTAAGAGCACCGCTGAAAGCTAAGAAATGGGTAGACAAGAAATAGATGAATTAGACCATGATTGTAGGGAATTGACTACAAAAGGAGTAAGTGGGATTGAACAGTAGCTAGAAGCAGCAGTGAAGGGACAGGGGTAGTGGGAAGGGCTAGAAGGGAAGTTTGAAGTTAGAGGAGATCATGTGCTAGGGGCTTAAGTCACGGACTTAGAGGTGAGACCCATTGGTTAATATCCAGCTGCATGGATTACTCGGCAATCAGCACAGTATAGCTAACTGTTTTTATTTGTTTGCTTATTCAGAAAGTGAAGACAATAATATTATTTCTTCCTTCATTTAATTAGGAGGATTAAGTGGCATAATGTGTGTAAAGTGCTTAACTCAGCGCATGCCATGTAGTAAGTACTCGGTAAGCGTTTCGTTGGTATTCACTGGCATTAATGATAATAATAATTGTTATCATTGAGGAAGAAAGAATAAGGAAGCTAGCAAGAAAGACCATAAAGTTCTCTGGTGAGACTGAGATGGCTAGAATTCCAAGGACGGGGCCCGAAGGGAAGGAGGAGATGTTTAAAGAGGAGGAAGGTACCTCTTTTCTCTGAATCTGGAGAAAAGGATAAAAGCATGGATTTCAAGCAGCTCTTCTTAAGTTTTCTCACGGTCAGTTCCCTGAAGACGATGGTGGAAGACTAAATAAGTGTGTGCTCTCGGGCCCGGGGGTCTTAGCGTAAAGCAGCTGTTAAAAGACAGAAATGTCAGGGCGCCTGGGCTCAGTTGGTTGAGCGTCTGACTCTTGACCTCACCTCAGGTCTTGATCTCAGGGTTGTGAGTTCAAGCCCCACGCTGGGCTCCTCGCTGCACAGGAAGTCTACTTAACAACAAAATAGAAATGTCATTCGAGTCTCATGTTGTATTTGTAAAATACAAGGCAACGGCGCATTCTGTTTTGTATGATTTGTTTTTATATAATGAAGCTACTTAGCAGTTAAATTACTTGGAATTCTTTCTGCAAAACTTCTCGTATTATCCGTCTTCATGTTGGGGTACGTGTACCCAAGGGGTACACAAGGACTTTCCAGGGGATACATGGGTATGGATTAGGGAATTAATTTCCAGGTTTTCAGCTTCCATATGTACTCTTGTCTAAAACTAATAAGCTGAAGACTGTCTGCTCTGAAGGTTCTCCTTTCCCAGCTCCCTTAAAGTCACCTGTTAGCAGCCTTAGACAAGTGAAAAAAAGGTATGGTGGGTTGCCCCAGGATGCCACAAAAGTAAAGCAAAGAGGAGCAGTCCCTTTTTTTTTTTGTAATTATTTTTTAAAGTATAATTAGCATATAGTTGAGCAGCTCTTATTTTATCCAGGTGACAAACTCATGACAACCTTATCTATCCGGCTTTTTAAAATTGTTTTAATGTTTATTTATTTTTGAGAGAGAGAGAGAGAGACCAATCGTGAGCGGGGGAGGGGTAGAGAGAGAGGGAGACAAAATCTAAAGCAGGCTCCAGTCTCCAAGCTATCAGCACAGAGCCCCACGTGGGGCTAGAACCCACAAATCGTGAGATCATGACCTGAGCCGAAGTCCAGTGCTTAACCAACTGAGCCACCCAGGCACTCCTATTTATTTTTGAGAGAGAAAGAGAGAGAGCCAGGGAGGGGTAGAGAGAGAGAGAGAGAGACAAAGAATCCCAAGCAGGCTCCGCGCTGTCAGCCCAGAGCCCAGCTCAGCCTCCAACGCACAAACTATAAGATCATGACCTGAGCCGAAATCAGGAGTCAGATGCTTAACCAACTGAGTCACCCAGACACCCCTTTTATCTATCCATCTTAAAACCAGAATTCAGAAATAAGATGGTCGTTATGAGAGAAGTATTAACATGTTTACTAGAACTTAAAAATGAGCCTAGGCCTCTTTTAACAGAAAGGAAGTCTGATCAAGTTGATTAGCCTGCCATCGGCAGACATTTTCCACACGTACTTAAAGCACAGCTTCGATATACATTTAAAAAACACATCACTTGCTATTGTTTAAGCTTATAACTAATAGATGACAACTTAAAAATGTGACAGGGGATTGTAGAGTTTTTCATAAGTCTTTTAGGGGCTTATTCCAGCAAAAACCTTGAAGACCATCACAGTGGCTTACTCATCTTTAATTTCTCCTTTTCTGTCATCCCCCCCACATCCAGACAGTCCTGTTGCTTTTTTCCTGTTATGTCCATTTCAGACTGCCCATTTTCCAAACCTTCCTGGCCATTTTGTTATGCTGTTTCGCCCCCCTGTAGTTAACCCCTCTTGAAGTGACTCTGAAGGGCTCTTTCCTACCTCTGCGTCTTTACTACATTACTCTCCTCCCAGGAGCGCCCTTTCCTTATCTTCTCTATCCGTCCTGACTTCTCTGGTCACTACTGATCTCTGTCCTTTCTGACTCCTACAGCATTGGCTATTCCATGCAGTTAGTACTTCAAGAACATCAGTGTTTGATACTTCTCTCTTATGTGCAAAGCTCCCTGGGGGTTAAAAAACACCTCTTTGGTTTCTACCAACATTCCCCTTTTTGCCTAATGCAATGCTGACCACGCATAATGGATGCTTAATAAACACTTCATTGGCTGCCTAGAGAATATTCTCTCATCCTTTCGTTTTGTCATCCATTCAACAAATATTTTTGAGACCTTTTTTGTACCAGGATTTGTACTAGGCACTGGGGAGAAAACAGACAAAAATCCCTACTTTCAAAGGATGATAAATAAACAAAATATATACTATGTAAATAATTAATAAGTGCTGAGGGGGAAATAGAAAAGTAAAGCAGAGAAGAACAAGAAGTGTGTGTTGGTGGTGAGTGCTGGTGGGGAGAGGAGGGAGTGTGTGCAATTTTAGATGGGAAGGTCAGGGAAGGCCTCACTGATAAGGTGACATTTTGGTAAAGACCTGAGGGACTGGAGCTTATCTGTACACAGAGCATTTCAGGCAAGGAACCTACTAATGGTGAGGGCTCTGGGGCTGGACCTGCCCGACTGCCTGGACGGGAGAGCCTTGTGGCTGGGGAAGAAGCATGGCGGAGGCAGAGATGGGTCAGAGAAAGCTGGGGAGAGCGAACAGGTCTTGTTGGCTTTGCTGAGTGAGATTGGAGGCCTTCTGAGGGTTTGAGCTGAGGAATGAGCTGATCTGATAGAATAGAATCCCTGTGGGTGGGGCGCTTGAATGGCTCAGTTGGTTAAGTTACTGGCTCTTGGTTTTGACTCAGTTGTGTGTTCGAGCCCCATGTCAGGCTCTGCACTAACAGTGCAGAGCCTGCTTGGAATTCTCTCTCTCTCTCTCTCTCTCTCTCTCTGCCCCTCTCCCCCCTCAATATCTCTGTCTCTCTCTTTTTCTCTCTCTCTCTGTCAAAATAAACGGGAAAAAAAAAAAAAAAGAATATCCATGGGTGCTGTGTTAGGCTAGACTGAACGAAGGCAAGAGAAGAAGCCAGAAAGTTAGGCGGCAACTATATAATAATACAGGCCAGAGACGGTGTTGGCTTGGACCAGGGGAAGAGGTGGTCAGATTCTGGGCTTATTTTCAAGGTAGAACAGACAGGATTTGTTGACTGGCTGGATTGAGGGTGGAATGTGGCTGGGGAGGTCAAGAATGATGGCAGGGTTGCAGGGTTCCAGTCCTAAGGGAGGGAGGGGTGAGTTGCTGTTTGCTGAAGTGGGGCAGGCTAGGGGAGGAGCAGGTTTAGGGAGGAGGGTAGGTCAGCAGTGCCATTTCGGAACCTGTTAAATTTGAGGTGTCTGTTAGCCGTGCCCCTACTCAAAGTGTTGAGTAGTCGATAGCAGTGTGGGGTCCAAGGGAGCAGTCTGTTCTGGAGATGAAAATTGGGGAGAACTCAGCAAATGGGTGGTATTCACAGCCAGGTGACGAGATGAGATCACCGGGCACTTCACTGTTCAAGCAGAGGTGGCCCAATTCTGTTTACTGAGCATCTGATGTGTACCAGGCTTAATATACAAACCCTAAGCTAGATATTCATTTTACTGATGAGACAGGTTAACAGAAACTGAGGACAAAAAGGTTAACCATCAACAAGCCTGAGGCAACAGCTAGTAAGTAACAACTGAGGTCTGTCTTAACTCCAAAGTTTGTGTTCTTCCAACCATACAGCGCCTTAATTCAGTAGTACATTGTATTTTGGGAAAAGTGCTGTTGGCAAGCCAAAGTCAGTACCCTTATAAAATAAATATGCTATGAGTCTTCTTTTGAAATGCAGATGGGAAGGAAACCCCTTAGTCATTTGGTTGTCACATGGAATGAAGATTAGATTCAGAAGCTCTGATATCCATTTGCCCCAGAATTTTCTCAGATAACGTCTGCTTTTCCTCCCTCTAACTTTTTTTTTTTTTTTTTTTTTTTAACAAGAGAAATATGAGCTAAGAAGAGGATTAAGGGTCTGAGGCTACAAAGGGAAAAAAGACCGTTAGCAGGAAGGTGAAAGGAGATGTTTGGAAAACAAAGGCTGCCCTCTTTACCTCCCTCTAACTTTATGTGAATGTGTATTTGTATAATTTTGTGCCCACTTACAATATATTAGGCACTGTGCTTAGTACTTTGTATGTGTTGTCCTTACAACAACTCACTGAGGCAGGTGCTATTCCCCCATTTTACAGAGGAGGAAACTGATGCTCAAGGTCAAACAGCTGTTAAACATCCATTACTGTTGACCAATCAAGCAAAAGACCTTAATACACAACAAAAATGTAAAGAATGGCACATTATAGTATATAATGACTTACCAAATGAGAGTCTTATTTCTAAGTACCATGGGTTTAAGGCACAAGTCCGTAATATACAGGGCCATGAGTTCACTGTGGTCTGAGGTAGCCTTACAAAAGGAAAGAACTGGGTTTTCTTTTTTTTTTTAATTTTTTTTTCAACGTTTATTTATTTTGGGGACAGAGAGAGACAGAGCATGAATGGGGGAGGGGCAGAGAGAGAGGGAGACACAGAATCGGAAACAGGCTCCAGGCTCCGAGCCATCAGCCCAGAGCCCGACGCGGGGCTCGAACTCACGGACCGCGAGATCGTGACCTGGCTGAAGTCGGACGCTTAACCGACTGCGCCACCCAGGCGCCCCAGAACTGGGTTTTCTAGAATGAGTGGTAGAGGGGTGGTTGGAGAAGGCGTTCCATGCAAAGGGACTGGCATGACCCAAGGTCTAGAGTCAAAAGACCTAAGATATGTTTGGGCAAAATCTGACAGATCAGTTTTAGCTGAAGCAGAGAAATGGAAGTTTTAATTAGAAATGTAGTTTAGAAGAGGGACCTTGAATCTTAGGCTTAGGGACTGGCACTCTGTTGAGTAGTCATCGGGAGTCATTTGGGAGTCATTGGTGTTTTCTGAGCAGGAATTGAAGGAAGAGTACTCTGGTGTAGGGCTGCTGGGAGCATGAGTTTCAGGGTGCAGGAGCTTAAGGATGAGTGCTTAAGGGTCTGACCTACCAGTGGAGCACAGAAGACAAGGTGGTAACAGTGCTGAGATCCTATGGAAAGGAGGGAACTAAGGACAGGGAAGGGGCAAAGCCAAACTCAAGCTTTTGAACGTGGTTGGGTGACCTGGAGAATGATGGCACCATAAATAAAACCAGAAGCCAAGAGAGGGCTCAGTAGAGGGTAAGTCATGTTTTAGTTAATACAGAATTTCAGATGTCCGGCCAGGAAGTAGGAAATGTGGAACTGAAACTTGAGACGTTAGGATTAAAGATGTGTTTGTCTTTGGCGTGAAGATCCTATTAATGGTGAGAGTAGATGCCATTTCCAGAGAGGCAGCGTAGCGAGCATGGTAAGGGAGTCAACACTGAATCCTGGAGATCAGCCATATTTAGGAGCCAGGAAAAAGCCTTCAGTGAACGAGAAAAAGAAAGATAGGTCGGTGCGATCTATTCAGCTTGTAACCGGCCACCTGTCAAAGCAAGCCAAGAAAGCGAGAGTCAACGTTAAGGAACTTTTTTTTTTTTTTAACATTTAGGAACTTTTGGAACAGTTTGACAGCCTCACATCATCCAAGCCCATGACTGTATTTTACAAAAGTATTGATCCACAACAGGGGGGCGCCTGAGTGGCTCAGTTGGTTAAGCATCTGACTTCAGCTCAGTTCATGGTCTCGCAGTTCGTGGGTTCAGGCTCCGCATTGGGCTCTGTACTGAAAGCTCGGAGCCTGGAGCCTGCTTTGGATTCTGTGTCTCCCTCTGCCTCTGCCCCTCCTCTGCTCACGCTCTCTTGTCTCTCTCAAAAATAAACATTAAAAAAAAATTTTTTTAACAGAAGTATTGGTCCACAAAAAATGGGAGATTTTAAAAACTGGTCTGCACCACCAACTGAGAAGTGCAGGGTTGGACGGTAAGAGGACCAAGAGACCCGCTTTTAGGTATATACCTAAGAGAACGGAAAAATATGTGTTCACACATAAACTTGCACGCAAATGTTCCATAGCAGCCTCACTCATAGTACCCAGAAGTGGACACAACCTGAATGTCCACCAGCTGGTGAATGAATAAACAAAATGGTGTATCCATAAACGGGATATAATTCAGCCATAAAGAAAGAATAATGCACCGTGCGCGTAGCTTAACACGCTACATTGTATTAACACGCTATATTGTACACCTGAAACTGGTAATCACATAGTATGTCAACTATACTCCAATAAAAAAATGTTAAAAAAATTTTTTTAATGTTTATTTTTTTGAAGGAGAGAGAGACAGAGTTTGGGGGGGGGGGTTGGCAGAGAGAAAGGGAGACACAGAATCCAAAGCAGGCTCAGGCTCTGAGCTGTCAGCACAGAGTCCGACACGGGGCTCGAACCCACAAACCACAAGATCATGACCTGAGCTGAAGTCGGACGCTCAACCGACTGAGCCACCCAGGTGCCCCTAAAAAAATGTTTTTAAAAATGAAGTACTGATATGTGCTATAACATAAATGAACCCGGAAAATATTATGTGAAGTGAAAAAAGCCAGACATAAAAGTCATATTATATGACTCCATTTATATGAAAGCCTTGTAGACAGAAAGTAACCTCTGGTGGTTGCCAGGGTCTGGGAACAGGAGTGAATGGAGAATAACTGGTAACAGATATGTGGTTTCCTTTGGGGAGATGGAAAAATTCTGGAAGTAGATAGTGGGATGTTTGCACAACCTTGTGAATATCCTAAAAACCATTGAATTCCACACTTTGAAACAGCAAGATTTTTTGGTATGTGAATCATACCTCAATAGAAAAAAAAAAAAGAAAATACAGGAGGGCAGGTGAGTAAAGCAAGGAGGAAGAAAAGGTACAGATGTGGGTATTATAAGAAGGAAGATTAAGCCAAAACATCATTCCATATATCAGCAGTTCATCAGTTCCCCAAGTGTAGTCCATGAACCCCGAGGGGTCACTGAGAACCTTAAAATTGTCTTCACTATAATACTAAGATGTTATTGGCCATTTTTACTGCGTTGACATTTGCTCTGATGGTACAAACGGTGGGTAGACTGCGGGTGCCTTAGTGCCAGTCAGGGCAAGGGCACAGCTGTACCCTCAGTCACTGTATTCTTCACTGCAGCACACTCTGAGTCCAAAAAAAAGAAAAAGGCCAGGTTCACTTAAGAATGTCCTTGATGAGGGGTGCCTGGGTGGCTCAGTCGGTTAAGCATCCGACTTGGGCTCAGGTCACGATCTCGCAGTTTGTGGGTTCGAGCCCCACGTCAGGCTCTGTGCTGACAGCTCAAAGCCTGGAGTCTGCTTCGGATTCTGTGTCTCCCCCTCTCTCTACCCCTTCCCTGCTCATGCTGTGTCTCTCTGTCTCTCAATAATAAATAAATGTTAAAAACAAAATTAAAAAAAAAAGAATATCCTCGATGAAGCATCAGTATTAATTTTATTACATCTCAAGCCTTGAGTACACGTCCTCTTAATGTTATATTTGAGGAACTGGGAAATACAAACAAAGCATTTCTTCATCCTGAAGTACAATGGCATGTGGAGGCCAAGGTCTTGTGCGGTGCTTGAGCTGCGTGTTGAAGTGGCAGCTCCTTTTTTCATTGAACACCATTTTTACTTGAAAGAATGACTGACAGACTGTGGTTGCTGAGACGTGGGCATTTGGCACATAGTTTCTCGAAAATGTGCACAGCGAGCCTGTCACTTCAGGGAAAACAACTGACAGTATTTGTAGTCAGTACTAAAATTCAAGCTTTCAAGTGAATATTAGAATGTGGGAAAACTTGCATCCGTTACCATGAGCTTGACAACTTCCCAATACACAAAGGCTTTTCTGCTGGAAATCAGTGGTGATATTAAGAAATATGATTTTAGGGGCACCTGGGTGGCTCAGTCGGTTGAGCGTCCGACTTCGACTCAGGTCACGATCTCGCGGTCCGTGAGTTGGAGCCCCGCATCGGGCTCTGGGCTGATGGCTCGGAGCCTGGAGCTGCTTCCAATTCTGTGTCTCCCTTTCTCTCTGCCCCTCCCCCGTTCATGCTCTGTCTCTCTCTGTCTCAAAAATAAATAAACGTTAAAAATAAAAAAAAATATATATATATATATGATTTTAGCTGGGGAGCACCCGGGTGGCTCAGTCAGTTAAGCATCCAACTCTCAACCTCAGCTTAGGTCTTGATCTCAGGTTTGTGAGTTTAAGCCCTCAATGAAAAGTTCACTGATATGGTTGCAGATCCCACACTGCCACTTACCCTTAGGAAATTAGTTACTTGTCCAGTTTTGGTATAGTATCAAAGAATAATACTCAGAATGATCTGAAAAGGCTATTAAGATTCTCTTTCCAACTGTATATCTGCGTGAAGCCAGATTTTCTTCATATGCTTTAACCAAAACAACATATTAACAGACTAAATGCAGAAACAGATTTGAGAATCCTGCTACCTTCCATCTAGCCAGACAAAGGCTAGAAATTTGTAAAAATGTAAAACAATGCCACTGTCCTCATTAAATTGTTTTGTTTGTTTTGGAAAAATATAGTTTTTTTTCATTAAAAGTATGTTATATATTATGTAATTGGTTTACTATTTTTTATTTATTTTTTTTTAATTTTTTTTTTAACGTTTATTTATTTTTGAGACAGAGAGAGACAGAGCATGAACAGGGAAGGGGCAGAGAGAGAGGGAGACACAGAATCGGAAGCAGGCTCCAGGCTCTGAGCCATCAGCCCAGAGCCCTACGCGGGGCTCGAACTCACGGACCACGAGATTGTGACCTGAGCTGAAGTCGGATGCTTCACCGACTGAGCCACCCAGGCGCCCCTGGTTTACTATTTTTTAATGAATTAGTAGTTAAATACTTTAAAATTTTCTTTTATTTATTTATTCATTTACTTACTTATTTAGAGAGAATCCCAAGCAGGTTCTGCACTGTCAGCACAGAGCCCCATGTGGGGCTCAAACTCAAAAACCACAAGATCATGACCTGAGCCTAAATCAAGAGTCGAACACTCAACCCACTGAGCCACCTGGGCACCTCTTATTTGCTAATACAGTAGATATTGATAGATAGTACCCATATTAACAAATGTTTTTGAGGTCCTCCGTAATTTTTAAGAGTCTAAAGAGAGCAGAAAGTTTGAACACCACTACAGTATGCTATGGACATTATACCAACTCTTTGTATGGTGCTTGAGGTAGTTTTCTTCTTTGACAAAACTGGTATAAGTGTCTGACTAAGCCAACACATAGCAGTTCTAACTCTGTCTTCTCTCTCACACTTGCCAAAAATGCTCTATATTCCTTTCACCGGGGTAATATGAACCACTGACTGATCAAATGGGGTCATACCATATTCCTCCAGAGTCCAGAAATAGCTATACAGGTTGAAAGTCAAAGAAATTAATCAGACTTGAATACAAACAGCTCATTTCTTTTTTTTTTTTTTTTTAATGTTTATTTATTTTTGAGAAAGAGAGAGAGACAGAGTGCAAGTTGGGGAGGGGCAGAGAGAGAGGGAGACACAGAATCCGAAACAGGCTCCAGGCTCTGAGCTGTCAGCACAGAGCCCGATGCCGGGCTCGAACCCATGAACCGTGAGATTATGACCTGAGCTGAAGTCGGACGCTTAACTGATTGAGCCTCCCAGGTGCCCCTAAACAGCTCATTTCTACTTCTTCAAATGAAGCCTCCAAACCTGTAGGATTAACAAGTAATTTCACAACTACCGTACAGAGAATAAGGAGTTCCATGACAGTCTAGGTTGTGACAGATCCTAGTTTCTGACTCAAGTAGCGCTTGGACCTGACTGATCCAGTGACTGGAGAGTACAGCTGGAAACGCTCCATGACTGCTGAACCTCTGAAGAGGACCCACTTCAGTGTACTTTGAGGTACAGAGCATTTTGAATGCCCTAGTTTTTGCTGTTGGAACATTCCCATTCCGGTAGGGGATCCTCAAGGTTTAATATGTGTTAGATCATCATCCTTCATCTGCTAATGAGTTTCTGAAGCCCTCCCCACCTTTAAAACGTAATCAAAAAGAAGAAACAGTTACAGTATAGCCAAACAAGTTCTCCTATGCTTCATAAACAGAATACCTGGCTTTAGTAGGCATTTATATAAACATTTGTCAAAGGAACGAGACAGCCAGCGATCCACAGGATATCTAGGAAATTAACTACCTGCGTGAAGCTGCAAATTTGTTCATAAAACAAACCTCTCTGCATGTTTGGTGCTATTATGGGAAAGACCAGAACCCCCGGCCATCAGGCTTAGAATGTTATTCTCAGGACCTAGTAAGTGCTGCCGGCTTGCTTTCGGATTTTCGTGAGGTGGTGCTTGTTAACCCTTGCGGCACATCACGGTCACTCAGACCTGCCGAATCAGACTCGTGGGTGGGCGGTGAGCGAGGAGGTGCTCTCGTTGGTTTTTAAAGATTCTTCCGGTGACTGCAGCCATTACAGTAAGCGTCGACTCCCATCAAAAAGCGTTAAGACTCAGAAACAGCTTGAGGGACAACATCCTGCGCCAAACAGCACATCCCTCTAGGGGTGACTGGGCAGCCAGGCCCCGAAGCCCGCTGAGCTGAGTGGCAGCCAAGAGCCAGGTTTGATGTTTACGCTCAAAATCAGCTCTGGGTTGTCCCAGCAACTCGGCTGACACACAGCTCCTTCTTCTCTCTGAGGCTTCATTCCAGGCTTTGCTCTTCTCTGTTAGGACCTCCGTGTCTGTGGTAACCTGGCCTGCTGCCTTCTTTAATTTTTCTGCCAGTTGCTCCATCTTCTTGCGTGTAGGGAACTCAACAACCCCCACCCCGCCCCCCAAATATACCTGAAAACAGGAGGAAGGGGCCTGGAGCGGCCAGAACAGATGTCACCAGGCCTGTGCACTAAGTCTCCTGTAAGGAAAGCACCCAAGACTCTGGCTCTTACATCTTTTTTTTACACCTTTAACAACTTTACACAAAGTTACGGTTTCTAAGGCCTGCAGTAAAGTAGAAATTGGGAAGGGAACTCTTCGAAGCTCAAGAAGTGACTCCTGATCCCTGAATAGCAAGGGAGGGGCCATGAAGGCCATAAGAAATAGATACAAGAACTCAGAATGCCGAACAGTGGAGGGCCTACAGGGTCCGGGCAAACGGTTTCACACTCCTCGACAGGTCACAAAGCCATCATGACTGTACTGCAGAATAATTATGGCCCAGATCACCAAGAAAATGTTAAGTATATTCAGGTTAAGGAAGCAGAGTAGTGTGTGTCGTGTTTTGTTTTGTTTTTTAATTTCAAGCCTTCTAAATGGTTTTAGTGCTTCCAGTTGGTTAAAGGTCTTAGTGCCTAAAGAGATAAGCTCTTCGCTATCTATAGATGAACTCATTTACCAGTACTCTAGATAATTAAGATCTACCCTATTTATCGCTTCTATTCATTTGTACTCCTGTTTCTAAAACATTAAAAATGAAAAGCAGGAGCGCCTGGGTGGCTCAGTTAAGCCTCCGACTCTTGATTTCTCCTCACGTCATGATCTCACAGTTTGTGGGATCGAGCCCGCATCGGGCTTCACGCTGAGCATGGAGCCTGCTTGGGATTCTCTCTCTCCCTCTCTCTGCTCCTCCCCCTCTCATTCACACGCACTTTCCCTCTCTAAATAAACTTAAAAAAAAAAATGAGGGGTGCCTGGGTGGCTCAGTAGGTTGGGCGTCCAACATCTGCTCAAGTCATGATCTCGTGGTTCCTGGGTTCAAGCCCCGCGTCGGGCTCTCTGTGTCCAACTCAGAGCCTGGACCCTGCTTCAGATTCTGCCTCTCTCTCTCTCTCTCTCCCTCTCTCTCTGCCTCTCTCTCTCTCTCTTTCTCAAAAATAAATATTTTTAAAAAGTGAAAAGCAAAAAATTTAAGGCAGTTGGACCCTATTCTATATACTTTCTAGTACCTGGCTCTGCTTCTTAGCAAAACTTGCTGTAACCTGGTGTTCTGTCCCTGCCCGCGTGATATGTAATGAGACTCAGTCCTGTTTCTTTGCTCATTCATCTGACTATGAAAGGGTTTATAGATGTCTCCCTCTCCCTTGAGCCTATTAATCCTATATCACTTCATCTTCTGCTAGCAGGAAAATAAACCATTACAGGGGCGCCTGGGTGGCTCAGTCAGCTCAGGTCATGATCTCACGGGTTCGTGAGATTGAGCCCCGTATCGGGCTCTGCACTGACAGTGAGGAGCCTGCTTGGGATTCTCTCTCCCTCTCTCTCTGCCCCTCCCCCTGCTTGCTCTCTCTCAGAATAAATAACCTTTAAAAAAGAAAGAAAGAGAATAAACCATTACATGCCACCTCCTTCCTCATTATATGCTCTATAATCAGAATACCTGGCATAGAGTAGGCATTTAACAAACATCTGTCAAATGAATGAGCCCGTGATCCATAGACCATCTGCAGAATTAACTACTTGCAAGCAGCTGTAAATTTGTTAAAGAGCCTAGCCCATGATGAAAACAGCAATCAAAGAACATCAGCAAGTCCTAGCACCAAGAAGATCAAATAGTTGACACACTGTTCCGTGAAAAAACCAGGATACACAAATACCGGAACTGTGTTGGTAAATTAAAAGAAAAAAATGGGGAAAAGGACTAGAAGGACATAGGCCAATATAAAACATGATTATCCATTTTTCTATTCACTTGATAAATAATCGAGCACTTTCTTTGTGTCCAACACGTTTCTAAGCATCTCAGAGTTTAACCACGCATACCAGCATACTGCCCACGAAAAACTAACTGCAACCTATAATTTGACAGCAAGAGGTGCGGCAACTATAAATCATGAGCAGCTCAGGAACACTAATTATGCAATGATAGGATATGTGAAGTGTCCTTCCAGAAAGACGTGGGGATTCCAGTTCTCTGCACGTGCTCTGCTGCAGGAGGAGTATTTCCGGGCACGTTAGCCAGACTTCTTGATAGAACGCTTCCTGACCGGGGCGCCTGGGTGGCTTGGTGAAGCGTCCGACTTCAGCTCAGGTCATGATCTCATAGTTCGTGGGTTCGAGCCCCACGTTGGGCTCTGTGCTGACAGCTCAGAGCCTGGAGCCTGCTTTAGATTGTGTGTCTCCCTCTCTCTCTGCTCCTCCCTTGCTCACACTCTGTCTCTCTCTCTCAAAAACAAATAAACATTAAAAAAAAAAAAAAAAAGTAGAACGCTCCTTGACAGAACACTGAATGTGTAGTAAAGCCATGGAACATACTGATTATAGTTCAGAAATACCAAATGTTATTGACCCTTTTTAATTCCGTAAGCTGCCTTTCGCCATGCCTAATCAGTTTATGACCCAGCAGAGACCCCTTGTAGTTCCGTCGTCGTGGCCCTGGGACTATACTCGGAATCACAGCTTTAGATGACATTTCCCCAGGATATTTACATGGATTTATAACACAGTTGATGCCCAGACCTCAGTATGTGAGGAGTCTACAACTGTATGTGCAGTCAGTAATCCCATTTTGTAGCCTGGTTTTAATTTATATTTGTCCTCTTAATAATGTTAATAAGCTGACATTACTCTGCTAACAGGACAGGCGATGAAATCATAATTGAGCATAAAGGTGTAAACTAGCATCTCAGGGCATCGTTAGGCACCCTCAATTCCTTGTGTCATTTAGAAAAACGCGAGAGAAAATTCCTAGCAATATTTAATAGGCTATAAAGGAAACCTAGTCTTAGGACCCAGTTTTGTATTGCCTCAGTATAAAATTCATACCTTTAGTTTAAAATTTTTTGTGTGTGTTTTATTTATTTTTGAGAGAGAGAGAGAGAGGGTACGAGCAGGGGAGGGGCAGGGAGAGAGGGAGACTCAGGCTTCAGGCTCTGAGCTGTCAGCACAGAGCTCGAAGCCACAAACTGCGAGATCATGACCTGAACAGAAATTGGACACTTAACCGACGGGGCCACCCAGGTGCCCCCATATCTTCAGTTTTAAGTTTGTATTTACAAAGCAAATTTTGATTCTTGGATACTGTTCTCTGCTGTCATCCACATAAGGGACGTATTTTCCACTCTGGGCTGCATTTCATGCCAGAGAAACTTCCAAAACCGGGAGGGCATCAGGCATGCGTGACCCTCTGACTGATTTTTCTCCCCTCTAGGTTACCCCATGGCTGTATTTTATCGGCGTTACCTTTACTTCAAGGACAGCTACCTCATCCATCTCTTCCACGCCTTTACAGGCCTCTCAATTGCTTATTTTAACTTTGGTGAGTGAACTTGGCAGTAGCACGGCGATTGGAGGGAACCTGGGAAGGAACAGGCTTAAACAGAGTTTCTGGAGAGAGTGTGATGGCTAGGGAAGTTAATAACGTTCTGCTTGCAAAGAGAGGGTTTGTATGCACAAGACCAGAGCTTAATTTTCCTTTTCCGTGCATCCCTTTCCCAGATAACATTTTGAGAGTGCTTGGTTACCTTTGCCAGCCCCCCATCATTTCCTCTGCTGGGGCTGTAACTGGATGCAAGATGCAAGCAGCCTTCTTCAGGAGCATCCCTTTAGCTCAAACACTCAGAAATGCAGCAACGCCCTGACGATCCCTTATATGTATACAGTTCATTTCCTTCCCTCCCGCCAAGATCTGAGTCTCTTTGAAAAGAAAAAAATCCTAATACCAAAGGTCTTTTTCTTTAAATATTCTCTTTGTGTTTAGAAGTCTCAGCCCAGGTGAGAATGCGAAAAAACAAAAACAAAACCCAAAAAACAAAACCACCACAGGCTAAAATTTGCTGTCCTCTCCGCCTCCAGGAAATCAGCTCTACCACTCCCTGCTGTGTGTTGGACTTCAGTTCCTCATCCTTCGACTGATGGGCCGCACTGTCACTGCCGTCCTCACTACATTTTGCTTCCAGATGGTAAACGCCTCTCCCTCGGCAGCTCAGACCACAGCCAACAGCCGTTTTGGGGGGAGGGGGGAGGTCGGGGACTGTGGCGCAGAAAAAGTGACCTAGGAGACCCGATTTCTAGTCCTTTCTCCCGACATCTCTCCGCAGCATGGCTTCAGGTAGGTCACTCTTCGCAGGCGCAGGCGCCCCATCTGCAGGTTGCAGTGACGATGACCTGAACAGCTGAGCCCTTGCACAGGACTGCGCCATTCATGTTCTTTGGTTTTGACCAGGACTACCCAGCTAGCTGTCCAGGAGGGGTGTCGCGTAAAGGCCAGGCAGAAAACCATCTGAGACTGAGCTACGGACTCTAAGCTCCAAATTCTCGGTTGAGCCCTCATTCTGCTGAGAAGCCTTGAGCATTCCCCTCCATGGGTTCAGTTGCTTCCATGTATAGGAACTTAAAGCCTTTAGGGCCCCTGGGTGGCTCAGTTGGTTAAGCGTCCGACTTCAGCTCAGGTTCATGAGTTTGAGCCCCACGTCAGGCTATCTGCTGTCAGCAGGGCCTGATTTGGATCCTCTGTGCCTCCCACCTCTCTCTGCCCCTTCCCCGCTCACGTTCTCTCTTTCTCAAAAACGAATAAACAATTTTTTTTTTTAATTTAAAAGATCAAACTTAAAAACAAAAGCCTTTAAGGAGGAGACCAAGAGAAGGGGAAAATGAAAGAATACAGTGGATTTTAGAGCAGGGAGAAAATAAAGAAATCCTAGCTGGTGATGGAGTAAATTCTTCCCCCTCCCTAGGCCTACCTTCTTGCCGGATATTATTACACAGCCACTGGCAACTATGATATCAAGTGGACAATGCCACATTGTGTCCTGACCTTGAAGCTGATTGGTGAGTGCTGGCTCATTGCCTTCCCCTTTTACCCCTAGGCTCTTCCCCGTCTGACCGTAAACTTACTCTGTGTTCCCCGGTCCGCTCCTGGCTACACTCAGTCCACAGGCCACCTCCTCAGTGGCCTCTCCCCCTGCTCTACCCACACCTTCTCTCTCTGCTCAGGTCTGGCTGTTGACTACTTTGACGGAGGGAAGGATCAGGTAAGTTCCCATTCCTCTGCAGAGAGGTTAAGGAATTGAACCAGAGGGAAGGAGAAAAGCTGTTGTAATCAAAAGACTGGACCCAGATGCCAGGGGCAGAGCCTCTACCTCATCCCCGGCCTGTGTGAGTTCTGTTTCAGATAGCACTGAGCACGGATCAGCAAATCTAATTTGCCCGGATCCAGCTCTCGCACAAAGTCCAGAGATCAGTGCCAGCATGGCGTTTGGAAAAGCAGCAGCCACTTGTTGCTAAGTTACCCCTGCACATACTCGTTTCCACGTGAGGCAATTACTCTTCTCCATGTCACGCCCTCAAAGAGACGGCTGTTTGAAGAACCCCAGTTCAGTGGGGTCCCAGGGTGGGGAACACGCAGACTGGCTCTTGGGGGAGATTCAAGGCTATCCTGAACCATTCATTCTCTTCTCGGCATAGAATTCCTTGTCCTCTGAGCAACAGAAATATGCCATACGGGGTGTCCCTTCCCTGCTGGAAGTTGCTGGTTTCTCCTACTTCTATGGGGCCTTCTTGGTAGGGCCCCAGTTCTCAATGAACCACTACATGAAGCTGGTGCAGGGACAGCTGACTGACATACCAGGGAAGATACCAAACAGGTAATTGCCCCTCTTGGTCGAGACCTCTGTATAGGTGATCTCACCCAATACAAAGCCACTTCTAGGTGCCTTCCTGCAGGCCAGCCCTGGCTGCGTTCTCCAGCACGGCCCCGGCTCACAGGCCTGTGCCGCACAGGCCCCGGACTATCGTAACGGGCGCTCCGTACCTGCTCAGCGCGGGTGGCGGGCCCATTTCAGCGTAGGCTACTTCCAGCCAGCCATTCCGACCCTGTAGTACAAACGTAAAAATTCGCTTTTATGCCACAGGATTTTGCCTGAACAGTCACGTCCCTGCCTTTAAAACCCGTTTTCTCGGTTTAAAAGAAAAGATTGTTAAATATATAAAAATGTGTGTGTGTATGTGTGTGTGTGTATATATATGTGTGTATATATATATCACAGTAGAAAATTGAAAAGTTACCAGAAAAATCCTTTTCCTGAGAACGTGTCTAGCCTGTGTTTGGGCCTCGATTCAACCAGGGTAGGAAGGAGCAGACTGAGGATTGGTCATCCTCCAGTCCTCCGCACTGGATTTTCGGTCCCAGTGTGGATGGAGGCGGTTGGTGAGGCCGTGAGATGTGTAGGAGCCCTGAGGGGGAAGCACCACAGACTCGTCCACACCGCTCCCCTGCCCACCCTGCCCGCCCCTGTGACTCGCAGGGTCTCACGTTCACCATTGCCCAAAGCCAACCACAGAGAGCTGTCTTTCCCTGAGACTGAATAAAGGCTCTGGACGGAGAGCCACTCGTCCTCCTCCGGGCGGATAGGCACACTCTGAAACCCCTCTCTCCGTAATTTAAGGTCAGAGGGCGAAGGGAATAGCCTCTGTCCGTTGTGACCTTGCTTGTTCCTTTCCAGCACCATACCTGCTCTCAAGCGCCTGAGTCTGGGCCTTGTCTACCTAGTGGGCTACACTCTGCTTAGCCCCCACATCACAGAAGACTATCTCCTCACTGAAGACTATGAAGTGAGTGCTTACTAATGGAGCAGCAGTGTGACTGCATCAGAGGTAGAAATGGACAGGCAAGGATCCCTGTAGATAGCCAAGAAGCGGGTAACACCATCTACAAATGCATGTTGGTTTCGCTCTAGATCTGTGAGAGTTGGTGTCAATGCCAGCCGGGCCGCGACATGTTCATCAGCCAGCACTGAACGACCTCCGTGGGCACAGGGCTGTGCCAGGTGCACTGTTAGCACCCCTTACCTCCCTCGGGAGCAGCTCTTAGCCTGATTTATTACAGCCAAGTGACTCCTTGGAGCAGAGCAGCTTTTGGTCCTCTCCAGCCTGTTTTCTTCTCTTGATAGATTGGGGGCTTCTAGGGAATTCAAAAACCAAGGGAGGGGGAAGTGCTGGCTTTTGCTCCTGCCCAGCTGAAAGGCTTGCAGCAGCTCCCTACGCACTCTGGGTAGGTTTATCTCCTTAAACTAACATTGACCATGGATATATAAAAAGTCCCTCGGTGCTCCGTGTCCCGAATGCTCAGTGCGTTAGAGGAGTTTAGGGACAATGCTGTTTCTGGGACTCTTCAAAGAAAAAGGTGAATGGATGTTCACTGGGCTCCCTGCGTATTCCTCTTAGCCTACTAGAAGGGCAGCGAAGCGGACCGTCAGGTGGACATGAAGTAGTCAGCCTCAAGTTTGGAAGGGAAGAACATGAAGGGCATTTGGCCTTGCCCGGGGAGTATCCCTAATGCCTGTGTGTTCCTTCCTCAAGAACCACGATTTCTGGTTCCGCTGCATGTACATGCTGCTCTGGGGCAAGTTCGTGCTGTACAAGTATGTCACCTGTTGGCTGGTCACAGTAAGTAGGAAAGATGAACCGGGGCCATATTCCAACAAGCTGTGGGGCGCGGTGGGGAGGAGAGGAGCAGGAATGCTAACGGAATGCTCCCTCCCTCAGGAAGGAGTGTGCATTTTGACAGGGCTGGGCTTCAATGACTTTGACGAACACAGAAAGGCGAAGTGGGACGCCTGTGCCAACATGAAGGTGTGGCTCTTTGAAACGACCCCCCGATTCACCGGCACCATCGCCTCTTTCAACATCAACACCAATGCCTGGGTGGCCCGGTAAGCGGCTGGAACGGGGGTCCGGACCCTAGCTTCTTCCACCACTTTCCCAGATTTGAGCGCACGGATGCGCGATCCATCTTTTCCCACTCTGGGTAGAACCTCGTCGTTCTCGCACCCACCCACTACATACTGACTTCCGTCTCCACTCCCGGCCCCCCGAAAACCACTCCTGTCACATTCGCAAGGCACAAGCAAGACCGAGAGGTGCCTTGAATTTTAATCCCAGTCCCGCCCTGGTTTCACGTTCCCCCTTGCCGTTTACAAACGTCTTTATTTGTCCCCACCAACGCACAAGTGTTGAGCGGCACGAGAACCGGTCTGCCCTGTTCAGCACTGCAGTTTAGGCACCAGGCGCTCAGCAGACACTCAGTCATCTTGTACAAAGTGGCTCGCCCAAGCTCACCCAGCTAAGCGTGAGGTCTGTTTGCTGTCTCTGAACAGAGTCATCGACTCCGCTGCCTTTCATTTCTTTTTTTAATTTTTTTTAAAGTTTATTCATTTAGAGAGAGACAGACAGTGAGAGTGGGGGAGGGGCAGAGACCGAGGCAGGGGGGCAGAGAGAGAATCCCAAGCAGGCTCTGCACTGGCCGTGCAGGGCCCAATGCGGGGCTTGAACCCACGAAACCGTGAGATCACAACCTGAGCCGAAACCAAGGGTCGGTCACTTAACCGACTGAGCCACTCAGGTGCCCCTGCCTTTCATTTCTAAAGCTAGTCTGATGGCACCGCCTCCCTCACCCCAGACCACCCGGAGCAGGAGCCACCAGTGTGGCAGTAGGCACTGCTCTGAGGCCCATCCCCACCCACCCTTTTCTCTAGTTACGTCTTCAAACGGCTCAAGTTCCTTGGAAATAAAGAACTGTCCCAGGGACTGTCGCTGCTCTTCTTGGCCCTCTGGCACGGCCTCCACTCGGGATACCTGGTCTGCTTCCAGATGGAATTCCTCATTGTCATCGTGGAGAGAAAGGTAGGCCTGAGGGGTGCCGGGTGAACAGGGACGACGACGAGCGAGACACTCACGACCTCTCCCCTCGCTCCCCAGGCTGCCAGGCTAATTCAGGAGAGCCCAACCCTGAGCAACCTGGCTTCCATTACCATCCTACAACCCTTCTACTACTTGGTGCAGCAGACCATCCACTGGCTCTTCATGGGTTACTCAATGACTGCCTTCTGCCTCTTCACGTGGGACAAGTGGTTTAAGGTAAGCGGAGGGGGCGGAAATCGCTGAAACCGCAGGCCGTGAGGACGGTCCTTGCTCTGTCTCTCGCTCAGTGGCCGGTATCTCCCCACAGGTGTATAAATCCATCTATTTTCTTGGCCACGTCTTCTTCTTGAGCCTACTCTTCATATTGCCTTATGTTCACAAAGTAATGGTGCCAAGGAAAGAAAAGTTAAAGAAAGCGAAATAATCGATTTCCCTGGTAAGTGACCATCCCTGTAGCTAAGGTGAACCAGCAAGTTATAGACGAGAGCAATAGATTGGGGGCGGATGGCAGGGAGACGGTACTGAAACCTGGAGTGACTCTGAAGGTAGCCTGGCTCCCGGGAAAACAAGTGTGGGGCACTGACCACTCTAACTTGGGCCCCCACGACCCAGAGTACTATACGATCACGGCAAACTTGGGCCCCCAGAGTCTGGTCTCTGTAGACCAGAGACTGGAAGGAATAACTCCGACCAGCCTGCCAATCAAATCTCTTCTCTTGCAGGTGGCCTAGCGCCGGGCTGGTGCAGAAACCACTTGTCTCCCTTTCCACATCCCTCCTTCGCCTCAGAGCACAGAGAACATGGAAACCAGGGAGTGGGAAGACATGATACTCCTAGCCGTGCCTCTGCTGCCAGCCAAGTCTTCATCTGGGGCCAAAGGGGAAACTCTCGTGGGAGGAGTAGAGGGCCCGTGTCTCCCCTCTGGGCTCCCCCATGCACGTTGCCTTATCTCTCCCCCTCTAGCCAGGAATCTGTTGTGTTTTTCTCCTGCCAATTTACTATGATTGTATATGTGCCGCTACCACCACCCCCCCCATGGGGGGGCGGGGTGGGGTACAAGGCCCCACCTGCTCCACTTTTTCTACCTTGGAACTGTACCAGATAAAATCACTTCTCTTTGTTCAGTTTTTCACTGCTGGCATTCCTGGCTGCTTCCTTACAGACCGTTCTCCGTGCTTGCCACATAGCTGAAAATTCAGCAGGGCTCTCTCCTTTACCGCCCAGAAGGTGGGAGTCAAGGCCTAACCGCAAAGCCTGGGACCAAACTTGCAAACGCTGTGACCTCACATCTTTTCCTGGAGTCTGAGGAGAACAACCATTAAGATTTTTTTCCACCATTAAGATACTGCTAATTTTAGGAATCCCCAAAGAACTACCAGATATTTATAGGATAAACAGTATTTATAGGCTAAACAAATAGCAAATGTACAGCCTCGGCTTCCCCAAACCCCCCACAGTGCCGGTGCAGGAAGGTCCTCTCTCCGAGCAACGGTGCAGGAAGGTCCTCTCTCCGAGCAATGGGCTGAAAGCAGGGCCAAGGGATATAATGGCAACAGTCTCTGTTTCAGAACAAGGTGCTATTGTCAGATGACCCCCCATACTTCTTCAAAGGCTGTGGTCAGTTTTGCACAGGTGAGGGCTGCAGACAGGGGGTAGTTGCTGATAGACACCATCTTCTCCGTATACTCCACATTGACCTAAGGAGAGAAACAGTTCTGTCACTCTGTAACAAGTTCAGCCCGTCTTTGGGGAAGGGAAAACAGGGCTCAGCTAGTATTTCACAGTGCTGGGTTTCTTTCTAGATTTTATTTTTAAGTAATGTCTACACCTGGCATGGGGCTCGAACTCACAACCCTGAGATCAAGAGCGGCAAGCTCTACCGACTGAGCCAGCCGATCTTTAGGGTGCTATTTTTTTAAAGATTTACTTGTTTTTGAGAGAGAGAGAGAGCGAGTGATAGTGCGTGGGGGGGAAGGGTGGGAGGGGGAGAGAGAGAATCCCAAGCAGGCTCTGCACTGATAGCGTGGAGCCCAACATAGAGCTTGAACCCATGAATCATAAGATCATGACCCGAGCTGAAGTCAGATGCTTAACTGACTGAGCCACTGAGGCGCCCCTCCAGTGCTGTTCAAGTTGTACAAAGGATGAAGAAGGCCTTGACTCTCACTGTCACAAATACACCAGCAGTCCTCAAAAGATACAGCTGGCGGGGCGGGGGTGGAGGCCCTGTTTGTCTTCCGGCTTTGTTCTCACCCTCTATCTCCCAAGGTCATCAAAATGCCAGCTGTTCTCAGAATTCTATACTAAGCCTCAGCTCTATGAAGAACCCAAGAGTTGAGCCCAGGCCTTACCTGGCCATGGGCAAAGGCCCCCACCACAAAAACAATAGGATCACTGCTAGGCACCAAGTCTCGTACATCACTGACAACTGGAATGGAAAAAGATGTGCCAATCTTCATACATCCAACTGGGAAGTGATCTGACACTGGATTCTTAATTACCTAAAGAGAACAAGGGAAAAAAAGAAAAATCAGCCCCAGAAACAATCTCAGAACCCCGCCTCCAACCAGTAGGTGCCAGGATCTCACCTTCAAGAGCTTCTGGGGGCCATCAGCTGCTCGAACACTGAGTTTGTGTAAAAGCTGAACTGAGGGTGGGGAGAAAAGAGTTCAGAGCTAGGTGGTGACCCCATTTCTTCTGCCCAGAAATCTAACCAGAAAAACCCACAGGTAAAGTGGGCTCCGTGTGTCCTTTACATCCACACTATGGTCCTAAAATGCTACGAACGAGCAGTTGTCAAGCATACGACTAGTTGGATGGCAATGAGTTCACTCGGCCAGGAACCCATGCAGGTTTTACCCCAGCCCCTGGGAAGATGAGTCCTTGTTCTGGTATCAAACATACACCCCACTCCCCCTATTTACAAAGCTCACATTTCATTTATCTCTTTCCTCTTCCTCCCTTCTTCACTACTGCCAAGTTCGTTCTGAACCTTAACTCCTAGAGATCTCACCCATGAGGCCACAAAAGCGGTCAAAGGTTCTGGGAATTCGAGTCTGGGGGTTCACTTCAATCAGCACATTCTTCTGTGTGTGTATATAAACCTGCAGCAAGCCAGCTCGGTTCAGGGGACTGTCCATCAGCATCAGTAAACTCTGGGGGACGCAGAAACCAAGGCATAGTTTCAAGCGAAGAGAAGCAGCACGCAGCTGCCCGACCTTCTGTACAAAGGCTTGGGGTCGTGAGCTCTGACCCTGGAGTTACCTGGTGAGCTATGTCTGGTCTCACTTCCCCAGGGTCCCGTCCATTCTTCAACAGCACAGACTTGTGCTTGTCACAGTTGAGTAGCTCATAGGTCTTCCCTACCTAAAGAACAGGGAACATGACAGACAGCAACATAAGCTTCTTTTACCTAGACTAGTGGTTCTCAAAGTGTGGTCCCCAAAGCAGCAGCAGCATCATAATCATCATCTAGAAACCTGTTAGTCAAATTCTCAGTCTACTCCAGTTCTTCTGAATCAGAAATGGGGGGTGGGGCCCAGCAAGCCTTTCAGGGGTTTACTGTATGGCCACTGACCCTTTCTCCCCTACCCCTGTAAATGATCTTGGATGACAAAAGGACACAGCCTGTGATTTCACGTGATCTAAACTCCCGCACAGCAAAGGAAACCCATCCACAAAACAAAAAGGCAACCTACTGAATGGGAAAGAAGGTATTTGCAAATGATATATCTGATAAGGGGTTAATATCCAAATTAACCAATACAGAGAACTTCTGCAATACCAAAAAAAAAAAAAAATATGATTAAAAAATGGACAGAGGACCTGAACAGACATTTTTCTAAGGAAGACACCCAGATGACCAACAGACAAATGAAAAGATGCTCAACCTCACTTATCAGGGAAATGCAAATCAAAAGCACAACAAGGTATCACCTCACCAGCCAGAATGGCTAGTATCAAAAAAAGACAAGAAATAAGTGTTGGCGAGGATGGAGAGAAAAGTGTGAAAATTCTAATGATGCGGGAGGCGACTTCAGCAAGGAATACTTTCAAAAGTAAAACGGAAGAGGGTTGGTGCCAGTGTTAAGACTGGTCTGAGCAAAGGTACAGCTGGAATACAGGAAAAGCAGAAGTGTGAAGAAGGAAAACGCATGCGGAAAAAGTAGAACTGAAACACTGAAGAACAGTGATTAAATATGACTGCTTTGTAAACTGCAAGGTCCCTCAAGTATCGAGCACAAAGCCAGAAATAATTGTGGAATAACAGGGCACTGAGTGAATGAGGAATATTATTCTGGTAACTCAGTGTATACTAGAAGAGACACTAACTACATGTGTGATACTAAAGATCTGGCTAAAATCTATAGCAGCTAAAAGAAAGAATTGCAGATTGCAATTTGGGGGTCCTAAGGAGCAATAAAGTGGTCAGTAAAAAGTCCAAAACCACACCACTAAATATACAAATACAGGATTTGAGAGGCTGTGTTTTTATGTATCAACAGAACATTCGTATGTCTGGCAACAACTTAAGAAACATAACTCCAGGAGCGCCTGGGTGGCTCAGTCGGTTAAGCCGTCCGACTTCAGCTCAGGTCATGATCTCACAGTTTGTGAGTTCGAGCCCCACTTCTGGCTCTGTGCTGACAGCTCAGGGCCTGGAGCCTGCTTCAGATTCTGTGTCTCCCTCTCTCTGCCACTCTCTCTGTTCACACTCTCTCTGTCAGGAATAAACACTTTAAAAAAAAAAAAAAAAAAGGAAACATAACTCCACAAAGCTTGGGGGAAGAGGCATGTAGATTTTGAAACTGATTAACTGAAACAACAAAAATGTCAGAGAGTAAGCATAGGGAAAGAACCAACTCTGTGGGACACTCTTAGTTATTGAAAAAAAGAACCTCTAGAATAGAACAATCCAGTTTCTACCCATTAGTAAGTTATAACCAGGAGTTTTATTATTTTAATAAAATAGAAAAGAGTACTTTACATGTAGTCATGGTAAGTAGTAGTTTATGAAGCTTTTGGTATCAGATAGTTGCATGTGTTTGTGTGTGTGTGTGTGTGTGTGTGTGTGTACTGGCTCACAATGTAACTTTTTTATTGCGGGTTGTGGTTAATAAGCTTGAAAACAACTAATTAGAATAATCAGAGAATGAGTACTATGTGTATTCATTTTCTGTAACAGGTATCAGAGCTATAAGAATTTTTAGAACCTTTAATTCCCTGCCCTCATGGAAGCCTTCTAGTGGAAGAGACAAACAGTAAACCACCACATGAAACCACAACCAAATTGTGATCAACATTATGAAAGAAAAATAAATGTTCGTTAAAGGATTATTAACAGGAGGGCCTGATTTATACCAAGAAGGGAGTCACTCCTATGAAGAAATAACATTTAAACTAATAATTGAAAAATGAACAGCATCATACTCAGTAATTGTTGCATGAACTGTCAAACAGGAATTAATAAAGAGCTAAGTAAAGGAAGCTTCCGTTAGAGAACATTATGTGCAACGGCCTTAAGATATCAGAGAACTTAGTGCTTTCAAAGACCCTAACAAAGCCCAACAAGTCTGGAGTCTAAGGAATAAAAAGGAGAGAGCAGGCTCCACGAGGCTAGCAGAACAAGAAGGACCAGCACCAGGAAGGCAAAAGATAATAGTACATAAAATTTCAACCAGCTATGAATTCAATCATCCCTGGAGTACCATTAATGACAATCTGACCTACATTCCACCAGCATGCTCTAAGAATTTTAATTTGGCCATGACCTTTTGAACTTCTTGATGAGGAACCTGGAATCAATAACAATGTCAATAATTTATTCCAAGTGACAGGCATCATTCTAAACCCTTTGCTGATATTACCTCCTTTCATCCCCTCAACCCAATAAGGTCCGTACTATCATCCCCATGGGACATATGAAGAAACAAGTGGTTAAGGGAGATTCAGAATTAATAGGCTGGAAAGACGGCAAGCAATTAACTGAGACATAAATATAAGATCCTGTAATTAAGTTGGAAATATCAATTACCTAAGAAAAATGGGAAAAAAAAAAAAAGACTTTCTAGACTGCAAGCTTAATAAAGTAACACAAAGATTGAGGAAGTAAAAATGGAAAAGAATCACATTACTATCAAAATATTACTTTTAAAGCACTTTCAACGTATTAACCTCCACTTTACAAACTAAAGACAAAGTTGTTTTCTCAAGATCACACACTTAAAATAAGTATGAAAAACAAGTTTAAAACCCAGGTCTGACTTAGAAACCAGTGCTATTTCTTCTGGGCCTCCTCATTCGACAAGTTTAGCTCTAAAGGTAAGAGAAACAAGAAAGTCAGAGTGAGAACACTGCAGTTTTAAGATATACAATTGCTGGAATATCCGGGAAAAGGGCTGAATGACAGGTAAAAATAAGGATGTGAAAGTATTCAATGATAATTGATCCAGCGTTTCAAAGTGGATAGTACTATAAAGGAAGGTGACAAAAGACACCTAGGGATGACGCAATGGACATGTCTATCCTTCCCTACCCTCCCTCCCTTTAGGTAACTTTTTACCACAGAATCCCGGTATATCAATTGAAGTCAGGATGTGACAGCTGCAATGAGATTCACGAAGAGCAGAAGAAAACGAGTAACGCCAACCCAGGTGTTTAACCAAAAGACAGTCAACTAGGCTATTCTTCCTCCAAAAGCATGTTTCACTCTCTCTGCCTCTCCATCCACTTTGAGCCTCTCACCCTCACCTCCCCCCCGCCCCGGGGTCCCATCCTATCGATCTGCTAATTCTCCACTTCCTTGTCCCAAACTACCTTGACTGTCTCCAGACTGGCCCCTTCCAGCACCACAATGAGCCTTCGCCCTCCGATCTTGTTTCCCGCCCCGAGTCGGGGCCGCTTGGGAGCCACCGCATCCCACCCCTCTTCCTGCTCTCCAACGCGCCGCTCACGAGGTTGGAATCCGCCACTGGGCGCAGCCATCTTGCAACCGGACCGGAAATTGCGATAACGTCCTTAAACTTCGCGCTTGCCCAATCTCAAACATCCTTCCGGCTGCCATTTTGAAAGTGGGCACTTGGAAATGGCGATGGCTTGCAGTCTGGCGCTACCGAAGCCTCTCTGGAAGGGCAGGGTTCCAGAAAGGGGCTGGAAGTTCCGGATGCGTAATTCCTGTGCGCGAAGTTCGGGTCCTCGGCCCTGGGGAGGGTTTAGAAGGGAGCGCACTTCCGGTGCCCTTTCTCCCGCAAGCGCCGAGGGCCCCGGACCCTCGTGTGAAAGGGTGCGATCTCTAAACTGGAGCGGGGTAGAGGCGGGCCGGCACCTGCTTCTGACCTCTGGTGCCGCCGGCCATAGGATCGGACATGGCCCAGAACTTGAAGGACTTAGCGGGGCGGCTGCCCTCCGGGCCACGGGGCATGGGCACGGCGCTGAAGCTGCTGCTGGGGGCCGGCGCCGTGGCCTACGGCGTCCGCGAATCTGTGTTCACCGGTGAGCAACCTCTGCCCGCTCTCCGGACTCCCCCCACCCCCGCTAGACCTCTGCCCTGTCCCTCTGGGCCTCCGCCCTCACCCAGACCCTCACCCCGCCCGCCTCCCCGAGAGGTTAGTAACGTACTCTCAGCAGCGTTTTGGCCTGACCCCCACCCCTCTCCCCACAGTGGAAGGCGGGCACAGAGCCATTTTCTTTAATCGGATCGGTGGCGTGCAGCAGGACACCATTCTGGCCGAGGGCCTTCACTTCAGGTAATGGCGGGCAGAGCGGACTGACCCTGACCCCTTCACCCTTGAACGCCAACCCACCAATGGTTGTAGTAGGGCTTTCGAAGGATTCAGAGCTGCTCTTTTACTGCCCCCTCCCTCCTTCTGCTGGAGCAGTGGGTGCTGCCCAAAACTCGGGCGGCACATAAACTGTTCTCCAGAGGGAGGAGAGAATTTCTCATTGCCCATGGTCATTAAGAGGTGGAGCAGGCCAAAAAACGCGTGGTGAGGGAACACCTGGAGAAACTAGTGAAACTGCAGTCCCCTGATACCTATCCCTGTTCCTCCCCTGCAGGATCCCCTGGTTCCAGTACCCCATCATCTATGACATTCGGGCCAGACCCCGAAAAATTTCCTCCCCCACAGGCTCCAAAGGTAGGTCTGGGCACCTGGGAGTCCCTGCCAGATGGCTCCATAAAGTAAGCAAGGAAGCCTGGCAGATCCTAGGGGCGGAGGATAGTGTCACATCCCTTGGGTCTTGGTTTCCTCTTCTGCAAAACAGCTATAATAAAAGGACCTGCTTCTGAGGTTAAAGCAGTACGATTTGGACACCCTGTGTGTTTGCCCATATCTATCAGCTGTCCTCCCCACTACTGTAAGTTCAGTGAGGGCATTGTTTGTTCTTTGTCTTAGTCGCTGTGTAGATCAAAGCCTTATTCTAAGACCTTGTTTTGTTTTAACTGCTTGACTCTCCCGTAGTTTCTATCCAAGTCTATCCAGTAGTTTCCCCTGTCGTGGGGAAACTTGGCCCACTTTTCACAGGTGAACCTGTTCCCTTTTAGACCATACATAGAAGCTGTGTCTTTGAGATCACCCAGAGCCCTTTCTCATGTGCGTGGGCACGTACACACACACACACACACACACACACAGGCATGCGCACTCATTCAAGTAGCTCACCTGTAATACACTGTTTTTAGCGAAAGTGGCTTAACACTCTCTGAATGGTAGGCCCTGCGAATAAAGGACTCATAAAACACAACCCTTGTCCTCAAGTCCATAGTCTAGTAAAGAACACATGATTTTTTAAAGAACATGATTTTTTTTGAGAGAGAGAGAGAGAGAGAGAGAGAGAGAGAGAGAATCCCAAGTGGGCTCTGCAGTGAAAGCGCAGAGCCAAACGCAGGGCTCAACCCCACAAACAGTGAGATCATGACCTGAGCCGAAACCAAGAGTCAGACGCTTAACCGACTGAGCCACCCAGGCACCCCAAGAATGCAAATGATTCTGATGCAGCATGAGAGAGCCTACAATAGAAGTTGAACACAGTACAGAAGCAAAATAAGAACTCAGCTTTACTGGTGGAGAGCTTGTGAGTAGAGAAGACTTTACAATGGGAAAGGATACATTTGGCCTGTCAGCCTGATCACCCTCCATTCCCCAGGGGAGTTCCAAACCGCACAGCACTGCGTTAGGTGTAGAGGGAGGTGTGTGGAGGAGGAAATGCTTGGCGAAGGGTTCTTGGCTAAGAGACCAGAGGAGGCCCCCCATGGCCTGGACCACCCACTGCTGACCTCACTCTCAGACCTGCAGATGGTGAATATCTCCCTGCGAGTGCTGTCTCGACCCAATGCCATGGAGCTTCCCAGCATGTACCAGCGCCTGGGGCTAGACTACGAGGAGCGAGTGCTGCCGTCCATTGTCAATGAGGTGCTCAAGAGTGTGGTGGCCAAGTTCAATGCTTCACAGCTGATCACCCAGCGGGCCCAGGTCTGACCTGTCACCATCTCACACCTTCCCTCCTAGGCCTCGAGCAGTGGATATTAGGAAAGGCAGCTTATTAGAAAAGGGTTATGACCCTGGCTCCCTTTTCAACTTAAAGCTGTACTAATGTCCGCTGAGAAACCGGGAGAGTCAAGATCAGCACTCAGTAGCAGTCAGCATCAGGAACCAGGGGAGGAAACAGTGGCAAAGTCTAGAAGTGTAGATTATGTTGGGGAGAGTGGAAGATGAGGAGTCCCTGTGACCTGAGAAGACTGGACCAAGTCCTTTCCAACTCAGATGTTCTAGTGAGGAACTAAGAAAGGCTTAGTGGTTTTTTGCCGTTCTCAGGAGATCTGGTATTCAGACAATCACAGCAATGCCCTTCCCTTCCAGTTCTCCAGTCCCTTCAATCCGCCCGCCCCTCCCTGACCCCCAGGTATCCTTGTTGATCCGGCGGGAGCTGACAGAGAGGGCCAAGGACTTCAGCCTTATCCTGGATGATGTGGCCATCACAGAGCTGAGCTTTAGCCGAGAGTACACGGCCGCTGTGGAAGCCAAGCAAGTGGGTGAGTTATGAGAGGAATAGGGTTTCTGAGAAGGGAGGAGGTAGGCTGGGGTTCCTGACACCTCATATCTGTGACCTCCTGGCTCTCTCCCACCACAGCTCAGCAGGAGGCCCAGCGAGCCCAGTTTTTGGTGGAAAAAGCAAAGCAGGAACAGCGGCAGAAGATTGTGCAGGCCGAGGGTGAGGCCGAGGCCGCCAGGATGATATCCTTCTAGAGAAGTCTCTGCCCAGCCCCTGGAGTACCTTGCTTCCCCTTCTCCTTCATGGGCCGGCTGATGAGACTAAGGCGAATGCGACTCTGTGCTCTGTCCTTGGCTCCCTGGGGATGGAGGTTTTGAATGGGGTCTGAAATCTTAGAGAGGTGCCTGAGACCTGGCTCCTCACTGTAAGGCAGATCAATAGCACTGCTGGCCTTGCCTCCATTTCTGCTGCTGCCTCCAGTTCCTGGCAGCTGCCTGCAGGGGGGCCCACAGATGGGGACCAAAGTGGGACTAGGCACGAACTATCTGAGCGCAACCTTGGATCTGACAGTCCAGAGAAGGGCTGGAGTAGGAAGGATGGGGCCACGGGTTGAGACCAAAACTGGACCTTGTGTGAACCCTTAACCCCAACCTGCTCACCTTGGAGAAGCCCTGAGCAAAAACCCTGGCTACATCAAACTGCGCAAGATCCGGGCAGCCCAGAACATCTCCAAGACGGTGAGCACAAGAGCCCAGTGTCCCCCAAAGGCTGCCATGAGTCTGGAATTGTTTTAAGTGAAAGCACATTGACGTAAAGGGATTCAAATATTGCTTACTGGGGTTTCTACTCAACCTGGCTTCTCCAACACTCTTTTCTCCATGAAAACAAAAGGCATGACCTTTTGTTTCTGCCTCTGTTGTGCTGTTAATACATCGCTGTTGCTCACTGCTCTGGATCTTTGAGGGCAGAAACCATGCCTTAACTTGTCACCGAGTTCCTAACCCACACGTATTCAATCAGTGGTTGTCGACTTGCAAGGTAAAAGTCCAGGCGTGAATTCAAACATCTGTTTATTTCCCGCCCTATAGATTGCCACATCACAGAACCGTATCTATCTCACTGCTGACAACCTTGTCCTGAATCTACAGGATGAAAGTTTTACCCGGTGAGACACCTACACAAGGGGGCGTCACAGAGAGCATGGAACCTGAGTCTGGTGGCTTGAAAGACACCATTTCTGTGAACAGTTAGAAAAGTGGGTGGTTGACGGTCCCCAGCTTGACTCTCGTAAGATTGGTCTTACGAGGTCAAATAGGATTTATCTTGTAAAAAGCACTCTAGTTGTGAGGTTTGGTCTAACTGAAGAGTAGTGAAAAATGATATTCTGTTCTCTTACTCGGAAAGCCCTAAAATCCATTGCTGCTCTAGGGCATGGGAGGAGTGGTAGTGGTCAAGGGAATCAGTCTCCCTTCTCAGCGTGACCTTCCTGGCTTCCAGATGTTTTTCTTTTTTTCTTGGGAGCAGAGGTGGGCTTAGAACTGGTGGGGCCTGAAACTGTTGGATCACACATGCATTTCTCTTCTCTTTCTGTGTTTCCCGTTCGTCTGGTGACCTGGTATCCGCAGGGGCAGGTAAGTTGTTGACTCATCCTTGTTTCAATAGGGTCTTGCCTCTCCCAGTACTTGCCTCCTCCCCTGTGGCCTCACCTTTCTCCCCTCATCGCACGCACACCCTCACCCAGGAAGGAGGGAGTGGTCTGAGGTGCTCTCCCTCTCACATTTATGTTCCCTAATGTCTTCTGTCTGTCTGGTTTCCACAGTGACAGCCTCATCAAGGCTAAGAAGTGAGCCTGGTGACCATGAACTCTGCCACCAGAGAAGTGGGTCTGTTTCTCCCCTGGTTTTTGAGGAGCCAGCTCGGGGTCCAGCACACACACACCCCCATCCCACCCTTCAGTATCATGTGATGGTCCCTTCTGCATCTGGCCTCCCGGCCCTTCTTGGATGAACAAAGCCTGACCAATTTGGGGGGTGGGGGGGGGGGAATGACTTTGTTCCTCCCTGTGTTGGCCAGAGGTGCTGGGACAGCGTGATTTCTGCGTGATTTCCTACAGTGTTGGTTCCTCCCTCCAGGTTGGGAGGCAATAACCACCATCCCAGGAATTCTCAATAAATTTTTATTAGTTAAGCTTAAGTCTTTGCATCGTGTGTCTGAGTTGGGTTGGGAGGGTCACGCATGCGCACGTTAGTGTCATGCTCCCCTGGGTCTTTCTCTGCGTCTGCCAGCAGGGGGCGCCGAGATTCTAGCCGGGGCAGTTAGGGAGGCATTAAGAAGAGCCTGGGACCTGCTGCTTCCCGGCTGGGCTTCCACCCGAGTCAAATCCAAAACGGCCTAAGCTGGGAGCAGCAGGTCCTCAGACCCTGAGGCCCAGCTGCACTTCTCGCTCCACCCTCCACTTCTACCACATCGCCAACATCTATTCACCAACATTTCCTTTTTTTAAGGCTGGAGCAGCTGTGGCTTTGCTGAGCTAGACCAAAATAATCTGATGACCCCAACACAAGCTGCTTCCTTGGCAACAAGGCTCCATGTAGCTGTGGGGGAAACCATTTGTGCCTGTCGAGGTCCTTTATGCGTTCAAAAGCCCAGTGGATCATGTTCTTGCCGTGGGCTACCCATACTCAAATTTCTCAGTCATCAGCTGTGCGAAGCTGTTTGTGGAGCAGGGCTTTACCTGTGGAGGTCGGATCTTCATGCCAGCAGCCCTGGGCCCCCAACAGCGAGTGCCTATTTTCAGTCCCCACACGGGCTGCCTCCCCTTCCCAAGACAGCCTTGGCCACTCATGCATTAGAGAAATGAAGCCACTGCCTGTGCCTGAATGCCGCAACGGCCCCTGTTTCCCACCCCTTGTCTTTTGGGGGGAGACCAGGAACATCTGGAGTCATCAGCACGGGGGTGGGGGGTGGGGGCAAAGTATGTACAGAAATTACAGAGTGCAGTGGTTGGGGAGGAGATGAGTCTTACAGGGTTAGGGACCGGGTTCATCTTCCGCTTCTCCCGATTGTTGAAGAAAAGTAGATTTATTTTCCCCTGCTCTGCAGGTAAGTGTCATAAAAGGGACAAGGAGATGAACCAGATATGTCAGCCCAACTCCTCCGGAGCTAGGAGCCTAAGATGAAATCAACAATTAGACAAAAGACGGGTCAAGTGACCTGAATCAGTCGGCCACGAGTTCCTATCCACACTTTATTTCTTTCATCTTCCCAAGGGGAGAAGAGAATGGAGGTACCTGGTATGCTTCCAAATCCTGCTGGGACTCTAGAGGCAGCCATTTTGTCTCCTCCCCATTGTTCCCTTTTTCTAATGATTTATACCCCCCATCCAGAAGGGTAAAGGTCAGAGGTTGTTCCTTAGGAGGCCTCCATGGTCTTCGGGGCTCCCTGAAGGTCACTGCCGAGGGAACCGGCCGGGGGCCATCTTTACCAGACAGTGTTAGGAGCTTCACAATTAGACCATCCAACACTGTACTGGAAGATGGACCCAGAGCCGGCCGACATGCAGCTCCAGGCTACAGCTGACCAGTCGCTACAGGGACCCTGGCCGCAGTCCAGGTGAGGTCTCTTGAGGGTATGTGAGCAGATCCCAAGCTCAAGGTCGGCTGTGGGTTCTGGATCCACCAGATGACAAATCACACTGGGTTGGGGGAGGGGCTCGGGCCATTGTGTCCCTTCAGTGGGCAGCCAGCCAACGGAGAGCCACCTCTTTGGCAACACACTTCACTCAAGACGAAGGGGCTTCCACGGTGCGTGGGGAGGTTCGGGAGAGGGGGTTGCAGCCAGCGGGGCGCTGGGGGGCCTGAGGCGGTAGATGTCGCTGACACGGGAACGGGGGCCTCCATCATTACCCGGCAGTATTAGAGACTCCCAACCAGCACCCAAACACTGCTGGGTAAGACGGGGGCCCCTGCCCAGCCTGCCCACCTCCAGGTCGGGCAGTCCTCCGCCCAGGCTCCCTGTGGAGAGGCTGCAGAACCCTGGCTCCCATCCCCCACCACCCGAGTCCCTGGGGACACTTCCGGGTGAGCCCTGTAGCCCGCCACCAGCCCCACCCTAAGTTGCTGATCCACTGGGACTCAGGTAGGTCTTCCGCAGGCCCCTGCCCATCAGTTCTTCACCTCTGAGCCCCTTCCCCAGCCGCCCCCACAGCTTGTCCCTGATCCCCCCCCACACACACACACACCGCTTCATCGGTCTGCATCCCCACTCGGTGGTTCCTGGCCCAGCCCCAGAATCCCTCTCCCAGTGGCCTTTACCTGTCACCGGGGCCGCCTGACCCCCACAGAGTGAGTGCCGGGGGAAGGGGAGTCAAGGCCCAGGATTCAACGGCCTAGAGCCCGCCCGCCGGGCCTCCACTCTTCCTCCTTCCTTCTCCAGGGCCTGGCGGCGCAGGCTCCTCACCTGGGCCCCGCCCGCCGCCCCTGCGCACAGGTGTGTCCTCCTGCCATAGGCTGCCCCCCCACCGCCTTAACCCCTTCCCTCCCAGGGCCAGCCGCAGGCACCTCCTCTGAGGCCTGGCCACCCCGCTAGGCCTCCCACCCTTTCCTAGAGGAAAGGCCTCTTTCCCTAGGGAGGCCACCCCTCTCCTACCCACCTCCTCTGCCCCCCAGCCTCCACTAGGGAGCCTGGTCTCCAGGGGGGGAAAGAGAGGGGATGTCTCTGGGCTCCCCACAGCTACCCCTGCCCTCGCTAGCCCCTTCCTCCGAGGCCAGACAGCCCTGAGGTCAGCGAGGGGTCAGCTCAGCAGGGATTGGGTTGTGCCTCCGCCTGCCGGGCATCCCTGCCTGTTGACGGGTGTCTTCAACCCCCCAGCAGGGTATCTCCCTGTCCTCAGCCCTAAAGTTGGGGAGCCCACCCCTGCCAGAAGGCCAGAGCTGGCCAGGAGCAGCAGTACTGACCCTACCCTGCTGGTGAAAGTACTGAGCTGCTGTCCTTCAGCCCTCCTAGCCATCCCGTGGGGAGAAACGCCCCTGCTGCTCTGTGGGAAATGGACCGAGCACCCCGGGGGCAGAGCTGCTCCTGGACCCACCTCAATGCCCTGGATGCAAGTCCCAGCCTACGGAGCAGTTGGCCCTAGGGTGGTTAGAGGGGTGGGACCTGCCTTTCTTTTGTGCAGCTCTAGGCGTTGCCGGGAGAGAAGAGTCCTCCCCGCCCCCCCACCCCAGGCGGCAGGTGACGCTCCACCCCACCCCCACCCCCTGGAGGGCGATGGCTCCAGGAGCTATTGTGTGGCCCAATCCAAGCTCTCCTTGGTCTCCCAGCTTCCTCTCAGTCTCCTTTGTTTGCATCCTTAACACCTGTCCGTACTTATTTCCTGTTTGTGGGCTTGTCTCCTAGCTCCCCAACAGGAATTGTCTTGTTCACATCATGCCCTCAGCACTGCTCCAGTGCCTGTGACACAGGGGACACTCAAGTAAAGCACATGCTAATGAATGACAGTAGGGGCCAGCCCACCCCTCGGCCTCTCCTGCAGCAGGGAGCTGGGCCTTCCTGGGCGGGACCCTCACAGGCTTAACTCGCCAGGAGAGGGGCCTTAATTCAAATCAAGATAAAGCCTTAACACAAAGAAGGGATCCTTGGTAGTCCACCCTGGACACAGGGCAAGGCCGAGGGGACAAAAATAAAACTGCCCAGGAGCACCAGGCCAGTAGGGGCTCCCGTCAAGGGAGGAGCACGGCGCACGGGAGCCCAGAGAGGGGTGGGGCAGTGGGTGGCACCAGGCCCCTGCTTCCTGGCTTGTACTGGTCTCAGCTCTCAGATCTAGAAGTCAGCGCTAGAGGAGTGCGGTTGTGTCCCTTCAGGGCGACCAAGGCTGCCTCTCCAGGAGTGTGTGCTCCGCAGACAGACGGCCCGAGTTCAAATCTCAGAGCCTCACTGCTCGGTAGCTGTGTGTCTGAGAGCAAGTCATGTGACCTACCCGTGCCTCAGTTTTCCCCACGGTGGAACAGGAATGACACAGCCACCCACGGTGAAACAGGAATGAGTGTGTAGTCTTGTAAACAGTGCCTGACACGTGGCAAACGTGTAATGAATTGTTGCCAGTTACGACCTTGATCCCTCACCTCAATGATCTTCACAACCACCCTCAGGATCATCCTCCATTTTATTTTATATATAGTTTTTTTTTTCTTTTAACCGAGGTACAGTCGACACACAATGTTCCATTGCCTTCGGGTGTACCAATTACCGATTCCACAAGTCTATACGTTATGCTACGCTCTCACCGCAAGTGCAGCCGCCATCTGTCACCATGCAAGGTGCCATTACAGCACCATTGATTATATTCCCTGTGCTGTAACCTTTCCTCATTCTCCACTTTAAAGAAGAGACTGGGGGCGCCTGGGTGGCGCAGTCGGTTGAGCGTCCGACTTCAGCCAGGTCACGATCTCGCGGTCCGTGAGTTCGAGCCCCGCGTCGGGCTCTGGGCTGATGGCTCAGAGCCTGGAGCCTGCTTCCGATTCTGTGTCTCCCTCTCTCTCTGCCCCTCCCCCGTTCATGCTCTGTCTCTCTCTGTCCCAAAAATAAATAAACGTTGAAAAAAAAAATTTTTTTTAAGAAGAGACTGAGGAATCTGGCCCACAGTCACACTCCTGCTGTGTTAAGCAGAGTCCAGAACCAGGTCAGGTCAAAGGTGAAAGTCAAGCTTTTGTGCTTTTGTACACACACACACACACACACACACACACGGCTCCCTGCTCACTCCCCCTCCCCCAGTCCCCTTCTGAGCTCCTCAGGCCCAGACAGTCACAGTTAGAGACCCACACACAGTGATCCTAGGGGCTTTATTTACAAGAGTATAGGGCCTGATGCTGCCTGGAGTCTCGCGGGGCTATATACAGGGTCAGGAAGAGGGAAGTAGGGACACAGCCACTTAAATTACAATAGAATGGGGGCGGGCTCCTCAGTTCCGGCCGTGGGTTGGCCCACCGGAGGCCTCTGCAGGGATCAGGGCTGAGGCTGCAAAGAGAAGGGAGGAACGGAGTAAGGGGGTGGCTGGAACCGAACCGGGGAAGGGGAGCAAGAAGGTCTGGAATGGCCGGGAAGGGCAGGGGAAGGCCGCAGCTACCGCATCCATCCAGGGGAAAGCACCGGACCCAGCGACACTGGGGGGCAGGGCAAGGAGGAGCCCTAAGCAGAGGGGCCATACCCCGCCTCATTTCCTCTTGAGGGAACCCTTGCTCTTCTCCTTGTCCGCCGACCGCTGCTTCTTCACCTTGTCCTCCTTCTTGTTCTTAGTGTGCAAGTTCTCATATACATCCTCCTTGTGTCTGCAGGTGGGGCGGGCAGTTGGCGCAGGTCAGGAGACCGTGCAGGGTTACCCAGCTCCAGCGGCCCCGTCTGGCCCACCCCATTTCACAGGTGAACAAACTGAGGCCAGGAGCGAGGAGACCTGGTCACTGTCCTTTCACTAGACTAGAAGCTCCTTGTGGGCAAAGGCTCCATCTTCTACACCAGGAATACTACTGGTACCCAGCACAGGCTCGACATAGACATAGGCCCAACTCAGGAAATACTTGTGAACACAGGTAGTAAGAGTCAAGCTTGAGCTTGAACCCAGGTCTCCCTGACAGCAGCACTTGTCATCTCTGGAAAGGGAGGGTCGGGCCGAGGAGGAGGAGGGGGGAGTAGATGCTGGGAGGTGGCAGGCGGGGGTCACTCACTTGGAAGAGGTGCGGGATGCCTTGGCATGGGCGTTCTTCATGGCTAAGGGGTAGGTGATGTTCCCGTACTCTGACTCCCGGCCCTTCTGGGACTGTGGGCAGAGGTGTGGTGGGAGGGCAGTGGTCCCAGCAGGGACCAGGTGATGCCCACGTCCCCCCACAGCTCCGCCAGTCCCCACTCTACACACACCTGAATGACCTCCAGCTTCTTCTTGGTGGTTTCAATGAACTGGGCGATGGCCACATAGATGAACTTGTACTGCGCCTCGGTCTGCACCATGCCGGAGCGCTGCGCCCGCACCATCTGGATGGTCTTCTGGATGTCGATGTCACAGTCCAACCCTGGGCAGGCATGGCAGTTGGACCTCAGGCTCAGGCGGAGGGGGTGACCGAGGGACTGCTCACCCAGCCACCCACCTGCGTCTCCCACGGGTCCCGCTCACCCTTGGTGGAGATGCTTTCCATGAGCATGTCGATGACGATGATGGTGCCCGTGCGGCCAATGCCTGCGCTGGGGAGGGAAGGGGGTGCCGTCAGAGGCCTCACCGGGAAGGGGGAGCCCCGGCATTCAGCTCCAGCATGGTAGCATGAAGAAACTGAGGCTCCAGACAGATGAGGTAACACGCCCGGGGTCACAGGGCCGGCAGGCCGGAGGCGGAAGCTTCCCTGGTTCCGCACCCACGCACATCACTTCAGCCCAGGGATTTGTAGGCGGGCCGGCTCTCAAGTGCTCCCAGGCCAGCCGGCTGCACCCCATCTCCCCGCGCCACCACTTCCTGCTTTGACGCCTCATTCCCGCCGCGGGCTGCTCCCTACTCTGGAGGATCTAGGAGCCCCAGCCCCATCAAGGTCCTGCCTGCCCCACAGGCACTCCGGGCCTCCCCTGGCCCTCTCCCACACCCTTGGCCTGAATGAGGCCTTCCCTGCACCCTGCCCCTGCCCTTCTAAAGTTATATTTAGAGCTTTTTTAAGCAGGGCTTCGTTTCCCTTTTTTTCTTTTTTTTTCAGACCCTGACGGCAGGGAAAGGGCAGTCCTAGAGACAGCAGGGCACAAAGGGCACTGGGGTCAGGAGCTGTGGAGACGTGGGGGAGCCACGCAGTAAGGGCTGTCCCCTTCCCCGCCCTGTGCCACCACCCTTGGGGAAACAGCCCCGGGGAACCTCAGGACCCCTCGGAGACTGCAGTCCCACCCCCTTTGCTGGGCCCATCAGGCTGGTGACCTGAGTTGCACTGTCTAATTTCAAACCCAGATTGTCAAAAATAACCCCCCCCCTTACCCACTTCCTTCCTGTAGCATCTAAATAAAGGCCATGGGGATTTCAAGAAGTGGAAGGGGGGTAGCAGGAGGGTCGTTGTGGGCGATGGGCCTGCCCCTGGAGGCAGAGCAGAGTCCCTTAGATGGCACGTGGGGGGTACCCCCAGTTTCAGCCCACCCAGCCCTGCCCCAGGACAAGCAGTTGCTGGTGGGAAGAAGGAAGAAGTGTGAGGCCCTCGCAGCCTGGGGTCACTTGGAGGGAGTGGGTAGGGAAGCAGAAAAAGCAGGCTCCCGTTTCCCCATTCTCTTCCTGCTGTGAGTTATTAAACCATTCACAGCTCCCATTTCTTCAGGGATTCACTGCATTCCCGACACAGTGACGGGGTCTTATTTCACCCTCAGAGCAACCATAGGAGATCCTGAATTTGCAGAAGACGAATCTGCGGGTCAGAGTAACCAAGCAATTTGTCCACGATCACACAGCCGGTGAGTAGCAGAACTGAAATTTAAAACTACGGTCTCTGTCCAGGAACCTGCACCCACTGCCTCCCATGCACCCAGGCCAGGCGGGCTGGGTAGGCCCATCTACAGGACTCTGCCCTTCAGGCCTGTTGGGCCCCCCCCCCACCTCCTCCTTGCTGACCCCCCACCTGCCCGTTTAGCAGGAACAGGGGCTCCTAGTCATGAGGTTCTGCAGTGGAGCTAGTGATGCGTGGGCCCCTCTGGAAGAGATACCACCCGTCGCCACGCAACCCTGGAGGCCAAGCTGGGGTCACTAGCTGGGAAGGGAGCAGCAGAGAAGGCTAAGGGCCCCGGGGGCTACAGAGGGGAAAATGAGAAAACGTAGGGAGCCACACTGCCCCCAGATGGGAGATGCTTGGGGCCGAGAAAATATATACGCTGAGTAAGCCCGTGTGAGGAAACAACATGACCAGGACCGAGGTCTATTGTGAGTGTCCGTGCAGGCTCTCTCGCAGACCAGCTGGCAAGCCGCTGGGCCTGTTTTCTCATCTGTATGTGGCAGGGCTGGATGAAACGGTACATCCAGGGAAGTCTCGAAGTCTCTGAAGAAGCCACCCCCAGGCACAGGATCAATCAGTGGGGTGGGTTCAAGCTTAAGTTTCCCACAGGGGTCTGGGGCCGTCAAGGAGCCCGGATGAGGCTGGGATCAGGGGGACGGACGCGTGAAATGCATTAGCTCAGAAAGCAGTGTTTACGATGAGCGGCACACGACACTTAGTAGGATTTACTGGCCATCACGACTACTAACTTCATCATTGTTCTCACCTGCAGTGCACAATGATGGGTCCCGCGTGAGGCAGACTCTCCTGCCGCTGGTTGATCTGATCCAGGAAGCTGAGGACACCCCCAGGCTCGCTGGGGACGCCATGGTCAGGCCAGCTCAGGTACTGATAGTGCCAGATCTCCCGAACCAGGTCCCCCTGGGCAGAGTGCATAGGGCCAGTGCCCTCTGTTCCCACACACCACCCCGTCCTACCCAACCAGACATGAGAGCAGCTCCCAGGAGGGGCCCCGGGAGTGAGACGAGGATGGAGGGGACACTCACATTGTCCAGTGGGGAGACCTGCAAGGTACGGAGTTTGTACTCAGCTGTGTCGTGCTCCCTGCAATTGGTTACTGTGTACGGTCCATAAGCGCGCTGAGTGCCCACCTCTGGCCAATATGGCACACATTTGTTCTGAAAAGGGAGGGTGGAGGTGAGGAGTGAGGCACAGAAGCGACACACAGCGACCTGTTCCAGGCCCTTTGCCAGGTCCTGGGTCCCTGGCGCTGGCCCAGTCAGCAACATTTGTTGGAAGAATGGATGAACTGGCCGAGAGTCAGAGACAGGATCCAGTCTTGGCTCAGCCACCAAGAGGCGGTGAGACCTGACCAGCCACTCAACCTTGCAATTCATTCGGGAAACATCTGCAGGTGCGCACGTTGTACGTGAAGTTGCGGAGACCAGGCTGGAGTCGCAGACACAGCGAAGACACGGTCTCTGCCCCTGTGCCTCTAGGAGGTCACAGAGAGGCGAACGGGGTTAACAGAGCCACTCGGGATCAGGGTAGAGGGAGAGACTAATCCTCCCTCCAGGTTACGGAGGAAATCACAGGTGGCTTCACAGAGGAGGAAGCATTTGAGCTAGGTCTTCAAAAACAGGGAGTCTGTCTGGCAGAGAGAGTGCAGAGAGAGAGGAAGTCATTTCCTAGCAGAAAGTGAGCTGATGCCAAGGCGTGGAAACCTGAGGCAGGGAGTGTTGTAACGAAGTCACCCCGCCTTGACGGCCAGGTCTCAGAGTGTGACCTGAAGACAACTGGGAGCCACTGAAAGGTGTTCAAGAGAGGGAGCAGCTTGATGGAGTGTATGCTTTGGGCGGGACCCCTTTGACTCCAGTGCAGAAGTGCCATAGAAGGGCACGGCCCACAGGCAGGGATACCGGCTGGGTGGCGGGGTAAGGGTGAGGGGCAGACTCCAGAGAGATTTACGAGGCAAGGGAGGACAGGAGGGCTGTGGCTTGGATGGGGACAGGTGGGGGAGGGGCAGGAGGCAGGTTTGCTTCCGGACACTTTAAGAGGTGCCTGGGTGGCTCTGTCGGTTAAGTGTCTGACTTCGGCCCAGGGCATGATCTTGCAGTTCATGAGTTCGATCCCCATGTTAGGCCCTGTGCTGGAGCCTGGAGCCTGCTTCAGATTCTGTGTCTCCCTCTCTCTTTGCCAACTCGTACTCTCTCTCTCTCTCTCTCTCTCTCTCAAAAATAAACATTAAAAAAAATTTTTTTTTTTTAAAAAGGAAGAAAGCCCACTTAAAACCGGGGTCTGGTGGTCAGGAGCGCCCCAGGTTGGAAGCAGGGATCTGGGAGACAGTGCTTATCCAAGAGTGTCTCTGTGCCTCAGTTTCCCAACAAGGGTTGGACTTTGCCCTCTGAGGGGACTTTCTGCCCTGGCGTCTGGCATTTCTTTGGTTTAATGGCGATGGATAACAAAGCACTGGGGCGGGGGGAGGGGAGAGGGGAAGGGGTGGGGATCAGGGGACAGCACGGGACTTGGCCCTACCCGGCCTTTCTCCACCTCTCGGGTGGTCATGACAATGACGCGGGTGTTCTCCTGCCATGCCATCTGCCAGAAGTCGTTGACTGTGGCCTCCAGGCAGCCCTGGCTGGCGATGTAGGTCTTAGCGTTCTCATCGGGGCTTAGCAGCTGGTTCTGGAAGCAAGGGTAGAGAGATGCATCCCAGGACTCTGAGCCCCTGCACCACCACCCTCCTCACCACCTAACTTCGCTACGCATCTCTGGCTCCAGTACCCCCGTGAGATGGGGAATCCCCAGGGCCCAGCCTCTCCTCCCATGTGACCAGCAGGCGCCACTGACCTTGACGTAGTTGGCATTGATATAGTCGGACCCAGGGATGTTGCTGTCACGTCCCTGCAGGATCACTCGGGTGTGGTCGACTGGGGGTGGGCAGGGAGGAAACAAGATGGGCCTGGGTCAGCCAGGTACTCACCAGCCCCTGGGTCAGACCCTTCCTAAGCTCACAGGCCATTCTTATCTTAGAGGCCAGGAGGCTCTCGGAGCACTGTGGGCAGGTGGGGGCGGAGGATCCACATGGGGAGCGGGGTTGGAGGTCTCAGGAAGGAGGGCGGTGGATGTCTAGTGTGGGGAGGCTCCCTCTGCAGAAAGGAGGCCCTGTTGTGTGGGTGAGGAGGTGGACCCTCCTGGGGCGGGGAGTAGGGACCTTATGAGATGGAGGGAGGTTGGCTGGGGGAAGGGGAGTCTCCTGGGTGAATGGACGCTGCCCGAAAGTGGGAGGGATGAAGGCAGCCGGGGGGCAGGGTGCTCACACGGAAGAATGTTCTTGTAACGGTTCTTGCTCTTGTTCTCTGGTCTCTGGCCTTCCAGCCGCTGGTGCAAGTTCTTTACCTCCTGCTTCTGCAGACTCTGAGGGGCGAGAGGGGGAAACTGAGTGGCAGCCCCCGGAGGGCCATCCGCGCACGGAGATAAGACGGGGCAGACCAGTGTATGAGGTGGGGAGAGAGGGGACGGGGCCTGAGACCCCACGCACCTCAAACTCCTCCCAAAAGCCGGCTTTGGCTGTCTCCTCCGACTCCTGCTTCTTGTTGAGTTCCAACACCCGATTCTCAATGTCAGCTGCGTTCACCCGAGTGGCATAGTACGGCTGGGCGGCGACAGGTGAGAAGTCAGCGCCCACTTGAGAGCACAGAGCTCCTGGGTCTGAGGGATTGCCAGGCCCGCCCCTCTCACCTGCCGCAGGTAGACGAAGGCACCCGAGGCCTCCTCAATCCCCGTCTTCTTGAAATGCTCCACCAGGTCTGTGAGGCTGTCAAAGGTCTCTGAGCCACCCACCGTGTAGCGTCCACCCTGAGGGATGCCAAGTCAGGCCATTCTGCATGACCTGAGTCTCCCTCCCTACACCCCCAGCCTTGGACCAAAGCCTAGGCTGATCCTCCCCACTGCCGGGGCTTTGAGCATAGAGAGGAGCCCCGGCAGGATGCCTTCCCCGCTGCCCGGCTGCCTTACCTCACACATGACCTTGATATGAGTGACTCTGAGTGGGGAGCCTGGGCCAGCCTTGGGCTGGTCGCTGAGCACGGACAGCACAAAATCTCCAGGCTGGCTGAGACTCTCACGCACGAGAAACGTCCAGGGCTCACCCTTGGCCTGCAGCAGTGTCTCTGCCTGCCCCCCAGACATGTGACCGTGGTACCACCTATAGAAGGCAACATCAGGGAAGGTGACCCCTAGGCCAAGGGGCAGGCACTGAGCAGAGACATTCACAGAGAAAGGGAAATAGAGTGACTACGATGTGCCAGGCGCTGTGCTACATGCTTTCAAATCCACCGCCATAGTTGGGTCCACTGCTCTCACAAAAATGTTGAGAGGTAGGTACGATCCCATTTTACAGATAAGGAGCCTGAAGCTGGGCCCAAGGCCCTTGGGTGGTAGCCGGGCCCGCCTCTGAGAGCATGAGACAGAGGCAGAGAGGCAAGCCACATCCAGCACAACTGTAGGGGAGAAACCGAGGAAGGGTCTCCATGAAAGCCAGGGCTGAGCTAGGGAAAGAGGAGGGGGACCAAGAGAAGCACAGAGGCCAAACTCTGCGCAGAGAGCAGTGGAGATTGGGAGAGACGGAAGTCACAAGGGAGTCGTGATGGGGACAACTCCCCCCTGGGTGGCAGGGAAGACAGACAACCCTGCTGGGGAAACAGGGGTGTGGGGGGCTCTGAGGTGTCCAGGGTGACATCACTGAAGGGGAGGCTGGGGCTCAGAGGGGCTCAGAAGGGCAGAAAGCGGAACTAGGACCTTTCCCCAAAGCACACCCCCTTCCCAGGAGGAAACTGTAGCCCCACAATGCCCAGCCCCACAGGAAACCACGTGATGGAAAAAACACAAAACTCCTTCTGGGGAGAGAGTGAGAAGTGAGGGTGTGAGGTTTCCTCAGCCCAGGGACCAGGGGAGGGGGCATTTTCCAACCGCAGGGATGGGGGGAGGAGGGGGGGACCAGTCTGTCTTGCCCCACCTCGCTCTCTCCCTGTCCCCAAGCAACACCCCAGGCCACCATGTCCCACCAATCAGGGATAGACCAGGGCCCCCCCAGGCAATGGGGAGGGGGCTGACCCTCGTCCCCCTGGCCCAGGATGAGGAAGTTTCCATGCAAATGTCAGGCTGACCATAGGCAGAGAGCTAGCCATTGGCGGGACAAATGCAAATTTCCTCGGAGGAGGGGAGGAGGAGAGGCAGCAGGCCAGGGCTGGGAACACAAAGGGAGGTTTGGAGAAGGAGCCTCCCCCACGCAATCCCAGGGTCAGGGGTGAGCCAGGCATGCTGGCGTCCTGGCGTGGGTCACCGAAAGGGCCTCTTGGAGTCAGTTTCCCTGGCCTGGATTCCCTCCATCCTTCCCTGCCCCCCAGCCCCCAGCTCTGCCCTTCTCCCCCTTCTCCCAAGCCATTTGAAGCCAGGCCCCAGCCTCCTCCCCAGGGGGTCTGCTCAGCTGCTCCTCCCATCCACAACCTACTGCTTCTCCAGGGCCTCCAGCAACCCATCCTCCTGCAGGGAAGATGCCGGCTTTGGGCAAGGAGAAAGAGAGGTACCGCGCTGAGTTCAAGAGAGTCTAGGTGTCAAAGGCCCCTTAATGTTGCAGGCGGGGCATAGGAAAAGAACGAGAGGGGGCAGATACCCAATAAGGACCAAGGAGGGCCACCATGAGCAGTCATCCATGGTTGGGCTTCGCGCCTAGAAGAGGTGGCTTCAAAGGCAAATGGATGAGTGGCTTCATGTTGGCTGGTGAGTGGTGCCCAGCGGTGGGCCCCGGGGCCTTCACCTCAGCCTCACCCAGTTCTAACTCTGAATCAGTGACTTGAACAAAAATACTGATGTGAGTTGGGAGGCACGCATCTCAGAAAGACCGAAAACGGACAGAATCAAGATTCACAATCATTTCAACAATCAACACCCAAATACAGGACAAGGGCAAGTTGGCTTGGCCCCAGGAGTGTAAAAAAACAACAACAAAAACAACAACAAAAAATCCCTTAGAGTTATTGGGCTGCCCTTCACCTTAATGGAGCTGTCATTGAGATACAGCCACTAAAGTGAGCCATGGTGTAATGCCGAATGTTCTGGTCCTCCACCCCACCCCCACCATGCTTTAGGGAGACCACACAGGGAGCAGCCTGCCCAGTCGTGGGGACCACATCTTTGAAGCCAAAGGGACAGGGGAGAAATGCCTTGAGTGTCCTGTGCCCAGGTACTAGGCCCCTTGCACACACAACCATATCGGACAGTTTTCAACTGGTCTGTGTTCTGGTCAAGCTCTACCAAGCCCCCAAAAGCAGACCCGTCATCACTGTGTTGCTGAGATAAGGCATTAAATGTCGTCGTAAATACAAATCTCCTCTGCCCCTCCTCAACATTCGTCTCTCTGTGTACCAACCTGTGCTGGGGGAGAGAGTGGCTAAACGAAGGCCAATTCGGTTCCATAGACGGAAGAGCTTTCTAACAACAGAGCTGGCCTACTGTGAAAGGCGGCCACCAGGCCTCTGCATCACGAGCAGGCCTGGGAGGCCAGCTGACAGGGACCCCGGAAAAGGGCAAGATGATGTTCCCTGCTTTCTCAGGGGTTGAGGGAAAGGCTATGAGGGGTTAGTGCCCCGAGACACAGGCCCAGATCACATGGAAGAAAGAGGCCCACGGAGCCCCGGGAAGGATGGGAAAATCAGGGATGGGGTGAGGGGGGGGAAGGCAGCCCACCTCCACGCGGGGGTGGGTCAGGGTATGAAGCCCCTCACCTCTCGCTGGTGGGGTCGGAGCAGTTCAGCGGGTACTTGAGGTGGATGATGGTGCCATCCCGGTCCTGCAGGACACCCTGCTGCTGTGTGTAGTACTCCACCAGCTCCGTCAGTGTCGCAAACTTCTCCCCTCCATACAGGTCATAGAAATCTCCCGAGTTCTGGATCCGAATGTGGGTCACCTGATCCCCGACCCTGCGGGGCACCAGACGGTGAGGCCAGTGGGTGTAAGAGGAGAGGTAGGGACAGAGAGGGGGATGGGCTGGGGTCCTGAGCACGGGACACACACAGGGACGGGGTAGACACGGAGGGGGGATGGGGGACATGCTGGTGCTGGGGGCTGGGAGGTTGGAACCGAGAACGGAGTTGCAAAATGCGGGCCCTGGCTGGAATTGAGGGCCACCTACCTGACGGAGAGGGAGAAGTCGCCCTGGTTCTTGCGACTGGGCCGAGCCAAGAAGCTCCCATGGACCCCGCGGCCCTTGAGCAGCGTCTCTGCATCCAGCCCACTGAGGTCTCGGTGAAACCACCTGCAGGCCCGGAAGGCAGTGAGGAGAGGTCCCTCCGGCCGCAGGGCACCCTCGCCTCCTGTCTACCGTGGTTCCCGGGACCTTACCTCACCATCCTGGGGGCTCCCTGAGAGGAAGGGGGTGCAGGGAATGAGATGTGCTGGTGAGCCCAGGCAGGCCGCCAACTCCCAGCGCCCAGGCCGCCTCACAGCCCTGGCGGTCCTGGTTCTGGGGCTGCCACTCCACTGGCCTGGGACAGCCGGCAGGGCGGGGACAGGAAGGGGCGCGGCCGACCCCTTGGGGGAACTCACTGTACTTCTCGTTTTGGAGCAGAGCGCAGAAGAGAAGCAGAGCAGGGTGGCAGTGGGGGTGGGGAGGGGGCCCACTTCCCACACGTCGTCTGCCATCAAAGGCTCCAGGAGCATGGCACTCCGCAAGGGTGACGACACAAGAAAGAAGGACGCAAATGTGCCTTGCAGCCTACAGGCGAAGACCGGGCTTCGTAAACGTGAGCCCACTCGCAGTCACATGCCAACCCTTCCTCCTCCACCAGCCGCGTCGCACAGCCTTCCCTGGTCCAAGCTAATAATAATGGTGACACTGAGGGGCGCCTGGGTGGTTCAGCTGGTTAAGCGTCCAACTCTTGCTTTCGGCGCAGGTCATGATCTCACGGTTCGTGGAGTTGGAGCCCCACATCGGGCTCTGCACTGACAGTGCGCAGCCTGCCTGGGATTCTGTCTCCCTCTCTCTCTGCATCCCCCCCCCACTTCACTTGCTTGCACGTGCTCTCTCTCTCTCTCAAATAAATACATAAATAAACACTAAAAAAAAATAACGGTGACAGCCACAACTCTCATTTCACGGAGTCTCCCTGTATGCCAGGCACTGTGCTCTCATGTCATTTATGCGCCTTATCTGATTTATCCCTCATCAGAGCCCTAATGAAGCAGGCGCTATCTTTATCCCCATTTTACAGACAAGGAACCTGAGGCTCAGGGAAGGTAGGGAAATTGCCTGAGGTTAGGCAGTCAGTTAAGTGGCGGTGCCGGGATGAACCCCACAGGGGTTCCAAGGTCAGTGATTTCAGCTCCTGTATGCCAGGCCTTAGGGCTTCAAAGAACAGAGGTCGGACCTCCTGTCCACTGGGGGTTGCAGGGAAGGGGACACTTCCTAACAGCCACGGCCAAGCAGATGCTTACAAAGGGAGAGGTGCCCTCGCCTCCTCTGACCTACACATCTGAAGAGGTACCACTGGGGCACTGGGATGGACAAAATAGCAGCTGTCAAACATACACCTTTTCTACTTCTCGCCCTAGTCTTTGTCCCTCTGTGCCCTAACCAGCCAGTGGAGCCAAGGAACAGAATGCAAGGGGAAGCAGAGCTGGGAAAGCAGGTGGGGGTAGAGCTTCCACGCCCCCTGGGGGTCCTTCCACCCTATACCTGGGCCATAGGTTCTTGTCAAGGGGGCGGCTCTGAATTAGCCAGAGCTCAGGACTCTGACCAGGGGCCTGTCTCCTGGGGACTGAGGTCCCTGCCATCGACTGATATTCTCAGGGCTGGATGACCTCAAGAAGCCCTACACACTAGAAGTTCACGATGCTCCCTGTGTGTAATCCCACAGACAAACACAACACGCCAAACCAAAACGAGGGAAGCAATCTAACAAAGGGCACACAGGAAGCTCTCGTACTGGTGGCTTCCCCTAGGGAAAGAAACTAGGTGGCCGGAGGAGAGGGCTGGGAGGGACATTCACCTCTCCCTTGTACCTGTTTTTTTTAACGGAAGGGTAACTGACACACAACGTTCCATTAGTTTCTGGTGTACAACATAGTGATTCGACATCTCTATATATTATGCTCCGCTCACAAGCCTAGCCGCCATCTGTCACCACACAACACTATTACAACACAACTGACTGTATTCCCTATGCTGTACCTTTCATCCCCATGATTTATTCTATCCGTAACTAGAAGCCTCCACCTCCCACTCTACTTCATCCATTTTGCCCCCTCCCACCCGCCTCCCCTCTGGCAACCATCATTTTACTCTCTGTGTTCGTAGGTCTGTTTCTGCTAGTTGGGTGTTTGTTGTTGGTTGTTGTTGTTTTTTAAGATTTTTAAAAAATGTTTTTAAATGTTTATTTATTTTTGAGAGAAACAGAGACAGAATGCGAGTGGGTTGGGGCAGAGAGAGAGGGAGACACAGAATCCAGAGCAGGCTCCAGGCTCTGAGCTGTCAGCACAGAGCCCGACGCAGGGCTTGAACTCACGGACTGTGAGATCATGACCTGAGCCGAAGTCGGGTGCTTAACTGACTGAGCCACCCAGGCGCCCCTTAAGATTTTTTTTAAAGTAATGTCTACACCCAGTGTGGGGCTCACACTCACGACCCTGAGATCAGAGTCACATGTTCTTCCAATTGTGACAGGAGGCACCCCTGTTTTGTTTTGTAGGTTTCACATATAAGTGAAATCGTACAGTCTTTGTCTTTCTCTTCTTTCACTTAGTACAATACCCTCTAGATCCATCCATGTTATCACAAATGGCAAGATTTTTTTTTTATGGCAGAGTAACATTCCATTGTACATATATACCACATTTTCTTTATCCATTCATCTGTCTATGAACATTTGGGTTGCTTCCATTCCTTGGCTACTGTAAACAATGCCGCAATGAATATAGGGGTGCAGGTATCTTTTCGAGTTAGCGTTTTCATTTTTTTTGGGTAAATGCTCAGAAGTGGGGTCATTAGATCAAATGGTGTTTCTACTTCTAATTATTTGAGCAAACTCCATACCGATTTCCACAGCGATTGCACCAATTTTCATTCCCACCAATAGTGCGCGAGGGCTCCCTTTTCTTCACATCCTCATCGACACTTGTTATCTCTGGTCTTTCTGACTCTAGCCATTCTGACAAGTGTAACGTGGTATCTCATTGTGGTTTTGATTTGCATTTCCCTGATGATCAATGATGTTGAGCCTCTTTTCATGTGTCTGTTGGCCATCTGGATGTCTTCTTTCCCTTATACCGTTTTGAATGTTGTAGCGTGTGGGTATGTATTACCTTTATAAAAATGAATAAATTGACTGGGAGGCGGCAATTTCTGGGGAACAACTGGGGTGCTGGGAATGCTCTACGTCTTAATCTGGGTGGTATATACACAGGTGTATGTAAATGTGACATTCATCAGGCCGTACGCTTAACATTCATGTGCATTCTGTATGCTAGACCTCAATAAACACTAAGGAAAAATAGTAACAAAGTGTTAAAGCTGAACTGAAGTATTTTTCCTACGATGACTACTTTATCACTTTTCGAAATATCAAACATCGATTCTCCCCCCCCCAAAAGGGGCTCTCCCCGCCTCCCCCTTTTTCTGGTACCTGGGAAGCTTGGTCTGTTTACCGTATGACCTAATACCGACCATCCCTTGAGTCCTGGACTTTGAGCCCCGTCAAAAGACCACGAACTCCTTCCTGGAGCCAGGGGCAGCAAGAGCGTCTGCGGAGTCGGCCCTGCCACAGTGGGGTCCACAGCCAATCTTGCCAACCTTCGAATGTTCAAAGGCTAGCACGCCACCTCATGCAGTTTGTGTCGAGTAAACAAGCTCATCGACAGCCACGTACATGCCTGATCCCAAGTTCAGCTCCTGTTTTTACACACACACACCCGGCTTGTCACACACACAGGACACACATACACAAACACAAACAGTCCCACGCACGCACCTCGCCATCCTCGGCCATCTACACACATACCCGGCCCGGTGCAAATAACCACACACGGACACACCATCCTGACCGCATGTGAAGTTGTGGGTCCACGCCTCCCTCCCCACTGCTTTACTTTGCTTGGGGCACCCTGTTTCCTGTTTCCTTTGTCCCCACAGGAGGGCCTCTGCTCAGGGGTGCTGGACTCTTGGTCACCACATGACTGGCTCTTCCTCACATCCAGCTCTCAGGGCACATGTCACCTCTTCAGGAAAGTCCTCCTGGATCCCTCCAGTTAGTGACGCCACCCCTGGTTACTTGCTAGCACATGAAGCTGTTTTCACGTTTCTGCAGAACACTCCTGAGAATCTAAAACTGTCCTATTTACTGGGTTCTTTGTGTAGTCTGCTGCCTCCCACTGGAATGAAGCTCCGTGAGGGCAAGGACCCCATCTTCTTCACTCCATTATTGCCAGCACCGTAAAAGGTACCTGGCACAGGTGCCCCGCATGCATCTGTTGAATGAATGATGCATGGGAGGGGGACGCAGAGGGGCACCGAAGGAAAGTAGAATGAACACCAGACGTTGGGAAGTTACATGGGAAGAAGGGGGAGCTTTCTCAGGTCTGCCTCCCAGACACGTTATGTTTCAGATGATGTGGGCGACCCAGGGTTTCTGGTAAGCAGACAGCAGAAGCAGGAGGCCAGAGAGTGAAGGGAAACATGCAATGGAGAGAATAAATACACATCTGGTCGGGGGAAACGAGCTAGACAGAGAAAAGGAGGAGGGGGCAGAGGGGCAAGAATGAGCCTAGAGTTCCTCAAATCTTGAGGGAGGGACAGGAAGTAGATCGCCCTTATGGTCGCACACCTGCCAGGAATGAGCAAGAACCCTCCCTGCCCCTCTCTCCCAAACTAAGAGGAGGCCGTGGCAGCCAGGTGGAGCCGGGGACTTACCCACCGGACAGCATCTCCCCAGAGGGATGGGGGAGTCACAGGCAGAGGGCCACAAGGGGTGGGGCCGAGCCTGGGCGCAGCTGTGCACAGTAGCCCAAACAGGTGAGGAAGAACACTGGGAACTCAGCTACTTCCTCCTTGATGCAGCCCTCCAGGCCAATGGCACCACAGCGACAACGACGAGCCCCCTGACTAGTGATCCCTGAAAAAGGGACAGGTGGGCGGGGCTGGCCTCAGACTGCCCACAGAGGCCGGACTCTACCTCCAGCCCCGCTGGGTAGTCCAGGGCCGTCGTCCTGGCCTCCTTCCTTTGGGAGGGGAGGAGCCACTTGGAGCTCCACCTGGAGCTCAAGCTGACAGAGCAGCTGGAGGGAGGGCGGGTGGAGGCAAAGACCAGGAAGTAACCCTGGCCAAGGGAACACCAACCAATAGGGGAGCCTCCCAGCACACACACACAAGCCAGGGGGCCTCAGGAAAAACCCAGGAAGAAGAGGTGCCACCTGTGCAGGCCCGACCACCCACCCATCCAGGGTGTTAAGGGGCAAGTCCTTCCTCCCACCGTGCCCTGGAGCAGGCAGAGTTGGGCCCAGCAGGAACCTAGGAAGGATCTGGACAGGGAGTTGAAGCAGCCTGGAATGGCAGAGGGAACCTGGGGCCAAGCGGTGGAGGTTGTCAGGGTCACAAAAGACTGACACTGAGGCTAAGTCACAGGCATGTTTATTATCCTCTGGAACATCAAGGTCTTCCCTTCCTGGGCAGTGTCCCAGGGGAGGGCCGACCCTCAGGAGGCAGCCACGCTGCCACCGGGAGCAGGCCCGTGGGGCGGCAATGTCATGGGTGGCAGGAACAACGCCTTCAGCTTGCCCGACAAGCTGGCAATCTCGGGATCCTGGGCTTCATAAGACTTGACCAAGCGGGCAAACTTAAGGACACCTGCAAGGGGAAGTGGAGCGTCAACCCACACCCCCAGGGGACAAGTGTGCCCCAGACATCAGGAGGGGGCAGCTTGAGCCTGAGTCACTGGTTGCTCCCCCTCTAGTCAGGGAGCTGTCTACAAAATAAGACACAAGCAGTCCTCTGCCCTGTGTCGTTTGGGTGAACCATTTCCAGGTCTATACCCATCACAACTGGATGGGATGCACTGAATGAAATATCCCAAAGCAGTGTGTGTCTCATGATCAGGTGAAACATTTTAGCAATTTAGTCACAAGAACCTGAAGCATGAACATCCACAAGATCTCAAGTCTATAACCTGGACACAGGAGGGCCATGGGCCAACTGGGCTGAATCAATAAGCACCTTTGGGGAACACCATGATCTCATCAAGGAAATTAGCCAGCCAACCCTCCAAAAGAGACTAGCTGAAACACGTTGGAGGGGCTGCACAAGTGCACTGTCACGCAGACATCCAACTAGAGCTATCGGAAGGGGGTTCCAGTCCAGCTCTGCTGTGACCTCAGGCACTTAGTTTACTGCTAGAGTCTGTTCCCTCATCTTAAAATGGGGTAACAGTATAATTACGGGTAACTGCAAACAGCATTTAAGACTTCGCCTGGCACAAGTTCACAGGAGACCCTTGGCTCTGCCCGCCAATACTGTTCGTCAGATTGTGGCTGCCTCCGTGTGGCAAGATGAGGGAGGACGGCTCAGGGACCCGATGGATCGAGCGCCCTCTCCCGGACCCACTCACCCCGACCCTCATCCGACCCACCTTCCCCGTCGCAGCTGAAGCCATAGGCCTTGATAACCTCCTGCTGAATCTGCGTGGCCACGGGCAGCACGAATTGCAGCATTTTGCCCATGTCGTTGCACGCGTTGTCCCGAGCCTCGTCCATGCGCACGGCGTTCTCCGGGGCCGAGAACGCCTGGATGACCTCGGCCAGGACCACTGTGCGGCAGATGCATCCCCGGGTAGGCGTCAGAGCATGGCCGGCGGACCCAACCGAAAGCGCAGGGAAGAGGGCAGGGAATTAGTGGGCTGAAGCCATAGTAACCCGATAAACTCGGCCTAGATTCCCTCGCTCTAGGGGCAAGGACCCCTTTGGGGGGAGAGAAAGATGGTATCCTGTGCCCCCATTTCCCGGCGGCGCAACTACACCTCTCGCTTCGTACCCTCCGCCCGCGCCCTTCGCCAACAGGAAGCCCACCCGGTGGCTAGAATGCTTCTCACCCTTGGCTTGCTCGGCACTCAGGGCCGCAGGTTGGGCCGAGGCGGACGCCATAGGGTAACAAAAGCTGCACGTGCAGCCGAACCAAGGAAATGCACGGGAAAAACGATCAGCCTGCTAGAGCGACTCTCGAAACTGACGGGGGTGGAAGGGAAGCAGCATCAGCGGCAGCCGGAAGCCTCGCGGTGCAGCGCAATACTAAACGCCAAAACGCCTTAAAACGAGAGATGACCCAACTGGACTCGATGCCGTTGGGGGGGGCGGGTGAAAAAAAAAATATCTAAAAGAGAAAATCACTCCTAGAACCGAAGTCGCTCTGTTGTTTAAAACGTATTGTGGAGGGGGTCTTCCGGTAAAAACCGGAAAACCTGCTAGACAAATTCTAAAAGAGCTGTAACACTACAGGAAGTGGCCTGGAGAGAACATGGGATATCCATGAACGCCACTATTGGTGAGGGTGAGCTCAGTGTCGCGTTTTCTAATTCTGATTGCTGTATAATCAACGAGGGACACTATAACTTTCAGAAGGAAAGATAGGGGAAAAAGAAACTTGTTTATATCATCCATTTCTAGAGTTTGTGAACATTTGATTCAGACCTATGCAAATGAACCCAAAGCTGATTGGCTGGGAAAGCTGGTCACACCCCCTGCAGTTTTTGAGAACGATGTGATTCGCTGCAATAAACGCTGAGTGCTGAGGCGGTCCCCGTGCTTGCCTAAAATGGCCTTGTGCAGGGGTGTGCGCTCCAAAGTAACGCCCTCCAATTTCTCTTCTCTTCCACACGTTTGAAATGGTCACCCACTTCCTCCTCAAACCAAGGAGTACTTAAGAATCCAGACTTCGAATCGCTTTAACCTAGTGGAACTCCGCCCCTGCACCTCCGCTTCATAACCGTTTCCCAATCTATTCGACGGAAAGGATTCTGGACTCTGGCGGCTCCTAGCTGTGGGGCCAGTGGCAGAAACGCCTCCAAAGTCTGAGTGGCTTCCTAGGCCTGACCCTGTCAGAGGCGGGCCTGTCCTTGGCCTCCAGCATCTGGACTTCCCAGCCTTGCGACTCAAGAGGGGACTGGCTAGCTCCATAGTACCCCTCCAGCGGAGCCAGGGCTCCAGGGCCCCTGGCTCTTCCGAGATCTCCTCTCCAACTCTGCAGAGGTCGCTACACCCACTTGTGTTCGGTTCCACAGCCTTCTCTCCAGGCACTACTGCGTAGTCCCCCATCACCACCGCCCCAATCCGCCCCCACAGCCCGCAAAGAACCAGTCACAGCCATCTTCCTGGGGAGTCGTGAGGATGTTTTTGTTTGGTTTTGGTTGGGATGTTTTTTAAAGAGCGTCATATAGATATTTATATATATAAATTATTAATGTCGGGGAAGGGCAAGGGGCATACATCGCAGAAGGGACGCGCGCACGGGGACTGGGGAGGGGCGGGGGCAGCACACGATGCTACGCAAAACAGCCACATCTAACAGATGAAATAATCACACCAACGGGGTGGGGGAGGGGCAGTGGCCACCGGGGGTTGGGCATGGGGGAGGAAGAAAGCAGGGGGACAAGAAAGAGGGACCTGGTCCAAGATACTGTGCGCTTTCTGCCCCCACCCCCCACCCCCACCCCTGGCCACCTCCCCACCTCTGCATACCACAGGAGCCTTGGCCTTCCATCTGTCCCTTCCTCCCTCCCTCTGCCCAGCTGCTGAAACCCTGCAAATGAGCAGCACCCCTCCTCAGCCGTGGGTGGCAGGCTGGGAGGGAGGCCTCCGAGGTCCAAATGCAGGGGCCATGGGTGCTCTCTTGATTGCAGGTTCTACAGTGGCTTGTCGCTTTCCTTCTTCAGGTGACTGGGTGGAGAGGGGATGCAGAGCAGAGGCATGAGACACCGAGGTCAACCCCGACCTGGCCCCTCTCACAGAGGAGGACTGTGAAGGAGGGGCTCCCTCCCCCAGAGGCCAAAGGCCAGCAGTGCGCTGCCCACACCCCATCCTGGGCTGGCTAAGGTCACACCCCCTCACCCCTGGCCCAGGGGTGTCCCAGGGTACCTGTAGTAGTCCTCCTGGGCAGGTAGCGGCACACTGTGCAGCGGGTGATGGGCGTGCAGCCACTGCTGCTGCTCCAGCGCCAGGCGCTGCAGCTCGGCCGACTGCGCGTGCATGGCCTGCAGCTGGTGAGCTGCAGACATCGGGGCAGAGAGGGAGGCTGGCAGGTCCCGGTACGGAGCAGCTGTGGGCAGGAAGGGCGGGGGGGCCCATGACTGCTGGAGTCCTGAGTACTTACTCTGGGCCAGGACAGAGCTGGCCACCTTACAGACAGAGGAAACTGAGGCTAAAACAGGCAAAAGCCAGTCCTGGAGAAGATCCAAACTTCCGCCTGGCACTAAAACCTGTGCCTCTCTTGGGCAGGGCCTCAGCCCTCCTTCTCCTGTTCTCAGCTCCTCTGGTTACCTCCTCATCCCTCCCCAAGCCCAAACAGGCTAATCCTACCACCCAGATTCCTCTTTTCTGCCCTTCTCTCGTTCGACCTTCCCCACCCCCAACCTCCATCCTTACCAAAGAGCTGGTGACGAAGAACTTCGTTCTCGTGCAGAGGGTGAGGAAGAAGGGGGTTGGGGAGGGTCCCAGCTGGGTAGGGGATCCGGGTAAGGTGAGACCCTGAGGCCAGGGGGTCAATGAGAGGGTGCACCGAGGCAGAGGCTAGAGGGTAGAGAAGAGGAAGGTGTCACCAGAAGGCAGGTTTGGGGAAAACCATGCATTTGGGTGAAGGGATCCAAGCCTGGGAAGAGATGGACAATCAACACAGGGAGACCTAGTGAGGAACAGAGACATAATGGAAGAACTAAGGGCCTAGTGGGTGGTCAGGACAAGACCTTACTGGAGTAGGGACAGGTGGATGGCAGAGAATAGGAGACGGCAGTTGTCAGAGGGGTCTCAGGAAAAGGAGAGACGTGGACTGCTTAGAGGAGATAGGAAGGGATAGAAGTTTGGGAAGTAAGACAGAAGAGAGAGGCGGCTAAGAGAGAGAAAGCGCAAGGGAGCCAGGAAGGACTATGACTGTGAGGCTAAATCCGGCAAAGTACTGGACAAAAGGAAATACAGCAAAAGGATAGTGAATAAAGCTCATTAGCACCTATGATAACCCCAGTCAAAGCTATAGAGCTGTTTCTGGAAGGTAGGAGGCCTGGAGATGGGGAAAAACATGAAAGACCTCCACCTGGGAGGAGAGAAGATGGCAAGAAATGATAACAGAGTTGAATTCAAAGGAGCAAGGACCCAGGTATGGGGAGGGGGCTGTTCTGAGGGTAGAAAGGTGGCGTTCCCTCAAAGGTTTCCTCTATCGTGGGTGAGATGCTAGACTGTGAAGAGGGGCGGGGTGTGGGTTATTACAGTCTCTGGGGGCATGAAGAGATGGGGGATGACAGGGAGGCCAAGATCAGGGGAGCAATCCCGGGAGAGAGGCTCATGCCAGACTAGAGGAGAAAAGTCTTGGCCTGAGGAACAGAAGACCCAATTACTTGCCAGGGGACAAGAACGCAATGAAGACAAAGAAGTAGGAGTCTCACCTGCATGGATGGCGTCCTGCTGGTGGAGGTGCAGGTGGGAGTGGATGTGGGAGTGCTGGTGGTGATGGGGGGTCACATTGAGCATCTGCAGCCGGGCCAGCGGGTCATTGCCCAGGGCTGCCACCCTTTCTGCATGCTGCCTCTCGGCTGCCAGACGCTCGGCGTATGACATGTCAGGCCGCAGGGCTGGACCAGCTGCCAGCGCTAGACGTTCTCTCTCCAGGGGCCCCAGGCTCGGATGAAAGGGGAAAGGGTGCAGGCCGGGTGGGCCAGGCTGCAGAGCCAGGCCCCCATGTCGGGGGAAGGGATCCAGGCCCGGCCCAGGGACCCCATGTAGGGGTTCCAGCTCACTGGGCTTCACCTCAAAGCCAGGCTTGAGGCGGTCACGGAGGTCTCGTTCACGGGCTTCCCGCTCCCTCTCCCGGGCTGCTGGGTCACTGCTGTACAAGGCCGGGACATTGTAACCCAGGAGCCCCGGGTCCACTGCCCCTAAGGGCACGTAGAATGGATGGTTGCGATTGCCAGGAGACATGACGTGGGGCCGGGCGTATTCACTGAGCGTGCGCAGGGCTGGAGTGTCAGGACCCAGGTAGGGGGGCACTGTAGCCACAGCACTGCCCGGCTCAAATGGAGGGCGATGGGGCACTGGGCCGAGAGATGGGCACTCCACTGGAGCCCGGCCCTCCTGAGCCAACTTCTGTGGGATACAGGGAGAAGCAGAGTCAAAAGGGCAGGTCTGGTAAAATGTGGCTGATCCAGAGCTGCTCAATTGTCTCGGCAGCTGAAGGCCAAAATGCGTCACCTTACTGGAACTCACCCTAGTAGGAATTTCCCTAAACCTTCTCCTGAATATTGGCTCTCCCTACCATCCACAGGTACTCTGATCTGAATTTGCCTCCCCCACCCAAGGGAGGATGCAAGGAAGGATTCCTCCCGCTGGAATCCCTGGGTCTCTATTTCCTGGGCTGCCGTGCTTCCTCCTGTCCGACAGGGGGCGCAATGACTTCCCCGGCCCCCACCCCCTGCCCCCTGCCCTCCACGCCCCACCCCCACCCCCACCCCACCCCACCCCCCCCGCGCGGCGCAGAGGAAGGCCAGAAGGCGGACGGCGCATGTGGTGACGCACCACGCTGCGTTCCAGCTCGCGCTCCTTCTCGCGTTCCCGCTCCTTCTCGCGTTCCCGCTCGCGCTCGCGCTCCTTTTCTTCGCGCGCGCGCTGCTCGGCCTCGCGCCGCACCTTCTCAACCAGGTCGGCCCGCTTCTTGGCCAGCTTGGAGCCCTCCAGCGGCACGAAGTACAGGTCGCTGCGCGCGCACGAGTTAAAGCCGCGGTCCAGGTGTTTGTTGAACCTGGCGGGCGCGAGGGCAGCGCGCGCTTAGCCCCTGCGAGCTGCCCGAGCGACCCCGCGGTGACCCTGCCCCCAAACCAGCCCGCGCAGGCGGTGAGGGAGGCGAGGCCCCCGAGTACTCTAAAAGGCACCACACGAACGTCAAGGCTCCCCTCTTGTCGCCTCTGCCGGTCTCTCCATTGCCCCTTCGTCGTTCCCCGTTCCAGGCCCAAACTTACCCCACCCTGGCGGCTCACCTGGCTGACTGGCTGGCATGGCTGGGCACGTCTACCACCTTGGGAGGGGGCGAGGGGCTGCGGGCCGGGGGCGCCGGGCTCTCGGGGGTCTCATACTCTTCAGCCGGCTCTTGCTTGATCTGCGTGGCGTTCAGGGGCGGCCCCGAGGCAGGGGCCGCAGGTGGTGGTGGCAGGGAGGACAGGCCTGAGGGCCCGGCAGGTGGCAGAGGCCCTGGCCCCACAGTGGGCGAGCCTGGCTTGAAGGTCCCTGGGCCCGCGGGCGGCGAGGCGCCTCGGTAGCCGGGTGGGGTCCCTGTTCGGAAGGAGGGAGGCGACCCCGGCTTGTATCCCGGTGGGGTGGCTGTCTTGTAGGCCCCTGGGGACGGGGCTCTCTTTCCATACGGCGGGGGCCCAGGTGGGGAAGCTGTTTTGTAGCCCGCTGGCGAGGAAGCCACTGTGGCAATGACCGTGGAAAGCGTAGCCGAAGAGGTGGTGACCGGAGGCACCGGTGGGAAGGGATAGGGCGCTCCTTGGGGGCCCTGGGAAGGGGAGGGGTGTGAACATGGGTAGGATCCTTGAGAGGAAGAAGAGGAGTTGGAAGAGGAAGAGGGTGGGGGGCCATTGGGGCCCGCTTGGCTGTAGGACACCTGGCTGTGAGGTGGGGGCAGGTGTGCTGGCCCTGGTGGGTAGGGCCTCAGAGACCCCAGGGAGGGCGACATGGCATAAGGGTGGGAATGGTGGGAGCTACTGCTCTCCAGGGAATGGGGATATGCTCCAGGTGGAGGGGGCCCAGAGCTCCCATGATGTTGCTGTTGCTGCTGTTGCTGCTGTTGCTGCTGCTGCTGCTGCTGCTGTTGCTGCTGTTGTTGCTGGTGGTGATGGTGATGTGTTGGGGCTGGTGGGTGGCCTGTGGACTGGCCTCCAGTGGAAGGAGGGAAGGGGCCTGGGTGGGCATTGCTGTTGGCTAAGAGACGGCCATAGGGAGGAGGTGGGGGGGGACCCTGGCTCCATACAGCCTGGGATGGAAGGGAAGGCTGAGTGTATTTGGGTGGCTGATTGGAGACAGACAGGCTTGTTGGGGGAGGGAAGGAGTGGGGATAACTGGGCAATGCCTGGGAAGCTGGGTACTGGGAGGCAGAGGAAGAGGAAGAACTGGAAGAGGAGGCTGCTGCAGAGCTGCTACCTGCAGACGAGTATGGATACCTCATTGGCGGGGCTGGGGCAGAAGAGGAGGAAGCAGGGGGCAGAGGATGGGGTGAGGGAGCAAGAGTGGGGCCCTTCTCTGGGCCAGGAGGAAGTCCACCCATACCCTGCCCCATGGCATGGGGAGAGGGCAGATGCCCAGGTAGTGGCTGGGCCCCCAGGCCAGGAGGAGAGGCTGATGCATTGTTAAGGGGTCTCAGAGCAGGTGGGGGAGGCAGGTTTGGTGTCACATGGGGGAAGGTGGCTGGTGGTGGAGCAGAGGGTAGGTTTCCACCACCCACTGGAGTGTTAGGTGGCTTTGTTGGGGGAGCACCACCAGCCCCAGAGCTTGATATTGAAATGGGGGTGGTGGGTGGAGGGTGCTGTTTACCCCCACTAGGAGCCCCCACTGAAGAGGCAGCCCCTCCTCCCTTGGGACCCATTGGGGGTCCAGACAAAACTCCTCCACCAGTGCCCCCCGGGTAGAGCTGTGGGTGAGGGGGAGGGGCCCCAGGAGGAGCCTGGAACATTCGAGATGGAGGGGGCTCCATGGGAGCATGATATCCAGCGGGTGTCACAGAAGGATGGGGTTCGAAGCCAGGCTCTGGCTGTCGGGGGGTGCTGTCTGGCGGTGGAGGAGAGGGAGGAAAGAGTGGAGGGGGGTGGTAGGGGCGGGCTGGGCCCTGGGACAGGCCAGAAGATGAGTCGGAGTCATTCTCCACGCTTCCAGGGCTGTAGATGCTGGGGGACGTGCTTCGGTTATCCTGGTCAATATCCCTAGGGTCACTGCTGCCATCATCGTTGAGGCTTCGCCCATCTAAACTATCCAGATCGGAGGGAGACTGTGGCCGAGGGAGCTCCTGCTGTAGAAAAAGGAGGACCATTTTTTTTTCCCTTTTCTTTTCCCTCGCTTCCCCGAGATTTGGGGCCTCCCTTGCACAAAACCACATCCCCCTCCCAGCAACCACTGTACGACGTGATGAACTCTGGCTCCAGCCCCCGTCCCTGCCACGTGGGGATTCCTCCACTCTCCCCACATTCTCAGCTCCACCCTAGCAGCCACTCTTGTTCCCCTCCTTGTAAAACTCCATTCTTTCCTCAAGTGTCCGTCTCAAGCACCATCTCGCTGTCCCCAGCTACACCCAAATCCTTGTCTTCCACCAGCTCATATCCGCCCTCCTCTCATCTCCTTCACCCCCTTAACTACACATGCCAGAAACCCGTGCTTTTTAAGAAGACCACTCCTTATGCATTTTCCTTATGAGTTATTCCTTCCACTAAGACCTCTCACCTTTAACCTCCTCTCCAGCCCCCTCATGAAAATCAGGACCTGGAAAAGGAGAGGCTAGAATCCCTCACACTCTTCCAGGCCCTTTGGCCCTGCCTGGTCATCTAGTGGTCTGGCTAAAGCCCTAAAAACCCACCTGACACACTATAGACAGGACTCCTTTAATAAGCCCTAGGATATGACTTTTCTCTCATGTCCCAGGCAAGATTAAAGTAGCAATCGTGAAGGGAAGTTTTTGGGAAAGCATGGTCAGAAAATGGGTGAGGATGGCTGCAAGGGTCACCCACCTCGGTTTTGGTCTTTTTTGGTGCATTAGTCTCCTCACTTTCACTTTCTGAGATCTCCTCACTCCGGCCCTGCTTGCTGACCTTTGGGGTGGAGGCTTCCTCTACGCGGGCCTTCTGTTAGAGAGAAAGAAAATTCCTTTCTCCTACCTCCCGAGCCTCCACAGTTACTCTCTGCCAGACAGGAAGTTCCCCCACAACACACACACATACACCGTCAGCCCCAGTGCCTGGGCATCCTGTGGGAGGACCTGAGGACAGAATACCTTGGCTGTCTGCCTAGACTTTTCGGCTTTGCCGTCACTGCTGGACGTGCTGACCCCTCCAGGGGAGGCCCGGCCCCTCGATCTCAGCTCTTCCCGGGGCCCAGGGGCCTCTTTCTTCCGTCCACTCCTCATTGACATCTGAGGGAAAAGGAAGGAAGCAGACAATGTAGGTTTTTGGTTCGTTTTTTTTTGTTTGTTTTGTTTTGTTTTTACCTAGCACCTAACTTCATGGCGTGCCTTATTTCTATTCTTTCTCTCCAGGCCCTCACCGCTCCCCACCCCACCCCAGTTTCTCTGCCCCTCATCTGCCCCTTTGTGGCTCTTATTTTAGCTATTACTCACTGAGTCTTTATTCTGTCGTGTCTTCATTCTTCAGGCTGTGGAGACCCCATTCTCCTCTGCCTGGGCAGCTGAATACAGAAACTTCTCTGCTTCACCCCAAGTTCCCCACAGCTGTGGCCTGGGAAGCGGGAAGCAGGATCTCCCAAGTTTCCAGTATAGGCCCCTGGAACTTGCAGGATTTGTTTTCAGTGAAGCCTGTTAGAAAAAACCATCAGAGGGGCGCCTGAGTGGCGCAGTCGGTTGAGCGTCCGACTTCAGCCAGGTCACGATCTCGCGGTCCGTGAGTTCGAGCCCCACATCAGGCTCTGGGCTGATGGCTCGGAGCCTGGACCCTGTTTCCGATTCTGTGTCTCCCTCTCTCTCTGCCCCTCCCCCGTTCATGCTCTGTCTCTCTCTGTCCCAAAAATAAATAAACGTTGGAAAAAAAAAAAAAAAAAAAACCATCAGAGTCTCCAAATTGGGGAACAGAGTCTGAAGGCGATACTGTTGTGCTTATCAAGGGCCTTGAGTAAGTGGCCCAACCCTAAGCCTTTGGGCTAAGAGGTACAACCCCCATAAGACACTGCTGGCTCGCCCCACGGGCTACCTCAGCTATCTACACATGAAAGAGACTCTGCTCACATCATCTCTTTCAACTCTGGAGAAGGCAGAAAACTCAGAGGTACCCTACCCATGCACTCACATTATTCTACCCTTCCTGATACCTGGAAAGTATCTGTGGGTACACGAGTTCCACAGAGCCTTCCCAGGGAGCATAAAGAAATGTAGCTGAGGTATGAATTTATTGAGTGCTGTCTTTATGTCATGCCCTTACATGCAGTTTCATTTAATATTTACAACCTAACCCTGCAAAGTAGGTATTCTTATTTCCATTATACAGAGGAGGAAACTGAGGCTCAAAGATTGAGACTGTGACTTGCCCAACTTCGTGTGATGAATACACAGAAACCAGTGACAGCACCGGAATCGGGCCTACATCTCCCTGACTTCAAAGCCCATGCTATTTCTTTTAGACTTTGCTATACTCTCGTCAGAAGTTGGTGGGGTGAGTTCTCAGAAGGCCTAGATCAGTCCCAGAGATATGAAAAGAATCTTTTCACATCAGAGTAGGTGGGAGAAGAATGCCCCATTCTATAACACAAATGCACACAGTCCTACCAATCCCAAGCCCAAACCTAGGTACCCCCAAAGTGCCGAACTTATTTCTGAGAGTCTCATGGAGACCTTCCCCCACCCACTTCTAGTGCCTGGGTTCCCCAAGGCTAGAAAGTCAGGACTTTCATTTTACCAACCAAAGCAGTGAAAATCAGTGAGCACTTAATACAAATTTACAGACTGGTAAACCTGTATTCCCACTTGGTTTAGACAGGGACACATACCTCCTCACGGCCTATCTATCTCTGTACCTATATCTATAGTCAGCTATTTTCCTTTGTACTTGTTGGTATTTCTTGCTAAGGGTCAGGTCTCCGTATTACTGGACCATAAGATCTTTTGGAAGCAAAAATGGTATCTTCTCACTGTTTTCTTCCTTTCTGTATCTCCCACTGATGTCACGTATATATGCGTGCTCTGTTCCGTTCTTGTTCCTGGCCTATTGACTAACTTCAGTAGGTCTTTTCGAATAAAATGTTGCCCGATTTTGGTGGGAATGGGGTAAACTTACCCAACTATTCTGAGTTACAAGGCCTGGCTAGGTAAATGGTATTATCACAGTATACTGCATATTTTTCCCCAGGAATACAGAGTAATTACTTCTCCTTCACCTCCACTGAACCCTAATTATTCACTTCCACTGAACCCTAACTACTGAGACCGGCAAGGGGGGGGGGGTAGGGGGCAGAGAGGGGTTGAACCTAACCTTTCCAGGAAACTTAATAATAATTTACTTAGAATCATAAAAGAGCTGGGACAGAGCTTCAGGTCTTCTGAACTTAGAACTAATGCTCTGTCCAGTAAACCAGCCACTTTTCTTCAACTACAACTACTACCACATTTTTGAGTTGTTGTGGAGATCAGTTTTAAATATTGTCAACCTCCAAAAATCCAAAGAACAAAACCCGCTGTAACAAAAGAGGAAAACAATCTTAACCAAAGCACAGCCAGGATTACTATGTGTGGCTGGTGTGTCTTTGCCAGCCCCTCTAGAGGAGGGTGCCCATCTCTCCTTTCCATCCCAGAACCCATTCACCAAGTCCATTACAGCTAGGGGATCCAAAAGGTCAGAGAAATGCACGAATGTAACTGAAAAACACAGCAATCAGTGTGCCCCTCCCCCTACTGCAACTGTTTTAAACAGCTGAAATCTGATAAAATTAGCAGTGAGTAGCTTTGAAGGAGAAAAGCAGTCATAAAAGCATAGGTAATCTCGGGGGAAAGGAGTGGCAAGGGGAGAGGAATTAGGGTTGGGCCATATATATGCTTCTGAACTCGGAGCATGCTTCAGCATCAACAAGGTGAACTATACTCCATCTAGCCCTAGGAGCCAGTCACTGGAACTAATATTTATAAAGCACCTACTGTGTTTCTGCAACACACTACACACATTCCCTTTCATGGCCTTACTGCAAAAGAAGAAGGATAAAGACCAGATTGGGGAGATGCAAAAGTGAGAAATAGGGAAAGAGTCTCTAAGAATAGGAGAATAAGGGAGAAATACGAGAAGGATGTCAGAGGGAATACACGATCAAGGCATAAGGCTTTCTGGGAAAGGCTTGCAGGGTGAATTTCAGGATCACTGGCCCAGCCCCCATCATCATTCCAGACCTGCCAGACTAACAAACCAGTCCAAAGTGACTCCTAGATAACAATGCGGCCCAGACCAGCAGATAAGTCTGCATGCATTAGTCTAAGCCTTCTTAGAACCAGGGGAGGTCAGAGGGGCCTCAGAGATCATCTTATCTATAACCCCTTCATCTTACAATGAAGCCAAGGCTCAGAGAAGTGACTGGCCCAAGGCCACAGTTAGAGGTACAACCAGTACCCGACCCAGGTATGTTGGCTCCTGTTCAGAGTATTTCCACTGCACCAGGCTGTTGCACAGCCCTCTGGCCTGGGCCACCCTCAAATGAGATGAGCTTGGAGAGCCCAGCCACTCCCACAAGGTCAGAGAAGCAGAAGGTCAAAGGTTAGTGGATGGAAGGGGTCACTGTCGTGATAGTCTGGGAAAGAGAAAAAGGGAGACTTGGGAAGGGAAACTCAAGTTTAAGAAAACAGAAGAATATCAGTGCAAAGAAGCAAACAACTGTATACTATATACAAGAAGTCCCTAATAATAAGGGAGGCAGAAGCCAGAAAGAACTACCAAAACCTGGTGTAACTTGAACAGAAGCTTTTCCAGCTTCCCACCATGCCTAAGGGGAGGAACTTGGAGCGACGTCTATGACCGGCAAGTAACATGTCTACCTGTTCCAACAAACTGCTTGCCGGAAGGCGGAGGACCCCCTTGGGAACCTCCTATTCACCAGCAGCACCAGAAACACCTTCCAGAACCCAGCCAAGAGTACCAAGAACATAGCCAAAGGCTGAGGTCCAATCAAGATTCTGAACCCCCACCTATAGGACATCCCACTGGATCGTTGCTATGGCAACAAAATGGTAGAACCTGCCCCTCAAGAGTCTATCCCAGGAGTCCATCTGCCAGCCACTCCCCCTCCAGTTGCCAAAGCAACTCCTACCCTCCAGGAGCACCCTCAGGGAAGGGAGCTTAAGAAGAGTACCTACCCTAGTAGAAATAAGCCCATGCACAAAGAGAAATCTTTGAGCTCAAAACAAAAATGAAGATACCTCCCCCTTCAGAAACCCCAGCTAGAGGGGCTGTGGGTGCTCTGGGGACTTGAGGGTGGAGGTCACAACTTGCGTGGAGTGCATATAAGACCATCCAATTCTCTCCTTTTCCACCCTCTCAGAAACCCTTTCTCCCTAACTCTCCCTTCAGTGTTCCCATCTTCCTCCCCATAGTTTTAGGGGGACCAGAGCACTGGGCCCCAGTGTGTCCCTCTCCAAGAAGGAACCATGCTGGGGTCTGGAAAAACAAGGTCAGAGGTGACCTAAAGTACGGGAAAGAAAATAGAGTCACAAAGGCATCCACTTCCCACTTGAACCCTGTGACACCTCAGGTTCTGCTTCTCAAACGTGGACCTCTCCTTGGTCCCTTCAGAGCCTCCGTTTCCCCAGGTTCCATTCTCCTCCTTCATCAGCTACGACCCTTCTCTTTCCACCTACCACACCCCTTCCCCATTTCCTACTTCCCTTCTACACCTAGCACCCCCAACCCTGAGTTCTGAAACCCGGGTTTTGGGCCTTTTCCTGGAGCCCTAATGCCCCACCTCGCTGCCATATCTCCAGTCCCTTTTTGCCTTCGCCCGAAGCCCCCTCGCCTGCATCCCCCTTTTTCCTCTAGCCACCCTCCACCTCGGTGCTCCTCTTTTGGTCCCGGGGTCCTGGCTACCCTCGCTGCCCCATCAGCCCTCCTCCTGAGACCCTCCCACCTCCCTCCATCCACCCGATCCTCCGGGTGCCCTGGCCCCCATCCCTCCTTGGGGGCCGGCCCCACCCCCCTGAGTCCCCCGGCCTCAGGCCGGGCAGAGCCCGCAGTGGGGGTACCGGATCGGGAAAATAACAAATGGAGGCGGCGGCGGCGGCGGCGGCGGCGGCGGGAGGGGGAAACTGGGAGGGGTGGGGGTGGGGAGCCGCGGGCCAGAACCCGGGCGGGCCCGAGGCCCGGGTGGCAGCAGATCTTACCTGGTCGTAGCTCGGGACGGCTGGCTGGCTCCGAACGGGATCCGGGGCTCCGGCGCCTCCGGGGGGCGGCGGCGGCCGCTCCCCCGCCCCCCTCTCCTCTTCCCGGCTTCAGTCGCCGCCGCGACGGCGGCGGCGCCGGGCCCGACCCCCCCGGAGGGCGGCCCCCATCCCCCCTTTTCACCCACCTGGCCCCGATCGCCCGCCTGCCCCCGGAGCAGACCCCGATCCCCGCTCTCGTTCAGCCCCTCCCCAGGCCCGCCACCTCCCCCCGGCCGCCCGGAATGCCCGGGCCGCGCCGCCCGCCCCCGCCGCGCCGCTCGCCCCCGCGGCCCGGCCGGCGCTCCGAGCTGCTCTGACCCGCCGCCTCCCGCCCGCCGCCCGCGCCCGCCCCGCGCAGCCCGCACTCGCGCGATCCCCGGCCCCCTAGGCGGCCTCCGCCCGCGGCCCCCGCCCCTTCCCAGGCGTTCGTCCCCCTCGCCCCCTCCTAGCCCCTCCTCGAGGCCAGCGGTCCCCCCTAAATGGGTCCCGGCCCGAGGCCCCGGCCCGACGCGGGGCTGCGGGCGGGCTGGGCGGCGCGTCCGGCGACTCGCACAGGAAAGCGGACGGCGAAGGGAGGGAGCTTGGGAGAGGGGGATGGGAGAAGGGAGGAAGAGGGAGAAGGAGGGAGCGCGGAGGAACGGAGGAGAGAGGGGCCAGGAGGGAGACGCGAGGGAGGGAGCGCGAGGCAAGCTGCGAGGGGGGAGAGAGGGGGATCCGGAGAGGGGGAGGCGCTGTGCGAGTTGGCCGAGGCCGGCCCAGGGGGCTGGGGCGCGGGGAGGGGTTCGCCGAGGCTGAATGTGGGGAACCAGACGACTGGGTGGGAGGGGCTGTTGGTTGTCAGGGCCGATAAGGGGAGACTGGAGAAGTTTGGGGACCAAGGGGTCTGTGGCAGAGGGGAAGTGGGAGGTCGTGGGTGTGTGGCAGAGATTGGTCTAATGGGGTTACGTTGGGAAAATGGAGCTACACGGGGGCTCCGAGGGCAGTGAGGTATGTGACAAGGAGGGATGACTAAATCTTGGGGTGACAGCGTCTCTGGCAGACATGTAGCTGGAGATGTGGGGGGGGTGATTATGAGGGAGAATGGGATGGAAGTTTGGGGTCATGGGGAGAGGAAGAAATTGAAAAGATGGAGACATTGATATATAGGAATATGGGTTTTCTGGATGAGAGTAATTTGGAGGTGATTCGTATTAGGAATATAATAAATGTAAGAATTTAGGGGTGATGATGGAAAGCTGGAGAGAGTCGAGTTCAGAGATGTCAGCATGGAGAGAAGTGGAAAGGTGAAGAACCTTAGGAAGGTTTGAAAGAGGTGGGGCCGGATGCATATTCTAGAGGGACTAGGGTACTGGGTGGCAAAGGAGGGGGTAAGACACAGGGATGGCTGGATTCTGGGGGTGGGGGGTTTCCAAGAGAGCTGAGGAGGGTTTCGGTTGGCAAGACAAAGGTGGATAGAATGGGGGGGGGGGGGCGGGAGTGGGTAAAGAAGATTAGAAGGAAATGTAAGATAAACAAGGCCTTTGGTGGCAGTATGGAGGAGGGAAGGCCAGAGATGAGGAAGACGAGTGGAGATGGAAAGGGAAAGCAGTAGAAGGAAATGATAGAAATGGGAGAAGCAAGCCCCAGTGTAGGTAAGGGATTAATTTATGGGAATGGGACACCATCTTCTTCAGGCCCTTCTGTCTGGTGGTGTCTCCATTTTCCTCCCCAAACCTGTCTGAAGTCATCACAGACAGTACTCTTGGCCACAGGGAAGGGGTCAGGTGGGGATTAGGCTCACCGTGGAGCGAAATCCCTTGGGGCCCTGGTTCCCCAATCCCAATCATTCTACTATGTAGACAATCCCCACCCCACCCGCAGACCACAGGGTCTTCCTTCAACCCTCCTAGCTCTCCAGGCAGCCATTTCCAGTCTCCAGCCTAAAGCCAACACTTCCGCCCGTCCACCACCAATGTCTTCTAGGCGGTCTCCCTGGCCCCATACCAAGCAGCAACATCTCCCAGGACAAAGGACACCAAGACACTGGGTGATTTTTGGCAGCAGAGATTGGAAAGGCCAGAGAATGGGAGGGAGGCAGGCTGGGAAACTGGAAGAGCTGGAGCTGGAGCCTGGATTGGGAGCCCTTAATAGCTCTCCAGATTTGGGGTGGGAGTAGGGTATGTGTGGGGCCAAGCCAGCTAGAGGCCAAAGATAGGCCCTGCATGGCAGGATCCCACTAGCCTTCTGGGAAGGATGGAGGCTGGCTCTGTAACAACTCAGTGGAATTAGCCTCATATTTCCTTGGGCCAGGCTCGGCCAAATTCTGGGAATACCCGAAGCTTTAAACAGATTCTAAAGCACTGGGGAACCTGGGCAAGGCTTCCTTGGCCTGGGGATGAATCACCACTCTTTAGCTTTTTGGTTTGCCACTCACTTTTCTACTGCACGCTCACCTTCTGTATTCCTCAGGGCCTTCCACAGACCAGGCCAGCTCCCTGTCCCCCTCTCCCCAGTGATCCCTGCCCTCCCTTCCTCTAAGCCCTAGAATGGCCCCTGCTCCTTCTCCCCACCCCCCAACTTTGTTCCAAGGCTCCTCCTACTCGCTCCCCATTGCATTTCCTCTCTTTCTGCACTTCTCAGTTCAAGTCTCCCACTGGGCCCAGGCCCAGGCCCTTCCCAGCTCCCTTCTAGGCGGAGCTGCTCTCTCTAGTTTTTTAACCACTAAGGGCTGGGCTAAGATGGTGACATACCTGAGCCTAAAAGAAAAATGTAGGCCTACGTAGGAACAGAAGACAGGTAGAGTCAGAGAAGCCAGGGCCTACCCCCTCCAATTCCTCCCCTATCTTAAGACCAGGCTCACCGTTCAGCTTTGGGGTGCATCACACACACACACACACCACCACCACCACCCCCTCACCCCAGCCCCCCACAACCCACTGGTCTCCAGGCAACAGCACAAAGGGAAAGTGGAGAGAGGGGCCTGGGAGGCCCAGACAGAGCCAACTGTAACCCAATCCAACCCAGAACCTTTGGGGGGGGGGGGGGGATGGCTGCCAGAGAAGCCCACCTAGCAAGGAGGGAGGAAAGGACAGAGGTTAGGAAATGTGGCTCCAACCAAAATGGTCTTGGTCAGCCCAGGAGTTGGAGAAGATAGATCCTAGGAACCCCAGAGAAAACTGAGAGGCACAGAACAAAGTACAGTGTGCCCCAAGGGGAACAGAAAGGGCGCCAGGAGACAGGAGAGAAGGGAAAGATGAGATGCCCCTACTAAGAGGCTTGGAGGAGCAGGGGCAAGAACTGAAAATGGCTGAGTATGTCAGGGACACAGGAAGAAGAGCAGTGAAATGGGTCCTGCCCATACAGGACTAAAATCCTCTTCTAGTTCTGGAGTTGGGCAGGATGGCAGGGCGCCCAGGACCAGAACTCAGAGTAGAAACAGAGTAGGAGGCCCATAGAGGGGACAGCCTTGAAATTCCTCCCATCCCACCCCTAGCTCAGGGGGAGCCTGGTGTCCCACAGAACCTTGCCTCCCTCTAGTGGCCACAGCGCCCCGGGTGGAACACCTACCTGCTGGGCTCTGCTCTGTGTCCCAGCCCTATGAGAGGGTTTCTCCCCCTAGGTGGTTCCTGGGTCCCCATCTCAAAGTCAGTGTTCCACTGGAGCTGAAGGTTTATAGTGGGTCTCCAGCCACACACTGGGGCCCTACTCGCAGGCCAAACCAGCCCTTGCGGTCCCGACTCTCAGGTTTCCAGGAACACTTTCTCAAGCCCACCTCCAGATCCTCTGGTACCATCCTTCCCTCCCCAGTTCCCCATCTTGCAGGGGGTGATGCCCACACAGCGCTGCTGTGGCCCACAGTGGCCAGGAATGTGTTGGGGAGAGGCCCAGTGGGGGAACTGCTCCAGTCCATAGCTTTATCCCTTCTTTGGTCAAGGCCCTATGGGAATCCAGAATGCTTTGGACCCCTTTTCCCCAAAATGCACACCCACAGAATTTTTGACACTTCTAGGGATTCTTGGACTCCAGGTTAAGAACTCTTCATTGACCTGGGTCCTGGGGCCAGGCTTGCTGATGAGAAGGCAGGGCCAAGGTGGTCCCCACCCAGCCGGGGAGGGGTAGGCAGGGCCATTGTCTTAGCCATACTGGTTGGGTTTCTTCATCTTTCTGTGTCCTCCCCAGCTCTGCTATCCAGTTTCACCAACTTCTGGGTGCTCCGTCTTCTCTCCCCTCATACGGACGAAAGACTCTTCAGACACAACAATGCACTGTGATTCAGACTTTAATGGTGGTGCTCATTTCAACGCCACAGAGGTGGTGGCAACTGTGGAGCGTGGCACAGGGGAGTGAGACATTGCTCGGGTGCAGCTGGAGGAAGAACAGGGAAGCCGGGGCTGGGGGAGAGCTATGGGGGAAGAGTCCCCGGGCACACAGCCCCACCTCTGGACTGAGCCGGCTTAGGTTAAGGGCTGGGAGACACGAAGGAACTGATGACAGGTCCCTTTTCTGTTACCCTTCCCGTTCCATTTTCAGCAAGACCTCCCACCCCAGGCCATCTCGGAATCTACGGCCACATGAAGTACCCACGCACACACACGCGATCTCCTCTGGTCAGGCCAGGGTTTGGCCCTGGAGTTGTGGAGAAACGCTGAATTAATGAACAAGACGAGTGAACAATAAATAAACAAATAAATAATTCACTGAAGTCTTCGGCCAGGCATGATCACGCGGCCAGCGCTCCCCTCCCCCTCGGCACTGCACACTCCCTGGCTCAGATGCCACATGGACAAACGTGTGGAAGCGGCAGAAAGCACAGTGACACACGGCCCCTCTCTCAACACGTCCCCAGTCAGCCCTGATGCACCTCTACACAGACCCTGACTGTTCTTCCATGGGGACTCCCTCATAATCCTCAGTCCCATGGCCAGTTTTTGAGGAGAGAGAATAGAAAGGAAAGAGAAGTGGAGAGTGTGGAGCCCAGAGTGGGGAGAGCACAGAGCAGGGGCTGGACAAGCCAAGGAACAGAGCAACAGGTCAGCCGGGGTGTCCGGGGTGAAATATCACAGAGCAAGACAGGAAGAGAGAGGATCCAGGAGGATGGGAGAGGGGTTCCAGGTCTCCAGGCAAGTAGAGGGATCACAGCACGCTGGGATTGCGGAAATTATGTCCAGCAAAGCGAGCTTCGTCCCCCAGCTCTTCTTCAATTCTGGAAGGGATGAGCCAGAAAAGAAATAAGGACGCAGGAGGATTCCACTTCTCTTTCCAGGAGGCCCCTATCCTCTCCAAGCCTGTCATACCACCTGTCCCTATGTCCGGCCCAAGCAGGGGCATCCCCTGGCTTCTCCACATGACCTGTGGGAGCCATCAATCAGGCCATGGGTAAACCCATCATTCGAAAACAAGTATTTTCTGGATATCTACTGTTCTCCAGGTCCTGGGTATCGGAGCTTTTAACCCTCTGGGCCCCGGGCTCTCATCCCCCAGGTTTCCTCACCTCATGAGCTGGTTGTACTTAGCCAGACGCTCAGAACGGCACGGGGCACCAGTCTTGATCTGAAACATCCCCAAACATATGCAGCTCAGTGGCTACCCCTTCACTTCCTGAAAGGAAACTTACACTCCCTTGACATTCTCCCGACACCCGCAAACACCTGGAAAGAGAGACCCACCCGACAGAACCCACCAATTTCACAAAGATCGCCCTTGCACTCACCTGGCCCGTGCACAGCCCCACCACCAGATCGGCGATGAACGTGTCCTCAGTCTCTCCTGAGCGATGACTCACCATGACACCCCAGCCATTCTCCTGAGCCAGCTTGCACCTGCAGCCATACATCAGCACTGACCTCCAGCCCCTCACACTGGGCACTCTCTTCCCAGCCCCAACATTGGTCTATGTCGAGAAACACCTGGCCGGGGGCACCTGGGTGGCTCAGTCAGTTAAGCGTCCAACTCTTGGTTTCAGCTCAAGTCATGATCTCACAGTTTCGTGAAATTGAGCCCCACATGGGGCACTGTGCTGGCAGGGCACTCCTTGGGATTCTCTCTCCCTCTCTCTCTCTCTGTCTCTGCACCCCTCCCCGCACCCCCACCCCCCCTCCCTCCCCTACTGACTCACACTCTCTCTGTTCACTCAAAAATAAATAAATAAACTAAAACAAACAAACAAACAAACAAACACCTGGCAGGAAGCTCTCTGGGAGGGGCACAGGGCATGGGGTGGAGGGGACAGAGCCGGAAGAGCTGGGAAGGTGACTGCAGGTTCCCCGCTCTCTTCAGCATCTATGCCAGGACGAGGCTGGGAGCACTTGCCAGAGGCATCCTGTAGAAACAGGGGCCGGGTAGGGGAGAGCCAGGGGACACTCACGCTTGGATGGCTTCCGTGACTGAGCCGATCTGGTTGACCTTGAGCAGCAGACAGTTGCAGGCCTTTTCCTCCACTGCCCGCTCGATACGCTTTGGGTTGGTCACTGTCAGGTCATCGCCCACGATCTGGATCCCTACATTGGCTGTGAACTTCGACCAGGCGGCCCAATCGTCCTGGTCAAAGGGGTCCTCGATGGAGACCACTGCAGGGAGAGCAGGAGGGGCCGCTGACCCTCCCTGGGGCTTGCATCAGGCAGGAACACCCACCCTGTGATTCCCTGAAATGGATACATCCCCTGGCTAACTTAGCCTGCTCATCCTTGCTTCCCTGCCTCCGAAATAAGCCTGCCCTGACACTTACCTAGATTCTTTCTGAAAACCTTCCACACAACGAGGAGCACTAACCACTATGCGATCACGCCCGACACCTTCCGAACACCTTCCAAAAAAACAAGCGTTCGGGATCTTTCTCGTAACTGCCTTTGCATTTTCCCACCTTCATTACCAGGAAGCTTTCCCTCTGTGCTATTCTAAATCCCTCATTTTGCATTTATGTCTTGCTCTGTCTCAGGGAAACGGAAACCAGCCTCCTCCCTGCAGGAGTCACAGCCTTTAGTGGGTTTGGAGAGGGTAGTTCAGCTCCTCCTCAGCCTTCCCATCCTACCCCCACAGCGCTTCCAGCTCTACTCAGCATCCACAGCTTCATCAGTCAAAAACACTGATAGGTACAAGCTCCCTGCTGGGCCCAGTCACCCTCTCACCATGACTGGTTCCTTCCAAAGCCCTCCCCGTGATCCCAGCCACTGCGGGACACACGAGTTTAATTAGGACCGGAAGCAGATGAAACAGATTCACCATAGGTACCTGCACATTTACATTACATACAAAGCCAGCCCCTGCAGAAGGCTCTTTGGCCCCTGTCCTGGTTCTCTGGCTCTGCTTAGGACACCTCCACCTGGCACCTAAGTCAGTGCCCCACAAGGTCCCAGGCTGCCCCACACATCCCCGCCTGCCCCTTGACCCTTGCGCTGCCCTCCCTCCCATAGCCCTTGTTCTCACCAGGATAGTCCCTGACAAAATCCTGGTAGAGGGCCCCCAGCTGGTCCCCAGTGATGTATCGGGAGGGATCAGCAGGAGACTTAAAGTCCAAGTCATATTTGCCTTCGCGATGAAACTCCGAGGCAGCGACGTCCATGCCAATGACAATCTTTTCTGTGTAGCCAGCCTTGTCGATGGCTTCCTTCACCAACTCCAAGGCTGGGGATGGAATACAGTGGGATCACCAGCAGGAAGGGTGGGCAAAGAGGAATGTGAAAAAGAAAGAAATTCAGAGCCGAGGCACAGGACTGGTGCTGGGAAGAAGCCTGGCTACAATTGTTGTTAGGGTCATCCCAGGTCTGGGAAGAGCAGACCATCTTCTAAGAGGACAGAGGAATGGAATTCTGTTTGTAACAGGTTTTTTTGTCAATAGCTATCATTTATTATGGGCTATGTCACCTAAGTACAATGGTGCTAAGAGGGAGATACTGTTGTTGTTCCCATTTTATAGGCAAGAAAGACAAGCACAGAGAAGCTGAGTAAGAAAGATCACTAGCCAGTAACTCTTAAGTCAAGGTTCAAATCCAGGCAATTTGACCCCAGAACCTGAACTCTTAGCCACTTCCTGTTATTGTTTTGTTTTTTTTTTTTTAAGTTGAGAGTGGGGAGGGCAGAAAGAAAGAGAGAGCAAATCTTAAGCGGGCTCCACACTCAGCACAGAGCCCAAAGCAGGGCTCGGTCCCACAGCTCTGAGATCATAACCCGAGCTGAAATCAAGAGTCAGACACTCAACTGGCCACCCAGGCGCCCCTTCCTGTTATTGTTTCTATTCACTAGATAGCTCCTCCCACAGCAGAGAAAAATTAGGGATCTTAGAGACCTGAGAGGTTGGGGGTAGAAATGGGATAGACTCAGAATTGAATCCCTACAGTACAGTACATCTCATCAAACTGAGAATCCTACAAAGTTCAAGTCCAGGATGGATCCTCCAAGTCACTTAGACCACCTCCCAGCATTCCCAGCTGGACAGGTGAAGACTGTCCTCTTAGGCCTGCCTGTAAATGTGGCAGGCCCTCTGGGACCCACTCCGGTATGGGTTCCTCCTTCAGCTGGCTCAAGGGCCTCCCACCCATACTCCTCAGGATCTGGGGAGCTGTGTGGCCCTTCCTGATGTCCAAGGACAGAGCAAGACTTAAAGCAGGGAGTAGGGCTCCTGGCCTCACCTTCACTGTTCTCCAGGATGTTGGGGGCAAAGCCACCTTCATCTCCCACATTGGTGGCATCCTTGCCATATTTGTCCTTGATGACCCCCTTGAGTGTGTGGTAGACCTCCGCCCCAAGTCGCATGGCATCGCGAAAACTCTCAGCGCCCACTGGAAGGATCATAAACTCCTGCATGGCCAGCTTATTCCCAGCATGAGAGCCACCATTGATCACGTTGAAGGCCTGGGGGGCCACAGGACAGAAAAGTCACAGAGCACTTCCCTCCTCTGCCCCTGGGTTGTTAACCCAAGATCCCACACCTGCTCCAGCTTCCCAGGCTCAAAGTCTCAAGTCTCTCTCCTTTCTCTTTAGGTGCCTCAATGCACTCCCCCCCCCCACCCCCATCATTCTTCACAAGGTTTCATGCTCTCCCCCCACCCACCCCTGGGACTGGGACAGGCACAGGCGTGGCGCAGTGCTCACCGGCACAGGCAGGATGAGGTCTGAGTTCCCGGCCAGCTGAGCAATGTGGCGGTATAGGGGCAATTCCCGCTCGGCTGCCCCTGCCTTACACACGGCCAGGGACACACCCAGGATGGCATTGGCCCCAAACTTGGCTGGGAGATTACAGAGGAAGGCACTGAGCAAAATGTCCCCTAAATTTCCGAGCCCTTGACTCCACTTATATACCCCAAAAGGAGCCAGTAAAAGAGAACCCCTCTCCCCTCTCCACTCCTGCGACACCTCATCAGTCCTCTCCTGAAAATAGCAGGACACACACACACACACACACACACACACACACACTCGATGTAATGGGAAAGGGCAGACAGCTCCACCTATTTCTAAACATCTTGAGGCCAGACTGTCCGCTGCCAGCTCCCCCCCTTCACGCTGCAAAGTTCTTCTGTCTAATGTCACTCCCTCCTACTGTGGTTAAATTCTTCTTCTCTTGCTCTGGCTTTGAGAGGAGAATGGAAGGTGGGCTAGTCCAGACAGCCTTCCGAAGGAAGTCCCCACAGCACTGGCCCCTTCAGTGCCCTGTGTGCTCCACACACCCACCCTGCTCACACCTCCTCACTTTCTCCCAGCCCTGGCTTACATTTGTTCTCGGTCCCATCCAGCTCCAACATCAGGTTGTCAAGCTTCTCCTGCTCCACCACCGACAGACCCTGTAGACAGAGCCACCATCACCCCAGGCCAGGATGGAGGCTGGGCCCGGAGGCAGAGGGCCCCACCCCATTCCCACATAGGCTCACAGCTGGCCAGCAGCCAACCAGGTTTCTGTGAAAGCAGGCCTGTCTGGATTGGGAGCAGGGGTGGGGAAGGAGTCTCCCCACACTCTCCTCGAGAAGTATGATTCCCAAGAGGAATCTCCCTTCTCTCCCTCCTCCCCTCATCCAGGATTGCTTCCAGGACCCTGGTCCTGCCCACCACCGCCCCCAGCAAAGAGCAGGCCTCACTGAGCTGATGAGGGCTGGAGCAATGGTGGTGTTGATGTGGTCCACTGCCTTCAGGACACCTGGGGAGAGGCAGAGAGGCCAGACTGGGTCAGGCTGGGAAGGGCCAGAAGTGGGGCGCAGGCAAGAAGGGGGCTGTGGACTGGTGTGAGGTAGGAGTATAAAGCTGAGGGATGGGAGAGTCTGGAAAAGAGAAAAGGCCTCACCTTTGCCCAAGTAACGCTGTTTGTCCCCATCCCGCAGCTCCAGGGCCTCATAGATACCAGTGGAGGCTCCACTGGGCACTGCAGCCCGGAAGAGACCTGAGAGAGGGACACGAAATAAGGAGGGACAGAGAAGGACACTACAGGGACCAGGGATTCCTTCAGCTTTCTAGCTCTAACCTATCCCCACACTGCTAACATACACACACACACACACACACACACACACACACACACACAAAGCATAAGCAGGGGCCTCATCTGCCCAGTTGAGGTCCCACAAGTACAAGTAGGAACCCACAGATATGAAGCTATGCAGGCAGCACACATATGCACACACGCACACAGGTACACACACAGGCCTGCGGAGGCAGGATATATCCCATACATAAAATAGAACACAGAGATGAGCCTATCTGGGCTCCGCTGGACAAGAAGTATCCAACCCCCACAGTCCAGGCTGGTGAACCTGGCCCAGCACCCCATCCCCACTGGGAATCAAGGCAGCTTCCCCTCCCTAGCCAGGGGAAACCCAGCCTGAGGGCTGTGGGAAGGCCCATGCCCTGCCCACTACCTTTGGCGGTGTAGAGATCCACCTCCACCGTGGGATTCCCACGGGAGTCCAGGATCTCCCGCGCCCAGATCTTCTCTATCGACATGATGGCTGAGTTATTGGGTGGAAGGAAAGGAAGGAGAAAGATAAGAGGTTTAGAGAGGTGGAGCCTGATCAGTGGGAGGGGCCAGAGACTGGGAGCCATGGGAAAGAGGTTACTGCAGTGGGTGGGGGGTGGGGAGGAGCTGGCTGCAGTCCCGGCTTTAGAAGGGATCCCCCCCCCCCCACGGGGAGAGAAGGTCAATGCAGTGAGGAAGGGGAGGTCAATGCAGTGGGGGGCGGGGTAGGATCAAACGGGTGAGAAGGGAGGACACCGCAGTGAGGAGGGAGGGGCACTAGCACAGGTTCCCTCGACCCCCTCAGTAGCTCCAGCAGCGGATTCGTGGTGGGGTTCCCCCAGATCTCAGAGTGTAATGGCTGCCAGACTTGCATTTCTCCTTGTTGACAAAAGAGGATGGGCTGTCTGGGGCCTCTCCTCCAGAGCCCTCCTCCCCCGCAACCTAACACCCCCAACCCCACTCCAAGATCCCAGTCTCTCTCCTAAACATACGTCCCTCCTCTTCCCAAGAGATGGACAGTACAGAAGTCTGGGGAGAGGGTCCTGGAGAAGCCCTCAGACCCTGGGGGTTGCAGCGGGGGCGGGGAGGGAAAAGAGATCTGGGGGGAGAGGTAACGCTGGGCACATCCTTCCCCCCCACCCCACGCCAGCCCCTAGACAAATTCTCCCCTCCTCCCATCCCTCCCCCATCCAGCGGCGAGAAGCAATGTAAAAGGAGAGGGGCAGTATGGGGGAGGAAGGGGAGAGAGGGGAGTTCAGAAGTCTAGGGATGCTGAAGAATGGGAAGAGAAGACGTTTCTCCAGATGCAAAGCCAAGGGACGTGCCAGGATAAAAATGCACAGCCCAGGGAGACCCCGAACTTAACAGCGACAGAACCGGAGGCGGAGAGGGGCCGAGGGAGAGGGGCAGGCAAGGGTGGAGAAAGGCGCAGTTAGAAACAGGTGCGGAGAGACCTGACGCCCAGATGAGGAGGGGGCGACCGCCACTAACCGAGAGGAGCGGTCCTAGAAGGCCTGGGAGGGAGGGTGCCTGGGGAGGTGCAGATGACTGAGCAGGTGCGCAGCGCCACGGGGCGAGGGATGCGCGCAGGCCAGGGGAAAGGGCGGGGGGCGCGGCGGCGAGGGGAGGGGGCCGGAGGGGTGCAGGGGCCCGCTGGGGCTTCACCTCGGGGCTGCAGACTCAGCCTGTGGCGATGGCGGTGGCGGCGGCGGCGGCGCGGAGAGAGCGGGAGTGGTGGCGGCGGCGGCGGCGGCGGCGGCTGCGGCTCCCGGGCGGCGGGCGGGGGGCGGGCGGGGGGAGGCGCCGATAGGGCCGGGCGGGCGCATGTGACCCGGAGCCCCCGATGAGTCAGGAGCCTCCGGCGGAGGCGCACGTAGGAGTGCGGGTGGGGGGCCTGTGGGGGGCGGGGTGGGGGAGGGCGCGGGGGAGAGCTATGGGGGAGGGGCTAGGGGCGACCCAGGACCTGGCCCCCAGCACCCACACGCGCTCACACCCACGCTCTGCCCCCCTCGAAGGTAACAGGCACAGCCTCACACCAGTGAAGCCCATGACAGACTTGGTGTCTCACAACCCCAGTCAGACACAGAGTATCAAAATGTCTCTTTATTTGAAAACCGAACTGTTGTAACACACCCAGCCGCCTCCGCAGCTCCTCTGCAGCCAACTCTAGGAGCATCCCCTGGGCCCATCCAGGCCTGATTTTCCCATACCTGCCCGAGGGCTGCCACACACCCAAACACACTCACACACACACACACACACACACACACGTTCCAGGCAGGGCTCAGGCCCACCGGACGTGGCCCAGGTGCCCACCCAGAGCCTGGACAGCAAGCTGTGATGAATTCCCAGGTGTGAGGCAAGAGAGGGCATGCTCTGTCTCAGGATGAGGGGGGTGAACGTGGAAGCCCCCCTAACTGGGAGTCTTCTCGGGTCTTAGGGCCAGTGTCTTTGATCTCCTGGAGGAAGAGGACAGAAGTAAAGCCTCTGGGCCTTTTACTGCATTCCCCGTGCTGCCTGTGACCCCATCACCGGTGCCCAGGGGCCACACCTCCCTGGGCTCACCTCCCCAGTCTCTTTCTGCCTCATTTTCCCTCCTTTCTTCCCAGAACCCCTGTTTCCTGTTATTTTTAGCTTCAGATTTTTAGTGCAAGATCTTCCTCCCCTGCCTCCCCTCAGCTTCCATCCTCAACCACCACCTCCACCCCTTCCCCCTACCCCTCACCACACCCCAGACCTATCCTTTCCAGCTGATCTCCACTGTGTGTCGCACGTGGCCACCAGCCCCCCACCAGCATCTCTGCCAGCCTCCCAGATTCTCTTTGGTTACTTTTCCTCCCCTAATGTATTCTCCTAAGCCTTTCCTCAGCTCCTCCCAAGCCCTCCTGGTCCTCTCTACTCACTCTGAGACACCCCTTGACTCCTAACTCTGGTCTTTCCAAGGGTTCTCCCGCCATGTCCCTGCCTCAGCCACCTCCTCCCGTAGCAGCTTCTCTTCCCCTGGCTGCCAGACCCCTGGCCTCCTCTTCCTGCCTCTCTGTCTGCTTCCTTACTATTCTTGGAGGCTAAAAGAGCTGCTGCTACATGGAAGACTGCTCCAGTTCGAAGCTGTGCTCAGGCTCAGCCTCCTGCTCCTGGGTCTCCTTCATCCTCTGACGGATCTCATCAGCCTCAGCCCGCTCCTCCTCCTCGTAGAAATCTTTATCCAGGCGTTCGAGGTGTGCTATCTGCACCAGGGCCTCCTGGCGATAGTCACTCTCATCTGTACACGGGTTGTCCAACAGCACCAAGGCTCGCAGCTTGGGCAGGTCCCGAAGCTTGGCCAGCTCTCCCAGGTGGGTCACCATGTTGCCCCTGCCGGAGTGGTCAGGAGGGATTCACCCTGGGGCAGAATGGGCTTTGGGGGCCAGCTCCCAGGAATGGGGCCTCTGAGGGAATCTCCCACCGGGTTCCCTAGAACCTGCCTCTGCGGACTGGCGTGCTCAGCATTGCCAGCTTTGCAGCAGAGGGGCTGTCTGTCCAACCTGCTCCAGTCCTGCCTCTGCCCTTCCAGGAACCTGGGAGCACCATGGTCTGTTCTGTAATGCACCAGTCGTATTTGTCCTTTTGGAGCAGCAAAGCTAGGTCCCAGCCCTGTCTTGTAGTTGGGAGGGGAGGGGGGACATCTCCCTTGCAAAGCCAAACTTCTTCTGTTATCAATCCTACCTAGTCAAAGGTTAGCAAGTAGGAGGCAGGCCAGTGGACAAGGAGCTGGGCTTTAAGTTCACGGAGGTGAGTGGTGCAATGTGGGTGCTGCGTTCAGGAAGGAGCCTAGAGCTAGAGACGGTCTGGGGCCTCCCGGCCTGAAGAACAAGCTTCATCTCCTAATGCGCCTCATTAAACATAAAATATGTTTATTTTCATGTTCTTGTCTCATGCCTCTAGGAAATCAGGTTTAATTGTTTTTTCAGCCTTAACCTCAACGGAGGTGACTACACCTCACAGGGTGTTTCTCACTGGGAGCCCTACTCCCACTGCACTTCGTGCTGGGCTGTCCTGTGCATTCCATTGCCCAGTCATTGAGCTACCTCTTCCCCACTACACTGAACTTCCAAACAACCCCCATTAACAGCCATTGAGGAGGGTCCATTATCTCAGGCTAGACCATTAAAGGAAAGGAGCCCACCGCCCACCCCCGCCGCCCTGCCACCCTGCAGCCCCAGCCCTGCCTGACCAATATGGCAGAACTAATT